>NW_022987313.1:3222929-3822929 GCF_902827165.1 Trematomus bernacchii | reverse complement strand
TGGTTGAAATAAAATCGTTAATGATCACATTGCACTGAGAATAATCTAAGGACAGCCAAAGGTCAAAAATACAACTTCACTTAGATGTGGAACTTTCTTCAATAGCTGGATGGCAATGTATGGCTAAAAATAACTGTAGCAAAGCCTGCTTGATACCTGCTTGAGAAAAGTACAGCTTTTTGAGTTAATGTTCGTCTTGATAGTTCTTGATCGTAGTCTGGATCATGGACCAAATTGTATCTCACATATCCAGCATGGCTTTGGGCTCTGATTGAACATCTCAGTGGCATTCCTGGGAAAGGTGTGAGGTGGTGGGGGGGAGCATATGGTGTTTTTCAGTTTCCTGGTGAGCTTCCCGCATGGAAGCAACTTCCCTACAGTGAGTGTTGTAGATACAGAAAAGGACTCCAGCTGCTCCTCTGGGTGACCTTCATTACCACAATTAGCATGCATGCCACTCACAGACACACTAGACTTGGGTTAATGCTGCTCTAAAAGCCTGGGCAGTGAGGAGAAGAGTGAGGGGCATGACACAGCTGCCCAGTGAAAGACAAAATAAAGACAGAACAAAGTTCATCGCTTTTGCCTTTTATGTTAAATACCACATTGTATATTTATTTATATTTAAGGAGAAATGATATACATCAATGTGATATTGTGAAATTAAGTAATAGTAGCTTACCTGTAAATCGTTCTGTACTTTAGAATAATGAGACCAGGATTGAGCCCATATTAATATATCAGATATATTGTATCGCCATCTTCTTTGAGATTGGACATATGCACTGTATAATACAATAATGAGTCACCATGCACATGGAAACTTAAGAAAACACCAGGCTCCATTTTATTTCATCTGTAAGACAACTAGATGGGCAGAAATATTTGTTCACTTGAGACTTCAGAGCGTGGGCATATCCCCTAAAAAAGGTTTTGTTGCATAACACCGATGAAACCCCAGACTTAACAGCACAGATTTATCGACGTGTTCGTGTTCTTGCAAAATGAATTTCCCCAATAAACATATTGCAAAGGGCAACCTATCGATGCAGAGAGTCATAAAGCCGGCGGCCCCGGGGCCCTCTCGGCCTGATGGACCAGAGCTGTAATAAAGACGAGTCCTCAATCCCAAACTTAACTGCCAACAAAAGAAACACCGAAAGATGCAATTTTATAGATGCAGACCAATTGCAGGCAAGTGACCCTACTTTATATCTGGAAAAAGCCAGATATGAACCAAAGAGGTGCAGATTAAACGATTTTGCAATGAAGTAGTTGCAGGTATGTCGCAGACAATGCATTTCTTATTAGCCCAATATGATACATTAGCTCTAACAGGCTGTATTCCTACAGCACAATTCCGTGTTTTCCAGTTGTCCAAATGTAGTTTGACTTGCACTTTATAATTATTAATTGCACCTTTTAATGCAAGTCCATTTGTCTTGCATGAGTAAAAACTGTGATTATGAAATTAGTTGTAAATGCGACTAAAAGATGGCTGACCAAACAGCAGTAATGCGACTGAGCATGTGACACAGGACTGCAGCTACTGTTTTTAATTTAAGGAGGGCAAGAGACAAGGTTGACATTCAATCTTCAAAAACATTTTTATATTCATGTTTCGTCATTAAATGCATAACCACAAAGTTGGGTTGGACCATCTAAAACCTCCTACAAACTAGTTACAAACACAGCTTTCATACTATAAAAAAACCAATGAGGACAAATGATCAGCTAATGGGCGCTTTATTCAGGAAGGTTTGTTTGTTACCTAAATCTGGTGGATAAAAGGCCAGGCAAGGTGAGCGGTGAGAGCATTACCTCCTACGTTCTACTTCTACCCATCAATTAACATGCCAACAGATTCCTCTTTATAACGGCAAGGCAAGAAAAACAAAGCTCCATTATCAAGAGAGACGTTCTAATTTGCACTGACAGCAGAACAGGGCAGTGTTAGACTGCTGTGTTGCCATATGTGTTACTGATCTACCTGATGGTTAAATATTATAGATGAAGCCGATGAAGACAAGTATTAGAGTGAGAGCATGATCACTAACTGTGAACATGTGCTGCTAACACTGATGGTTTTCAAAACAAAAATGAACTGTTGAAAATATTTTAGATATAGGGGCACTATTGGAAACTGTTTCAACACATTGTCACTTATCAAAAGCACATCAAATGCAGAGAGAATATGAAAACTAGACATAAATAGAGAGAAAGAGGAGTATTTACATAATTCTACAATGTTGAATTGGCTTGTGGGTTGAAGGCTACACTCATGCAAATTGAAATAGATTTTTTGATGGAGTACATTACTCCAATAGTGACCCAAGGTCAGATGACACACTCTTTAAAAAATACTGCTAGTTAATATTCCACTGGCCACTGCCCCAAACCCATAGACTTTTATTGACATGCAACTGGCAGCCAAGCCAAGTGAAACTGCAGTGTGTTTTTCTCTGATGGCGTTTTGGCTTCCTGTCAACGAGACTACTTAAAGGTCTAAAGGGCATAAAGAAACCATAGTTCCTACATAAAGCTGTAAGTCACACATGAACCAGCACCTCAGGTCAAACCATTATTAAAGCATCAAGCATATATCAATAGGCGCTTTCACACCAGAGTACTTTTCCCAGTATAGTTCCGATATAGTTCCGAAAATGAGCGTTCACACCAAAAAAATCCGTAACTAGAACTTAGTTTGTGAGAACCTTTCCACCCCCTTTTTAGTGCCTGCTAGAGAGCAGGTATTTTCATGGGAGAAAAAGGTTCCCATTTCTGATTGGCTGGGCGGATTGCAAAACACGCCCCGTAAAACTCCCAAAAGGTTTTGTGAAGCCGCCATTTTATTTGCTCGCATTAGCATTATTAGCATTAGCATTAGCCCAGCGCACAAACGCAGAGAGACT
Organism: Trematomus bernacchii; assembly: GCF_902827165.1. Classification (NCBI taxonomy): domain Eukaryota; kingdom Metazoa; phylum Chordata; class Actinopteri; order Perciformes; family Nototheniidae; genus Trematomus; species Trematomus bernacchii. Next base: position 3,820,017 of record NW_022987313.1, on the reverse strand, counting down.
AACTTATGGCAACACAACATAAAACATGGGAGCGGTGGAGTGATGAGGAGGTGTCGGCGTTCTGGCGATTTACTCGGAAGGCTTCAGTAGAAGCTGCTGGGAGTCCCAGCAGCTTCTACTGAAGCCAGTCCCCAACTCCGGGGACTTCGGGTGGCAGTATAAGCCGTGAAGTTGTTTGCGGCCTGCCAGTAAAGCCAAAGCAGAAGAAGAAGAAGTGACGTCAGCGGCTTCATTTGCCTAATCCACCCCCAGGAACTTATTCCGGTGTGAACGCGATCTGCTCTTTAGTTCATCAGAACTAAAGAGTTCTCACAAACTAAGTTCTCATGAACTAAGTACGGCAAAGTACTTGGTGTGAAAGCGCCTCCTAATGACTTCTTTAGGGAATGAGGATGAAAATAATTTGCGTATAAAACAGAGATAAAGTCTGATGTGGTGACATATAGGAGAGGAACACAGTCTGTCAATTACATATATATTTTTAATATAAAACACTTCCACCAACATCCAAAGGCTTTCCTGTCATTCCAATCATCCAAAATCTTTCCAAAAGGAATTCAAGTGACAAACATGCACACGCACATCCCCAAAGCTCACGGTCCCCTGATCATTTGCTGGGCCTCTGAGGAAGGCTTGCATTTAGTCTTCATAGTTTCAAATCCACAAGACCCCAGCTTGTCATTACGATAGATAAGATCCAGAATGAGGAATTACTGTACTGTATAAACTAGATGAAGACCAACAGATGTTGGGGGGGCGTGATGGAGGAATAGATAAAAGAGCTATCACAGAAACAGGAAAAAGAGAAATAGATTAAAGTTAAGGGCAGGAATAGTCATATCCTTTTAGCCCCTAGTTGCTCTATTAGAGTTGCGGTTTGCATGGAAAGAAAGAGTAATGGAAAGTCAACTCCATATAAACTTTCATCAATGTTGAAAGGTCACAGGCCAGGGGAAGGTCTGAACAAAGCCTCACAACAGCTGGACGGACTCAGTCACATGATCTGCTCTGGAAAAAGTGTTATCAATGTTCAAAAACAGAACAATCTTTATGATGTCATTATCTTCTTAATCAAAAGGCGCTTGTGCAACAGTAATATATTGTAGTGTAGCTATGAACTTTATGCAGTCTCTGTATTTCTGAGATTAAAACATCGTTTTGATTATTTCATTTCACAATTCTGATAAGATTATCGATTTCATGTGTCAAATAAAACCACATTTTATTTTGGCAAGACCTGTTGTTGGTTCATTTCATGGCCGTCATGAAGTTCCCTGATTAAAGAACAGCTTGTTTGAAAAGAGCAAAGCATAACTGGTCATGTTTAACAAACATGATAACGGCCAATTATGAGGAAAACTGATGAAAAAGTGTTTTCCCTTTTTATATTTAAAAAAAAACTGCTCGTGATGACTCAAACTACAAATTTGATTATAGAAACTTCTATTTCCAAGTGTATTAAAATACACGGACATGACACTTCCTACTCCATGCAACTTAAACTATTTAGTCACAAGAAACAATGAATGGCCGACACCGGAATTCAGAATCAATAGAAATGTCTAACCTGAACCCTGTGGGTAAACAAATGGCTAACTGTCACTACACTGAGAGCTAAGCTATCACCCACAATCCCTCTGAAGCTACTGGGTAACAGATTGACTGTGCAGGGAGGCTTGTCAAAACTTGGCCTTTACACCACCGAAGTTATTTAAGCAACTTTTGACTCTAGGTATTAAATGCTTCAAAATAAACTATGATTTATCTAGCTAACCTTTAATAATGATTATAAGTATTTCTGTTTCCAATCATGCTAATGCTGGTTTCTCCTTTTCAAACAGCCTTTTATGGTAGCCACGTTAGTTGCTGTAGATGTGTGAAAATAAATTGTAATATAAGTCTAATATAGTATTTGTGGGGTTTCTCCAGGAGTTGTAAATCACCTTGTTTTTAATCAAATCCAGAGATATTCAACCACATAAAAGGTTTCACCTGGGTAAAAGTTAGAAGGTGTTGACCAGAGTTTGCTTCCTCTTCTATTACAACAATGCAATGAGTCGAAACTGACTTATCGGAGCACTTGGTCGCCCGCAGGGGCATGTTCTAAAAATAGCTTGCCAAGCAAATCCAAAATGTATAAAATACACAAAACAAAAAAGGAAATGTAATTAAAAGAATCTACCCTATGCATAAACGAAACCTAAATCATAGCGAACTCTATCTACTTACTACAACTCTATATCTATCTAAAACCCCTCCTCCCCCCACCCCCACAATGAATATCGACCAATCACGTTCTTGCTTGATTTGCGGGACCAGCGTTGCAGTCGGGAAGAAAAGCAATGTGGCACCTCCCCGCTTCATAAGGAGTTTGACCGTGATTTTCCTTCTGGCAGAATCTACACAACACATCAGCCCCATTGAACAGCCTATCGTGCCAGCAGTGGCGTTTTTATATGTACAAAAGTGGTGGGGCACAAAAAACTTAGATGTCTATAGCTTCTGCAGTGACGTGCAGTGAGGTTCATGGCTGGTGAGGCACTGGCACTGACTCTTCAGGTTTACAAATATTATATTTTGACCTAAACCAAAATATAATATTATTTTCAAAAGCTTTTTTTGTCTGATGCTTCGATTAATTTTAAACAGACAGTTCAACAAAAGGATACCCAAAAAATGTAATTTTATCATTTAAATATTGAATTGTTCTCTCTTAGTAAGATCCCATTTTCAATAAAATTGCGGTCTTACCTTGACTTGAAGATGAAGTCCATTTGCCTATCCTTCTGGACAAACATTTCTATTACTTTTTTGTAAAAGTCCTCCTTGTAGTTTCAAAAGTCTATCATAAATCTAATCGATAGATTTATGATAAAAAAATTATAAAAGTAGGGTAGACATGTGGATGTTATCCGGCTGAACAAAACGTGCATTTATCTAACAGGTACGTTTCCCACAGATCTTATTTCCAGCTATTTTCTAAAATCCTATGGAGAAACCTCATTGCTTTTTTGTGCTTACTTCCTGGTTTTAGGACGCGTCACTGCAGCTCTCTCGTCTCCTCTTCACACACACCACACTTTTCGCGGCACACGTACTTACAGCCAATCAGCTCTGAATGATGTGAGATGATGTATGGTGGGGATGGTAGCTCCGTGCCCCTCTGGTCATTATTTTTTTGCCACACACATTAACGGGGGAAATACTCTGAGCATGCGCAGTGTAGTTTTTACAGTCACCATTCACTTCACAGCGAGAGGAAGGGGCATGATCAGGTTTTGTCCCACATGGCTCTAAACAGCTCAATAGGCACACACTGTGACTGTAGACACACTAATTAGAAGAACACAGACTAAAACAGCAATGTACAGACGAATCAGATGATTAAACATGATCTTAAAATATATTTTATATATTTTTTTATTTTTTTTTGCATTTTTTGTAATCATTATTTGTAATACTTTCTGCTGACACTAGGTGGGGCTGTGCCTATACAACATACGAGGAACAGAGTTTTACTGTGTGTCTTGTAACTTGCATATATATTTATTGCACTTGACGCACACACACGCATGGCGTAATTTCCACTGGGGACAGGGGGGACATGTCCCCCGCTCTTTTCGAAATCCCGTTTGTGTCCCCCCACTTTACAAATATATTTATTATTCATTTTTAATGCAAGCCGTCATCGCCACGGAGGAGCACACAGCCTCTGTGAGCGAGCGAGCGAGAGAGAGAGAGAGAGAGAGAGCACACCTTTATCTATTTAATATAGATAAAGTAAGAAATCATTCCAATAAGTACTATAGGACAGTAAAAAAAATAAAACAGTTTAAAAGGGGAGTGATTAGTAAAATATGCATAAATAAAAAGAAAGAATGCTAACTAGGTAACATAAGATAAGAATAAACAAGTTGAAATGATTTGTTATTGGTTGTGATCATATTCTAAAGATGTTTGGATTATTGAAAAGTATACAGCTCTCTTTCATCTGAGTGTTGAGAGCTGTATCCATACATTCATTTTGTGCTCAAAGTGCACCAGATTGATGCATTTCACTTCAACATTTAAAAATAAATCTTCCCGGGGGTGCGTGCCCCCGGACCCCCCTAGAGGAGGTGAGGTCTGTCCACCCCAAAATAAAGCAGGTTAAAATAATTAAATTGAATACATTTTATTTTCGTAAACACTGAAAACGGGCCCCACAGACCCAAACAGCACACAACAGTTAAAGGTAAGCATATAATAATGTTAAAATGTGCTAAATATATACACTGCAAAAAAAGAAAAAAGAGGAGTAAAAGTAGCCCCCGACTTTTTTTATTTTTTGAAAGTAGCCCTCATCCTAAAAAAGGTTGGTGACCCCTGATGTACAGTATCAGATGTGTTGCTGGAAAAAAGGAAAACATTTGTCTTAAAAGATTTGTATTCTAATCTCACAAGAGGCTGGCTTTTATCTGATGACCCTGACACAAAGTGATGGGAAGTTGTGTTTGTGTTAGTGCTGGCATGAGTGTGTGTATTTTTACAAAAGTGGCTCTGATGTTCCCCACAAGGTCTAATTACTCAGGCTCAGTAGAGTCAGTGCTGTCTGTTTGCATCAAAGCTGATTCACATCCAATGGCCTGATCTGACCCAACACACAAGGCCACGTTCAAAGAAATGCACTCCCACCATCCCAAAGAAAACTGAAATCAGTAAAGTACCCCCATTGGCTGGTTCACATATGCGGCTTTCACACCAGCGCTTTTCCCTTTCTAGCTCCTAGCGAGAGCTTTTCTGGTTCAGCTCCGGTTTCCCTTTTCAGCTCCCGCTCTGTTCACACCGCCCAGAGCTGCCGCTGCTGCGTCATGACCTCACAGTTTACGTCGCTGATTTTCTCCCACAACAACAACGGGCCGGGGACTGCGTCGGGTTGATGATCGTGTTGCTTTTAATCATACGAAGTCAGATTAAATTAAATAACGACTTCTCCAACCTTATACTTTTCTCCAGAGTGCCGTGGTTCATTGTTTATTAATGTGTTTCAGCGGCATTTACCGACCGCTGCAGTGCTGGCTGCTCTTCCACGGGAGTTTATTCTCCCGTTAGCTCCGGGTTAGCTCACACGGCTCTAAAGTATTCACTGTCTGACTGTCACACAAGCAGCTGATACATATCCCCAGTTCCCCTTAAGTGAATGTGTGTCAGTCTGAATTGACGCTGTTTGGCATCACAACGCTGTTATGAAAGTTTCTCTGGTATAACATGGGTGATGTTAGCATAGCAACCGAAGCTAAACTAACTACTTGCTAAGCCGTTTTCTACAGGCACATTTTACCGGCGTATTTTTCATTATGATTCTACTTGTGATAGTCGGACATGACAACCTGTGCAGCCCATGTATTAATTCCATCCGATAGCTGCTATAATAACAAACAAAACGTCTGCCTGCTCTCCACAATGATCAATAACAGCGAACGGATGGTCAAAGTAAGGTTTCCTGCACGCCTCGACGTAAGAGACGCCGCGTCATAGCTCCGAAGCTCTTGCCTCTGGACCGACAATTTTTTGGAGCTGGAAGTGAACCGCATTCCGGAGCTATGACGCGCCGCCGCTGCGGTGTGAACAGGAAAAACCTGTTGTGCCTGGTGTGAAAGGGGCAATAGTCTGTACTGTAGCCTTCCTGTCAGGCATTACACCACACTGTCACTCACACTCGCTCTCACTTTTAGTTTCCACTTGAGCTTTTTCAATCAGTCACTCACTTTGCTTGTAGCCCTAAGTCAGTGAACTGGGGGACTTGGACTTGCTAGCATAAGCACAATTCAGTGCTGAAGTTTGTCTAATCTAGATGTATCTTTAAGTGTATCTTGCACAAAGAGCACAAATAATTCACTATGTTAATCTCCCTAATAAAGCAGGTGAAAAGGTAAAGGAATCCATTGATTGAAACAGTGATTTCTTCACCTCCAACACACTGTTTGAAACCCTTCTTTAATACAGGAAAAAAAAAAACGTGCAATATGAGATGAGCATAACAAAGTGTAGAGTGTCGTATCAAGTATAGTAGACTGCAGACTAACTCTGGAGATTTGCTTGGAAGGCAGAATTCCTCTCCGTTTAGGAGCTGGAGATAAATCTACTCTCCCTTAAAAGAGACTGATAGAGTTAATTCCAGATACACTGGCTTAGCAAATCCATGTGCTTCACTTCAAAATCAATACGAGCTGCCTTAAAATGATATAAGGATGATCAGTCCAGGGCAGCATGTAACCGTGGAATCAGATACGGCCCTGAAATCATTACATGTGACGGTATCAATCCTGCTGTGCCTTATTAGAACCGCTCACAGGGAACCTTTTTCCAGTCTTAGAGGTAAGAATTGACTGGGAGACATCATAGGACTGAGTTATTAATGAATGGAGCCTCAGAAAATAGTCACCTGCGGCCAGTAAAATGTAGTCTTTTCAAATGCATTTCAGCATTACGTTCAACAAGAACAAAGAACATTACATTTAGGTACAGCATGCCATTTTCTATTAAGAAAAGAGTGTTGCCTTCTTGTGTTGTGATCAGGATGGTTGTGGATTATTATTGTATCCTCCATTCACAACCTGTAACAAATGAATGCCTTCTAAATGTTTCCGATCCCATTAAACAGGCACTTTGCTCAGCCTGCAGGACGAACAGGAGGAAGCATCTTTAATTCATCATACCCTGAGAAAAGGGAAGCAACTGAGTATCAAGTAAGAGCATTAAGAAGATTCACCTCTGTGAGATGGTAGCAGCTACATGGACTTCCTGTAGTGAATGCCCAGTTTGCAAGCAGATTAAATGTCAAATATTAAAATACATGTTAATATAAATGATGTAGATGCATCTTGAAATTCATGAGAAATGAAACATGCCAGCGACGGGGTACTTCCAAACTGCTGAGGTATCACTTTGTGACATGACTCATCAATTAAGTCCAATGTATAGCTACACCTCAGCCCTGGCAGACAACATTCATGACTTGCATTAATGGAATGGATAGATCAGCATTTCTACATGGTCTCTATATTTATGAGTAAAGGTGGGGGGGGGGGGGGGAATACTCAAGTGTTAAATGTTTGCTTTTCCAAAGTATAACTCAGCGTATGCCGTCTGCATTGTTCTCCAACCTCAGCAGGAGAGAGACAAACAAATACTTACTTTGAGAGCTGAAAGGCGTTTTCTGCCAAAGAGCCCGATCGATAATTCTTATTCCGATCCTCAATCACTTACAGGCAGTTAACAAGCACTTCCTCTCCCTGAGCAATGGAAACACCAGTTTATAGCAAAGGCTTGGGGTTTTAAGAGATATGATAATGCTATTTTATTTCTCTTTCACACACTTGGGACTGATAAGGGGGGGGACGGAGAGACATTTATTAACTCTTGGTTGGCAGCTGAGAGATTTACTCACAGGCTTTCCCCACGGGAAATGTATTTAGCAGAGGTTGTTAGCCAATCAGATTCTGATACGACTCAGATTTTGATCACTTTCATTTGTAAATTACCTTAACAATGGATATAATAATGAGGAAAAAGCCAAGTGTACCCCAAAATCTGGAACAATATCTCTGCCAGAGCATGGACAAAGTGTTGCATTGTACATCAACACCCCGCAGTTCCATTTTTCTTGAGAAACATAAGAAAATGTAGGAGATACTGAGGTGAGATGTGTTTGTAGACGGACACAGGAGAAGCTGATTTTGGTTGCTGGTTTTAAAGGACATGCATAAATCAATCCGCTGCCTCGGTCCAGGCACATATTTTATTTATGCAGCACTTGACGTATCAGACACCTTTCTGGCTATCAAAGGAATTGTAAATCAAGGCAAGCCACAAACAGTGTGTACCAGACTTAAGGTAAAAAAGATCTCACTCTGGGGATACAGCAAGAGCTAGTACGAGGAAAAGGACACAACAGAGCCTACATTATGAATGTGTGAACATAAGTGAGGAGGATTTCTGAAACAATTAGACAGACAATGGTAGATTCACATCAGGTATAGCTTTCAAACTTTACATTTCCATCTTTTACCGCCATACTTTACATTAAAGGTCACCTATTATGCAAAATCCACTTGTTCATGTCTTTTATACATCAACATGTGTCCCCTCTGTGTAAAGAGATTCTGAAAGTTTCAGGAAAAAAGATTCTCTCACTTTTTGTCCTGATCCATTTATATAAAAACCTGTCTGAAAATGAGCTGATCTGATTTTGGCCACTTTATGATGTCAGAACGATTTTTTGGCTTGTGTAACCATTAGCCAATCACCAACCAAGGTAACCCCCCCCCCCCCCCACCTTATCACCTGAATCTCCTCCTAGAGCAGCATTGTGTTCTTTTTAACCAAATATCTCTCAGAGGGCGTGGGGAGTGGCTCCTTATTTTCATCTGAAGTAACAGACAGAGAATCAGCACTTTTGAAACAGGGCTGAAACAGAGGGGATTATGGGATGCTACAATACACGATCTGTTTGGTATTTCGAGCTAAACACTTCAGAGACATGTTGTATATATCTGAGACCTATAATATATTGATGAAAAACAGTATAATTAGGGATGGGTACCGAGCCCCGGTATTAAACGGGCCCCAGGGCGGAATTATTAAAGACCGTGGTACCGTTAAGCTCCGACGTTCTCTGTCTTTTTATCGGTACTGGAGACATTTAAAAAATATATGTCATATGTATTATTGCTACATAAACATTATATTGCAGTTTTAGTGTCGCCAACTCCGTTTCCAATATGCAATAAGACTACAAAATGCGTCTATGATGTATTTTCGATCTTTCCAATCCAGACGAGATCTCTCTCTCCCACGTCTGTGTGTGAGGGGGCGGGGCGGTTTACACACACGTGGCTGCTACATGCATGCAACACACACACGCGCAGCTGCTACATGCATGCAACACACACGCACACGGCGGAGATGGCGGAGAGAACTAAGCGCTCCAAGGTGTGGTTAAACTTTACCCGTCTTGAGGTGGACAATGCTCATTGCCAAAAGTGCAATAAGAGTTTAGCATTTAAGGGCGGTAACACGAGCAATTTATCTAAACATCTTGCACCACATTCAGACGGAGAAATGCACCGTTTTCGACAGTCTTTCTGGTAGCTCTGTAGCCCCATCCACGAGTAACGTTTCCACGTCAGGTATGTTATGTATGCCTTAATCTACCTGTATGCCCCACCTGTGTTGCTCTGTACTACTGTATTTTTGCAGTAAATACTTGTTTTTTTGTTTGTTTTTTACAGTTCTGTAAGTTCACATTATTTACAAATTGTTTAGTTCATTACCTTTTTTTTCTTTCTCAAAAGAACCGATAAGAGTATCGTTAAAGGACCGGATCTATAAGCGGTATCGATAAAAGTAGTAGTACCGTTAAAACCTTAACGATACCCATCCCTATGTATAATAGGGGACCTTTAAGTACTATATCCGAGGTTAGGACCCTTGAGATATTTCCCTCCTTTTTTTTCTCCGACATCTCGTGGTCTCTTCCAGTATCCACAGCTCCTCCCTGTCTGAGCGGGTATGTTCTGGATATTTTACTGCTCGGGCCTCCTTTCCTTCTGGCTGATAGTTTCATGCATCTCGCATGGTCTCTAATAACAAGATAAGTCTTTCATGACAAGCAGTCACAGAGGGGCCCTTCACTGAACAGATTTAGTGGCTGCACCTGTAGATTAACACAAGGGAGATGCAGACAAAATCCCATTTGTCATTTCTATCCAATTATAATGAATCACTTTTATTCCTGGAAATATAATATATATTTCAAACTTTTGTGCGCTTCCAAATAGATCTCCAATTTGTTTTAAAGTTAATACAATCTTGGGGAAGTACTTATTCACATCACAATCGAGTACACATTAAGACCAACACTGCCTCTTTTTGCACATTCTACCTAATAAAATGTGTAAAGTAATTAACACAACTAGCTGTACCTCTTTTTGCAGCTCTTTTAACAGAGGTGGATATTTTTTGCAGATGTACCAAAGGTTTGTCTGCCAAACATGATACATTGTACTGGAGGCATGAAGCCAGGATGCTTGTGCAGTGTCAATTTTCAAGATACATCTCACTTTGGTAAGTCCCTGTGTGCTGACAAAGAGCAGGTTGAACTGTTGCTAAGGTCAACTTGTTGTGAATGTTCTTTTATCAACAAAACATTTTCAAAAACATAGTCACCGTTAGATATAAGCTGCTATTGTTAAACCCCCTGCCCCTATCCCCCTCCGTCTACTTTACAATACCTTTAATTCATTCCTGACTTATCCTCTCCCTAATGGTAAAGTTCATTGTATTGATCATCTACTTTCCCCTTCTTCCAAACAAACTAATGACCCAATCCACGTACACTAACGTCACTGCCGTCAGACGCAGACAGCTAAATTACTATAATTCTGTTTGTGCTGTTGTCAAGCCTTAATAGACCGATGGCGGTGGTTGCTGTGCATGACATTGCCAAGCTCCATTTCTTTGAAGAGTTTTCATCAGGGTGTGTTGTACATTGTGAGACAAAATGTGTTCCTTGTGCAGCATATACAAGAAATGTGTTGCAAAGGCAGCTGGCCGACACCTAACACAAATGTGTCGTTCATCAGTGAGCACTTGACAGTAGATGTTGTGCTAATCGAACAGCTGACCTAAGCATTTCAGCAACACCGGTTACAATAGTTTCACACCTAAAAACACCCGTACGTGTAAGTTATGCAAATGAAATGGGAATAGGTAATGGTTAAAAGGGACCAAATGATGTGTTGCATTTATACAGCGATTCCCCAGGCCCACAGTAGCAAACAATGGAGAAAATGAATTGCAGCTGAATAGGGGGCCATATCCTGAAATAGGAGCACAAATATCTAAGAAGTGGACAGAAAAGAGGTTTTAAAATTGCAATTTTCTATAAATATATGCTTTGATTAAAACATGTTTAGGTTTTAATTATTAATTATAAGCTGCTTAGAGCTAGTGTCTGTAAGTTATCCTGTCATTACTAAGAATTCTATATTTAAAACTTAATGTCGTAAATGTTTGATTTGGAAATGGAAACGTATCGTGTTACTGAAAGTCAACTCACTGTAGAAAGATGTGGCAGACAGATGCGAGCCGCCGTAGTGAATGATCGGTAACGCACAGTAATCTGTGGTGCTACACTTTACCATCCCTAAAAACTACTTTGATCAGTTTCACTTACTTTGTCCGAAGCTTACCACATACATGACCTGATCCATCATCAATTACACTTCCACCGTGTTTGACCTCCAAAGGATGAATTGCTCTACACACAGCAGCAGGTGGCTACTTTATGCATTTCTCTGGCAACTCCTTGACCTAAGGGGAAACTGTTATCTCCTCTAAGTTGCTGTGACTGAGAAAAACGGCCATCCCAAATATCTAGAATTAGAATTCACAGCCAGGATATTTTGTAACAATCTAAGAATGTCAACACATGGAGAAACAAAACTGAACTCTGCTGGGATAAGACTTATTTTTCAACCCAGATCATAAAAAGATGTGTGAGCCATTTGTACTTCCCATATATTCAGAGACACTTTTAATGCACTGTTGGAAAGTCAGTTGGACTGAGTAACCGGAGTTGGTTAAATGTGTCATTGTGAAGTCTCTAAGTTGAGCAGAGCATCAGCTAATTATATGGATGGCTGACTTTTATAAAGCCTGGACTCCCCACTATTTTTTATTACAGCGGTCTTCTTTCCTCCTTTCCTTTTTCCCTTCATTGCACACTGCACAGATGAGAGGAAGGGTCTGGGCAAAAGCTTTGTTTGCACCACGAAGATGTCTCCTACCAGGTATGCAGGGAATTGTGTTGACACGGTTTCTGATCTTAGTAGGGAGGCATTGAGAGAACACAGTATCAAAAACATGTGTGGTGTGGGCCTCTTCTTGAATAATTACCTCCTCGATGGTTCCTAAGTGGATACATCACCTCATCTCTTTGGGCTATTCCCTTCTACCATGTGCCATCGACACTTTCACAACATTCAGAACAACAGCAAGCCAGGAAGGATGCCAGAAACTGAACCTCTTCACCTCTGAACACTTCTGTCAAAACAAGAGAGAAACGTCATGAAGTCTTTAGGATAAGAAGAACCACACCCAGTCGTGTTGTTGTAATGACACGCTGGGACTGTGAGTGGACCCCAAGCTGGGAAAGGTTACGGTTTGAAAGCACCTCAATTTAAGATATATTTATATATATGGACAAAACAACATCTGTAAACGAAATAAAACAACAGCTGCAAACTTCAACCTTAAATTAATTCTCTAGCCATAAGAGATTAAATAAAAGAATACCAACCAAGTATTTTGCTTTATCTCATCATTTCCATCTCCCACCTCCTCTGTGTCTCCTGAGTGAGCTGGAACCCTACTGTTTAAAGCGGAGCTCCACCCAAAACAACAAAACAGTGATTGAGGAGTTTAAAGGGAGCTGAGGGACATGTTCCAAACAAAAACTGACGCCACCACGCCAATAATCATATTTCTTCTAGAAAGAAAAAAAATAACCCTACTGTCTCTGCTGGAATATAAGACACAGACACACAAAGCAGGGGCTGATGAAACTCTCTCATGAAGCAAGATTTAAGGTTTGTTCCTTGAATCAAAAGTGCTGTCTGTCTGGATAGAATAACAAGCAGACTGAGTCAGACAGCAGAGGACAGAGGAGGGGCTGATGCAGGAGGATAATAGATAGTTTGGCTTCGGAGAAAAAAAAGCACTGTGAAGAGAACCGTCAGAACTGCTGGGGAAAATACACATTTCCCAAAAAGAACACACTCATTTTCTTCAGACTGGATTAATCACACTGGAGGTCTTTGTCTGCGCAATAGCACACACACGCGAGTCCACCTGCAGAGCACCTGAGCTGAACCTTTCATCTGACCTGTCCACCCGCTGTGTGCATGTGTACTCTGCAGCATGAGAGTTAGTCAAATAGATATCAGAGACCATACATATTGGATAATGCAAAGGCTGGAAATAATGTCCTTAAAGGCAATGGGCTTCTCTCTAAAATGTTTTCCTGTTCTTCATCATGAGAACTGTTTGCAAAATAAAAACAAAAACATGCATCAATGACTAATGTATTGTTACCTAGGTTGAAATGCAAGCGTTAGTAGCCTAAGGGCCATTCAAAATATTTGCTGTAGATCTAAAAGAGAAAAACATAGAATGCATTTTTCTCCTAATTGGAGTTGAACATTTGAGAATTTATTAGCAATAAATAAACTGCACACACCCTGCCAGCTCCGTCACTGCTGAGTTCATACACACTGCACACACACACCAAATCCTCGCTCTTTATTGTCCTCAACCAACCAGAAAAACACTAGATTTCACTCTTCTCAGTACGGTGGTATGAAGGGAGATGATTGGCAGGTTGAGTTGAAAGATTGGCAGTTTAATAAAATCAGACAACACACAAACAATTTCCTCTCTCTGTGTGGGTCTGGCACTATCTCTCAACTGCACACGCTACACTTAAACACAACCTGAGTTCAATAAATATCTTGATGTAAAATGTAGACGCTTAGTCCATGGTGGAGGCTAGACTTATGCCTGACAGGCTATTGGGTTAGCAGAACACTGGTGGAAACCTGAAAGTGTAATACATACACATTCAAGCCAATTACAATTGTGAATATAAAGTGACAGTTTTAGCATACGCTAAATTCTGGTCAGTGTTGCATACTTTACCAAAGCTTCAAAAAGATTGCTTTTCCATCTCTTAATTTTGCCATCTGCCTTACCTTTCAACTTTACAAGCTCAGGTCACTTAAGCAATAAGACCCTCATCTTGTCCTAGGGGTGATTAGAGGCAAGAGGTTGAGGGGGAGGCTGGTGTGAGAGTTAGGGCTGAAGACAGTTCATGTTTTTAAAACAAATGGTAGTGCTACTGCAAGAACCTAATTAGTGTAGATACAGACTGCCAGAGCCCACTGATACAAAGAGGTCTTGGAATGATGGCAAAGTACACACTAATGCAAACACACACACACACATACCATAATAAGGACTGTTTGAGTGGGCCGTTATGTCTCAGCTCTCAGTCAATACTAAGAGGCCAGCATCAGTCACTGCTGTACACTGTCCCTGTGAGAAACCCACAGAAAGCTTCTTTCTTCACAAGAGAACAAAGACCACCCCCACACCCACACCCGACCTAACCTTGTCAACAAACATTGGACCAGACTCCCGGAGATGTTTGAAAAAGTGTTATCAGTTAGATATAAAGTGAAAGTGAGACCAAACTGAAAAGAACCTCGCTCAATATTGCTCATGCAGTTTTGTCAGGAGGAGTTGATCGAGTTTGTTTAATCAACACAGAAATGAGTTCACCTTAACATAACACTTTTTTCATTTAAAAAAAATGAATTTTAAGTCACTTTTGTTGGTATTTGCTTCAATGCCGGTGTTTAAATGTGTCTATCATGAGTAGTAGGTCAAAGATATTTTTTGTATAAATAATTTTCCCATTGTGGTCAACTGAAGAACTGACAAGAGCTACAGCTATTCCACGGTTTAGGTAAAAGATGAACATTGTGGAGATCACCCTTCATTTTGAGGGGATTATACCTGAGAAACATTTATGTTTTTCTTTGACCTTGAACTTCATACCTTCTGTAAATCTCTACAGACATTAAAGGTGTTTTATGGTGCAGTGTTAACACGTCCCAGATCCTTATAAATATGTATCCATGGTCTCTCTTTCTGTTTCCATCTGGATTTAAGGATGGGCTAACCTTGCACACAGAGAGCCTAATATGTATTTATGTGATCACAGAAAGTCAGACTTATGTGTTCTGGGACTCTGTAACCAAGGTCATAAGTGATCTGACTTTCTAAGCAGCCTCGTCTACCATGAGTAACACAATCTGCTGGCCCATTCATCTCTCTATGGGATCAATAGCCGCAAGCCCGCTGATGATGAATGGAGCTAAATGGAAAGTGCATTTTACAAACTTGTGTGGTAACTGTGGAATAAATATTCTACAGGGCCTTGGAGAAAACATCGACACAGGGCTGTGATAATGAAAATGACAGAATACAAGAGATCTTTATCCCACCAATAAAGACATAGGTTGAAGATAGACAGGAGTGACATATCATTAACACAGTGAGTTATAAATCATTGACTTTAAGCTATTCAAATTGAATAATCCCTGTACAAAGAAGCTTAAACCTCAAAACAAACAAAATTAAGATAGCAAACACTGCACCAAACCACACCAACAGAGATGCACACTAACCGAGTAAACAGCATGAGCTTCCCAGCATGTGATCAACATACTGTAAGACCCAGCCTACACACAAAATTAACATGTGAACCAACCCACAAAATAACATGCCTGCATAAACCCACTGTGCATGAATACACGCATAAAACATGGATGCCCACATGCTTCCCACAGAGAAGACATTAACATAAAGCATTAATGACTGTTTACATGCGCACAACTACCCTGGTCATGGCTTATATCCCAGATACGCGTTTCAAACATCATATCCTCAAGTCAGAAACCCATACATGCTATCTGGAACTTCTAAGCTGAACAGCAATGATAAGAAATCTGGGATACTGTTCGGATCATGTTTTCAAGCTTATGAATAAAATACATTCTAAACCACAACTTAAAAATTGGATAATAGTGTGAATATAATAACACTAAGGCACTAGAACATTTGCTTACATTAGGTGAGGGCATTGCTTGGTTAATATGATTTAGAAACCAACCTAAGGCGCGTTTATCCATTGATCAGGACAGATATATAGACCTAATGATCAATGACCCAATAGCAGCGATGAGAGAGGGCAGTAGAATAAATGTGATAGCTGGGAACAGTGTATTTGTCAGTGAAAAAAAGATACAACTCCTAAACATCCGAGTCAAGCTCCAGTTACTTGCTTGCCACCTGAACACAAAAGTGATGGCGGTTAAACCTAAAGTAAGCAACAACACCGGCCCAGGCTCACTTAAAGGTAGGGTAGGTAAGTTTGAGAAACCGGCTCGAGATCGCTAGAATTTGAAAATACACAACCGGAGAAAATCTGCCACTTCCTTACAGAGCCCCTCCTCCAACACACACGAACGCGCACATGACCAATGAGGGCACGAGATAAGTTTGTGCACAGATGGAAGGCTGACAGGCAGGTAGGCCATCCAGTTATTTTAGCCGAGCCGGCTAAAATGATTGGTCGTGCTTTTTAGTATTACGGCTTCCACAGATGACATTTTTTTATGGATTTTTTGTCAAAGCACTTAAGATATTCATTGCTATCTGGATGTTAAGAGCATTCCATGGAATATAACAAAAAGTGTATCTCGAGCCGGTTTCTCAAACTTACCTACCCTACCTTTAAGCTGAGCTTGAGATGGACTACTTGGACTACTATTCTTATTTTAGTGAGCCGCTTTGAACAGAAACTAGACCTCCCCTGATGCAGTTACTTATACAAATACACATCTATGTAAAAAGGGCAAGAGGTGCATATGGTATGAGAAAGGAAGAAAATGTGTGTACCACAACACCAACAAAAGTAATGAAAAGCATGCAGCTAAAAGTCTGCTCCAGTGAACGTTCAGTGTCTTATCTTGCTCCACTGGCCTCACATCTCTGCTGCCAAACATTCTGTGGGCGGTCCAGTTTTTCAGCGCTGAGATCCAGCCATAAAGGCACCGCATGAAGCCCAGTGTTCAAAGAGAAAGCTCACTGACCAACAAGGTCCAGCTTTTGGCTTTTCTCCAGGACACTCCTCCCAGGACCCCTGATGTTGTTGTGAAAAGTTAGAACAGGAGTTTCTGTGTGTATTTGAGCAACTCTCTGTGAACGTGTATGTGTATAAGATCAAAGACATCATATTCATCACAACACTAGAAGCAGCTACTTGTCACAGAGGTGAGGTGAAGCCAGAGCGAGGCAGCAGAGTTTAGTGTTGCATCACATTTGGTTACACAGAACTTACACATCTCAAACACAACATGTGATAAGTACAGCCAGAAATAAGAGCTAGGAAATAAAACATCCTCAATGAGTCAATGACTCATCATGATTTAAGTGTTTGACTATGATATATCAACGGATCTTGGCCGCGTTGTGTTCCCCCCAAAAACCACACCACATTTCACTCGGAAGGAGACTGAGATCCAGACTTAGAATAGAACCCACAAGACTGTGATAGCAAACTGCAAAGCAAAGTGGACAACATGCACAGTTTGTACAAAACAGCTTCAAATATAAATATAATCATGCACTTAAAACATGTAGGCACAGCAGCCTTTTGTCAACTACTGATGGCGGACTATCGGATAAAAAAGAATCCTCTAATGGAAAATGTGTTCATTGCTGCAGGCAATTTCAGAATATGATGGTCTCACTTTACTGATATACAACTGAATTCCAAGATGTAACCCTGAAGCCAAACAAGTCTTGTTTTCCTGGAGCCACATGTTCTTCTGAAACAAAAAGCACTGCTCCTCAAGTAGCAGCTGTCCAGGCCTTGTTGTTCAACTGATAGATGTGGCGCTCTACCTTAGACAAAAAGCCATGTGTTCAGCCAATTCAAAGACTAATACACTGAAAGGACACTGCAGACTGCTTAGGCCAATTGCACAACATCCATTAAATGGCTCTGAGAGGGGGACTTATTCTAAACGGATAAGAAACAAATGCAAGTATGCTTCTGTATTTGCGGTATTAGTCATAGTGGAACATTTTGTTTTTCATGTATACAAAGTGTGACAGAATCACAGCCTATGATCCTGGAGTTGTGGTCCTGGTGTTCATCCTTGCACCCTGCTTGAGAGTGCCCGAGGTCTCTCTATAGTACAGTTCCTCCTGCTGAAGGCTTCCTCTAGGCGTGACAAAGCACATGATTACATAACGCTGCAACTACATGGTTCCTCAACCCTCAACTATCTGCTACTGTAGCCATGAGACTGTCAGCGGCCCCCTTCCCCCACCCTTCACAGCGCTCTCACATAGTTTACACACAGGCTGAACACTCAGGAGTCACACACACACCAGTGCAGAATGCTTTCACACTCAGGCTACACCGTACGCGCTCAGGAATACAAACACACTTTCGCACACACAACTCGAAACAATGCTTGGCTGGTTTAAAGATATGCCACATGACTAAGTCAACCACATAACAGTGTTGGCCTTTACTGCAGTGCTCCCACATGTGACACAAAACAGCAGCTCAGTCAGGAGACTGTTGGGGAAGAGCAGACAGAAACAAACTTTGAATAGGCTAACTAATGTCAGACATTAACCTCGGCGATTGTCGTGATGCTAGTTGTACGACGGCGTATTAGGGTGTTTTGTAGGTGTAACAAAATAATCAATACGGAGCAGAGGCATGGGGGTATTATTCCAAGTAAATACACAGCACGTCCGAGATGGAAAAATGAAACATTTACGAGAAAACTATTTTCTTGATTTGTTTTAGAACATTATGAGACAACCATTTACACATAAAGCTTATTGTTATTTTTAGGATACCAAATGTTCCTGCTTTAAAATGACCAATATTGGATAAACAAAATACTCTTCAGCAGACAAATTAAATAGCCTGATGCCTCTGCTCATAATAAGCAAAGATGGCTGTGAATTAATAGGTTCGTTTTCTCAATCCTAGGTAAAAAACAAAAAAACTGGACCTCCCACTCAAATCCCCCAAATGCTTAAACAGAAAACACACCTGTTCAGCTGGGTTATATAAAAACATAAATAAGAATGCAACATCCCACAGTACAACCTTAGGTTTCCCCATCCTTGGCATCACTGCATTTAGAGAACATATCTTGCTCCAACCAGAAGAAGCAGAGATGTGGGGTATATCCTCCACTGATAGCAGCTTTAGGGCAGTTTAGATTGGCTACCATTTGATGCCTCCCAGAGGATTTTAGGTTGACACTGCGTCAGTCATTCTGATTTCCCTCAGCCAGGTTACACTGACCTACACACTAACCTACACACTGACCTACACACTGACCTGCACACTGACCTACACACGTCAACATTTCCAAAAACAGTGATAATTGATGAAAAAATTAAATAATTTATGAAAGGGAAAGTCTAAAACAGTTGCTGATTTTTAAAGAAGAATTTACTGCTTTTTTTCTATAACATGCCAATTAAAATGAAATTGGATTTCTGGACAGTTGATGGGTTCTGAAAAAAGAAAAAGGGTCTCTGGGAATTCATCAATTACAAATAGACAAAAACAATCAGTCAAGCCACTTGTGGGATTCAAACAAACTGCAGTCCACTCTCTAATCTATCGATATACTGCCATGTATTTTGTTGTAACCAATTTTCTTTTAATCAAGGAAGCTACAAGATCAGATAATCTATGCATTTTGATTACGCCATGCAGCTAAGCAGTTGGGATATCCAGTAACTTCAATAGATTTTGGAGCAGCAGAACTCAAACTGGGCCCAAAGGTGGAGGGGACGTGATGACACTGACATAACAACAAGAGGATATCAAACCGCCCTCAATTCCACATCAAAGGGGAAATGACTCATAAACCTCTCTGAAAAAGCGTTCTGCTTTCAGAAACCTGTGGTTAATTGTGACTTGCACTTCATACACAATTTTTTGCATTTGAGAGTGTAAACACAGAAGATCAGTGTTGAGTAACTACCAGAAGGCAACCTTGAAACCACATCGAGTGCGCACCGGCCTTCCAGCTGTACACATACTTTCATTTTCTCCTTTAGCAAGTTTGAACCTTTAGTGATGAAATCTGCTGCTGCCAAGGCAGAGTTTAATATGCATTTAAGTGGCAGGATTAAGAAATGCCATTGATCTGCATAAGCACTTCTACTGGCAGTGAAATTAATACGCTCTAGCTATTCTCTTCATGAATAATATGCATGGCTGATTCAATTAACAAGCAATATCTCAGCTAATGTTCAAAAAGGTAGAAAAACTAAATAATTAAAACCTCAAATTCTGGTGAAACAATTATTCACTTTCAGCGTAAATCTAATCTATTTAAAAGGGATTGACCTAAAGCCCAGCAGTAAACTGATTTAGCGTGTCATTCGATTGGCAGGGGAAAGGAAAACATGCTCATCAGTGGGAACATTCGTGGGACATTAAAGGAGACATGCTGAAATGTGAACTTGGGTCGCAGCAACAAAACCCACACATAGTACACAAACACTGTAAAGCCCTTTCAACAGAAACAAAGCAAAGGTTTGTCCTCTGACCTGAGATGCAGATGAAGGTCATGTAGTCTCCCTGACCACCTGTGGCCAGGAAGGGGATCTTCTTCTTGGTCCTCCTCTTCACCTGCGCAGCAACAAGCATCTTCTCATCGTGGGGTATGAAGACCTCCTTGTTTATGGCCGACTTGATGCTCATCTCTGAAGAAGGCAGGAGTGAACAACTGGAGAATAGTTTGAGTGGAGAAAACGAGATCCACACTTCCTGAAGAGCAGAAGAGAACGGCAAGTTAAATTAGCAAAATATGTTGGACCAGGCTGACTATATATAAAATGCAGATCTAGAATTTCCTACTAAAAGTCTACAAAATTATGACTTACATTACTTGCATCTATTTTTAAAAGTGTTGAGATATAGAACTTTTTTATCCAAGTCTCTATGAAAACGGTTGGCCGTGTGTTTTGGGTATTAATAAATGAACAAGGTAATGACTGATAGGGAATTACATGTAACATTGTGCGTATGTGTCCCATTTCCAACTTTAAAAAAGCAGCAAAAATAGCCTTAATTGATCATATAGGTTTCATAATCTTTTTTGTATTATTACTATTTGTCTCCATTAGCATGACTTTGATTGGCACAGCTGTTTCAGGGCAGTGAGAGCAGTCATGTGACTGCTGGAAAGGATATCTATTAATCAACAAACCCATTGACCTCTACTGCACTTCAGCAAGCCCTTTTGCACTTACTGCTGCTGCATAACATGAAGCAAACATCCGAGGCACTTGGAGAGTCACATTGTCTGTGCTCCTAAAGCTAACTGCTTTACACTTGCATGTAAAAAAAAAGCCCCACACTATATGCACTTGCAACCCCTCATCACGGGTTGTTTGTCTGAGTAGTGAGCAGTTTACGGCCAGCTGATGAAGACACACAGGATTTTGATAGCAAATATTAACAACAGGAAAAAAACTAAATAAAAAGCTGTTGAACTGTAAAGCTTGATTCTGTGTTCACATCCTCAGGCCAGTCACTCCCTTACGGTACGTCCACGCGGTTCCGTCGCGTTGAAGCTTGCCGGTGGGCGTGTCTGGCTAATACTTGTACTGGCATATGATTTGATTGGCTTGCGCTTCCGTCGACGCTTGAAAAGTTGAACTTTTCTCAACTTTCGAAGCGAGCAATGGAGGCAAAGCGACGCGACGGAACCACAATGCAGTTCGGCAAAGTTTGACGTCACCCCATTCAAAGTGAATGGGAAGCGTCTCTGTTGAAGCATGCAACGGAACCGTGTGGACGTACTGTTAGACTCCAAAACGACATACAAACAATCAATCTACATTTTACACTATACTGCTCACCGTGTGCATAACATGAAGTAATGAGTTTAAGAGTTCCAAAGCTTAGATTCTCTGTGTTGCAGCCAGTCTCTAGTGGAAGTACAGGCCCTCGCAGAGATGAAATGTCTCGAGCTGAAGCTGTTAAGAGTACTGGTAAGTCTTACTGATACAGAACAGCAATCATGTTTCTATTATTACAAGCCAATGACTTCTAGGAAATGTATTTCTTTGTGGCTGGGAATAAACCTCAAGAGACACAGAAGTATGTCTGATGTTGCAGGGAAAACTGGGCTCGAATGCACAAAACAGCCAAAAAGAAGTGGGTGAATTGGTTCTAAATGCTCTCCTGAGGACCATGCATGGAGCTTAATCATTCTCTCGGCCACACACAAGAACTCACAACCACATCCTGCTCAGCCCACCCTGATGAAGCGATCCGATCTGTCAGTCTCAACCAGTCGATGAATTAATCTACTGCAGGCAAAGCCAGTCAGACTTTAGAGAAATGCCTTCATTGAACTGGCTGGCTAATAAATGACAGATGAGGAACAAACACCAAGTTGTTTTCTAAAAGTGAAACAAGTTTTAGACTGAGTGCTCAGCGGTTTAGGAGTCAAAGTTTAATTAACTTAAAGCACAACTTTCAGCAAGTTTACACGGATAGTAATAAAGTGCATGAGCCAACTTTTCCACCCCCTTTACTAGCTGCTGAAAGGCTGCCATTGTTGACTAGTGGTCATTGTTAAAGGAGGATTACGTCAGGTCAGAAGCAGGAATTCAACAGCAGTGAAAGCTTTAGATACAATGCCAGGGCTACAATATAATGCGATAACACTTTTATGGTTTCATTTTTGTTGTGTGTCAACTGTATGGTGATTTCTGAGACAGCATTTTGTGGCAGCTTTAAACTGAACGGCATTTCAGGCAAAGGTAATGTGTACAGGTGGCACTAAAGTAGTTAAGTATTCACCTTTCTGATAGTCACCCGCTTAAATGTAACAGTATAGGTTTTACAAAGGTATAATGTATTGTAAGGCCACTGTATTTTATTTTGCATTACATTGTACAGATGTTCAAGTCATCTTATACATCTCTTAATCTCCTATAAAAAGGCCCAATGAGACATATGACTGAATCACTGCATTGGTTCTACATTTACAAACTTTCGTTTCTGTTTAAGGTTCAAATGTATTTCCCCGTTTCCATCCATCTCTCTTCGCCTTCGCTCTCTCAGCAACGCACAACTTCACAGTGAACAAAAACCCAGGCCAAGATTTTGTGGAAAGTAATTACAGAAACTAATAAATATGCCTTTGGAATTGAAAAGCAGTCCAACATCCCAACCATGTTTGCTAGGGAAAACTTAAATGATAGCTGTGATAACAAGCACAGAGTAGTTTTGCAAACTACCTTCTTTCAAAAGCAAGAAAGCTTTTTCAAGCTGAGCCTCTTGAGCGAGCCAGGCATCGTGTAAAAACTGTGCCTCGAGTTGTTTGTGCATGTCGTTCTGAGCTCTGATAAAGACTGCAGGACTACTGTGCCAGTCTAACTTCAAAATGCACAAACAGTACAGCACGGAAAAGACTTGGACATCATGTCCTGTGAATAAATCATATTCGGAGGTCAGCTCTGAATGTATCCAGCATTAATGTCTTCAACAAGGACGGAGGTTTGAACTCTTATGTGTATCAATTCTGTCAGGGCTTTGACACAGTTTGTAACCAGCAAAAAATTGCTTAAAGGTCACCTATTATGCAAAATCCACTTTTTCATGACTTTTATACATAAACATCTGGGTAAAGAGATTCTGAAAGTTTCAGGAAAAAAGACCCCCTCACTTTTTGTCCTGATCCATTTATATAAAAACCTGTCTGAAAATGAGCTGATCAGATTTTGGCCACTTTATGATGTCATAACGATTTTTTTTGGCTTGTGTAACCATTAGCCAATCACCAACCAAGGTAACCCCCCCCCCCCCCCCCCACCATTGTGTTCATTTTAACCAAATATCTCTCAGAAGGGCGTGGGGAGTGGCTCCTTATTTTCATCTAAAGTAACAGACAGAGAATCAGCACTTTTGAAACAGGGCTGAAACAGAGGGGTTTATGGGATGCTGCAATGCATGATCTGTTTGGTATTTGGAGCCAAACACTTCAGAGACATGTTTTGTATATATCTGAGACCTATAATATATTGATGAAAAACAGTATAATAGGGGACCTTTAAGATGTCCTTGTTAAGGGGCAAAACGATTCCACAATTCTGTCATTTGTCATTATGCCAATGTTTACCCAACATACATGACACTGAATCCACATGTACTCACAAATGTAAAGTAACTGTCCTAAATGAATTCACCCTTTCCCCATGTCTATCCTTTAACATCTCCTTCTCTTCTCAGTTATTGGGATAATGAATAAGAAAAGAACATTAAGGTTAAATCTTCAAAAGCTACTCGTCTTGTTTTCCTCGAACAAATGACACTAGCAGAGTTCCTCTCTGTGGAAGCCCTTATCCGTAACATGCCTCCCTCATCTCCTCTTTCCTCCAGCTGAGAAAGAGGGTTGCCCACATCTCCCTGCAAGCTGTCACCAGGCAATGGGGAGCGCCTACCCCCCCTAAGGTGGCCTGCTGAAGCATGACGGGAAGGAGGGATAAGGGAATGGGGGATGCGAGGAAGAATACAAGGAGGATGATGAAGAGGAGGAGACAGAGGGGAGCCTGGAGGCAGGCAAATGTAGCCAGTGACAATGCATAGCTTATGGTTTGACTCGAGCAGTCTTATGCAATGCTCGCAAAGCAGGGCCAAATTAATGTACTGGAGCGGCTGTGGCAGTGAAAACGACGTACATATATTTTACGGCTGCTTATCACCCCATTTCCAAGCACGGCCCTTTTCCAGAACACTTCATTACTTGTGGCCGTGTATTGCCAAGCCGCACTGCTGTCTGGCTCCGCTCTTGCCCAGTGTGTTAATGTGAAATCTGTTCAGTCTGTGCTCACGGCTCTCATAGGACCTCATTGGGTTTTTGTGTTAACTTATTTTAGCATCAGTCCTGCTCTCAGCCTGTGCTCACGAGCCCATAGGAACCTGCCACTGTAGCAGGAGTTGCAGAAGAGAGGGGCTCAAAAGACAGGTGGATGACACAGGGCCTCCTCAAACTGAATGGAAGGTGTATCTTTATAAATATACAAACTCAAATTCAACACACCAGGTTTTAGAAATACATGTAGGGAGGAACCGCCAAGTATATTTACTTTTCTGCATATTGACTGTCAGCTTGCGTGAGAATTAAAGACAATAAAAATGGATCACAGATATGAAAAATGTAGCTGCAGTACTGTATGTGCATGGACTCTTGACTAAGACAAACTGAGAGACATCTAAAACGTACTGCGATATTGACATGTATGTGTTGTATATGTTAAAGGTCACCTATTATGCAAAATCCACTTTTCATGTCTTTTATACATAAACATGTGTCCCCTCTGTGTAAAGAGATTCTGAAAGTTTCAGGAAAAAATATTCGCTCACTTTTTGTCCTGATCCATTTATATAAAAACCTATCTGAAAATGAGCTCAGATTTTGGCCACTTTATGATGTCATGACGATTTTTTGGCTTGTGTAACCATTAGCCAATCACCAACCAAGGTAACCCCCCCACCTTATCACCTGAATCTCCTCCTAGAGCACCATTGTGTTCTTTTTAACCAAATATCTCTCAGAGGGGCGTGGGGAGTGGCTCCTTATTTTCATCTAAAGTAAAAGACAGAGAATCAGCACTTTTGAAACAGGGCTGAAACAGAGGGGTTTGTGGGATGCTGCAATGATCCGTTTGGTGTTTGGAGCCAAACACTTCAGAGCCATGTCTTGTATATATCCGAGACCTATAATAAAGTAATGAAAAACAGTATAATAGGGGACCTTTAAATAAGACATATGACATTAGGACCACGAGTGAGAACAGACTTAGGTTAAGGTTAAGTTATGTCATGGGTTGAGCAAACAAACGTCAGTTAGGGTTAGGGAATGTGTACACATGCATCAGAAATAGTGATAAGCATGGGAAAACACACATGTGCCTTATCTTTACTTATTAGAAAACACCCACCACTGAAAGGGAATAATAAATTGTCAACTTTGTTTGTCTAAGATTCTGCATTAAGATGTGTTGTCAGCTTCAACTATCAAAGGCTTCAAAATCCCCTCTCTGTACACGGCCTGCATTGCAAAGCCTAACAAGTTGGTTTGTTTTGGAAACTGAACATTTTTCTGACTATTTACTTAAAATTGTGAAGATAATGCATTACTAATATTCTAAAAACAACACTAATATGTACGGTGTAGTTCTGGAGTTTGATGTGCAGTATTTGAGATAAAGCTGAAACAGTGTACCTAAAATGTGCATGTTCAGAAAAGCATACAGTGCACTAGACTGGTATGTCAACAATCATTTTGTGTAAACAATACAGGGAAAAATAACCAATTTTACAACCGCAGAGAACAATAAGTAGAGCAAAGTTAGAAATATCACTTGCAGTTTTTGTGTAGACTAACCTTTGCGGAATGAGTATGAAGTACAAAACAAGATTTTGGAACATTATGAGCGATGGCAAGATAAAAAACAGATAACATAATTCATCAACTGTATCCACTTCTCCCACTGACATTAGATTGAAGTAGTTTCTTTATTCCACTCTGCACTCTTAAGGAAGAGTGAAAGAAACACTTTGCCTCATCTGCAGCTTATCATGCATGACTTTCATGTTGAATCGTTGCTCTGTACCAGGCTTTGATTTGACAGAAAAAAGCATTCCACAGTGTGCACGTATTCATAAATTACATCAGATGTGTTACTTTGAATGAGCAGTATCCATCGTCGCCACATAAACAGATCTGAAATGTTATAAAAGAATAGAGAGAGTACAGTGTCTACCCTGTTGTTTTCTTTTTGTGTAACAGCCAGCCTGAGATTAATTGAAATCTAATTCTACACAGGCCGCTAGAAAACAACAACAAACAAAACTGTTGGCATGCGCAGTAAACCCTGTCAGTCACGCATCATTTGCAGGTATCAGGTATCATGTTGATGACAAGAGCCAATTATACCAAGAATGATTATGCTGTACAACTACACACTTCAGTTCCAACTGGGGAAAGCTACATCTGGTGTTTCATAATACATGAAAGTCAGTAGAATATTCTTAATTAAGTCAAATCTGACTGCTATGCTGTTTTAGTAGACAAGGATTTATAACTAGCAAAGGACACAGGGCTGCAAGAGTATAAACTTGAATAATAAACAATGTCAGGCTTTATAAATGATGGCAAACTCTACTAACAGAAATTATAAGTAGTACTGCACCTCAACCATGTTCTTCAAATTGAGCATCTGAATCACAGTTTAAAGCATGCCAATGTTAACGAGCACACAAAACTACAAAGAAGTTATATTTTCAAAAGAGATTCAAGGTTTTGCACAGTTAAAACATGTGTGCACTGCAAAGGGATCAAACTGATGTTGAGATAATGATTGGGGAAACCCATGAAAGCACCAATAGCTGGCTCTTCTGAGAGAGGCTGGGACTGCTTTGTAGGAGCCACTTCATCCTTGAAGGAGGATTACGGCAGTTTGTTTGAAATGCTCTCAGACAGAGCTCTTTCGGGGAGGAGCATGAGGGAGGAGAGGAACAAAACCATTTCTGGCTTTAAGATCCTGCTCATAATTAAGTATAAGATTTGTCTTTTAGCTTAAATGTACATTGCATTTTCTCTTCACTACACAGTAAGTGTGGCAAGCAATGTACTTTTTATATTGTGGGACATGCACACAAAACGGAAAACTGCACATCCTGCACTATATAGCTATTTCACAATATATAAATAAGAGTTGATCACAAAAAGAAGAGCTCTCCATAGAAGCAGCTGGTTGAAGAGACCTTACTCTTTTAGCACAAAAAGGAAAAGGCCCGTCTATATTTCTCAGCAGCTGGTGAAGGTTATATAGAACCAGGGAGGCATGGGCTAACCATGAATCAATGAATTACATGTCAGGCCCCCAATGAGCTGATTCTTTATAGCTCAGCATCTTGTGATGATAAAACATTTGGGAGGGACTGAACTGTGGTAGGTAAATATTTGAAAAGTAAATATAAAGCACTTACTAATATTTGATGTCTCAAATACAACTGAAGAGACAATGATCCATTTGTATTCTAGGGAATGGGCTTGAGGCATTCATTCAGGATACAAAAGTGAATGTATAATTAGTTTGCATAAGGATAAGCTAAAAGCGCCAGCACTGCGTGTCTATGTACATATCCAAAAAAAGGAAGTATGGATTATACACTTAGTGCAAAATCAGCAGAACTTCCGATGTAAACCGACAAAACACAAACCAGACGTATGTCAAAATGTAACTACTTCCCCATTATATGTCTAGCAAAACTGAGTTAATGCTAAGGATATTAGCAAAGAGAGCATGCGAGAAGGAAAACCACAATCTCAGGATTCAGATTCCTCAGGGTCTCCAAATCTTACTGTCATCTTGTCAGACACACTGATGTATCATGTATCATTATATGAGCAACAAAAACAAGGCTCTTTATGTCTTTATGTCTGCCTTCAAGAATATCTGTCCTTTTTGGCAATAGTACGCTGAGGTGGTGGACACACAGGGAGGGAGCCAGCTCGACAGTTTATATTATGCTGACTGTAATTGGACACTGAAGTACGGAGAGGCTTAATCTTATCTTTTATGGCGTGCCATAGCAAATTAGGACTCTTGTATAGGATGCAATATTTAAAATGTAAGTGGGGAAGTTAATGCCATTAGGAGTCACAAGGGTAGGATTAGGGGACTCACTGCTAGTCTGAACCAGACATCCCTCTGGGTCTGAACCTGCCACACACACAGCAGGGGAGACATGTGGTAATTGGTGTTCATAAATACAGGCATTCTAACTTTAGATTCAGCAAAGAGCAAGCCCAAGCATTTTGGATCCTTAAAAACAACCAATGAAAGTGAGAAAAATAAGTCGTCTGGATGGTTTATTTTTCTTATAAAATAAGACAAAACGTGTTAAATATGATTTCAACAAAGAACAGGACTTCACATTTGGTCACTGTGAAGATACAAGCCAGTTTAGGAACCAGAAACTGACCATCCTATATAAGAAAAAATTAGGTTTCTGTAAAGATTAGATGATTGGTTTCACCTGAGAACCCAGGTATTAATTTGCTATTGTTGGGGCCCCATGTAGCGTCTGGGGGGCTAAGTAGCAGTTTAGTTTGCATATGCCTGCGCCTAGTTCTGGTTTAGTGCACACTCAATAACACCCAACATTCAAAACACAGCCCCAAAAAAGTTTTCAGTATAGTAACACTAAGAGTAAAGCAACCGTCTGTTAAATATCACATTTAATGTTAATCAATATATTGACTAATCTTGGGTTTCTGGGATATTTTTAAATGTTATTCATTCCATATGGTTTGTTTGCACCAGCACAAACCACCACATGTACCTTATATACTTTTGATGTGAATAGTGTGACCTTATGAAATAATTGTCATGTATTACTTTACGAGTAAACAGTGATGACACATAAGTAAGACAATCATAATACTCGGCTATTTAAAGTGGACTACACCCAAATTCACTTGACTGGGCTGAAATACATTTCACTGGAATATTATCACTTCCAAGATACGAGTACACGGGGGCCAACTTGAATGAAACTGATAATATGTTGTAAGACTTAAGGCTTGACACCATGAATGCATTTGTATTGTATTGTAAACCCCCTGTCACTACAGCCTGCGTTTATGAAGACAGCTCAGGTGGGGCGCGGTGCACCTCCATGAACACCATAAAACACACATTAACCTGAGTTAATTTTCTCAAAGCAGAGGTAAAAATAGTTCCCCATCAAGTTTACAGAAGAAACGTTTGACCACGCTTTGTTTCCACAACACAAGCACATGCATTCGGTTAATGAGCCAAACAACCCGCGCGCACACTTGTCCTGAAACCAACCGTAAAGTGGTGGAAAGTGTTGACGCAGTATTTTAATCCTACGCTTCTCAATAAAGCGAAAACAGATTCTACATTAATTAAACTTTACCACACTATTTCTATTTGAATTGAAATGTCTATAAAGAAGCACAGTCTGGAGTTAGCGTTACTTACCGATGTGTTTCAGTAGTAATTTCCACGTGCGGCGGGTCCCCGAGTCCTTCGGTTAATTTCTCCAGCTGCTGTCAGAGTTTACTCACTTTCCGCAGCCTTGTTTTTCCCAGTCTCCTCACACTAAACGGAAGCCTTTCACTTTTAACATCGCGTCGACTTTACTTCTGCGACAGTTGTTGGTGTGTAAGCGGCGGGAGGAGAGTTTGTTTCCTTGCTGCTGTTTCTGCGCAGAGACCGTCTGTCTGGCTGGCTGACTGACTGCGGCTGTGTGTGTGTGTGGGAAACCAGTAGCAGGTTCCCAGACACACACACTCCCTCCCCGCCAATCACGTACAGTGACACACCACCACGTAGCAGGCATTTCACATCTGCATGTATAAGGAGTCTCTTTGAAGTGCCAAAGACCCAAGCCAGTTTATATGAAATGGAGTATTTTAAATGGATGTTTGTGTGTTAAAGTTAAGTTCTAAAGCATATTTAGAGCAACTTTTCATGTGACTTGTTACTAGTAGCATGGTTGTTAGCCTGAATATTTTTACAAAAACACCATACAAACATAGGTATTTAATACCACGGCACTCTACAGTCAGTAAAAGGTGCATCATAAGAATAGGACTAGGAGTTGAAAAATGTTGTTTGCTAACTCGTTTTTATGGGTATATTATATGTGTTAAAGTGTGTATACCTTAGACTACTGTATTTGACTCCAACCTTTAATATCTCTGATTACAGTGGCCGACCCTACACAATAACTCATGAACATGTTCAGTAGCAACTTCCAAAAACTCATATCAGAGGCATTTTAAAGCCATGAAGGGGATATTAGAGAAAAGGAAATTTGTGAAACATAACAATAGCCTATGTCTTTTATTAAAATGTATAACTATTGGGTCCTTCTTGGGCTCACAATATAAAAACCTAAGAAACATAACTATTTCAATACCTTAGTTGTACAGTAGACTACACTATTGTGCGGTTACGGGTCACATCAATTACTTTAAATCCTTTTAAGGATTACTCTACTATAGGACTATAAATGTCATATCTTAATAGGTGCGTTCACACCGGAGTACTTTGGTGTACTTTTCCCACAATAGTTAATCAGAACTACGATATATTTGCGTTCACACCAAAAAGCCCCAGGAACTAAAGTAGCTCAATTTAGTTCGTCCGACCCGCTTTTCAGTCCCTGCTAGAGAGCAGGGACTGTCGTGGGAGAAAGTAGTTCGTACGTCTGATTGGCTGTGCGGAATGCAAACCACGCCCGTTTGACTCTGAATTTTTTGTTGTAAGCGGCCATTGTATTTGCTCGCTTCGGACAGCACACCCGAAGAGATTCCTTTTGTGAAAGCAGTTATTATAGCAACACTAAATAAATCAATTGGAGCGGTGGAGTGATGAGGATGTGTCTGCGCTTCTGGCGATTTACTCGGAGGACGCGAAGCGCCGCATTCAGAAGCTTCTACTGAATGCAGTTTCTGTGGCTCTGCAAAGTTAGCAGACCTGGCAAAGTCATGTCGGGACGACTACCAAGGTAAAATAAAATACATGCACTGCACTGTTTTAATCTGCACAATACTGGTCTTATATGTACTTTTATTTGCTCAGTAGATCGAGCTAGCCATGCTAGAACTTGCTAACGTTAGGTCCAAGCTGGCTAACAACATCTAGCTAGCTAGCTATTCTCAGCCATGCCCGCTATGAACACGTTTTGACTTGTGAATAAGTGTGCAATGTTCTGTAATTTGCTTCACTAACTCATGGCACTAATCGTGTGTTTCAGGCGAGGTGTTTCTCTCAGGATTAGAAACTAGTTTTCCCCTCCGGGATAAAACGATAATATAACGTTAGCAATTAGCATGCTAGCTGGACATAATGCTACCTCTAACAATACATTAGTTGCTATAATTTCAAGTAATTTGCAACATTCATTCTACATGTTAATGGTAAAAGCTTAAACAGTTGATTACCTGCATGCCACAAAGACTGATGTTCTAATATTTTTGCACATTTAAGTAGAAATGTAATTGAAATTCTATTTATTTTTCCTTTTTTTTATTGATTGTTATAATTGTACTCAGCCATGTTATGTTAGATGTCAATCCACTTACACTGTAACTACTCTGGCCTTGAAAGAAGAAGAAGGTGATATAACTATTAATAAGTAAAAGTAAATCGAAATATGTATTGCATCACCGCTGCTTAGAGTTCATGCACAAGTCATTTGCTTGATAATGAATTGATGCATTGTAGCAATAATTGTAGTCAATATCAAAGAGAGATGTAATTTCGATATTTCAGTCCAAGCTTGATTGGCCCAGCTACCTCAGTATATGTGATGTATAAATAAAAGGATTACATGAAAACGGTTTGATCTTCTATCTCAGAGTAAACTGGACTATTAATCAACATTTTGCCTCGATGTTGCAATTAAACTGATCTTGTATCTTGCATTTTTCACCTTAGGAAAGTGGGCACGCAATGACAGCTTCCTTGACACCATCATGGCGATGAACCGCCGTGCCATGGTCAGCAAGGAGAATGAGGACCTGCGTGCCAAGGAGATGCACGACGAACGGCTGCTGCATTCACACAAGGCCCAGGAATCGAGGTGGAGCAACAAAATACCTTTCAGGCTGGGCTTCTGGCAGTGCTAAGCGAGCTGATTAAATCCAACAGGCCTTCAATACAAAAATGAAGAAAAACTTGTCTAAGGTGTGTCTGCACTATTGTAATTGTGTCTGTTGACGGGTAAATAAAAGAGAGAACCAAATGCACTGTACAAAATATCAGCTTTATTGTCAATTTACAATTTCCATGCTGTTCAGATGCCTCTCCACAACATTGCTTCCAGGCGAATACAGAGGAGTTGAAAAGAGCCCTTGGACATTCGGAAATCTTCGATCCACTGCACATGTTGGCACCACCTCCCACCAGGCCGACGTTCTATTGTTCACCCAGAGTTCCGTAGTATTCGCATATCTGGAACACATACAAAGACACAAATTAGCCCTACATAACTCCATAAATCCTACATTAGATAGTATTAATGTGATTTAATGAACGTACCATTGCTGTTCTTTGGGCGTGATAACGGCCATCATCCTCGGCTGTCCAACGGCGAAACATGTCCATAGCGTGTGCTTTCGTCGTCCAATCCTTTTGTTAAGGCTTCTTAACCGCCTTCGCCTCCGACTCAGCCTTTCTATTGCATTTGAATGGTCGATCTGTATTTGTATTTGTGGCTGAGTTATTGGCTTAAATAACTCCGTTACGAAGCTGTATAACACGACCACCAAAACGTCAACTCCATACCGTGTCTGAGGTCGGAAGGTAAACAGAAGCATACAGCGGAAGCGGAAGTTTTTTTTCTTCTTCTCTCGGTTTTTTGGCGAATTGCAACTTTAAGGTGCATACCGCCACCTACTGTACTCGCCGTGAAGTTGTTTGCGGCCTGCCAGTAAACCCAAAGCAGAAGAAGAAGAAGTGACGTCAGCGGCTCATTTGCCTAATCCACCCCCAGGAACTCATTTTGGTGTGAACGCGATCTGCTTTAGTTCATCAGAACTAAAGGAGCTCTCATGAACTAAAGTTCTCATGAACTACTGTGGGAAAAGTACTTGGTGTGAACGCCCCTTATAGTCATAATCAGCCTGTCTCTGTGACTCAAATCGTAATACATCTGATTACAGTAAGCTTTTCACATTATGAGTGGGAAGAGTAGGGTCTTCCCCAGGGTGAGCATAACAAAATGTAGCTTAAAGGGGACCTATCATGCAAAATGCACTTTTGTACGTCTTTTATACATGAATATGTGTCCCCGGTGTTCCAGGGAACTCACCAAGTGTCAGAAAACACAACCCTCTCTATTTTCCTCCATACCCAAATCTCTAAAAAAGGGGCTGCAACGGATCTGATACAGACTGATCCAGATTTGAACACTTCTATGACGTCACAGAAGTGGCGCTACGGCTATTGGGCCAACTCTCCACCTATCAGGGGAATGTGGGGTTGGGCCACGGCCGGCCATTGCCGCTCGAAAGCGCTGGAGACGCTGTAGTACATATGCCAGGCCTGTAAGTGGCGCTGTAGTCTGCCACAAAAGCAGCGAAGAAGACTTCCCGCCCATAGTTACCATGGTTACCCTTCTGTTTATTCTCCGCTGTGGCTTTTTTTCTCCCTCCCCGAGGCAAGCGTTTGCTCCCGCTGCTTTAATTCAATGCAATCCCTCCCCGTCGAGGCAAGCACTGTAATTATCTCCGGTTAGTCCACCAGCAGATGACAAACACCCACCTCTCCGTCTCTTCCAAGGAACGAGGGGACCGTGCGGCAGAGTTTCAGTTTCAGTTTCTTTCGCCGGTCAAGATGTCCGTTAAAGTTTAAATCTTCCGGACAAAATTAGAAAAGTGCCGGTCAAAGGTCTTCTTTGTTATTTATTGAGCTTTAAAACAAATGAATAACGACTCTATATATTAAAACACGGAGATCTTTTTTTCTCCCCCTCTTGACTTGATCAGAGCATGGCTACCCTCTCCTGCAGGGGGGCGTGGTCAGCTGCAGCTCACAGAGATCAGCCCCGTAGACAGCAAACAGCACATAGAGCGAAATGAGGCATGGCTAAAATGCATGATCTGTTTGGTATTTTGAAAACAGAAACGTATAAATATACCTTATATAGGTATGGCCCTACAATATATCATTTAAATATAGCATGATAGGTCCACTTTAACTTCTTTCAAATTGCCTGTTTAAACAAGCCTACACTAGCTGCATTTTTTCCTATAACTCTCCTGTTGATGTGTGGGAGGTGTCAATGTTCAAGTCTGCTGTAAACTGCCAACAGAGGTTTACTACAATCTTTTGTTACTCCAGCCATGCCAACAGAAATGTGTTCCCTGGGAATTCACACACTTGGAGGTCCTGGAACTGTGTGTGTATGTCTAATGTTTTGCTTGGCTGGTTGCGAGTCATCCAATTTTCCCTCTCTAAATCCTCTCCTGGTGGATTGTTTTTTTTCATAAACTCTTTCTTCAGTTCCAACAGACTTGGACAATGCTGCCTCATTTGAGATAGTTCACGTTTTATGTGCTCCTGTTTCTTTGCCTCTGGGTCTCGGCATCTGATGATCGCTAACATGTTGCAGAGCCATCATCATTTAAGCCATATTTATTTGTCATGATAAGCAGTTGCTAAACTGGTTGTACTGCAGCAGATGCCTGTGAGCCAATTGAGAATGCTGTAATATTGAACGCATGATGAAAGATAAACAAGTGCACTTAAGGCTTAGTGGTCCAGTAATAAAATATGAATGTTTCTGATTATCTACAAAATGTCATTGCCTACACTTAGCTGGAGTTTGTCTAGCTTTGAATTTCTGTGCTACAGTTCTATGCTGCAACACAGAAGTCATTTAAAAACACATTAGACAAGCATACCATTCAGTTTTTCACCTATGAAAGAAATCCATTTACCAGCTAAAGCTCCTGGACAAACTATTCCCTAATCCATGCAACCACAAATTAAAATCACACTTGGCCACCCAATGATCACATTTATTGCTTCCATATTCCTCCAGCCCTTGAAGCTTCCTCTGGATCATTTGACAGTTAGCATGGCTTTGTGATTTCCACGCAACACCAACCATCTGGTAGAACATGTGGAAAAAGTTCATTCAAGAATTTTCAATGGAAAAATGTTGGATGAGTCTTCTAAGATTGTTTCTTTACACTTGCCTTCAAACAATCCATCTTGATTTACAAAGGCTTCTTTTAGTGTCAATTTGGATATGGAGTTTTTGCTGCTGTGGCAACACGACAGCAACGAGAAAGTATTGGACTCCCTATGTCACTGTAGAAATACTGAACTATACCTCTGTGCTCCCCTACACGAGCATAAACGTTCACTGGAATGAGTAATTTTTTCCAGGTTGAGGCAAACAGGGGCAGTGGCCAAAAGGGGAAAAAATAGCGCATATACACATATGGTGCACACAAGCCGAGAGGGCTAAAAGGGCATTAGCTGTTTCCTGTTAGTTAGTTTGGGAATTTAGACAGCTGGGTCCCTGGACATGGCAGGTGATTGCTCTGATGAAAGAAGCAAAACACGGAAACAAATTAAAGTTGAGAACTATTTGGTATACCAGTCTCAATAACAGTCTGAAGAATGATTGCCCAAAAAACATGTTGAAATATTGATACTGCTTGTTGCTCAATTCAAAGCTGAGGTTAGCTTTTGGATGCATGACACACCACAGAGGCTGGAACATTTAGGTTTTGCTTACGTGGTCCCTACATTTCCGCAATGTTTTATGGGACTATAATCTGTGAAAAGCTAAAAGAGGTGGAATAGGAAGAGGTCACAGTTCCTCTCGTGAATTTGCTTTAATACCTCATGCAGTAATCATAGCGTACTGAGGGAATTTACAAGGAATTAATTGTTTACTTTACGTGAGTCATCTTCTTAAGCAGCTGGGCTTCACTGACCTGACTGCAGTTTAACCAGTTAGAAACTACTCTTCCAATATTCACCTTAGATTTTCCATGAAGTAGCATTACAGATTAGTTATTTTAAGTGGTTAATCAAATCACTATAGGAACAATTATCTAATTTAAGTTACAATCTTTGGCTCAAATGCACTACTTGTACTACTTGTATTTTACACATTTTAACCAGGCTGGCATATCCCACACTCACAGCTGTATCCTTGATACCTTCTGCATAACTTGATACCTTTTATCCTTTTAATTCTGTATTAAGTAATTGCTTTGATTAAAAATATTATAATTTTTTTTTTCAAATTAAAAAGAGCTTGTGTGGCCTTGAGTGACTCCTTGAATGAATACATTTCCATCAAAAGCACTCCCACAGGAGGGAAGGAGCTACAGCCAGAGCTCTACCTGGCACTCCTTCTCCCTCGATCCTCTTACACTCCCTACATCCCTCATCCGAAAAATACTGGAAAACATAAACATCCTTCCCTGCCTGTGACGTTAGACAATGATCTGTGCAGGCTGGCTGGATTACGGAGAATGGGGTGTCTCAGTCCCCGTGGTGCGGAGGGTAAACATGGAGATCTGACGATAGAGGAATGAGAGAGACCCTCTGCTCCGACCCTCCACCTGCATCTCATCTCCACACACGGCCAGATGGCTGCTATAAGACTCCCCAATACACTCTCTAATGCAGTCTGTATTCTTTTTTTCCCATTCTCTGTCTTGCTGCTGCACTAATCAGACACTGAATTCATGTGGTTTGTTGTTTACTCTTCACAGTGTGCGGCATCAGAAACTGGTTACAGAGCTGCATGAGTGCTCACTAGAGAGAAAAACATGTCGAACTCACATGCATACATTACTTCAAAAAGTGTGAGCTTGCATGCAGAGTGTGTGAGTTGTTGCATGCTTTCACTGAATGTGTATGTTTTAAACAGAGACATAAAGGAGGACATGTTTCACTTCTTTCATGTCAGTTGTTTACGTGGTTCTTGGTAACTTCGTGGAACTGGCCACATTCAGGGAGTTGGACTGTGTGTGTATGTGAGGAGGGGGCGTCTGAATCTTCATGTTTAAAGTGGACCTATCATGCTATATTTAAATGATATATTGTAGGGCCATACCTATATAAGGTATATTTATACGTTTCTGTTTTCAAAATACCAAACAGATCATGCATTTTAGCCATGCCTCATTTCGCTCTATGTGCTGTTTGCTGTCTACGGGTCTGATTCTGCTGACCACGCCCCCCTGCAGGAGAGGGGAACCGTGCTCTGATCAGCTGCTGGGCTGTCAGAAGAGGGGGAGAAAAAGAGATCTCGGTCCTCCGTGTTTTATTATATAGAGTCGTTATTCATTTGTTTTAAAGCTCAATAAATAACAAAGAAGACCTTTGACCGGCACTTTTCTAATTTTGTCCGGAAGATTTAAACTTTAACGGACATCTTGACCGGCGAAACAAACTGAAACTGAAACTCTGCCGCACGGTCCCCTCGTTCCTTGGAAGAGGCGGAGAGGTGGGTGTTTGTCATCTGCTGGTGGACTAACTGGAGAGAATTACAGTGTTTGCCTCGACGGGGAGGGATTGCATTGCAGCGGGAGCAAACGCTTGCCTCGGGGAGGGAGAAAAAAAGCCACAGCGGAGAATAAACAGAAGGGTAACCATGGTAACTATGTGCGGGAAGTCTTCTTCGCTGCTTTTGTGGCAGACTACAGCGCCACTTACAGGCCTGGCATATGTACTACAGCGTCTCCAGCGCTTTCGAGCGGCAATGGCCGGCCGTGGCCCAACCCCACATTCCCCTGATAGGTGGAGAGTTGGCCCAATAGCCGTAGCGCCACCGTCCTGACGTCAGGACAGTGTTCAAATCTGGATCAGTTTTTATCAGATCCGTTGCAACCCCTTTTTTAGAGATTTGGGTATGGAGGAAAATAGAGAGGGTTGTGTTTTCTGACACTTGGTGAGTTCCCTGGAACACCGGGGACACATATTCATGTATAAAAGACGTACAAAAGTGCATTTTGCATGATAGGTCCCCTTTAAGTTTAAATTAGCAGTATGTATACAGTAAGTGAGTGTCCTGCATGAGCACATTTCATAACATCAAATCAGGTCAAGTGCACAATCAGCTTTGCTAATCTTTAGGTGTGAAATAAGAAAAATATTAGATGTTGCTTTTGGTATTGATTTTACTTTCTTGTGTATGCCGCTAATCAATCACATTAGATACGCAAGAACCCAATTTATGTAAGAAATCTGAATTCAATGTTGCTTTCATAAATAACTCTGTGTTGAGCAGAACCACTTTCATGGCAATCTTCACTTCTCGAGGCATATCTGTCTTTGTTTTACAGAGAGTCATTCCAGGGCAATGGTTGTCAAGAGGCTTCTTCTGATTTGTCTAGAACATCTGTCAGATTAGAGGACTGATCCATTTGGCCCGACAGGCATGGAACAGACAGACCTGGCACTTGTTTACAATTATCCTAACACTTATTCTTACAACTGCTCACAGTGATGTCATTGTTGACACCGTTTTTGCCTTTTTAAGCGCAAACTTTGCCAAAGACAGCCACTTTAATTAGATTTCATCATCTGAATGCCCTGACTAGCCGCAAGTAATGACTTTCATGCTCAGATCAATCATAGCTGCTTTGTCGCTTTATAAAACATAGAAAATAATGAGTCCCTGTTCTGAATTCTGCATTACTAATAATAAGCTGGCTGTCCAATCGATGACATATTTAGTTTTAATATAAGAAAAATCAATTTATAATTAAATTCCGACTGTTGATTCAGGAGAGAAAAAAAGGTATTATAATAATTCACATCACAGAATTGGTCACACAGGATTTCACTTTCTTAATACCAGAACACATCAGATGTGATTAGCAATTATTTCAGATTGGCTTTACAATATGAAAAGCAGTGTATACGCATTTAAAATCACATACAAATTGTTGATTGTTTTGCTAATTCTCAACACAAAGGGAGTACAATATGAAATGCAAAACACCGTGACTCAATTCAACTGTGAGATTTGTTTCTGTCAGAGTCTGTTTTCCCTTGCCTGCAATCTCGCATCGTGCCAACACTGGAGAAACATTTAATCTCACTTTGCCCGGAGGCAGCATCTTAACTCAGGAGTGAAAACAGGATTTCCAGAAGGAAAATGCATCCTGAACCAAAGTGTATACTCCCGTGTGTGCTGAAGCCAGATTTCTGAGCAAGTCACTGGGCAAAATAATCTGCAATGGAGCCACGCACCATTAAACACATCCATCTCCATCATGGCAGGCAGACAATTGAATGGTAGATGTGTGGAGAGCGAGTGGTGCTCTTCAAAACTCCAAGTCACCTCTTACATTATAACAATTTCGGCACCTGGAAGCCTTATTGGTGTCTCCTACACAATATTGAAGAAGTCTTTCAGTATAATCCCTTTTGTCTCTTATACACCCCGTATCTTGTAAATTATTTTATTGAGACAGGTTTTTGTAGTTTATGGTTTCATTCAGTCTGTCACATCCACAAGTATCTGCTTGTCTGAGTCGTCTCTCCTCTGTCTGTGCCACATCCTATTCAGTTAAAAGCAGCTAATTTAGCCGATCAATAAACAAAGCCCGCTGGGTAACACGGAGAGCCAAGGATCCAATTTCATTTTGCAAGTTCAATTTAGTCTTTATGGTTGGCAGTTGCTCCTTGGAGACGCTGTCATGGCCGTGACACCACTGTGAGATAATGATGGAGATATACAGAGCACTGACTGACCTCTTTCATATTATATCCTAGCATCAAGGTAATAAAAAAGGGGATGAAATTGGTGTGAGGTCCGAGAAGATGATGAGTGAGAGCGAGTGATGGTCAATTTTAATACTATCGATTCACGGGGATTGATTTCAAAACACCTGAATGATCTCATTATGTTGCTTTGAGGCCAAGTTCATTAAATGCTTACCTGTATTAAAAAAAAGAAATTACCCTCGTTTTCCATTTGTGCCTCTCTATTGACCTCATATACTTTGGCTTTTTCTTTCAGGATTCCTATTGATTCTTGCACTGTTATGATTTTGACAAAATAGCTCCTAGGAAACCTCTGTTTCTTCCTTGTCAGCAGAGGAACACTCCCATCATGCCCCAGGCAAAGACAGGTTCTTCCATTAGCATTAACAAGGGAGAAAAAAGGGAATCCGACACTTGTCTGTTGGTCCCAAACGTAATCCCTAACAACAGCCCCTTGCATTAAAACAAGATTTAGCCCAAACAAAACAGGTTTCAGTGAGTGAGGCGATGCAAATTAGCCAATTTTGTGCAACAGTGCTTAAAGCCAAAAGGTCCTTGGGGGAGAAGTGTATTACTTTAGAAAAAAGACTCCTACAGCAAATTGCCCGGGAACACATTAAACTTGGAATGTTTCCTCAGCTGGAATACACAAGATCTGCAGCTTGAATTGTAATTTGTTGCCCACAAATGATGTATACTTGTGTGATGTATGTATATGACCATAAACGTCTTGCGTGCTTCAGAAAGTGATGATGCAAGCGCCTTGGCTCACAACAGCCTCATCTCATCTCTATAAACACCATGTGACATGACCTCATGCGCTGAGAGGACACCCTCCGGATCCACTCTGAGACTCTAATGGTATGCTTATCATTTCTACAACTGCCTGCGTGATGTCCTGGACTTCAAAGCAAGACTAACAAGGTGGATGACCTGAGGCCAACAGATGAGATGCAGCGGTGTCAAATGTTGTTTGTGGACAAGGCTGTTACCATGTTTTCATTAAGGAAGAACAGAACATTGATAACCTGTTTTTTTAGCAATAAATCAGACAACTTCTAGTGTATGACTTCACAAAAATCACCAATATATAAACACTTCTTTCCATAAAAACTCCCTAAAATAGAACACCCCAAGGTATCTGGATGTCGTGTTCAATCTGTTAACAGCAAGAATCCAATCTGAATCTGACAGTCTTCCCCTTATTCATAGTGACAATAAGCATGCAATGAATACCTTTGATTTGATGTTTTAACCTTTGAACCACAAACAGCTCTGACTACAACATGTGTTTTTCTAGAGCCTTTAAACTGAGTTTAGCAGAGTGTAATTGATGACATCAAGATAAAAGTCTTGGCACTTCAGTGTTTAGCTCTGACCGGGCCTTTTCCATGGAAACGTATGTAGACTGAAGCGTTCCAGTTAATGGGAATAACATGTGAGTTTTTTTTAG
Source organism: Trematomus bernacchii (assembly GCF_902827165.1). Lineage (NCBI taxonomy): Eukaryota > Metazoa > Chordata > Actinopteri > Perciformes > Nototheniidae > Trematomus > Trematomus bernacchii. Next base: position 3,778,535 of record NW_022987313.1, on the reverse strand, counting down.
GGGGGATTTCATGTTTTAATATTTGAATCCAAAAGCATATAAACCAATAAAGGCCACTACTGTGTGCAGTTGTTTTGAGTATACATTTATGAAAATATATTTAAGGAGAAATGAAACATAAATGAATTATACATTGTTTGTATCCCTTCTTCTTTTTAAGGAGAAGTACTTTTCATTATGCTGAGCAAAGAGGGAAAATAGTGTTGCTGTGCAGTGTGAGTTTATAAAATGGTACTTGCATAAATCGCAGAAGGGAATGAATGCAGCACACACAGTGGAAACACATCAGACTGCTTAGAGATTAAAGATTAAGCCATATTGTGTTGATTTACAAAGTTAATGTATGGCTTTGATTAAAAAAAACATGAGAATATATTATGAACATGTTTTTCAAGACTACACGTTCAGAGCCATGCTAACTGCTCTGTGAGGGTTTATATATTACATTATATTACACGTTACTTGTTAGACGCTTTTATCCAAAGCGACTTACATACTCAATACTGTGGACAATCCCCACAGGAGCAATTTGGGGTGAAGTGTCTTGCCCAGGGACACAACGACATGCTGACTGCAGTGGGGTTTGAACCTCTATATAAGCCCAGTGTTGGGCCTTGAGCTAAATGCTAACATGTTAACAATGAAATGCTATTGTGATCTTAGTTTGGGAGGGGTACTAAATGTCATCATTATCCATCCAATCCTGTTTTCACAAAAAATCGAATGGTGGCGTAGGAGGTAAGGTCAGGGGTTTACCAACATTATAAGGATTTATCATCGGGGGCACATTAATGTACGTAAAATGAGATATCTCACTGGATACATGAAAACTCAGTCCTGATGCTGATGGCACTAGATGAAAACTCAAAGTCCACTAGGATGTATCCTCTTGGGACAATGAATGTCTGTAAAAAAAACTCAAAATAGTGGTCGAGACATGTCAATCTGTTTATTGCGCTGGATTAAAAGTCAGGGGAAAGGAAAAGTCAGGGGAAAGGAAAAGTCAGTATCATTTATCTTCTTGTGACAAAGAATAACCATTCATGGCGTGGCCTGCGAAACTCACTTTCTATCATCTTGGCAGAAAGTAGTTTAACCTCCAGCCACCATGATATACACTCACCATGACAATTACTTCTTGACAGCTGTCCTCAGCATTTAGAAAAAGAGAAAGCATAATGGATCTAGACAAGGTCAACACACAGGTCTGAAGAGAACAAAGGATTTCCTTCAAGAATATTTCAAGGCATACCTGAAAACAGCTTATCAACACCTGTGCTGTCATGGCTGACATTCTCTGTGGCGCCTACCGCAGGCGATGGGAGTGAATGTCAGAACCACTCTCCTTTAAAGAGATCCCAATGACATTAACAATGACTTTTACCAGCTGTGAACTTCAGGAATGAGGAAAGCAGAGCAGTCCTCCCTTGAACTGAACTTTGCTGGCTCAAGCAGGAAGCTGCCGTGTTGAATGGCAACAGGTGCAACTCCTCACATTTCCATTGCTCTACTTCTTTTAAGTTTACACTTTCTTTATATCAATTGTTTGCTTGAAGCACAATCTATAATAAATGTCATCCTCAAGTCATCCAACTCATCCTCCCAAGGGTTCGAAGGAATTCCACGTCACTAGGTGGAGCTTTTAGACGTCATTACTTCCCATACTCACATCGAACACAATAGCCCAGATCCCTCTTGGGTATGAGCTATATGGGGAACATCAGAGGCTGCATTAGAATAGTTATATAAGGGTATGCTTCCATGTTTGAAACCCATCTACATGATCCTGTGAGTGCTTCAGAAGCTTTTGTGGAAGTTAGTGCATTTAAAACGGTAAGATAAGCATCGGATTGAGGCGATGATGTACCAGAACAGGATGTCCTAGCAGGATTTGATTCATTGTTCCCACTGCATGCTGCACACCTCATCTGATCATACAATTGACTTGAGGGTGGATTCAGGCTCATGGGGCTGTTGAAATGCAGCGTCAGCTACTAATGCTACGATACTTCAGGGTTGATTGCTAGAGTCTACTGTAAAGCTGAATTATTACTGTAGATAGAGATTTCCGATTTAAAGAATATATCATCAAAGCTGGAGGGTCTGAAGGTTTTTATCGCACCAACCAGAGACGAGATGATTGTATTGCACTACATTAGATTTCGATTGCAATGAAAAACTGTTTGATTATGTCACTTAGAGTTGCTTTGTTTCTTCTTTCTAACCTCATCAAGCAATTGTCCCACCTTTAAAGGTCACCTATTGTGCAAAATCCACTTTTCCATGTCTTTTATACATCAACATCTGTGTAAAGAGATTCTGAAAGTTTCAGGAAAAAAGATTCGCTCACTTTTAGTCCTGATCCATTTATATAAAAACCTGTCTGAAAATAAGATGATCACTTTATGTCATAATGATTTTTTGGCTTCTGTAACCATTAGCCAATAACCAACCAAGGTAACACCCCCCCACCTTATCACCTGAATCTCCTCCTAGAGCACCATTGTGTTCTTTTTAACCAAATATCTCTCAGAGGGGCGTAACAGACAGAGAATCAGCACTTTTGAAACAGGGCTGACACAGAGGGGTTTATGGGATGCTACAATTTGGTATTTCAAGCCAAACACTTCAGAGACATGTTTTTTTTTATATCTGAGACCTATAATATATTGATGAAAAACAGTATAATAGGGGACCTTTAAACTATCACCTTATGGTTTGTGCTCACTATCATCATCTTCCCATTGCCTCCCTCCTACATGGTGCATACTGTGGACATCAGGTGGTGTGAGCAGCTCCAAAGCTGTCATCATGGCCACCAACACCTCCGTCCCCCAGCTGCTCGGCAGGTGACAGATGGACGTGTCTCCAAAGAAAACAGACTTTCTGCAGGCGTTCTCTCATCTTATCTCCTCCTCAGTCTGCCACTCGGTTTTCTGCTGGGATGCTGGGTAAACTTGTCAGATTTGGGAATGGAAACATTTTTTGAAAAGTTTGTGATGCACTGAGCAGGAGACTGCGGTGGAGAGTTAGGGAGGACAGGTGGTTGGGCACTGCCCTCTAGTGGGGAAACAGAACCAGTGCATATTCAAACACTTCATTTATTTTCCTTTGGTAAGGTCTTTTAATTTGTGTAAACATTACAAACCTGTCAGCCTGCTGATTAATAGTAGTTTGTCATTACTGTCTGTTATGAATCTCTAACCATTCTTGATTTTAGCCTACATTGCTACCATATGCAGACTTAATGTAAGGCTGAATAATCATACAAGGTAAATCTGTAGCATAAGTGTTCATTTGTTTGCAAATGTGTTAGCTTCTTGTGTATTTAGTATCAGATTCAGTGCAGTTACTACACTTCTGAGAGTTTTACTGCGGTAGATCTGATGACGCATTTCAAAATCTCAGAAGAGCACTAAGGACCCTTAGGAGATATGAACACTTTTTCCACAGGCTTCTCATTTCCTCCACACTGAAGAGGCCTTTGAGACCAAGGTGTTGAGTCACATTACACTTCCTCCTAATAAACCATGAGCTTTAAGAGAACCTTATAAGGAAGAGGCTGGCCATTAGGGATTTCCTACAGTTAACAAAACCCATGAAAAGACAAAATCCAACAATAAAGTGATCCCACAAATTACTTTAAACTGTGTCCCAACAAAAAAACAGCGATGCTCTGGTTGTCCCTTTATGGACACCCACACTCACCCTGCTGCCATAAACACTCACTAGCACACCACATATGTATTGAGGCAAAAATACACCACAACAAATGTAAGAGTAACATTTGCCCAAAACCCCAGTGCCTATTCCTTTAAAGAAATCACCAAGCCTTAAAAAAAAGAAAATTTGACCCGCCTTTTTCAGGATTTACTGGGAATGCGTTTGGGTGTCACAACACTGACATATTGCTCTTTGTAAGGGCAAATGAAAAGTAGAAACACTGTAATTAAATAAAAATTACTTTATTTTTTAAAATAAATGCATTTTTTACAGTCAGAAAACAGAGCAGCAGGACATGCACCGCTGCTCCCGACACTGGAGGCAAACAAAAACAACATCAGAGAAAATAAAAAACAGACTAGGCTTGCTTTTCTCTTACCTCTGTTCACTTATGCTGATTTGTCTCAAACTCCAGGGTCTCCTTCATATGGACATTATTAAATGGCACACTTCAGTTGTGACGAAATCAGACGAATAAGTGAAGTGTTTTAAAAAGGCGCTGAGAAAACTTAATTTGCACAATATAAGTATCACGGTTAGTCTAAAGAATGAGCTAAAAACACAACCCAGGGCTGCAAATGGACAAAAACGGAAAGCAGAAAATCAATAAAATGAAGCAGAAATGCAAGAAATGAAGAGCACATTGAAAAGGCATACGTATTTGTTTAAAAAAAAAATTATAATATGTACTTGACAAATATCTTAATCAAACCTGGAGTTTGAGACTAGTGTTATCTTCATATATATTCATATTTATCTTCATCTGGATACTCAGTAAGGACACAACGTAAGTAGGCACAATTCTGAATACTACACATGTTGACGGGCGGCTTTCCCCCTCATCTCTGAAAGGAAAGACTTCCAAACCCCCCACAGCAGAAACAAACTGTACAATTCTATAAAATGTTTGTGTTTTTACATTAGTTACAAAAAAATAATACTTCATTTACTGATCCTTCATACTGAGGACAGAAGAAAAGAAAGCGTTGCATATTCGCTCTTCAAACTCGGTGACCTGTTGCTGGTGTGTAATGATAAAAATGATAATAATAATAATACTATATGGTGTGAGAGACAAAATGGCAATAAGGTAAAAGGGAGTTGTGATTCCTCCTGTTATGTAGTGCACGTGATGAGATGCCAGGGGTTTAGAAATCGGGATGCAATTTAAAACAGGATGTTGAGATTTGGCAAAATGTAGACGCCATATTGTTTTTTTTCATGCCAGGTCATAAGAAAATTCCTTAATTTAAAAAAAAAAAAGGGGGTCTGCCTTAAATGATAATTAATATCTTCAGGTCATGTAGCTTCATGTTGAGCCTTCCAATATTTTTTAAAACATGAGCAAGAGACAAATTTTAAATACAAAACCTTTAGTAATCTACCTTAGCTCAACATACCGACCAACGCATTTGTTTAAAAGCTTGTTTTCAGAAAACTTTTAGATTTACTGAACACTAAAGTGAATTAATTTTAGGACATTTACATCTCTTTAAAGATTTCTAAACCCGCAGGACCCTCATCCCAGTGTAGTGTGTCTCCAGACATGCTCACTATTAGCAGTTTATTAAATACAAAACAAACCTCTCAATGTCACACCTGTCAGCTAATACAACAAGAATTCATTACAGAGACTCGACCCTCTGGGAGAGTTCAAAAACAAACACAAGGACATCAAAAGCAAAAAGAAATTCAACAACAGCTTATTCATGAACAGGACTGTATACTGTAGAAGTGCTTACATGTGACTTAAAGAGATTAACCCTTCGTAGAGTGATAGGATGGACATGTAGTGCCTTTTGTTCGGACTTAGAAGAAGTCCGTCTTTTAGGATAAATAATTCGATATAACTGTAGCTATCTGTGGCACTAGGATTACAAATGTTTTAATGACAGTCTGATGTCAGCTTCTTCAGCTCAGTTATTAGGAGAAAAGGCAGGGAGAGAAAAAGTGAAGAGAAAAAAACATCTTTGGGATTCAATGTGGCGTTTGATTGGCTTTAAAGGGTTGTCATGGACGTAATGTTGATGGCCGTCAGTCCAGGAGGAGAGGAGAACACTTCCTGCTTCAGGTGTGTGTAAGGCTGCCGCTCAACCGCAGGAGGTTACCTTCAAAAGTTTATAATCTGGCCTGCGTTCACCAGAGAGTTAGTGTTGTAACAAAGACCTGGTCAGCGTTTATGCAAAGAAACACTATAACAATAAAATCAGCCGTGGCAATGTTGGTGCTGTTCTGGACTCTCCAGCACAGCTCCAAACATTCAAACAGACTGAGAAATAGTTAGAATTAAAATAAACCCCATACACTGTGGTTCCCCCCCCCCCCCAGCCACTCCCCTCCTGGCCCTTGACCTACACTGGTTGGCTCCTGGTGGGAGGGGGCCGCTCAGACCCAGCCGCTGGTCAGCTTATAGAACATCTCCTCGTCTAGAGACTCGTTCTGGTCCTTGGCGCGCGTGGACAGGAAGATGTAGCCTCCGATGAACTCGTGCACCACCTTGCAGTCCACCTCGGCGCAGATGAAGGACAGACTGGGCTCGTCTGCAAACTCTACCGTCACCTGAGCACAGAGACAAACACATCAGTCATGCTATAATGAAAACATGCAAAATAACTTTTCAGTTTCATAAGATGTCTTATCCGTTTCACCAACAGTCCAAAACCTTAAAAAAGTAGTCCCTCTATCAACCACTCAAGTTGCAGTTTACATGTATTTATCTCCAAATGTCATGATTTTCTAATTTTATCGAATTAAACATTTCTCTAAAGTTGTCATAATTGACATTTGAATTATTGAGTTGTGGCTTATGCAGCGTTTTGTGAGGTTACAGTGACTTTGGCCACTTTTAAGTTTAATTAAAATATCTTATTTGTTTCACTAACAGTCCAAAATGTTAAAATGCTAGACTACAACATAAAATAATGGCGCCAGGAACCACTCAAGTTGCAGTTTGCATGTACTTCTCTTCAAATGTCATAATTTTATCCTATTAAACATTAGTCTAAAATGGTCCTAATTGACATTTTAATTCTTGAGTTGAGGCGTTTTGTGAGCTCACAGTGACTTTGGCCACGAAAATAGAATCAAAAATACTTTAAGACTTTCACCCTTGGGTCTAAGTCCCATTGTTTGTTTTTTGTATTCCCTCCAGAGCTTCCTGAGAGTTGACCTTCATGCTAATGGTACAGACTGACAGAGCTGAAACATAATATACCTAGGTTGGCGAGGAGGCATGAATATGATGTACAGTAAATGAATGAACATATTGTCTTTTTCCCGTTAGAGAAAACATTTACTGCCAACACTGAGTGACAACCGGCTGCAAATAACAGTGAAAATAACCCATTACAATAAACCGGTCATATTCAATGTGTTTCCTACCATCTTGATCTCCCAGTTAACGTTCCACTGCTTCATGTTGCTGAAGCGCCAGGTCTTAATAGCATCTCCAGTGCTAGCATCCATGCGGATCAGACGGTTATAAGTGATGCCGATCAGCTCCTCCCGCTTCCCCCCCTGGAACCTGCAGAGAAGAAGGAGCGATAACACGGTGAAATCAAAGTGTGTAGATCAAATGACAATACGAGTCACTGTCAGCGAATAAAACAGAGAGGGGGGGGGGGGGGGGGGGGGGGGGGAGATTTAGGTGTCAGCTTACTTGGCAAGGAAATGAGTCATTCCAAACTCAGGAAGGGACTGCCACGCCTGGATGAAGCGCATCTTGGCCTCGATGAGACTCATCTGGGCTACGTTCTGGTGGGCTTCAAGGATCCGGGTGGAAATCTGACAAATACACAATCACACACACACACACACGTTACACACAAGACAGTTCAGCTAGCTCACCATTTTAGCAGCCAAATGCATCCCATCACCGCACTTAAACCACCTGAAACCACATCCACTAACACCCAGTGCGTAAACAAGCTGTGGCTCATTCCATGAAGCCAGCAGCACACACAGTGTCAGCCAATCAGAAGAGGTCTGTCACAGTAAAATTGACTTCACACAGCTACAAGATGACAGACAAACAAAACAAGCCCCCCGAGGAGCCAGGCTGAGGTTAATGTGTGTGTGTGAGTGTGTGCATGCATGTGTGTATTCCCCTACTGTCCCTACATCAGTGTCAGGGCAGACTTTGATCAACAAATTCAACTGGAACAGAAGTGTAACAGTGAATCAAGAGCAAGTAATAGTTCATCAAGCCAGGGCTGCACCTATCGATCGTTATCTAGATTAATCTATTAATTGTTTGGTCTATACATTTACAATTAAATGTAAGAAAGAAGCTAAATGTCCATCCCGATTTTGCAAAGCCCAAGGTGTTGTGTTAATGACTTGTTTTGTCAGTCCAAACCCGAAGGTATTTATTGAATATGAAATAAAAAGGAGAAAAGAAAGACATCTTCTGAAAAGTACAGCCTTTTCATTCAGCTAATCTATTCGTGCAGTCATTGGTGCAGCCCTAAATCAATCAAAGTGAACCTCCCTCCCGTTACAGTCATCTGCTGATTACCATGATGCTGTTGAGCTTCATTAGACAAATGTAAAGTTGGAAGAACAAACTATAGATTTCCTGAATGTCAGGAATTATTGATGAGGTGAATCTTTTTGTTTGTGTTCAGAAGCAACTTTCATTTAGCAGTCCCGCTTCAACTGTATTAAATAGAATAAATGCTAAATAAATGAATTCAGCAAGTTTCTGCTTTCTGCTTTCCATATTTTACAGATGGAGCGAAATGCATTACCCACAAAACAGTAAAGCTTCCCTTCATATAAAAATGACCTGTTTTGATAAATGGTGGATATTAGCTATACAACACTGGTGTTAAATGGGCTAAAACATGCAAAAGCACCTGTGCGGTCCATTTATTTGACTGAATCTCATGTTTTTTTAACATCACTCACTGGTAATTTAAAGAAATATGGAAACAATTCAGATGCATGGATGCAGATTGATACAAAATATGTATCAATACAATGATGTGTTATTTCCTTGTCTTATGGCACCCTGAAAACATTAGAGGTTACGACAAAACAAATAATCTAAGGGTTATAACTACTCTACTGTAAGTACCAGCCACTAAGACATGTTAGACAGCAGCACTACTTTTGGTTAGGTGAGGAGACCCGGACACAAAAGTGTTCAGCTTCTACAAAACATGCACATACAGGTATCTACAGCTCAAAAGGCACCCAGTGGACACACAGCTCAACTTACCAAGTCCCTGATAGAGCCTGGCTGGAGATGGGAGAAGGCAAAGAGGAATGAAGGAGAAGCATACAAGGAGAGAGAAAAGAAAGAAAAAAAATAAGACAAAGAGAACAAGCAAGTAAGATCAATGTCAGGGAGGAAAGATCCAAAAACAATAAAGTCGGAGGCTGTAATTGTAATAAAAGCAATAAAGTAAAGAGGTGGGCTGTGGAGGTCATGCAGAATTCAGCCACAAGATGGAGAGAGAACAGCAGCAGTTGGTTTTTATTTATTTAAGAGAAAAAAAAGGAGAGAACACAACATGTGTGTGTTTTCACATCAAGGAAGTAGCCATTGAAACGGTACATTTCATAATGGCTGTTTTTTAGGAACATATTTTCAGAATAGTTTAATAAAAATAATACCAGATCTTCTCTGTGACTCCCCTTTAATCCACAGGATGGCGATATGCACCAAGCAGGAACATTAGAATCACCCAAATGTAAAACTACCACATCTCCATACTCCAGGAGTTTATAATTGTGTCTTAAATCCTCTGTTTGTGTAACTGTATAGATATGTACTCTAAAGATTCCTGAGTGTATCCGCTGGGAGCTTCAGCACGGAAGTCTCCGGGGTTCAGGCTCGCAACAGGAAATCCAGTTTATGGCAGATGGGGAGGGGTAGCAGCTGACTGAGAGCAAACTGGGCTTTTCCCAGACAGTTTTCCCGCGCAGCATTCCCAGGCACGGCTCATTTCCTGATGCCACACGCCCACTACAGTAGTACCCTTGTGTGTGTGTGTGTGTGTGTGTGTGTGTGTGTGTGTGTGTGTGTGTGTGTGTGTGTGTGTGTGTGTGTGTGTGTGTGTGCACAGGTACATACACACACACTGTAAATGTAACACTGCTCTTTCATGTTGTGTGCCTGGGGATACCCCATATCAGACTGGGATTAAGGGTGAGACTGGAGCCGGAGCAGAAAGACCCCCGGCCCCCCCGATGGACACACACCCTGCTCTGTCTGAGCGAGCCTCAAATCCAGGCAGTGTATTAGCCATGGAGATATTTTCAAACAAAAAACAAACATGATCTGCCTATGTTCTAAAAAAATGTCTGTCCGGCCACATTTAAAGAAAATGGGTCAGTGAAATTCTAACAGCTCATAATTTAGAAAAGATAAAACAACAGTTATTATGTTAACTACACCTCCCATGAGGTTTTCATAGCAAGCCTGTGGTTCATGGCAGCAGTACTTCTTACATACAAATACTTATTCTTTTATCTTGATTTAATTCATGAGCTGCTATAGGATCACATAGCATAGGCTTTTAGAGAAGAATACGGTAAGGAAACATTAGTATTATGAGTTGTCCAGATAAAATACAACTTATATCTCAAAGTGAGGTTTATTAAAAACCCAAAATCTTATGCAACAGAAGCTCAGTAAGAAGTTAACAAGGACCAAAACACACCAAAAGAATCTACGGCTTTGCTGGTCTGAATGATTCGATGTGCATCATCATCATGACCTGGTTTCATGGCCACTTGAACATGGATTGGTCACTCATTTGTAAGGGATGTTGAATTCATTTTATGTTATTGACCAAACTATATATAAGGAATGTCCTGACTACTATAAAAGAGAGAACATTTGAAATATGAGAAAGAGAAGTGAAACTTTATTTGATACTTGTGTAACTTTGGGTTCATCTTTATTTTTAGCAGTTATGTTTGAAGAAGTGGACTTCAGATTAACCTGAAACAGCACTCCCATGGGAATGGTTTAAACATGAGCTCAGTAGAATGGTGTCATACTCGTGCTTCCTGTATTAGTATCAAAGAAATGAAGCATAAGTGTGCATCTGTCCCTCTACCTCTCCTCCTTAGACATCCAGGTTATTCCAGACCATTTCTGAGTCATCACTTACCGTATCAACCCCCCACTTTTCTACTAAAACTTAAACAAATCCAGACTGAGTGAGTAAGCAATAGGAAGCATCTCCCACCCCTCACCCTCCTCACCAATCCCCATTAACACAGCCATGGCAGCCGTGTACTCAGCTGGTCCCATGTACACACACCAGCCTGTTGCTTACATGCAAATCTGCTGGGCACATTGTAACATTTCCCTAACGCTTAGAAGATAGTCCAATCCTTATTAGTGTGTAAATTCCACACCTGGTTATAAGATTTTTGGCGATAATAACGTTTAGAAGTGACCGTGTTTTATAGCCTGATTAATTAAGTAGTCCAGCAGCTGAGATCAAGACTTTTGTCCACAAGAGCAGAGAAATTCTCCATTACAGTCGGACATGAGCATCTTTACTGTAACACGTCGAGTGGTTTGGACGTCTGCTGTCCTGGTTTCCCCTCGGACAAAAGAGGGGGACGGGGGGACGGAGCGGAGGGAAGAGGAGGAGAGTTTAGGAGGGGGAGTAAAGGGAGGATACATTCCAGTGCGAGACAAGCCTGATGCCAGGAGGCGCCCATCTGGGAAGCATCAGACGCATCCAATCAAACAAGTAAACAACCTCGCGAATAATACACATTAGAGCAGATAGTAGCCTTCTGTATGTCTGTCTCTTTGTAACTACCTTCATGACTTCAGAGGTGAGTTTAAGCTCCACAGACTGCCTGGCTTACCTGCTTGTTCTTGTACTTCTTGAGATAGCGCGGGGACACCAGGCATTCTGGGTTGATATCTGTGGTGATTGGCTCGATTAACTGAGGGTCAGGGTTCATGTGTTGCATCTTGAGGAAGGACAGAATGTTCTGGACCTCCAGGTTGTAAGAGCTGTCGGCCATGGTCTTTCCTTTGGAGGCCAAGCGACATGCAGCCATCCAGTGGGCGTACTGTTTCTCCTGGAGAAGAGAGTCACAAGCTGATGATTAAAAACGGTGTCGAAGAAGACGGGAAATGATCAGATATTGTGAGTCTTACCATGTCGCACCGAAGCCAGATCTCGTTCATGCCATCCGCCACAGGGATGAGCAGCTTGATGTTGAATTTCTGACCCGAGATGTTAACATCTGGAGTTACCTCACAACCTAAGCATGGAGCGGAGCGGAAGAAGAGGTCAAAGGGCACACCCATTCATTAGGCAGAAAAATAAAGCATTGCATTCTTGCATAGGCATGACATGACATCTTGCGTGTGTCTCTACCTCGAAGATTCATTTGGAGAGCAGGTGTCCCATGTGACTCCTCCTTACTCTTGTAACAGGAAACGGTGATATCCTTGAACGTGCACCAGTACTGCTTATAGCCCTTCAGTGTCAGTTTCTTGGGCCTGGAAAATAAACAACAGACAGGGGGAGTCATTGTCAGTCTTCAGATGGAAAAAACACCCATTTTCTTTATTGTTATTCAAGAAACAGGGTGGGGGAGGAGAGGACACAATGAGTCCAAAAAAGAGAGGAGAAAAAAAGGCAAAGTCAGCAGGGAGAATAGGAAAGGAGCCAGCATTGGACATGAGCATTAATGGAAAACCATTAGAAGCCTCTTGCCCCCAAACCCCACCCTCTATAGTTTATACATTTTATGAGACAATCACCCCAGGGGCCACCTGCTTGTCAGCAAAGGCTCAAAGCCAAAAGAGAATATGGTTTAAAAGTATGCTTGGTCCAACTGCAGTCACTTTGAAAAGCTAATATGAAAGCTCAGCTTGTAAATGTCCTTTGGCAAACAATGCAACCAATTACGCTGATTCGAAACAGACAACAGCTTTCTCATTTATCCAGAAAATGTTATTTCCTGGTACTCTGAGACACTGCACCCACTCATACACAATATGTTGTGAGTTCTTATGGGATCAGGCAGCTTTGTATATGTACTTACTTGAAGACTTTGACATAGTCTGCTAGCTCAGGAATAGATGTGATGTCACCCTAGAAAGAAGTAAAAAAAGAAAAAACATTGTTAGTATAAACTTGGAAGATTTTAATGTTATGTGTAAACAAAAGAATGACCTCAAGCTCAACTTTGTACAGTTCCAATGTCATTGCTCGGTACAGTATGCTGTAGATTCTTATGCAACATCTCAAAGCTCAGTTTCCTCTGATAAGCTGTAAAAACGTAACACATTCTTGAGGCAGGGCTACTATAATAATAGACATATATTTGTTTCATATCCATTTAACACGCACCCTTTGTTGGGTTTGTTCAAGTGTCAAATTGTTCAGATGCAGAGCTCATAAATAACTGCCAAATGTATCCCTTCCAGTAAAATTCAGTCATTTCCCCCCCCCCCCCCCCCCCCCCGGCCAGTGTACAGAGTCTACTGTATGTAGGTTTCCGCTCCGGTTTAATAGGGCTGATGAAAGGACACTTTTTTCAGAATACAGTAGAGAAACAAAGGACAAAACCAAACACAGAGCCGAGCTTCTGTAATTGGGAAAATAAATCCACATAATGAGTTTGGAGCCCAGTACACGTAATCCACAAACAAAAGCCATTTCCTGTAATGAATGTGAAGATGTGGGATTGTCGTCATACCAGTATGTTGGACGTCTTCCCTCCTTCCAAGGTGATTTCCAGGTCTGACAGGGCTGCGTCCACCTCGTCCACCTCCTTCTCACTGTTATTCATGTGGTTGTCTGAAGACATGATTGACAGCTTGTTGATGTGGTACTGAGGAAAAGACAGGGAAAGTAGAAACATTTTTTAAAATCACTTGGAGCACTTCATTTTCTGGGTTAACCAAGGTTTCTAAGCATTTTATAATTGGAGTTTACATGATATGTCCAGACCTTAAATATCTAACTTCAACTTCAGACCTTTCAGGGTCTAGAAATCAGCAAATACTGTCCTAGATTTCCTCACGCAGAAATGTTTTTATTGACATCCTCCTTTTAGGCCCACATTTGGACTTTCCCAGCAGTTTCGGTCAACAAAAGCTAGTACAGAGATAAAGTCAAATAAAGAATGAACAAATAACAAACTCCTACAAAGTTCATCTCCAACAACTTCATCGTCAGTTGTGCTGACTTTCAAAAGTTTCCTGCTATGTGAGCTACTGGTGTACAAACCCTCCAACTTTGTCTTATAAAAGTGAATTGGACTGTGATAATAGCCACATACATTCTTTATAAGAAGTTTCGGGCATTTATGTTAGCAAGTGCTGCCAGCATGCACCATTGAGTTCACCGGGGATGAAACAATTACTTTTCTCTTTGAAGATGTTGAAAATGAAGGGACTAGTTTCAGGATGAGAAACAGATGAAGTGGTTCGTGATGATTATTCACTGAGCGAAACAATGGTTATTGTGCTGGTACAATCGTTTCTGAGTCTGTCTTTGAACTGCAAACTGGCCAAATAAAATGTTTACAGGAAACATATGTGAGACAATAAAGACAAAAGAACATTGGGAACACCAATTCTTCAGGATGGGGCCATTACTGAAAACCAGACTATGTTTACCTCTCAGTGTGAGTCAGAGACACTAAATACAAGTTGTTGACAAATGGTATTTATAATGTCAACCCATCACCAACCCCCCACCAATATATGAATGAACAGCTGCAGAGAGAGTGGGTGATACAGGGGCAGAGTTTGGGAGAGATATGTGAGGCTTTAGCTGAGCTAAGGTTACAGAATGTGGGACAAAGGGCTCGCCATGACACTCGGTTTCTTCTCCTCTTTCGCACTGACATCCTTTTTAAAAAATCTGCTTCGCTTTGGAGCTTGTTTCGGGTTTGTGTGACGAGTGTACGTGTTTATCTGCTGAGGGAAAAAGTACAACCTGTGCCCAAATTTGGTGACTCTGAAGTTTGTTACCGTTCTTGACTCCTGATTATGTCATTTCTAAGTACGGCCAAAGCAAAACGTCCAGGCGATGGCATGCTAACACAAGCCAGTAACATACTGGATGTGGACAATCATTGCTCTTTTTTTAGACCCTGTCTATCCACTCTCCCCAGTGAAACCATAGCCAAAAGCCCTGAGCTCATGCTGCCCAGCTGAAACATAGTAGTGCTAACAGACAGGTAGCGACAGAGTAGCTTCCAGTCTAAACACCCAACTCGGATTAGCATCTCTGTCAGGAAGAGTAACAAGAAACCAGTTAAGTGTAATTATATCCGATCTGATGACACACCTAACACCTCACAGTGTAACACGGCTTTTAGAGGAATGTGAGCAGGTCTATGAGGTGGTGTCTTGCTGGGGGTGGGTGGTCTGGGCCTGGGTCCTGTGGCCCAAGATGCTCTATAATTACCCTGGGGGTGAGGACAGGGTGGCGTCCTCAGGTCTCGGCACACACAGTTTATGAGGGTCAGAAATAGCGGGGCCACCTCCCCCACACTACAGGGGATACCTGACGGGGCTAAAGGGGCTCACATCTGTATATCACTCCCACTGATCCACATTTATCCTCCTCTTGATCTACGTTTAAAAGAGTGATAAGTGTGAGTCTGAGGCTTTCGGAGGCTCCAAAGTCCAGGCCATATCAGCTCTGTGTGATGCAGCAAGTGGCCTCAAGGTTTGCAGAAGTTACTCAGTCGCATAAAGCTGGCCCAGAATACAAACACGCTTGAAATCGCTTAGGTTATTGTTTATTGACAAGAACATTTATGAAAATTGAAAAAAAAGAAATATGATATTTAAAAATCACATTTTGTTTCATTCCTCACCTGACCTTGTTTCTAGGTGACATTTCATTCTGTTAAGTCAAGCAAGGGTTATGCATTAAGGTCTTTCAAGTTCATTATAGTTACCTATCACGAGAGATTTTTTTAGTTTAACCCTCCTGTTGTGTTTGTTTCCCCCCCCCCTTACTTTGGTGTTCCCGGTCAACAGGAGGGTTAAAAGCCTAATAATTAAATGTTCTTTATGAACTTTGAGTCATTGATAAAGGGAATTAATTAGTATTGAGGCATACCGAGAAGCGCGGTGGGAATATGTGTGAAGATACGGCCCCCCATGAACTCATTCTGCACCATTGTGCAATAGCCAAGTTTGTGTGTGCGTGCAGCAGAACTGGTAGCCATATGTCTCAGCTTTGGGTGGAAGCCCATGCAATTCATTAGCGTGCGGTTGAGTAGGCAATGTGCCCATTGCCCAATGAAAAGAGGACTGCAGGTCTTCAGATTTCAGACCCTTTCCAACAAATGCTGAAACGGGAAAATGTAAATGAGGCACACACACAGAAACACACACACGCAAACAAACAGCCTATTTACCTGCAGGGCAGCAAACATCATCATTTCCTCCTCTGTGCACTCAATTTCCTCCAGCAGGATGGCCCACTTAGACTGTTCATAGAGCTGGTTCACTCGGATGGCATCATACTGTGGAGAGGTTTGTCACAGAGGTTAACATGCATATAAACTAACAGTAGGGAAACACACTCGCAAGCTCTTTCACTCTCTGATACACACAGGACACAACAGGATTTTTGTGAACCAACCAAAGAGAAAATGTATGTGGTAAATGGGAACATGTCTGCTTTCCACTCATGACAAGATATCATCTTTCTGGCACACCATGCCCTTTTTAAATGTCCTCAGGGATTCTGTCAATAAGGTAAAATTGTACTTCATTGTCTTTGGGACGTACCTTAGGGTTGAGGTCAAAGAAACTGTGGTATTTAAACCTCAGCAGCAGCACCTCATTCTCCTTTACATCCTGCTCCATCAGAGACCTGGATGAGTCCAACCACCTGTACAGAGTGAAACATGTTGTTTTAGACAAAAACCCTCTCTGCAGCATCTTTGGACTATTTGAATGAGCTGACAAAGCAGTTCTGACTATATGAAATGTAACCAAGCCCCCCAACCACTACAGACAGTCCTCTCACCCCTGGTTGATTTTGGCTTTGTCCAGCAGAGACTGGGGCTTGTAGAGTTTGGCCAGGATGTCTGGTGAGGATATGGGCTGGCTCACAGCGAGGATGCTGGGGTTTCCCTCAGAGAGGGGGCTGTCCCCAAACCAGGCGGTGGTGGGCGACAGCGGGCTGCCGTCTCTGGAGTCATAGGTGGGGGTCATCGTCTTACTGTACAGGCCTGGGCTGGAGTAGATGCTCCCTGAAAACACACAGTCATCAGTTAGCCCCTTATAGCACTTTTTCATTAAAATATAACTGTAATAAAACTGTTGTCTCACACTGACACTAATGAACACTCCCATGGCAAAGCACACATTGCACATTCACAAATACTGTACATCAACAACAAAAGCATCAGATGGAAAAGGGGTGAACACTTTTCAAAAAGCACACACACTTGCAGCCTAGCGAGGCCAGCTAGCGGTGAACACACCA
This sequence comes from Trematomus bernacchii, assembly GCF_902827165.1. Taxonomy (NCBI): domain Eukaryota; kingdom Metazoa; phylum Chordata; class Actinopteri; order Perciformes; family Nototheniidae; genus Trematomus; species Trematomus bernacchii. Next base: position 3,761,358 of record NW_022987313.1, on the reverse strand, counting down.
TGTGACTCCCAGCCCACACTCTGCAGATGAGTGGCTTCAGCCATGTTCTCCTGCTGATGGTTGATGTGGACCAGCATGCAGATGACGCAGAACTTGTTCAGGGTCACCCACTTACTCACAGTTCAAAAACTTGCAGGAATGCACTGCACACAGCAAACTACTGCACAACTGACCACAGAGAGGAGAGGGGGGGGGCGCTAAGATATGGGAGGATACATGGATAATAAGAAAAACATGTAAGATTGTAAAATAATCAGCCACATCATTGTTTTTTTCCCCACTTTCAATTATTGAAATGTTAATATATTGCTATATTTTAGATTTGTCCTATTAGTTTTTAATTAGTCGGAGTTTTGGCTCCAAATATTAGCAGGCCACCAAAGTGAAGCTGTTTGCATTTCCTGTTGGCTGGCCTTGAGGGGAGTATTTTTGGCCCCTTACCCTCGCATTCCCTCTCTCCTTCTGTGGGGCCTAGGTCAAGAAGCAACACTGGCTAAACCACTAAATCCCGTCTGAAAACAGGAAGTTTGTGAGTGTGCGCGTGAATGTTTGTGTTTGCGAGCTGAGGTCATGAGAACAGGGTGCGGGCTATGGCCATGCATCCCTTGTGGGGGAGGGGGTTATTCAGGGATTCTTTCAAGGTTTTTCCATAATGCAGAGTGCATCAGGTCAGAGAGAGTACTTCCGTCTCCCAAGGGGTCTCCAGAGGAATCCCAAATATCCAGAGAGACTATGTATAAGGTGAAAGCTGGCAGCCCATTAAAAATACAGCTAGGCCTCCTCCATCCTGTTTATGGACTCTCCAACGCAGGCGAAAAGGCACGAAGAATGTTAACATGGCTATACTCCCTAATGCTCCCACACTAGGGATTCATAGGGCTTATATAGATGGAGCTGGACCACCATGGGCTGTTAAGACTAGAAGTAGACCAGGAGAGGTTTGTCAATAAATACAAATGTCTCTTGTGGATTTGATAATTACACAAAGTTTCTGTGTGGGCTGTTGGTTGTGGCATGTATGTGTTCATATTATATAACTGATGACTATCTCATTAAAGGGCTAAAAGTGATTAGCAATACTGCTATTAAAAACAGTCAGCAGACACAGTGTGAGCAGGCCTGGAGAAGCTGAAATAAAAAGTTAGTTTTGAGCTAATTTCTAATGAGAGGCAAAGCCTTGATCATGTGACTGCACAAATCAGCTGACTTCCTCTGGAAGAGCAGTCAGGTGACTTGGTTGCTGGTGCAAAAGGTTACAGATCTCATGTGGCCTCAACACTCCAGCCGTGGGGGGGGTGGAGGGTAAAGAGGAAGGGGAAGGCGAGGGCGAGGGTGAGCTTGAGCGGTGCTGAAGAGTAAAGGACAGAGGAAGAGGAAAGCTTACCTTTGACAGGTCCGATGTATATTACCTCAGAGGCTAGGATGAAAAGAAAAATAGTAAGAGGAAGAAAGACAGGAAAGAGGTAGAGGGAAGAAGTGGAATGGGAACAAACAACATAAAGTGGACAGATTTAAGATAGTTCAAACCAAACAAGGACAGGAGGAAACAGAAAAGACAAAAGTAAAGACATTCAAAACTGGGGAGATCCGGGGCATTTCCATGGTTACTGCCAGCTGTTAGCCACAGAGCGGATGACTCAGTTTACCCTCTTTGCAGAGTGGATCACCCTGAAATGACTAGTGAGCTGCAGTCGTTTCCATCCTATTCATAGCCTTCTGACACAGCATGACTGATTGAAAACCCAGGCAAGGCGCTGGTCAACGTGACCCAGCCATGCATGTATAATCTGCAGCACATATCTTAAAGTACTGGCTCTCTGGAGGTATGTTCTCCACGTGGACAGGAAGCATAATTAGATACAGCATGCACTTCAACTTGTGGCGGGCCCCGAGGGGACTCGTGGACTGGCATCACCATCGCTCTTTCTCTGAGTCATGACAGCAGTAAAGGATTAAATGAGCAACTTTGTGAGGCACTTTACATATATGTCCAGACAGACAGGGGACATGGAGTTTCCTAAATGATATATTTAAAGATAGCGGTTGAGGTTTTGGAAAAAGATTGTCAGCCTTTAAATAAAAATAATTGGTCGTCATGTACTCGTATAACCTTGGTGTTCACCATGTTATTTGCTTCTGAGGTCAGTGTGGACCTGACTGTAGAGAATATATACTGTGTGTGTGTCTAAGCTACTATACAAGGAATATGTTTGAATGTATTTTAAAAGTATTATCAATTACAAAAGTTATTCCAAAGATGGTGACGCAAATGCAAAAGGCCCCTTAAAAGCTGAGGTAAACCGCTGACAATTATTTTCATCATGGAATAATCTACAAACTTTACAATATTAGCAAATTGTAGTATCTAAGGAGATGTTTTCAAATGACTCATCTCACCAACAACTGAGATTGAGTTTACAATCACACTAATCAAAAGTATTGAATCTTATTCTCATTTGAAAATCTCGATTCGGGGAAAGTTTGGCCAATATGTGCTTATAAAAGTAACCTTAACAATTATCAAAATAACTCATTAGACCATGGTGAGATGTAGTGACTCCTCCCCTCTCAGTTAGCTGCACATGAGAACGCTTTGATTCTGATTACATCGCTTCCTCTCTGAAAACCTTGTGATTCCTATCAGGAGATATGACCCAGCAGCCCTTCCCCACATGGGACGGAATAACGTCTTACAACTTGGCCATGAAGTATCCTCTCTGACTGTAGCATGTGATCTGATCCGATAGGGAGGATACAGGAAGTAAGTGTGTGTGCGTGCACTTACTCACAAGGGAGACACACGAGAGACTGGTGACAGTCAACAGATTCTGCAAATTCCTGTTGAAACCGTTTCTCTGCACAACAGTGTGACCCGCTGAATACAAAACACATCTGTGCTGGAGGCGGTAATGTTGCACGCCCTTGAAATGTGATGATGCAACTTTGGGTGTGACAAATACGGCGAATACATCATCTGCTGTGAGATACACAGTGAAGCAAATTAGCAGATTTACACTTTCTTTGTTGTGAGAACGCTTCAACAAGTCCACAACGATTTTCTGCTTTCTTTCCACTCACATCAGTGTGTATACGCATGTTGAACGGAATCTAAGGAGCCAGTGGACGGACAGACAGAGGCCGGGGCAGAAGAGACTCGATCCACACAATGGGTCCCATTCACCCTGTCTCTTAGCGTTAGCAGTTTTTGGGTAATGCTAACTGTGTGACAGGAGCACAGCCTGTTCTGTTCCTCCCTGCTCACATGGCTCTCCCATCTCTGGAGGAGGGAGGAGGGAGGAGGGAGGAGGGAGGAGGGAGGAGGGAGGAGGGCTGCTCTAACTGCAGTCGTGTTGCCTGGTTTGGGTTTAAAATGGCAGCGTGACCAACTATGTGTGGAATCTCAACCATTCTTCGTCCTCCCTGCCAAGGAATTGGAAGCCAGGGCTGTGGATCCTAAGCGGGCATCTAAACTCACACATTCATATTTGGTCACTTCAGGCAGGGTGCAGCAAACTGGAGTTATCTTAGTGGGTTTTTCGAAACCACCGGCGCAATCAGACATGAAGAAAAAAAGACTGGAGGACGCTCCATAGCAGCCAGAAGAACCTGTTATCAACCTGCTGCTTGAGGGAAACAAAATTATTGCTTTTGACAATGAAATGTATCAAATTAAAACCCAATGCTCCATAGCTACTCCAAAGTTCACCTTTAACCTAAAAAGGAACAGACTTTAGCTTGCAGAATTTCAAGTCCTTGGTTAAATCTTTTATCTTTCAACAAAGATTATGAGACCATGTAAGAGTCACTGCTCACCTGATCCAGGGGTTAACAGCGGACCCTCCAGCTCCAGATCGTCCTCCTCTGCCTCCTCCAACTTTTTCTTCTTCTTCTTGGGATCACGGGGCTTACGCAGTAGAGATAGCTCCTCTGGGTGGCGGATATCTGGAGGGAAGGAGAGCAAGAAGGTTTGTTTGATGTCAGATAAACATAAGCTTGCCTCACAACAAAGCCGAGCCAACAATAAGACACAGAAAAGATACAGTCATGTGTCATTTCAACTATAGACTTCAAATAAAACCTCACGCACGATTAATGCGTAGAATATAAGTGGATACAGTGACTTCATGGAAATGTAGTTAGGGGTTAAAAAAAAGGGAGTAAGTACGACAAAGCGAAGGGACTGAGGGGATGTGTTAAGACTAGAAGTAAACCAGGAGAGGTTTGTCAATAAATACAAATGTCTCTTGTGGATTTGATTCTTACACAAAGTGTCTGTGTGGGCTGTTGGTTGTGGTGTGTATCATTGACCAATAATCATCAGTGTTAGGATTTTGAACTTCTTTTAAAAGTTAAAACAAAAACACTCAAAATAATATCATATTATATAACTCATGACTACCTCATTAAAAGAGCTAAAAGTGATCAGCTATACTGTAAACACATTCAGCAGACACAGTGTGAGCAGAAATGAATTGTAGACAGCTGTGCACACGAGTGGTGGAACATTGCAGATCCCTTTTCTCAGGGCCCCAACAAATCCCAAACTGAGACAGGGCAGACATTACCTCTATCTCCATCTCACCCGCCTCCCTCCTACCATTCCTCTCCCACATAAAAACACTTTTCAGCTGCTTCTGGCGGGTATTAGGACTGCACAGCTCTCACAAAAACACCAAAAGTGAAGATAATGCTACTGTAAATGAAATAAAAGAACCACTCCCTAACATTGTGTGTGTGCTGTGAGCAAGATCCCAATCAGACAGTAAGATACAGTACAGTGGATATAATGAGTAAAGCAGAGCAGCTCTCTCTCCCCTCCATTCTCTGGGGCTCAGAGGCCAGGGAACCATCACTCAGCAGCACTGATGTTTTAAGATGGGCTTGGGATGGTTCTGACGTAGCGGTGAGACGGCCAGGATGTGTCGGGAGCACAATGGATGAGATCAGTCTGGAAGCACATCTGGATCCTCAGCTGGATACGGTTTTCAATCCAGCTATGCAGATTCTACATAAATCAATTAAGCTAAATTATATTTGAAGGCCTTTTTCTTATATATTAATCTCACTTTGTTTCGAGCACATCTGCTGAAATGTATTTTTTCATTTATTCATATCCACTGCATTAAATCATTTGAAAGATGAAGGATTTGAAAGGTGTTGCAGACTGATTGAAGAGGTAGCTGATGGTGTTGAGGGAAGCACAAGCACTCGGGGGGGGGGGGGGGGGGGGGGGGGGGGGGGGGGGGGGGGGGGGGGGGGGGTGGGGAAGAACGTACTCGCTTGGTGAGAAAGCTTGTTTGGTTTGTGTAACTAAAGCAAAAGCATTCCAGGAGTTTTAAGAACTACCAGATGGGAGCTCACCCTCTCTCCTTCTCTCTCTCTGCCTCCGTTTTACTTCGTTCTTGCTCTGCTGCAGCGGTGAGGCGCAATCCCTGTGCCCTTATACAGCCATGTGAGTAGCAGGCGGGCTGCCGAGCTTTAACCCCACTGAGCTGCGAGAGGAGGCCAATACACACAGAGAGCGAGTATCAAACTGTCAGGACGAGGGGAGGACTGTGCCTTTGGGTGAAGTATTGTAGAGGCATGTGGCGTTTAACTACAATGGCACTTTTCTGCTTCAATATCTACCAACAATGTATAAAACCCTCTGTATATATACATTTTGGCGCAAAAGACAATGGTTTTGCTCACAAAATCTCCATGACACCACAATTCAATAAGGTAAAAAGCTACGTTCTGATACATTACATTCTGGCAATAAACCCGTTTCGGATTCTGATTACCAGAGGGAATTTTTCTCATTAAAAAGGGTAGCATTTCTTCTCTACTGAATTGCCTGGAAAGCAGAGGCGTGGGAAAAGGGCTGGTGGATTTAATGAGTTGACTGATATGTGTTTTTTATCATTCCTATGAAGGGAGTAGAGGTGTAATCAATATGATAGAGATTCCATGTCTGCTAAAGTATGAATACCAGCAAAAATATTGAGATAAGTGTGAAGAAATCAGGCTAAGGGGAAATACAAAAAAATGCTCCACCAGTATTTTTCAGATGGAAAAGTATTAAAGTCAATTTATACTGACATACTTGAATTGAGTGTTGAAGTGGATGTTTATAGTGATCATTTAAGAATCATGATCTGCTGGGAGAGACTGCTCCTCCACTCACCACATACTTGTGGCCGGTGTCAGGGGGGGAGGAGGAAGGGTGAGTGATGGATGGAGTGCTTACACAATCCTGGTTTATTTCCATTAGAAATGACACCTTAGACAAAAAGACCCCAATCCTCCATCCTGCAGACATGTGGCAGGATCCAGGAGCGGAGCCAGAGGAGAGGTGTTGACTGGGAGCCAGCTGGGCTCCAGATCCACTCCTTGGAACACATGATTCACTGCAGTGAGTAAGGCCAGCCGCAGAAGAATCACAAACACCGTCACAGTCTAATTTTACAGCGCTAAAGTTTACCGTACAAACACTTTGAGACCCTACATGGACAGATGAAGGATTTCACCTTCAGTTTCCCCCTGCATTTTTCTTAATGTGATGAATAGATATAGTGAGGCTGACTGATCAATAGTCAAGAGCAATAAATCAAGTGCTTGTTCGGACTAATTAAAACAAGCGCTAACTCACTCTCAGTCTGATGGGAAACAGAAAATAATATGAATCAGAATCAGAAACAGGTTCATTACCAGGTACGAGGAATGACTTGATGTTGTGGTGCATACATAAGTAAATCAAAAATGTAAAAACACAGTTCTATCTGTGTTTCATCAAGTGGAGTACATGGTGTGGATATTCTGCGCTTTATGCATTTTATTTGAGAGATGAGTTTGATTTGTTGCCTTCAAAAAAGTTAGGATTGTCAATTAGATACACTAGAGTTACTATTTTTGGCTATAACTCAAAAGAAACAACTCATAAGTTGACCTTAGCTGCTTAGTGTCAAGGGGTCCTCTTCACCAATCAGACAGGGGGCTAAAAAGGTGCTGAAAGGATACTCAAAAAGGTAAAAGTTGTGCTTCAATTGAATGGTTGGAGCTGAGGCAGAGACTCAGGGGCCAGCTCACTCGGGGCCAGTCAGGCAGACCACAGGTTGATAACTCTGCTGGACCAAAATGATGAAGAAACAGTCCCACACAAATCGATAAATCGTTCTCGAGAACAAAGACAAAACATGTCTCTGCGATAGGCTTTCTCAACCGTCAGCAAACTCCTGAGTTCTGTATGTCCCGCGTTATTGACATACATCCTCTCAGCCACTTTCCTTTCCTGTCTGGGCATCCGTTAGTTATGTATTTGACTCATTCTAGGGTTTCGGTGCTAACAAATGGCAACAGTTACATTGCTGCTGCCCCTTGCATATTCCAGAGAATGTTGGACTCCCACACATGGTAGCAAAGGAGTGCTTACTAAAAAACCCACAGTGGCTCAGCCTGACTCTGGTTACCCTGAAGTGCTGCAGCCTACTTTTTTGTCCCACCTCAGGCCCCCAGTCCCACGATCACGTGTTAGTCACTTGTGAAAAGTACATTTTGTGTGCTGGCTTTGCAAGAAGAGTAAAACAGAAACAGAGGGAGGTGGTGTACGAGTGTGTTTAATGTGTTGGAAGTGAGTCCAGGTTGTCTAGACGGGACAAGCTCATGTCTGGAAGTTAATTTATTTGGGCTTTCAACTGTCGGTTGGATAGCCAGCCATTAAAAGATCATTTATAGAGAATTTAACAGGCATTTTTCATAATTTTCTGACAAAGCCTAATCGTTAAAGGAAAAATAATCACTTGTAGCCCTAAAGCATACTGTGAAAGAACTGTGTTGTTAATTACCGTTTCACTACAAAACACATTTCATCACTATAGTTGATACATCCTTAACACAAAAAAAAGCACAAAGTCTGGTGTTCAGAGAGTTGTTGACGCAGTTAAAAAGGTTTTCTTGCAACTAAAAGTGGAAAATCACAAATGCTTTTGCTTCACTATCAAATGAGCAGTGCAGCACAGGATGTACGAGCTGCCAAATGTACTCAAGGGTCATAACGGGAGTGAAACTGAGTGATTTCCATTCAGTATAACGGCCTTTTGCTGAGTCCTCTCGGTTCCCAGCCAGATTGGACTGAGTCTGTGTCAGGACACAGCTGCCGTGGACATGGGAGAAGTACAGCGGAGATAATCGGTTTTATACTTTTAACTTGGGGTGTTATGGTGATTTTCTATGCTTTTCCACTGTATGTACTGTCAAGGGTTGGAGTTGTGCTAAAGAGACAGAAAAGCAGACAAAGTAGAAAAGGAAAAGCATACTGTAATATAAAAAAGAGCAGAGAGATGTTTAAGGGCTATCATTCTTAACTATGCAGGGGTGGGGACAAAGACAGCTATAAACTATAATGAGAACTAAACTTGGAACAGGAAATAGCTTCTGTGCTACTATCAGACCGGACACGCCACAGCAAAATAAAAAATACATATGTCCGAAAAAGGTGAGTTGCACGTCACTAAAAACAAAAAGAAAATCTCCACTGACATTCTCTTTCTGTTCCTATCTCTCAGTATCTCTGCCCCTCCCTTTCTGCTGTCTGGAGCGAAGGCCAGGGTGACAGGCCTCGTCTCTTCCTGTCCCATCTGATTTTCTATGCAGTGCAGCTCTCAGGGATTCAGCAGAAGACAAATGCACAGGAAATTGTAAAACTCAAAGTTTCCCAGATAACGATGAATGCTTCCAGGCCAGAGCGGCTACAGTAAAGAACTTTCCGGCTCTGCTTTAGGCATGCATTAGTGCACAGTGATATAGAAACACAACAGTTAAAGCATGTCAAACTAACGGGTCATTTACTGCCACCGTAAAAAGCAATTTGTCCTGAATTTCTACAAAGATTAAATTGATTTATTACAGAAGAATCAGACACATTCCTAACAAGGAATGAAAGACTGCATGCCAATTTCTCCCTCACCTCCCTGTCTTAGATTTCAAAAACAGTCTCTTTGTATATTTATACTAAATAAAATGTGCTATTTGTTCTTTTTATTTCATAGAATTTAGTCTTTTGACCCAAGAATCCTTCTGGAAAAATGAAAAACCACTGGAGCTTCTGGTCCTGCCAGCTGAACCCAGACCAGTGAAAAAGACAACAGGTGTGCTATGACCCTGCAGGGATTTATATTGGTGTCGCTTCTCCAAATCTGCCAACTGTACTGGAGACAGTGAAGGCAGGGCAAGGGTCACAGTCTGAGCCGAGGAAGAGTTCCGAGGTCACGGTGTTTGACCTCTGACACGTCGACTGGGCTTCGTGGTGCCAGTGATGGTAGGTATTGATGGTGTGTATGTCACCCTACTTACACATTAGGGGACAGTTACATTTGGATGTGTTATTAGTGGAGAGATGCTGGGTAAGCAAGACAGTGAGCAAAGAGTATAACTATGTAGAGCCTGCAGGCAAAAGTTAGCCAAAAACGCAGCATGATGTATAAATCTGATATTTTCAAACGATTTAAATCAGATACAGGTCATCAGGTTTGCAATGCAACCTCGGTTTGACCAGTCATGTTGGAATTAATGTTACCTTTATGTATTTTAAGTCAAGATCTGTTACAATTGTTGAATGCTGGCGAGATTTTTTTTTAACAGTGATGGAAAAATCTGAAAGCAGTCCGTAATTTTGACAGATTAGAACAAACTCGGAACAGCGCCAAAGTTTCCCCGCAGCGAGGCTCCGGTGTTATGCCGTGTTATGCATGCCCGCCAAAAAGGAATTGATATCATTTCCAAACCGTACTTTGCCGTACGAATCATTGAAATGTCCGGGAGTTTTTCCTTTACGCTGTGCGGGCTCCCGCGAGGTGCAGCGGGCATGCATAACACGGCGCTAACAGTTCACGAGCGTGCGCCCCCCCCCCCCTCCCTCCATTGACAGTTCACAAGCCCCCACCCCCGTCAGAGTTGTGTACAGACCGACGGGTAATAATGGATTTTGACGGAAATGTTACGATCCTCATCCTTGTCAACATCTGCTCACAAATACACTGACTTCTACTGCACATCAAATACAACTGAAACCGTAAGCACTGACAATCCAAAGGGTAGCGTGGCTGTGGCATCTGTGTTATTGTTGCTTTGCACAGGAGGGTCAGTTCAGGTTCTGTTTGGATCCAAGCAATAGATAGAATTGAGAACTAGGGCTTGCAGTTTCAAGATAGCCCATATTATTTACATACACATCAAGTTGTATTTTGGAGTCTGCTTTTGTTGTAAGTCTGAGACAGATTGATAATCTCTGTTTACTAAACACTACTGTAAGACTGATGGAGCCCAGGTCCAAAGAACACGACTCCTAACAGAGGACTGCCAGCCAGGAGACGTGACTCAAGCCTGCTGAGCTCAGAGTGTTTAATAAACAACAAATTGCCAGGGAAGTGAGGGGAAGGACATGATTAGCCATGTTTGATGTAGAACATTTCCAAAAATAGTCTTGCAGGAGATGTTTTTGGTTGAGCAGGGTGGGCACCTTCAGTAGCGCCTAGTAAACTGAACACTTATTCTACACTCTTTCCCATAACCTTTTGCCAATCCGTCACACCTCATCTCTCATTGACTTCATGACTGTTTTCCACATCTCAGCTAAAGTTATTAAAGTTACTCGCCAGATGTCCTGTGAATGTGTCAGTCGTTCCACTTACTGAAAGTTTTGCAGATGTCGGACACGGCCTTGAAGACGCGGTCGGAGAAGTTGACCTTGACCTTCATGTGCTTCATGTTGGGCAGCTGGAGGCGCAGAAGCTTGTGCTGCGGCGTGAAAAGCAGCCTGGCGTCGGCCTGGATGCCGTACTTGTCCAACGTCCAGTGGGTTTTCAACAGCCATGTCTTCTTCTTCTCCCACCACAAAGCATGGTCTGACCAGTCCTTCTTCACGTCTACACAGGGGAAGAAAAGAGTGGAGCGGATGAGATTTGGTAATGCAAAGTCTCAAATAGAAAGACAGAAAATAACAAAAGCAGTGTTTTACTTGCATTCTATTGGATAAATACATTAGCAACAGTATTTCATTTCACTATAGAGTATTTCATTATGTTCTTGATTATCTTATATTTACATGTATATACTGCATTTACTTGGTCACTGACAACATTCAGCTTATCATAGCTTTTTTGACATGTATATGGTCTTGCAACATTTTACTATTCTCTCTTGCACTACTTTTATTGTTTTTACATTTAGTTTTATTATTTTTATGTCTTATATATATTCATGTGGCATTGTTGGAGGAGCCTGGGACTACAGTACATTGTAGTTACTGTGCATATGACAACAACGCCTTGCCATATTAGTTACAATATGTATCCATTTACAGCAAGGTGAAGATATTGTGGCCAATGTAACTAGAGCACTCAGTCTGTATCCATCACACTGTACTGACCTGAGGTCACTAAACCTGTCCCTCTAGGGCAAAGGGTCACATTTGGGGTGAAGGGGACAAAAAAGGTTTGCACAGGGGCGGTGAAGTCAAAGTGAGAGGGAGGAGACGACAGTGTGTGTGAAAGACGTGGCTGTTTGCGTGACACTCTGGGGATATCAGGTTCATACCTCCCTCTTTGTTCAAAAGTCATACTGTGATCCCTCTAAAAGCAGACACAAGCCACCCAAAACCCCACATAGCTCCAAGGCTCTCGCCCCACAGGGCTCAGAAACAATGGGGACGGACCTGTGGTCTCATGGTGTGTGTGTCTGACTTCAAGGGGAAGGTGAAAACCGCAGGGATTTAAGGGAACAAGAAGCAGCTGTTTCTGCAGATCACCTTGCTCTGCTTTCTATAAGAGCAATGCAGAGAAGCCAATACCTTCAAAAGCAAAAGTTTAAAGGGAGCATCTCACACACTTAAAGAGAGAGATGTCCATAGCACGTACTTCTTATGTATGTATCATACATTTGAAAACTAGCCAAATATTGAATCAGGTCAAAATGAATAGCAGCTGAAAGACTTGACTCTTGACTTTTGAGATTGTGTTAGGAATATAAAATCTGACTGTTGTTGTAACCCCATACTGTGGATATGACTTTGTTTACAATTGTAATGGGCATTGGCAGTCTATAATAGTTGAGTTTTTAGCCCATTATACTTTCAGATCCCCCCTCCCCGAGCAGTGACGTCATTACTCCGGCATTAGTCTAGGAAGGCACTTCCCAAAGCGGTGTCTCATTTCCTCCTCCCACATACCCCTTCATCGCTTCTCCAGCCTGTCCTCCGTCTCAATCAGGGTCTCTCGCTGCGCCCAGATGTCAGTTTGCTCGGTCATTCTTTAGAAAAGAGCACTCGATCTGAACGGTTTCAACCTACGTGTATATTGCTGTGTCAGCACGAGTCTTTAAAGGCATTTCATCTGATTTAGAATAAAAGGTTGACATTAGCAGTGAGCTAATGACAATAATAGAATATATACACTCAATGCATTGTATGCCATATGATGTTTCTGGGTTAGCCACTACAAACTTTAGGCAAGATGTATACATGTGCCTGTATCGAGTACTTCAATGCTATATCTCGGCATGACTTCATACGTCAAATGTATTAGGTCAACAACCCTAGGACTTTGCTGTAGGGCTAGAAAAGGAATTAGTGCAATACACCCATCACATGTTTTGAGCACTCAAAATGACAAAACAACATTGACCAACAATCCAAAACCTAAAAAATATTTCATATACTGTGAAAAACTGAGAAAACAGCAGCACGTCCTCATGTTTGAGCGGCTTAAACCAGACAATACAATAAATAACTACCGTACTCGATTTATCAAACTTTTTGGCAATCTTCCAATTTATGACAGAAATATCCATGGCTTAGGTCTACAAATAATCGATTAAGTGTAAATGTATGCCGAGCGTTGCTGAGGTTTAAAACAGGCCAAGAGTCTCATTAAAAACAAATCTACTTTGTATTCAAGACTGGGTGCACATTATCTAAATGCATCTCCGACACATTACATTCATGGGTTACATGAGGATGGTCAAAGCAACTAATGGATAACAATCACTTTCTGATACACGGCTGTTATAGGAATGCAACACATACTTCACATCAACATGGCGGTTTGTATTAGATCCATCACAATGCAACACCGGCTGATGCATATTGCTTCTTCTCATTCTGATGGTAACAATGTCAAAAAACATAAAAGCCCAACGTGGACCTCCTCCATCTGTCAACCAGCTTGGCACCATGGTAACCTAAAGCTTGAGTGACCCTCAGTTTTTCGTTTTTTCTTGTGCTGCCATTGTTTTCCCCTGACCTTATCTTTACATAGGGGCTCCATTTGCATTGTTGACACTCTCCCGCTGATCCCGTCTCAAACTGAATGAAGGGATTAGTGGATGAGATTGGCTGCTTGGAACCAGGAAACAAGACCGCTGTGATGTGAGGAAAGCAAACTGGGATGAGGAAGAGATTACACTGGTGATTAGGACGGGGAGGAAAGTTTAAAGGAGAAGAGAGGCACCCAGCATCTTAATGCAGATGCCATTGTGGAGGCCCAGGAGTGTGTGAATTGATTCGGGGAGGAGTTGTTTGTCAAGCTGTTGTTTTTTGTACTGTTTACTGCGGGGGGGGATAAACACTTGGTACTTGAGAGAAAACATTCCAAGCTTTCTTTCTGAGATCCTGTGTGGGCATCGGGGGGGGTGGGGGGTCTAGCTGTCATCGCTGCCTTCTGATGCCTCAGCTGTGCAGAACACAGCTTCATTGCTACCATCAGAGAAACGTCTCCCTTAAGTGCTCTGCAGCTATTAAAGGCCGAAATAATGAGAGGGAGCGAGGAGAGGAAAATTGAAAATAGACCGGAATATATTTTCATAACTCTGCACACAGATTTTCCTCTTACAACCCGGTCATTTCTGGTGTCTGGGAGAAATGCAAAACTGCTAGCATTAACATTTGGCTCTCAGGCCTGCACCACAGACCATGTTCTATAGGAAGGTCTTCAGACTCAGCGCGCGTGCCCACCGTACAGTCTGTGGCTGGGCTCAGTTTCCCTCAATGGCCCCTGCTCCACTGTGTCCGTGTCCCCGCCCACAGCCACAACTTTAATGGACATAGCTTTTCCTTCTGCTCGCTTGTGTCATTACGCAGTGGTTCGATGTGTTGTGATTGGACGAGGGCAGCTCCCACAAGCGTCCATTGGGTTCTTTCAGCAACAAGGTGGTAACTCAATCCACTGAGAGAGAGGGAGGGAGGGTCAATGGCATCTACATGCTAAAAATACAGCCTGCCAAGCCTGACGTAATGCAGCAGCCAGAGGAGCGGGGGCCTAAGTAATTGGGTGCATTGAATGTGGACCCACAACCCCTCCGTAGAGTGATATGTGTGTGTGTGTGTACAAGGAGGGCTTGAAAGACAAGGGGAGGGGAAACAAAATGAGAAAACCATGTTTTATGACCTCTGCAGGATGTGAAAGATGATACAGATTGTGTGTATGCGCACATCTTTTTTGTCAAAAGGGGGTGGCGTGTGTTCTTATCCATCCATTAACTGCATTAGCTCTGCGTGTTGGTGCATGTGTGTGCGTTAACAAGCTAAATTAATCCATAAATTATGTCAAACTGATTTATTTTCATTCACCATCCTCACCACAGCAGCTCCAAAACGAGAGCACTTCCTCTGTGCCCCAGATACCAAAGTGAGATTTAAAGATACAGTAAGTGTTCTGCAAAGCAATTCAGGAATAATGCAACGAGCAAAGACGGATATTGCAATATATATATTGGCATAAACGAACCCCGGTTGAAAAGGCTTTTATCAGAATGATACAGGAAACAATATTCCCTCCTTCCCATCCCTCCTCTGCTAGTCAGAGTATCTGTGGTGTTTACATTAAGGGGCAGCTATGTTTATGGAGGCCTGTGGGGGGGGAGGGACGGGTGAGAGGATGAGAAAGAAGCAATAGTAGAAAGGGCATGAGAAGGAGAGATGGGGAGGATGAGCAGAGGACAAGGGAGGAGCTCTACGTGGGGACACAGCATTATCAGACGGAGCAAACGTGAGGACAAGAGGAAAGTCACAATTCAAGTTTAAGAGTCGAAACTGCTTAACATGCAAATTGCATCTCCAAAATAATGAATGAAATTGTAAAAGTATCGCATTTACTTGTTGCCAACAAACTATGCATGTACAGCTATTACATAGAATTGTAGGTTTATGGTTCTTTAAAACTATACTTGGTTATATTTGATGGTTTATTTTATTTTGCCAGTTGATGTTTTATACATTTATTTTGCTTTTCATTAGATGATAATGTTTGGATAATATCATAACATAGAAAAAGTTGTGTGGGATTAAACATAATTGGGTACCATACCCACTAACTTGTGGGTTGATTCTAATTCATTTAAACACTTAGAGTCTTAACTAAATAACATTTATTATGTTTGACACTGGGCTTTAGAGAAAGAAAACAAAATATCCTTGCTGTTGCATATGAACTCATATTTACTTTGTCTTTTGCTAGCAAAACAGAGCAGGTTGACGCCTAATGAAAAGGCAGGCTCATTTCTATCTGTCAGTGCCAAGCAGTAAGCCATCAGTAATAACCATGGCCACACTGTGCGAGGCGGGTCATACCGTCTCCTTGGCGACTCCTCACTGACGCCGCGGGGGCAGTGGATGAGGGGACAACTTGTTTCTATACACAACAAAGACACAGGGCTGCAGGTCTGTCAGTCTCTCTCCTACCAGACACATGAACACACGTTATCCCCTTTTACAATGTAAAAGCCGTTCTCCTTCTAAAAAATATTCCACATCTGAGGCAGGGTGAAGGTCGGCAAAGCAAAGCAAAGATACAGGAAGCAACTGTCCAGCGCTGTCCTTGAATTAGATCGGCTGTAAATGACCTTTCGGCACTCACTCGCTTGTGCTAGATAGTATCAACATTAGATACCCAACATGTATACAACAAGGTTGATAGAGACAGGTGATGACAATATATGTATGGCAGACATGAGATAGTAGACGGGCATCACACGGGAGAACAACAGCAGATTATCAGCATGCGTCAGAGACAGACGAGCAGACAAACTTGTTTCTGGATTTGTGACGAACGACCAACAGAGAGGAAGGTGAACCCAGAAAACGTACTAATGATGCGTCTGTTCTATCTGGTACTCAACCCAGAGTGTGTGTATATTGGCAACACATCATTACTCTGACACCGGCAAGGTGACATCGCTGGTGGTTACTATTTGGATCTATTCAAGCTGTGTCCTTTGGGAATTCAATAATCAATAGCAGAGAAACTTAAGCGCTTTTCATTGGCAACCTGAGTTCAACCAGTTTAGCTGCAGCTTGTTTCAGACAGTTCTTAAAATACAGCTCAGCCTCCTGCCAATACAAGCCATTTATCAAAGTCATTAAATATGCAAAAACATGCCTAAAACCTTTCAAACTGTCAAAGTTCACCTGACAAAGCATTGAGACAGGGAACACTTAGCGGTGCCATTAAAGCTTTTGAGGCTGCAGAAATAAAAAAAACAAAGAGTTCATCGATGTTGGGCCCTGTGTCAGTGATAGACAGCTCACAAGTGAGAGATCCTTCAAGGTTATGGCTGGCCTAAAATGCAGACGGGGGACACAGTGGCAGATATTGATTACATAGTGTTGTACTGCCACTACTGCTTCATCACATACACACCGGTCAAAATCTGGATAACTAGAAATAGACAACAGGCACACACAAATCCAAAACGTGCTCATCTCTCTCTATAGCAGGGGTGTCCAAACTTTTTTCACCGAGGACTACATACAGAAAGATATACGAAGGGCCTGGGCCACTTACTAGGAGGTATATTGCCCCATAAATTCAGTCATAAATTAGCTTAATCAAACAAAATGTAGGTGTATTTCAAGCTTGTTATGTAAATAAGTCATTGGGCTTTTTTCTTATCAACTAAGATATGTTAGAAAATGTTTCCAACTTTAATTGACTGAATTTATTTGAAAAGTGGTCTTATTAAAACACATGAATACTACTATATTTTTACATTTATATTTAAGAAGTACAATATAAGACAAGCACACGTTTCATTTGTGGGCCATATTCCATTATACTTTTTTTATTTGCCGAGGGCCGATTCAAAATGGTCCGCGGGCCGCATTTGGCCCCCGGGCCGTAGTTTGGACACCCCCGCTCTATAGCTTTGGGGCCTAAAGAATACAGGATAAACCATGGCTATGCTTCAGGAGGAGCCCTGCCAAGCGCTGGGAACATTAATGCTTTCCATCTCCGATTGGATGGTAACCAACCTTCGGTGCATCACGGTTCAGGTTTCAGACATCTCCAGAAGATGAGAGTAAGCTGATTTGCTCGAACTGAGGTCTACAGGTGAAGTGGAGGAGGCAAGACCCGGCGCCAACACTCAGTAAAAGTGAATGTCGTGAGCCCAAAATCTTAACAGGAAATCTGGGAGCGTCCAACCAGTGAGAATAAGAAGAGAGTGCAACAGAATTGGCTTTGATGCATTAGGAGAGGCCGAATGGCTATTAGAGGAAACCTCCTTAGAGACAGATAGTTTGTATCCATTTGTGTCATAATACAAACACAACAAAACAGTGGGCTTACTCCCGACCCACCCCCCGCCGCCCTGACACAGCTTTATACAATTAGGTGTCCAGGGACCCGGTGGAATAATAACATTACAAAGAAACTCTGGGACAAAGATCAATGCGGCAGATATGCAATATTCATCTGTCCTTCTATCCATTTATGCATCCTGCCAGACGGCCCCTCAGGACGGGGATGAGCCCCCCCCCCCACCCCACTGATGCCCATGTGAGCTCAGATGAACATGAAGCTCCCTAGGCTCTGAGGAGAACTATCATATTGAAGTACCGCCTGTGAATACTTGAGGCTGCCAACCACAATTGTTTCCCGGTTGAATATTTGTAAAATATCCACAAGGGCACTAAAACAAATTGGCTGATTTATTCATTAAAGAACAGACTACTCTGATAATCAATGAACCCCTTTCAAGTAGAAATACACAAATGATTCTAGGTACAGCTATTAAATTGTGAAATTGATGCCTTTTCAAGGTTCAAGGTTCTTTATTGTCAAACTGACATAGCTACAGAGTAATTATGTTGTTGAAAATCTTATGTCACAGGCTTCTCCAACAATGCGACATAATAACAATACAGATAGCAAGAGCAATACAAAAAGAAAAATAGTTATAAGATAAAGTGAGCATGTGGAATAGTGCAGTACGAGTCTATATACAAGTTATTGGAATGATATATATTAGATATTAGATACATATTACTGAGTAGCAGATGAATGTTTTTGAAGTACCGCCTGTGAATACTTGAGGCTGCCAACCACAATTGTTTCCCGGTTGAATATTTGTAAAATATCCACAAGGGCACTATCATGCATTGTATATTTAGTGTTTGACTGTTGGTAAGGCAACATAATCAACCTGAATGCTTACTTTTTTTTAATGTTCTTTTTCAGACAAAAGCACCTGCTGTGGCGCAAATAAGAAAAGAAAGGGGTTCGACTTGACAATTAGCTGGAATGTTAATCATGTATAAACTATAGGAGCAACAGAGCTTTATTCAAATGGTTTAAAAAGAATTGTGCTCCGTCATAATGGCTTGAATAAAGCCTCATGCCCTAGTTATTAAACACCTCTCTATCTTTTTCTCTGTAAAAAGGGAGAGAGCAGCCTGTGAGGCGGGAACAGGTTTAATTGAATGAAATGTGGTCTGAGAACCACGACAAAACCTCCATATCGGTTTACTCTATTCACGCACAGGTGTGTGGTGTTACAACAATGTGCCGCCCTAACATTTCCTTCCAGTTGATCTACTGCCTACTACAGGAAGGTGAGAGGGACAAAAAGCAACAGGCTTCAGATTCCCAGAGGAACTATGAAAGTCTGTTCAGCTGCATGTTTGAGATTCCAAACATAACTAATTAGATCATCCTTAACAAGCACAGCAGTCCTTCCATGGCCGTAAACAAAGAATGATCATAGAACAATTGAGATATTTAATATGGCCAATTGAGTTGAAAGTTGATTTTGTTCAAATGAATGCATCGTGTGATATTTGGACCATTAAGCCGCTGATACTGATCCACATCACCTTTCATCAAAAGACTTCATCAAACCTAACAGCTGTCAAAGTCACGTTTATTTAGGTTAAGTTTATCAGTCTTATCGGAAACCTTTTCTTGTACGATCTTGTTGCATCGTTGGAGGAGCTCGGGTCAGAAGAATTACATTGCCATTTCCACACTATAGCTTTGTGCATATGACAATAAATAGCCCATGTTTACTACAGCTTGTTTGTGTCCTGGTAATGTAAGTCCTCTATCATATAAGGAGAGCATTAGTCAAGGACTGCTCATAGGGCGAGCCATTTTTCCCAATTCACAGGGTAGCACATGATTTACTCTTCATTCAATCATTCATTCCTCTCTGCACTGCCAAGCGTAAATTGACAAGAGTTAATAATAACCATTTTTTTTTTACAAATCGTTATACTTTGCGTGTCCTGCTAATAGTAATCTATATATGGAAAACATGAGTATGTATACAATAGGCCAGATGTGTGAGCACATGCCTAAGTCTGATCACAGAACAGCACAATCACCGTAGCATCTTGCTGGTGAAACAGGAAAGCTCTGGCCTGGGCAGGACCGCTACTTAGGCTAACTACTTCCTGTCAGAGAGATTAGAGAGCAGGATGATCCCACAGGCTGCCAGGCCATTTCTCACTTCGTAACGCCAGACGTTTAGGATGGCTCCACGATCGCATTCAATAAGTCTCATTACACATAGTGATATGTCTGAACCGGTGTCACGGCAAGCTGATACGAGGAGAGGGAGAGTGGTTGTAGCCATCTCTCAAAGAAATCTCCCACTCTCCTTGTGTGCAATATTGAATGTAAAGAGATATTCACAGCTGTAATCATCAGGAGAGATATGACTATGGTATCTAAACACTTCATATCACCCTTTGCAGGACCCCTATTTCCCCCTTACCCTAACAGGGCAGAAAAGGCAGGAATGCAAGGAAGGCACATGGGAGAAGGAGCACAAAAAAAGCCCAGAGGAAGTTCAGCATCCTGTGTTAAATCACGTCTGTTTCCTAATGAAACCTGCAGCCCATTGTCAAACCGAAGCCATCTCCCTCTGGTCACCACAGCCTGCATTATCACAGAAAGGACACACAACTCAAACAGCTGACCAACTAAAAGATTACAAGTTGTTCAGGGGAAACACACTTCTAAGTCAATTCTAATTGAACTTTATAATCCAAATAGAGGGGTGGATTACTTTCTAGCGAATGTGGGATGACGACATTTCCCCAATTCCCTATTGATGTGAATGTAGGTCACGGCAAATACAAAACACACATTTTCTTTGACACCCGGGAAGTTCGCTGGGGTTCGCTGGCTCAGCAGCCGGGAAAAACTGCAGGCCTCTCACTGGAAACAACCACAGAACTATCGGAGTCACACTACACCAATTAGTTTGTTCAAGTTCTATTTATGGAACTTTGAACACTCGGCGTACATGAACCATTACAAAGTGAACAATGTGTGCTTCAATGGGTTCTTTTCTTCTCTCAAAGCCTTGCTACGTGGCTGGAGGAGTGGGTGGTGTCAGAAGTCAAGAAGTGGATGCCAATACTTTTAAACAAGTAAGATGATATAATACAAATATTTTCCACAGAATATATTTAGATGAAAAAGGGAATTACAAAAGGGGGGGGGAAACAGAAAGAAGGAAAATAGGGAGTTGACAGAGGGAGAGGGAGGAGGATGAAGAAGGCAGAAGAGAATCTAGCAATGACGGCAGCGACCAGAGAACAACATGCCAAACTCCGGGAGTCATTTCCTGCTTCATCGAAGACTTTTATGGAATTCTAGCAGCATGGCTAACGTCACAACGAGAAGGAAAGCCAGAGGGAGAGAGAAAAAAGCTCACTCCCTTCTTCCCTCCCATTTTCTTCTCCTTCGAATCCTCTACCCTCAGCTGTCTTTTGTGAGGCTAAGCACAGCAAATGCAACTGGCAACATCTAAGAGTGCAACAACATTCTTACAAATCATTTGCTAGCTACTCAAGCTGCTCATTCCAATACTTTCTTTTTCAAGAGTTTGCATGACAAAGCTTAAATGTGTCTTTCTTTTATAACAGCAAGCTTAACTGTCTGTCTCGAGAGACAAGGAAGAACCATTATCACAAGAAAATAGCCTTTCCACCTCAAGCCTGTGCAAAATAGCAATGGATTTGTGTAAAACATTGATAGCTTAAGCACTTACTGTACGTTTTTAAGGGTTGAAAGCAATGTATCTTGGGAACAATCCGTTTAAATCCAATAAATCTGCCGCCTGCTAATGTTGTTTGTGAGATGTTTGTTTTCCTCTCTAAATTGCAATATTACCTTTTAGAGAGGAGGGCACCACTTTTGGAGAACATCAACAAAGTCGGAGAAAGCAGCGGTGATGGTAAGCAAGCGGGGAATGAAAGGATTTGTAGTGGGGGGGGGGACCAGGGGGTGGTGAATCAGCTGGCTTTAAATACTGCTGTCCTGGAGGGCTGAAGGGGAAATGGAAGCAGCGTTTTGCTACTGTGATCAATAGCTAAGTGCCTTCCTGGCATTTGTCTATTTAATCCATTATCGAAGGCCATTTGAGCCATGTGGCGTAAGACCCTCAGCTCACAGGGGGTGATAGATGGATGCAGGATACATGCGAGCGAGACACACCCCCGCAATCCTGCTCACGTGTGGGAATAACCCGCACAAATACTACTAATGAGAACACTGGCCATCATACAGAAGATAGATGACGTGACATTTTTGCATTACAAATGTTTGCGGTGAAAAATAAACCAGAGCAGGACAGTCAGCAATTACAGAATCACAAGATGTCCTTTATTTTGGATTGTCAGAGAGAGAGAGACGGAGCAAGAGCAGGGAAGGACAGAGGGATTTGTCATTGGACTAAGATGTCCTTTCAATGTAAGAGTGATGCAATAGCTGCCAAAGTGATGTGCCATCTACGAGTCAGGCTAGGCGTATGTGCATGTTCACATGTACAGTGTCTATGTTTAACCACCACATCCAAGCAATCATCAAATCCAAAAGCGGGTATGTGGCAGCACTTCAGAGGTGTTCAGTAAAGACTGTGCAGCACTGAGGTAGGTTGGTGACAAAAGAAAGACCTGAAGATCTTTCCCACAGACGGGTGTCACAGAATAACATTTTGCTTGCTAATTGCTTGATTTCATTACTTATTAACTTGCACGGATTGTTTAATCTCACTCCAGATCCACTCAAATGTAACAAACTTTTTAATCAAGAACATGTACAAACTGCCCCAAATGATCATTAAGAAAATGTATATTTTCATGGATACCAAAGCGTAGCTACATTGCCTGTTCCAAACATAAATAGTACTCAGTTTCCTGCAGTGTGTGGCCATGTGGAAAACCATGTGGTTGGCAGGTTAATGATTACAATGGAAAACAACCTGTTGACTCAGGGTAGGAGGGAGATTGCAGCCAAATCAAAATGTCCCCAAACTCACTTTGTGAAACCAGTCGAGGAGTACAAATAGACCGAAACACACAGCAGTACATTTTCAGTGATACTGAAAGAGGGTACATTACCTTTAAGCAAACTACAGTAAGCTTTTTAACTGCAGTAATGGTTGTAATAGTAGGATAATATGAAGGGGATGTTTGAGAAAAGTAACCATAGCTGGAAAGATGGTACTTTTTTTTTTTTATAAGAGTCGAACAACGATGCAAACCTACCTTCTGTTATTTTACAGGCTCACCATCAACCAATAACCAACCAAATCAAAAGTCAACAAATCAAAACTATTGTCAACTCTAGAGCTCAAGGTCTTCAACCACCAGTATCCTGAACAGATACAAATAGGACAGTGAAATAGCTATATCCTTTAAAAAAAGGAAAGACAGAATATCTATTACAATAACAATTCATGACAACGTTTTGCCACTGTCATGCCTCATTTATCCAACTTTTAAGACACAAATAGCCAGCATTAAAAGACCTTCCCCACACGACACTTCAGAAAGCTGTCACATTGAGTAAGGTCATACCACCCTTCACCCAGACCTTGACAAAAAGTGCAAACACAACTCAAACAACGGATAATGCCGGGACTTGAGTGGCGGACCAATGAATTCATGTCGTCCCACACGCAGCAGCCACACTGCACTCGCCTAGCATAGATGCTGCTTAGAACAGACGACCACAGAGAACAAAGACCTCAATTATGTGGAGCTCTAACAGGAGAGCTAAAAATGGGACCATGGGCAGGGAGTAAAAAACCTTGGAGCGCTGCAGGAATGCTGAGCGTTCGAGCCCCATCAACACACAACACACTGTCACTCCCAAACCCTGCTGCCACCGTCACTGAACTTTCTCCAGCCGGCATGAAACAGGGCAGTGTTCAAGTGTCTGGAACAGAGGACTCTTATGCTTACTTACACCCAAACTTGTGCGTGACTGCAGTTACAGAACAGTGCATGATACAGCTGGGGGAGGAAAGCTGTGTATGGTTTCTTTATACCTTGGGTTACTGACCCATATATATAGCGGGGTGACAAAGAGAAATATTAACCCATGAAAGGTACGTTCACGTATCTTGAAAGAGGCATTTGAACTTCATGCAACAAAAGGTCAAAGACAGATAAATCTCCATACACTATGCAAAAATACCCAGCACAATAAGATTTTTTTTCAAACAAAAGGTTCAGTTTTGTCTACAAATACAATAGTGTAGCTTGTTCCCAACTTCAGATTTCATCTCAGAGTTATTGGCAGAAAGCATACGTTTAAGTTCCCAGTCTTGTTGGAACATTTCTGTTTTTAACTTTGGCCAGTATTGAGAAACAATTTGTACGCTTGCATAGAACATTAGGGTTCACTAAGTAGAATCTCAATTCTCCGAATGGCAACTATTTTTAAAAGATGAGGTATTTATTGCCCAACAAATAAGAAGTCAGCCATAGACGCAAACAGAGGTTTCGTTTTGGCATGTTGGTACAGGGTCAGAGGAGAAAAGAAAGGGCGTTCAGAACCACCAACAATATACACTCTGGATTACTGCCATTTTATCATATGTCAAATGTAGTCAATTGAAACTAAGCTTAAGCCTGTTGATTACACTTTAGAAAAACTGCTTTGGAAAGCCACAGTAAACTGCCCTGCATGACAGCAGCGTGCATACCTAGTTTCTCCACGAGTTTGAGCATGACTCCGCCGATGTGGATTTCCCCAGTCACCCTCAGCGACACGTCCCTCTTGAGGTCGGTGACATGCATCTTCAGTTCCCACGTCCCGTCGGCGTAGTGGCCATCGGGCATCCGGATCCCGTCCAGCGCCATCCTGCCAAACAAACCCACAGTAAGCAAGGGAGAAGATCCAGCTAAGATTCTGTCACACTGGAGTGAAAATAAACCTTTTGACCCTTTGGAGAGGAATAAATCTGGTGCAAAGCCCATGCATAAAAGGTATTGAGAAATAACCTTTCCCTGCTAGATATGTTCAAACATACAAGGCTGATATTTCGGAGTATGTGCACTTAGCATGTTACTGCATTGGATTGGCCATCACCTGGACTTTCTTTGCCATTAAATTATCGTTATTTCGGAACAGCAACAAAACTTTCCAATACTATGACGGGGTCTAAGGGTGGACAAAATGTGTATACCATTGGAGATTTTGACATACCATAATATTATAGCATGATAGCCAATTTCTTTAAAAGGGGGCCTCCAGTGATATCTAGCTTGGCACTACTCATCCATTAACAACAGTTGTATAAAGTCTGGAAAAGGTTTCCCTGATGAAGTCATAGTGATGTCATCAGGGTTTCTGTACAGTATGTCATCTTGAACTGGGATTACAGATTTATAATAAAAAGCCTACGATACACACTGGAAATTGGAATTGGAAGAATGTAAGCATTTCTCAGACAAAGTACAAAACTAAAAATGGTAGGCTATTGTTAATAGTCATTTTTTCATCAAAATTATAACATTTCTCGATTTGTCAGAATGCAAAACATTGGATTTAAGAAACACAGACATTTTCATCTTAATACCTTTTTAAATAAAGTTTTTCAATTGCTTTTAAGTTGATATAGATACAAATCAGGATATTAATTTGCATATAGGCTACTGTGATAGAGGCTTTCATATAACCCTCCTCTAACAGGGTTCATCTTCATTTTGAGCACTTTAACTTTCTATAGTTCAGTAAACCATTGAATACTTACTAGAATACTTATATTTATACACACTTCATAAAGTATCTTCTCCCAACGTTAGAATAAGAAAAGCTACAATGATAGCAGGTATGTTTAGCTCACTCATTTGAGCCTACAGGATGAATTAGAAAGTGATGAAGGTGAACAAATCATCACTGAGAATCAGACTCGCCCTGTTGTATGAAGTCACTGCCAGAAAGTAACATTATAGCCTATCTGTCATTCTTTGATGTGAGGTTGTCCAGTAGAGAGTGGCCTGGCGATCAAAACAGCCGTCTAATCGATAAACACCGCAGAACAAAGGCTAAAGACCGCGGCTACAAGTTCAATAAGGACCTTTATCAGCTATTATCCCCGCAAAAGTGGCGGTTCACCTGTTAAAAATAACGGTAAAGGCTCTCTCAAATAGCAGAGGGTAATTATGTAAGCACAGTCTGTAGCCTACCACAGCTCCGCGGCTACATGCACACTTACTGAGTCAGTCAGGCTGGTTTTAAGGCAGTAAGTTAAGTAGAAAGTGTGTTTTAACGCAGACAAAAAGTGCTAACATTAGCAAAATAGTTGTTACTTGAAGCGCAGTAGTGTAACAGAAGCGGTAAACCACGTCAACGAAAAAACATATTTCATAGCGGCAACGAGCAAAGCTTTGAGGACGAACATTAAATCTGGGCACTCACCTTCACAAAGACGGAAAAAAGACACTAAAACAGTCGACTAAACGGTGCAAAACAAGTTCCCCCTCTTTAAATCATGTATGGAGGGTTTTTAAGACAATAAAAACAGAAAGAATCCCCGAAGAAGTCGCTGGAGAAGTGAAGTATCCCAAACAGTTTTCCTGCAGGCTTCGGCTTAATGGAGTCCAGCCGTCCCTCTTTCCCCCTCCCTCTTTCCAGCAGCGGATAACGTCACTGCTCCGAACCCACTTTTCCTTTCATACTGGGAGCTGTCCTGGTCGCCTACTGGCCCCCTGTCACCTCACACACACTCACACACACTCACACACACTCACACACACACACACACACTCAGGAATTGTACAGGACCCGTGAGTGTGTAATGTGGGTTACTTCTCCCTTTTTGACCTGTTTTGTTCACACTTTGTAGAAATACAAGTCATGCTTTGTATGATTATTTTGACCATCAGTTTGGTCTGATATTCACCTTTTACACATTTTATAACAGTCAAGCAAAATCTGACACAATGTTCCCCTTCAGTAAGCTAATTCACAGGGGAAAAAATAATGTGAATTGATTTACTATTTCTTTATGTCATTTAAATGCACTTTCCTGTTCTTGTACTTCACTTGCTGTAGAAGGGTTTGAGCTATTAAAGAAAGGAACCATTCATATTTCATAATTGAACTGAAAATTAAATATTTATCTTTAATCTGTGAATATTCTTCCCCTTAACTGGTGTTATAGGCTACAGGTGCTGGCAAGTAATACAAACAATATTTCCCTTTTGACATATAATAATGGCATACTTTTGAAACTATCTGCCAAAAATCAAGTATTCATGTGAGTTTTAGTATCAATATCACACAAAGAGTGCCTTTCAAAATACAAATAAAATAAATATCAGCAATACAGTATGTTAATGTGAACAGAATAACGCAGATTTGTGTTTTGTTTTTATTACAGATTCTGTCAAACTGCAGCCGTCTGCAGTACAAAATTCAACGCTGCGTGGATAATGGACATGCAGTGAAGACCTCAAGCTGCCTTTTATGGCAATAATGCTGCTGTGCCTGCAGCAGCATCCAGGGACCTTTGGGTCTTTAGCCCAGGGAGTAACAGCACAACACAAGGCATGTTGACTTTGTCCCTTTAAGAGTTTTAATAACTAAAACGTTTCTCCAAGGTCTCTCTATTTGTGTTTCTCAATGTTGGTTTCCAGTAGGGACTCATTTATTGAAACTAAAAGCCGCAGTGGAAGACTGTGAAGTGTAGAAATAAGCCAAGGCATACCGATATCTGCTTTTATTCCTGACACATTACATTAAGCAGCATTAAGTAGCTGGCCCATGTGGAGGTCTGTCAAACTACTTAACAAACTCTTTCGGTTAAGGTAAAGAAATATGTTCCTAATTCATTATTTAATCTAATACAAATGTTTATTCTGGAGCGAAACAAGAACATACAGCAGAAAGATATGAGAAAATTGAAAGATAGAAGGTAGTATACTCTATTGTAAATAAAGTTACTTCCCCTGATATCACAGTGTATTTGTGTCCTGCATATTTCACTTTCACACAAGGTGAGTCATCACAGTGTATCAGGAAGTTATTACATTACTGAAATGTTATAAGAGTTTATTTTGATTTGCTACTAGACTTTAGACACCTAAAACCATCTGCAGCAGTCTCCCAAATATAGCCCTGTTACTATGAGAATATAATCTTGTGCAGGTCAACATCACATGTTAAATGTTTCCTTTTCCCTAGCACCAAATTAAAAAGAGTAAAGTCATCATGGGGATCATTGCAAAATAATACAATAGCATATCACCAGTGTGTAGCTTTCCTAAATAGCCAAATGCACCACACTGAAGATAATATCATCTGCAGGTTGTTGCTCACGTCTAAACTGCAGCAGATCGAATAATGGAGTTATATGAGTGCATTCAAACAAATGATCAGCTGGGGATTGAGGATAAAGAAAGGATCCTGTCTCATTTCTTTCCAAAGCACAATGCACTCTCCAGCGCACGCTCTCCAAGTGGTCTGCAGTGAACACTCATGAATCATCATCGTTTCTGGCTCGGCGTCCCGGTGAACTCGCTCAGCTCCAGCCCTGCAGCTCAGGAATCTGCATCAAAGCGATTTATAACGTCTCTCCCTGCAGCTCGGACCCCCTCGTCAGTGTCTGGCAGCCGATCCATTGCCTTTTATAGGCTGTGTTTTAATTGCAGAGTAAACATTTGAGTCAGTCCGATGCAGAGCAGGGGAGTCAGATGGAGAGGAGAGATGGCTTGGCTGATGTGGATGAGGAGGGAGGAGGTGAGGAGGAGGAAGGAGAGGAAGGAGAGGCAGGGGATGTGAGGGGAGGGCTTCAAAAAGTTTACTCTCTGCATCAGTTGGGGGGAAAACAATGAAGGTTTATAAGCATTTGGATGTAGTTAATGATAAAAGTATCTTGACTTAGACATCTGTTTAATTTACAGATCCACATTTATATATTACATTTGGTTTCTTATATTTAATTTTGTATGTATATTTTATTTGCATCATGATGCCTCTTGTTCTTTTTTTATTATAGATATATAGTGTTGCATTGTTGAAGGTCAGGAGTCTGAGACTTAGAATTTACATTGCCAAATATTGCTCTTTAGCTATTGTGCACAAATCAATATAGCCTTTCAATCTTTAAATTGATATTTTCCGTAGATAAAACTTTGTGTTTATTTTATGCCAATGCAACATTTTCATCCTACCAACCTAAAGATGTAATTTATTTAGCATCAAAATCAATATTGAGACCATTAACAACAGATGAAATAGCTCAATTATTTAAGGGCAATAAATTGAAGTAGGAATGGAGAAGGGTCGCTGGACAGATGGTCAATGGCGGTCTTTGTTCCAGTATTACCTATAGATGACTGACCTCTTCTGGCCAAACTCAGAACAGCAGGGCCACATGCATTATTTATGAGAATCATCTCTGCTAAACAGTCCCATCTGTGAGCCTTGCCTTTGCAGATGTTTCTAAACGGCATTATCCCATGTGGAAGCCAGGACTGCTCGTGAAATACAAAGCGGCCTATTCACGATCAGTCAGCTTTGTTACTCACACCAGGGGTCGCCTTGGAAAGAATCTGATCCGAGTTTCAGGCCAACAAACAGCTCTATTGTCCGTCTGGAAATGAGCAACCAGACCATCTTCCTCTGGTGATTCTGACTTCCTCCTCCTACGCAAAATGTTTTCTGTGCTATCATCTGTGGGATATAACAGATTGAGAAGAAGAAGTCTTTGTATCCAAAAAAGGAATGCTTTAATAAAAGGAAATAAATACAGTGCTTTGGATGGCAGTTAGAATCCATTACAGGCATGGGTTATTGCACAGCTCTAAGGAAAGACAAAAACACTTTCAGGACATCCGTTCAAAGTTAGAGCGACAGTGGTACCTGACACACATGTAAAACATTTCAGTCAGATTACCAACAAGACATTTCAATGTGTTTTTTTCTCTTTCACTCCCACTGACTGTTTACATATGGTGCAGGCCCTTTATTCTTTATCTCGGAACATTTTAAAGACAACACATCTGTGACACTCTTCATTTTTGTACTTAATAATGGCTTCAAACAGGTGTCAACAGCAGTGTTGAATTGACAAAACATGTAACGGTAGACATTTCCCTGATGCTTGGTGCCTTTAACAAGAAAATCAAATGCTGTGAACATTCAAAATGCTGTGCATTAAATGCTCATATTGTCAATGTAGCTCAAAAATAGCTTTTTTCCTAATGCTTGGATGCTTTTTCTTTTTGCAAGCAGTGTGAACAAAGTTGAAAATCTGTGCTTGATTCAGAAATTGCTAGAATGTGCAAAGTTCACAAACATCTTTGAAACACTGACAGGAACATTGTCGTAATTTTTACGATGGCCAGTCCACAATCTGACCTACAGATACAGAGGCAACAATAGAAATGTCCTTGTTTTTTTGTTACCTGTCTAAGATCTCCAAGGTGATCGAAGCCTATTGTCAGAGTAACATGTTAACATCGCTTTCTGCAACCACTGCTGCAATGTAACACATGCCGAGGAAAAAATAAACATCAACGACAGGTTGTTTTTCTACATAATTTCTGTGCAATTCATTAAATATTGAAACACTTTCATCTCGCTCTCCCTTATTTGTCTCTACTTCCATACTACTTCTGTCACTGATCTGGTCACAAGAGGCAGCCTGGTTTCAGTCAGTAGGCCTTTGCATAAATAACAGACATTAAAAACCAACAAATAAAATGCCATTCAATGCCAGTCAGCCCTTGATTGTGTGGAACAGTAAATCAGCAGCTTGCACCATAGCAAATTAAACATTTGAGAGACAATAATCAAGTCTGTCACATACCACTAATTCCAATCTGAGTGTTATTCCATTTCATCATCCATTGAAAATGTCTTATAAATTATTTAATTACAAGACCATTAACAATCATGAGTTGTGTTCTACTTATTAAATAATGCAATGCAGTTTCTTAGATGTGTGTTGGCACTGTCTTCTTTTTCCAGCATCCAATAACTATTAACATGACACCATGCAAAGTAAGTATGTTTTTGAACTTCGGCATGATCATCATTGGGCGTGTTTTTCAAAGGACCACATTCGACAGATCCAACATTAATGGGGACATTTTTTTCAAAGCTGCTCTGACAAACCTAAGGCAAGAGTCACGATAATTAGCAAAAGTCCTTTTTAGAAAACCAAAAGTTTCCAGTCGTCCACATTTTATATTTTCTTGACTTACATTTTGTATCGTCAGTTAGTGAATGACAAAAAATGTTAGGCTAAATAAATCCTTCTTTCACACAAATAAAAGGACAAACTGACAAATCCATTGATCAAGAGTAATGTGTAGATTGGCCAAGAAAAAGGCAAAATTAACTTTTGTTTGTAATTCATCACAAAAGCCTTGAGCTAAAATACAAGTTATTTTTACTCTAGGCCAGTTTTCATTGAGTATGCCTTACAGTTGCTAACGCCAAGCGGCTAACACACTAGACACGTAATGTTATTTGGCCTTAAGTTTGAATTCTATTTTGATGAGAGCCTGTAAATGACTAGGAAAAATATTTATTTTTTACGAAAAAATACATCTAGTGCCACTGGATTTAAATATAAAGATATACCTCTGACTTTTCTCTTCATAACTTATTCATAGAGACGCATTGGTTTGAATGGCTGTAAGAGTTTTTGGACTTTTGTATTGAGATATTTTGAAAAATACACTCAGTTTAAGAAAATAATGATACATTGTTTAAGAGCGTGGATACTCATGCCATGAAACAAGCCTCAATTGGTTGTAAACCTCCATATGTGCAGCAAATGGATCTACTGATGTCCTGCACGAGGTTCAGCTGTATCTGTTGTGTTAAGTGACATGTTGTCCCTAGTACTCCAACTGTTGCAGAAAACAAAACATACAAGATAATTATTATTTGTGTGATTTTATAAAAAGTGGCGCTTTGTTTATATTTTTTTGGTGTATATCTATTTCAAAAGTCAACATTTTTTAAAATAAGCAAAACATAAAGATATCAGATAAAGGAACATTTCAATATATAATGATTGTTATGTCTTTCTTAATATTTTCAAAACATTCTTAAAGGGATAGTGTCCTAAGGGTAAGTTAGGAAAAATTCAACGATATTGTTCTACACGAGTAGTATTATTTGGCTAATTTTGAAAGGCATTTCGTTTTTGAGATGAAGGAAGCTAAAGGTTTATTTCAAAGATAAAACAAAGAAAAATGTGAAAATTATATTTGTCTTGGTGTAAAAAGGGACAGACGGAGAACACAAAGGGACCGAGGGTCAGGCAAGTCTGACAAGGCTGGAGAATGAGTGCGGGACGGACAGAGGCGGGACTCAAGCTTTGATTGACAGGAAACATATGGACACTTTATCAACAGACTGCAGCTGTTTAAGGTTAAAGATGTGAGAAAAGAAAGAACTCTCTTCCTCTGTGTAAAACAAACTCCTTAGACTCTTATTCCATGTTTAATGTAACTCGTGGTCATACTGGCAAAGGGTGCACCTCCTTAGGGGTTCCTAGTCCAACATGGTCACCCTTAGGGTGCGCAAATGTGTACAAACTACGCAAAACGAGACAAAAATGCACATTGTGGAGTAGAGTCTGTTCGTCAGCAATGACTCCAATGTGTTAAAGAGCTGGATCAGACGGAGATAGAGGAACAATTAGTGTATTGAGCAGTTTGTGTGCATGAAAAATAAAAGAATGAGGTTTATTTGTATGCCTTGTTGAGAAGGTGACACACCCCCTGCAGAGTTATAAGACACCGATAATGTGTGCGTGTGTTGTAAAAAAGATGCTGTCTCAGTCTGGCTCCAGATTATCTTCCGCTGGGTCAGGGGGGGCCATCTTCTGCTTGTATATGAAGGTCAGCATGAAGAGTGCTATGTCATGTGAGCACCAGTAACCTGTGTGTGAGGTCACCGCTGACCAATAGCGACTCTCCACCAGACCCTCCCGGAGCTCAAAGTCGATGCGCCGCTCCAGCTCCACTGAAAGACAAAAACAGAGACTTTAGGACGGATTTAAACCTTCCCAACCCAGACACAAATGTTATGTGTGTTTGTGAACTAACATGATGTGTCAGTAATGGGGGAGGTGGGCCTGATCAAGGTGGAGAGGCCGTATGCTGAATGGCTTTCTGTTCTCTTCTGCTCCTCTTCCTCAGTGTTGGCCCCCCCCTCCAGTCCCAGAGACACCGAGGGCTGGCTGTTGGAGCGGGAGAAACGTGAGAAGAGGATTCCTCCGATGCCCTTCCCTATGCTCGCCGCACCTATGTTATGTATGGAAGAAAGAGAGAAACAAAAAGAGAGATGCATGTTGGAATGTGGTTTAGATCGAGACGAAAATAATAGTAGTGAGGTCTTACTTCCTTTTAATTTTAATTCAATTTATTTTGAAGTAGAGTAATCCTTGTCTATTAAGACATTCTCAATCTCCCCACAAGATGGCACTGTTGATGTAGTCATTGAGCCTTTCACATTACTTAAGTATTACACAAGTAGTCAACCTCAAATGTTGTATTTAAATTGCTCAACTTTTCTCTGGATTTAAATGTGAACTCAAATTATTTATTAATTCCAGTTGTAGAAAAATGGTTTGTGCTTTATTCTCCACCCAGACTGTTTGCTCCTGGTTGTCTCTCCTCAGACATTTAAGTAGTTGAATATGGTTTTATTGTAGTCTTATTCAACCATTGTACATCTCTTCTGGCTTAGTATATGGCATTCATCATCTAGATAACAAACTTAATTATATTAACAACTGTTTTCCTTTACATAAGGTTGTTTTAAAATAATACTTCACCCACCAAAATTACTATTTGCGTATTATTTATTTACTTTTCAATTCCTGATGAAAACTTAAAATGTGATGTTTTTTTTTTGAGTAAATTCATGTTTTTGGGAAGTAGTGAGCACACCAGCCTTGGATTATATTGCACAGGTTGTGTGAACGTTTGTAAACAGATGTTTTGATATAGTTTTGCTATTCTTAAAACGTGGCTTATATTTACTTCAATACATCAAGACCTTTCTGTTTTTGGATTGTTTGTTCAAAGTGGAGGAATGTGGTTTCAAGAATTCAAGGTAATGAGTACCTGATATACAAATGCTCCTTTTAGGGTTTAATTTAAGTGATCAGAACTCATTTTAGAGCAGAATTTGAAGTGAGGGAAGTGTCTCACCCAGTATGCTGGCCTTGCCCAGGTTGGTGATGGACTCTCCGTAGTGTCTGCGGGCGAGAACAGGTGAGGTGCTCGGGCTGGGGAGGCTCTCAGTGTCAGACGCCGGGTCTTTCACTGGATTCAAGTAGGTAGGTCTGATCCCATCATAGTGTGTGGGACTAATGGCACTGCACCTAAAAAAGAAAATACAAAAACTCAGAAGATACATACTGGAAACATCCTGTGTTAGACAAGGAATAACAGAGTGATATAAGATACATGACTAAAGCTCTTACCAGTGTATCTGAACAGGTGAAACGTTGCTGAAATGTTTTAGGATGAGAGGCTCCAGTCTGTAGGCCTGAACAGAGAAACACAACTTCAGTTAGCTTGAAGTACAGAGAAACGCCGTAACTATTTCAAGTTGTAAAATGTTGGTTTTAGTGTTGTGAGTAGAGTAAAACCGACCTTGCAAACCAATCAAAAAAACACAGCAAATATTAGTTATGAGTCACAAAAAAGTAATAAGGACATACTCTAATTTGACTTTTTAATATTGCCACAGGGACCTTATGGGCAAAACACCGTTCTGCAACGTGCATCCTGGCTATTAAGTGCTGTCCTAGTCTTTCCTTTTTTATCATCTAAATTAAGGATTCATCACCCAGTCTTCACAGTCCCGTGCGTTGTCTTTCATCCTTTCTTTATAACTAATGCTGTTGATGTATTGTGATTTTAAGGGTGTCCATTATCATCTGGCCGGGGACAACAGCTGGAAATTAGCAATGTTGGCTAAAGCTGCCCCATTTACTGTTTTTTGTGACAGTTGATCAATGGGGACTGTCCACGACACTATAAACAAATAAACTAAACTAAACTAATACTTAAATCACGCCATAAATGTGAGTGGGTGGAGTCAAAAATAATGAAGAAAAGGAAATATTGACTCCATGTCATATACAGACGCTCTCTCTCTCTCTCTTAATCAGGGTTTGTTGAGAGAGAGAGAGAGAGTGTGTGTATTAGGTTGGGGAATCCATGGAAACTGACCACAGGGTCTGTGGGATGGAAGACGTTGAAGAGCCGGCTGCAGATGGAGGTGGGCAGGATGTGGTCCTGGTGGCAGCTGGTCCCAGGGCGGATCCCCCTCAGAGCCAAGAACACCGCCAGAGGAGAGCCCATGCAGAAGAAGTTCTCCACCTGAGAGACAAAAGGTGAGATGATATCAATGTAATGAAGGTATGTATGTATATGTGTATATATGTATATATAGAATTATGTTTATCTGTGCGAGTATTTAATTACAGAATTATCTTTTATTTACTTTATCCTGCAACAGAATGACTAACGGGAGGGCTACTTCTGTATAAGCTATGCTTTCTGCTCTCCCGCTTCTACTAATTTTGTTTGTTTTTTAGATGTATAAACTGTCTCTAAAGTGTTGAAATAGTAGAATAAATAATAAATGTAAAAAAGGAAGTCTCTGGTATTTACACAAATAGCAATTGTTCAATGCTGCTGATATGATTTTAGGTTTGTCTTAAATAGCATGCATTCAAAAGGTTTTACAAATAATAACATTAGTTGTGGAGTCTATACAAATCAATACAAAAATGCTGAAACCCCTATTATTATTATTATTATTAGTCTGTAATAGCAATCATGTTTTTAAAGCGTACAAATAATAAATGAATATTTTACATTAAATTTGAGGGAAGGGCGTGCTGGGGGTTTTGATGCCTCCAGTGTGAGGAGTTGATTTTCCAGCTCTTGTAACCTGTTGGAAGCAGAAAAGTGACACATTGTCATAAACCAGAACATAAACAAGACATATTTCTGTCACTCTAGCTTGAAATCACTCTCAATACACTCTTTAGATCCATTTGTGCATTATTATCACCTCGAGCTACCCTGGCACACACATACTGATTCTCCCAAAAAGCAATCTCAGTAGCACTGAGATCGACAACATTATTTCCCAGAGGCTTCTCGTTTCACTGAGGTAATGGTGCGCACTAACTGATATTGCACACACAGGGCGATGGTGGTGCAGAGCAGATATATTAAAAGCCTCTTCCCTTCCATTTGATCACGAGTTGTCACAATACCCTGCTGCTGCACGAACAACAACAAGAAACAACAACACGCCACTGAAAAAGGAGATTTGATGAGCAGCACACTACTGTAAAAGACAAATGCTAGATTGGATATTGAATTTGGAGTAAAGAATGGTTTGAAAGAGATGAACAGCTTGTGTTGTTCGCTCGTAATTAGGGAGCTGAAGTTAAATTTAACAGGTGCAAACGCCGTAGCACGGCCAAAAAATCTTCTATTCTGAGAATTGCGCCGCACTTTCAAAAACGATGCAAATAAAAAGACACAAATGTGCCAAAACATGCAAATATCTTCACCAACTTGACCACATATGAGCAGCATTTAGTACACTTACACAGAAGGATGACATGTAACCATTGATGGTCCAAATGTCCAGTGCCAAATGTGAATGTGTACTTTGTGTAAGAGTATATATATAAAACCTGTAATGTTCTCTAAGGCAGCGGTTCCCAACCTTTTTCAACTCATGGCCCGCTTAAGAATCAAAAGTGTTTTTGCACCCCACATTCAACCATAAACAATACGGAGGCTAAATAAAGTTCTGATTGGTCCATTTAGAACATGTGACACGTTGTTAATCCAGAAGAACAGACCGCTGTCAATAACTGTAAGGACCGTTGCTAAGGAGGACCAAGAAAGAGAAAGGAAAGGAGGTTCAAATAAAAAAAAAGATCTTAATAATGAAATGTTTCCACACATATCAGAATGTTTTGCAAATTATTTGGCGGCCCACTTGCAATGCGTTCAGGCCGCGGCCCACAGTTTGGGAACCGCTGCTCTAAGTCTTTAAACACATACTCAGATTTCCGAAACATA
The DNA here is from genome assembly GCF_902827165.1 of Trematomus bernacchii. Taxonomy (NCBI): domain Eukaryota; kingdom Metazoa; phylum Chordata; class Actinopteri; order Perciformes; family Nototheniidae; genus Trematomus; species Trematomus bernacchii. The sequence continues at coordinate 3,724,718 of NW_022987313.1, read as the reverse complement.
CTGACTTTACGCAAGTATGGCGTCTCTTATAATCATACAATCAATACATCATAATCTTTCAATTAAATCACCAGTGTGTCTGTGTGTCTACTGTGTTATATTCTATTGTTCTTGGTGTTAAGGTAACAGATCCACGACCCATGCAATTATCTACATTATCAAGCTGTACCTGTTCCTGGTGAGCCGTAGCTGCTCCACAACATGCTTCTCCTCGTAGGAGATCCAGCGCAGGTCCAGCTCCTCCTCCACGCCGTGATGCTCCTGCTGACAGAAGCGCACAGGATCCCAACCCGTCATGATGTCGTAGGTGATGACGCAGCCGAGGGAGTGCGACACAATGGACACTTTCCCCCCCCCGCTCCTCAAACTCAGGGTTCCGGGAGCAGAAAAGAGTGTACAGTCTGTTTAGCTCCTGTGTTAGGCCCTTTGTAATCTGGAGAAACATGGAGGAGAGAAGTTTTGAGTAGAAACACTAGGTCAAAGAGACTTGTGATTTACGGTTTCTGGATGCGTGCGACTCTCACCTCATCCCGGTAAAGGGGGCTGTTGTAGTACATGATGTCCATGGCACTGCTGTTGAGAAGGTCTCTCAGTCCTCTCACTTTGTCTGGCGTGATCGAGTCTACCGTATCTACAGAAAAGAACCATTATATTGGCTTTAATGCAACACAATGGAGCCTGAATTCATGCACTCTAATGCAATCGTATACATCAGCTCATACATCAATTCTGCCTTAAGTCAACTATAGTATATGTTTGTTAGAGGTTTTAGCTTGTGTTTTACTGGACTACATTCAATCAATTAAGTGGCTACTGAGTGTATCTGGAGTACGTACACAATACAATTTTAAAAAAAAACATTTTTATTTATTCAGGTAAGTGCTTATGTCATCTGATCTCAGCACCCTCCTTCATACCCATTAAGTAAATTATGCAACATACAGGGACAATGGTTATAGCGGTAAAGGTGAATGCGTCCTGCTGTCAAAACACTTAGAAAAAATACTGAGCCCATTAAGGGATGAGTACAGCTGTGCTTCATAACCCTTTCTCATTAGGATACAACAAATGTACCAGTAAAATACATCAAGAGTTAACAAAAACACAGTTAAACTGCTCACACTACCAGCATACATCTACCAGAATACACAAACGTATGCATACAGGCATGCAGAGTTTCAAAAACACACACAAACCTCCATCCAGTGCCAGTTTAGAGCGCCACTCGACAGGCAAGAACTCCACATGCTCGTCATTCTGGTCTGAAAAGTGCTTCTCCTCCATCTTCCTCACCCCCTCCCTCAGCCTGAATAGAGACATTACAACAAAGACCATAGGGCACATGAGGACATCGCACACTGAAATCTGTATTCCTTAAGAGTGCATTTGGGATTGTGTGGAGTGTTATGCCAAAACATTCAAAATACAAAAAAGCAGTAGATTGCTTGAAAAAAGTGATTATCAGATTGTCACGGTAGCAGCAATGTATATCTGGCCCTGCTACAGACTGAAGATGGAGTCTGTGTTTGCACTTGTTCTCGACTCTAATGAATGTCGGCCGGTGAAGAATGAGGCTCATTTTGCTTCTCCCTGATGCAGCACACACAAACAATGGCTGCAATGCTCCTAGTCCTATATGGGGCAGCGTTAGGAAACTCTAAATACACAGAGATGGAGAAACAGGGTGAGGTAAGTTGTTTACATGGGTTAATGGAGTCTGAGAGAGGCTATTACGTGACTGCTCTGTGAATGGAGCACCTAATGCAGGTTTTGACAGGAAAGTCTGCAGAGGATCTTAAAAGCACAGCACTGCATTACCGAGCTGCACCCACAATGACTCCCGAGCTTTTAGATTGGACAGTGAGATTTGACATAGTCGTTTTAATCCAAAATAGATTTGAAAAATATAGTTTTAGAACATAATAATACCTTAAATTCACTGCTACCAATGACACTCAGAGAGGCACAGAGCTGAAATTAATTTAGGTTGAAAAATAAAAAAGAACTGGCTAGACATGTCGGGTTGATCTTTCCTCTTGGCTGAGGAAAGTGTGTATGCTGTAATCCACAGGGAGCTGGGAATGAAGCTTAGAGTGCTCTGCAGCTTGACTTGGTCTACTTACCTGCTTAGCTGGCCTAAGCTTCAGCCAGAGGCCCAGCGTAACTTAGCGACACAGAGACACACATTGCTCTAGTCAACACATTCTGTACTACTGCCTGTAATGCTCATAGTTTAGGGTCAAAACAGCGGTGCTATTCAGGGTCAGGGATGTGTCCTTGTACAGTTCATCACACAAAGACACAGGGTTGTAGCTAGCTTAAGTGAGCTTTTCAAAACTGATCAAGAGCCTATACGCTAATGAGCTGCAGAAGACACTTAAAAAGGAAAAACACAGCAATCATTTCCTCCATCAGGTCTCCTGAGGCTGAAGTCATTATTGTAACTTCCACACAGTGGCCTCTACGCAAATATCTACTGTCTACAGAATTCCTCATTTAAACATTAGGCATTTGAAAGAGGAAAGAACCCTGTCGGCTGGTTTTCTGGATTATCTAGCGGTATCAGGCCATGCTGATCATTTTGGTTCAAAGAGCAAAGGTTGTAGGATATCCATATTTTCCCAGAACACCAATAACATGGAAAGAAATTGAATATATGATGCCCTAAGCATGAACATTATTTTAATATCATTTAGTCCCCGGATTATACATACAATTTATTTAGATTTTTGCACAAAATTAAGATGTGAACAAACATTATGTTTCCCATGAGATATGTCTCTATTGTTGTGTTGGCTGCTTCTGTATCTTGCTGCAGAGCCTCATGACATGCATTGTCTAAAATCTTTCCCTACTCCTTTGTATTTTCTCCAGTTCCGATGCATTGTGCTTTCTTGGCCACAGTTCCAAAGGCACTCTTGGAATACTAGGTACAAAGTTCGAGGACAGCAGCTAAAGACAAAGGGGGTGAAACAGATGAAAAGAGTGGGGGGACCAATAACACAAGCTGCTGCTGCTGCAGTGTTATCAAAAGGAAATGCTTGAAATAACTCCCACTAAGGGTGGCCATGGATTAACAAAGCAGACAACGGTTCCAAGGAGGGGGTCATTGCCCCTGTTATATTAAGCCCGGACCCCCCTCTGGCCCCCTAACTATAGCACATATTTTTGGTAATTTTTTTAACCAACATTTATCAGTAGAGTGGAGAAATTGTTATTATTGATGTGCAGTGATAAATGTAAACATGTAGGTTAACACTGAATCAATGTTCTCGTTTTATTGTGATATGTAAATTGTTAAGACTTTTGGAGAACCTATGGTGGTGGCGGTGGTATGTAACAGTTATAATATAATATATATCATAATATATTCTGTAAGCCGAAAATTGCATGTAACCCTAGTATGGCCTCTCCCATATAATTTAGTCTAGTTGCAGTAGTTATGCCACTTTTATTCAAATGCTTAAACAGCTTTTAACATCTCATGAGCAGTGCACACATTTTTCTGTTGTGCAATCTATACAAAAATATGTTGAAAATGTAACAATGGTGCTAGTCAAAAAAAGGGATCTGATATCACGTGAACCTGCCAGACCGGTTCTTCATCAGTTAATAGAAACACAAGATGCTAACAATGCTTCATCAGGAGGCCAAGAACATAAATAGCACAATTTATCACGCACAGAGATGCAGAAAGAAGAAGTGAGATGTGTTAATCGATGACAGTAAGAGAAGTTTAAGGGACAGACAAAGGGAACAGCAAACAAACTCTACCGCAATACAAACATCAACCGAGAGACGTTTTTTTTTTAACTGGATTTGATTTGTGTGCAAATACATTTGGCTACAGTTTGAGAATCTGACATTAATCAACATGTACATAAGAAAAAATGTAATAGAATTATGTTTTTAATCACTCACATCCCAGTGTTTTTAATAATGCGTCCCTGGTCCATCTTCTGTCCAATCCCATGAACCACAAAGACAATGTGTGTAGTCTGGGGGGGTCTGTCCTCAGGTGACGCCTCCTCAACCCAGCCCCGATGCAGCCGCGTGCCGCTGCTGGAGGCTGGAGGAGGACAGAGACGGACTATTATTGATTGCTTTTGATTTTAGTACACTTGGGAAAAGCAAAACATTTCTACAGTATTTTCTGTTCTGTACAGAGAGGTGCAGTGACGAGTCTTAAAACCCGGAAGTGAGTTAGCATTTTACCACTACCGGTTCCCTCGTCTCAGAGTCAATGGGATTTCTCCATAGGATTTTGGAAAATAGCTGGAAATAAGGTCTGTGGTTGACACACATTGAAGAGACGGATCACGTTTTGTTCTACGACATTAAATACATCAGCAGTGACCCCACTGGTGATATTTGAAGAGTTGACGTGTCTGAAAAACGATGGTTGTTAACAAGTGGCTGAATAGGACTACAGAAGTTGTCGAGGCCGTTGTACGTCATTACGCCGAACACGTAAACACTCCCGCTAAGTTTGTTTTCCCCTGTTCTGCTTGAAAGCAAGTACCTGGGTTAGGGTCCTGCAAACTGTTAAAACAAACGCTTCAACTTGTACAATTTTGAATCTGTATTTTTGAATATGGATCTTAAGTTGGCGTGACGTCGAAGTCGTGCGACTCTGCTGTCCTCGGCAGTAGTTCCTTTATAGCATAACGATGGCATTTTGCTTCTGGCAGTTAGATTTATGATTAGAAAATTATAAAAGTAGGGTAGACATGTGGATATTATCCAGCTGAACAAAACGTGCATTTATCAAACAGGTTTGTTTTCCACAGACCTTATTTCGAGCTATTTTCCAAAATCCTATGGAGAAATCTCATTGCTTTGTTGTCGAGGGAACCCATGCGCAGTTTACTTCCGGCTAAATACGTCATCCCTGCACCACTATTGCTAAACACAAACATTCCCACGCAACTGTGTACAGAGGCTATAAATATCTCGGTGATGTTATTTAAGTAACGTGCTTCCTGAGCCCAGGGAGGCCAGTAGGTGAGACACAAAGTCTGCTGTGACAGAGGCCCAACACTCTGTGCCAGCGTGTGTAAAGCGCGTAGAGTGTGTGTTCTCAGTTAAATCCTATAGTGTACTCCAGTCATGTGCGGTGCAGCAAAGCCAATGGAATTTTCTGCTGTCGAGATAGCACTAAGGAGATTTGCCATTACTGAGCATTTGAGTGTCAGAGGAGATTGACATGACCAGAGCCAGAACTCCTGCTTTCATTATCTGCCATCAGGAGCTGAGAGAACTGTAGATCAGATTAAATTCGTGCAACCAGATCAAACAGCGGATAAGGGGTCAAACAGCAGTTGCCCTCTTTTCAGTGACACTTTGGCCATTTGATCAAACCGAGCCCCTGGGATTAGCAGATGGACACTGCGAGATTTTCTGGGCTAATCCACTTAAGAGACTGAACTGTACCCAGCTGTTGAATAATAGAAAATGGCAGCACAGTGTGAATGCAGCTATAAGTATATTCTAAATTTAAAAAACGAAGTATTTGATTTGGAACACAGCCTTTGTCAAAATTATAGAAAGACAAATACACAGTTTATATTTCCAAAAGTATGGCAGGAATTTGGTCCAATATCTTTTTCTTTAATACTCCGTCATTTTGTATTATATAATGTACTATTTCAGGTTGCATCATCTATATTTTTTAGGTCATATGTATAAATATTGCTGTTCATTAACAAGGGGGTTCAAATCAATTAAGTAAAAATACAAGTATGGACAGATAGGGAATCGTTTCTATACATTATTATATGGAAATATAAAGAGTGTGTACAATACAGACCTTTTGAGAAGCCCAGTTTCTGGGTGACGGTGCGTGCAATTTTGGAAGTAGTGGCATCGCTGTAGAGGTAAACCTCATCCACGCTGTGCCAATCCACATGTGTCCGACTCAGCTGCAGGCTGTGGATGGCTGTAGGGGGAGGGGCAGTGAGAGACGAGTGAGTGAATGAATGGACAGAGAAAAACATATTGGTTTATGGTGTGGTAAATGTAGCAAAAGCGTAGGCAAAATCAGGGCAGAAGGGTGCAGGAAAAAAGGTTCACCGATACAAAGGACTGTGATTACAGATTTCAAGGGACAGAGATCGAAGACATTGTAAGAATTTCCCCCAAGTTGCGATTTTCTAAAATGCAGTTACAACAAGCAGAAGTCTAGGATTGATCTAATCACACAGCTCAATCAAATGCAGGCTGGAGCATTGATCTGCAGGAAAGAAAAACACATCAAACTACCACACACCATGACTGCATACTACAGCTCTTGCTTGACTGTCCTGCTTTAACGTCATTAGACTGAAGATATATGATATATTTTTGATGAAATATCAAATTTAATTTCAGTTGATTTGAATTCCTCTCCATGTTGATGCCTCAAACTGTAATGCAGTGACACGTGCAAGTAAGAGCAGAGGTATGGCTAGGAAGGAGACACCATTTGCTAGAGAAGCTCAGAGCGATAAATGAAACTGGTTGACTTGAGAGTTATTTATGTCTCTGCAGCATGTCCTTTAAATGTCCTGCGCAGTCAAGTTCATCTGGATTGAATTGGTGGAAGAGTTTGGCGTAGGTCCAGTGCACAGTCATGGCTCTTTGTACAGAAGTCAATCTGAGGATTGAAACCCTTAAGGAAGTGGTAAAGTACTAACACACTTTTAACAGTATAGTCCCACAAGTTATAATGATATGACGTTTCAAGAAGCACACTGAAAACTAACTGGATGTCTTTTACCATTCAAGTAAGAAAATGACCAAAAGAATGACTTGGCCATGTTTCAGATCTGAGTAGCCTTTCCATAGTGTTTTCTTTCTCAATCATCCATTCATATTCCATATTTATTCATAATTCCTTGCCCAGGAATGATTAAATATGATCATGTGACAAGCAACAAGATACACTGTATATAAACAGAGCCTATGTGTTTGCGAGTCTCATGATGGAGTAAAGCTAGGCCTCAGTAGCCTGGAAGGCTAATTTCTTCATTGGACAAGCATGACTGGTGGGTAATACAAGGCCAAACAGTTATTGCACCTTAGTTGTTTACTCTGAGGACAAACGGTGTTAAAAGGAATGGCTGCCTCTAAGGGAGAAGGACAAGAAAGGACTAAAAAAGGAGTTTACCACAAGCAACAGAAGTGTTGGAGTAAAGGGCGCTATGACATTTATAATAACAAAAAGATAGGTAATTGCTTCTCCTAGCCAGATACAACTATAAAGCTCATGTCCTAAGGAACCAGAGGCGAGAAATACAGTTTCCTCTGTCACACGTTTCCATTTATCTTTGCAAATTGTCAAATAAAATCACTCAACAGCAAAGCAAACATAGGCTTAACCTGCACTCCCCACACAGAAGATAGCTAAACCACTCTATGACAGCAGCAGTATAGAGAACGTTTCACCATTTGGCTTGGCTTCATCCCAAACAATTTAGAGTGGCTTTCTTCCCTTTATTTACCTCATGGACTCATAAGCTAGGTCAACATAGAAAAAGGACGGGGGCAGTTGTCATGAGACCTACACACGGTTAGGGTGGGTCAAGCCACTCCAGACTGTTAAGCAGTATTGGCAGCTGAGTCCACTGTAAAACAGGAGGTATTAGTCTATATAATATAAATTACTGTATAGTAACCTTCTCCAGCTAAGTGACTTTATCAATTCAAAACATTTACTTTGGGGTTGTACAACGTTACATCCTGTTTTACAAGGAAAGGCTATGTATTGCGAAAGGAATGGAAAGGCAGGGGATCAAAGTGTTCAGAGAAACTGGCGGTCAACCAAGAAAGGTTAAAAGGGTTCATTGAGGGAGTTCTCCAACGCTGCTGAGGGGAGTTACTGAGGGACACAGGATGGGGGGGGAGGTTCAAACGGAAGAATTGAGGGCCAGAGAATGTGAGGAACTGGGTAAAGTGTTGAAATAAAAGAGAAACAGGGACATTTTGTTAGGGAGAGTTTGTGAAATCTGCAGGAAGCACACTGTTCTACTAATCATATGCTATGATGCTGGACTGGGACATCGTGGGAATATATCAGTTGCAACTTTTCTTCTAGCTACTTTCACCCAATGAGATTTTACCACCTCTTGTATAGATGGATAAGACCATTTATTGTTAAAGAATATGTATTTAATGTTAGTAAAACATTTACTTACTGCAGTGCTTTAATAACCTCTCATCCTAGGAGGTGTTATGTTGTCAAATCGCAGGTCAATGGTCACTTAGAATTACTACAAAATGAGGAGTCAGACCCTCAAACCCCTGTTAAGCATTTTTATGAGGGTCAATACACCCAGAACTAGGACAGTGATGGACCTCTAAGAGGGTCTATAGTAAAGAGCCACAATGGCTCCACTGTTCAGCTCATCACTTGTGTTTGGCTCTCAACAGAGAGCTTTGTCCATCGCTCTCAGAGTGAGAGCTGGTGGTTCATTAATGACAGTTTCACTGCCAGAAGGGATGAGAGTAGGAAAGTGATGAGAGAATGGGGAGAGGGGCTGGAGAGATAAAAAAGGGTGGCTTTTTGAGGACCAGATCATGTATTTAACATCCACTGGTTTAAGGGGACTTGCCCTAGTAGTTGAGTGAACCATGCTGCCTACTTACTATCAAAGCAATGGGATGAGGGACAGATACAAAGGGCTCCTCAAAAAGCAGCAACAGCAGTGCTACCAAATGTTGGGTCACAGCACACAGGGAGAAGTTCTAGCAACTAGGCCCAGTTAAGGCTGCAATGGAGAACTGTGAGAGCAGCCAAAGTCCATTTTAAAACAACCATTTATAACTGAGCCTAGGTCTAGTTCTAACAATGTGATTAAACAGGTCTGAACCACAACATAAATGAGAAACTAGGTCCTAGGATTGACTAGGAGAGAGGAAACAAGATAGCAGATCTAACACAGCAGAGGTAAAAAAAAATTAAAATAACTTGGCATGTTACAGTACCTTGGCAGCGTTTGCGCTTGTGACATGTAGTTTTAGCACTCGTCTGATATCCACTCCATTTGAACAGAAAAGGGAGGTAGAAAGGGGGCAGGTGGGAGAGAACTAACAACCAAAAGAGAGTGAATAATGGCCGTTACCCTGGTGTCAGTCACAGGCTACAGCTGTCATCACTCAGGCCAATCTATCAAGGAGCGCTGCTATCAGGTTAGCACCTTAAGGCCCTTGACATTGAGCCTTAGTAATAGTGGTAGCAGCGCTGTTTGACATAATGGCCAAGATGACTGAGGTAGCATCTGTTTTACACTCAATACAGACTACCTGCTGCCTTCACTGTCATCGACATGTCATTAAGGTTACAAATACTTTTGTGTAGTGTATGACACAGCTACTTGACTAAAAAAAGGCAGTTTAATGGAAAACTTTTTCAAACATAGTATGTGGAAGTTCTTTATGTAAACAAAACATGACTAAAACAACTATATTGTATATTAACTGCACAATGACCACAAATTAGATAACATTTCAAGAATTGTTTTGCAAAGTAGGGAAACACAAAAAATAAACAAATCATTAAATGTTCCAGACAGCCCCTGGAAGTACTAAGGCCTAGGCTCCACGGGAACGAAAACGGGTTGAATCCGCATATTTCTCTTGCGTATAGCCCTTTAAGCTACACGACGCCGTAACGGAACGGTAGAAACGGACCCTGCAAACGACAACGGGTCCAAAGGTGGATAGATCTGGGAACGGAGCGCTCTGGGGGGTCCAACGGGGCCGTGTGGTCGCCTATACGGTCATCCGTTTCTGATAATGACGACGCAATAGCCCCGCCTCTCCCCGCCTCTGCTGGTCACCCCCGCAAAAGTACACTGCACACTGAATTCAGATTATTTATCTTTATCTCGATATGGACATAAACGCGAGTGAAGTCTAATCTGACAGGACGGAGACACGCAGCTCCTGCCGCTGTGATGCAGCGGGAGCAAAACACACACTTCAAGTCAGATCATCACCCTTAGCTATTTTAATTACCTCTCAAACTACCTAAACTAGTTATAAATATGTTTATTTTACTGTCGAGTCATCATTACTGGATCAGCTGCTGCATGAGACAGACACTGACGCTGTGAGAAGAGAGGAAAAAGAGACAGGCTCTGTGTATTTTATTATTATATATCGTCGTTATTCATTTGTTTTAAAGCTCAATAAATAACAAAGAAGACCTTTGACCGGCACTTTTATAATTTTGTCCGGAAGATTTAAACTTTAACACACGTTGACCGGCGAAAAACTCTGCCCGGTTCCCTCGGCCCCCACCGCGGAGAATAAACAGAAGTGCAGCCATGACAACCATTCTTCTTCGCTGCTTTTGTGGAGGAAGTTGCTGCTTTGGTGGAGGAAGTTACAGCGCCACGTACAGGCTCGGCATATGTACTGCAGCTTTTCCAGCGTTTGGATGTAAACGGAGCTGTCTCGTGAAGCTTGACACAATCCGGTGTATATTGCGTGTGGGCGGAAGTTTTTTGGCGTTTGCGTTAATCCTATGCGTTTTGCCGTATGCGTTCCCGTGGAGCCTGGGCCTAAGTTTTCCACTTAGGACAACAAATAGTATGTTAATATTGAATATGTTGCATTTTTAAGGAATTGATGTTGAATTCATACTGACAACATACATACAAATAGATCTGTAAGAGTGGATGATACTGCTGCTCTGTGTTCATTCAATCCCTGAATTGCTTGTAATCAGATTTCGTGATCTGACATTTAAAAAAAGACCTTCTCTGCATTTGTTAATCAAATCAGCATGTCTACGAAAGTCACATCTGACTAAATCGGTCCTCCCGTGATAACACAGACATTAGACTTGCAAATGTCAGCAGTGTCTCCCTTTACAGAGGTGAAAGGCTGAGGAGGAGGAGAGACCTGCTGAGTGCACAGGAAGCTAGTTTGCTGTAAAAGCGATCAGTGAAGTCCATGTGGGCATTACAGCACTGATGGATCCATCAATAATAAGGTGTTTCCTAAAGACAGGAATATCTACTATATGTGGAATCCTCATATGGATGCAATAAGAACATTTGAATTCTGTGGTAGTTTGAAGTGTTTGTCCTTTAGATTTATACCACACTATATTCCTTTTGGGTAAAGGCACTGTAGATAAATGCCAACTGATGATTACAAACATATTTAAGCACAAATGAAGACCAAATCTAACCCGACTTCCAATAATAAGTAAATAGATAAAACATTTTATAATGTCCAGGTGCTTGTTATTACATGAGCAAGTTCCAAATATGTTCAGCATGTGTCTGTCAGCAATCTTGTGGCGTGTGCTACAGTAGCTGATATGTCGTGTACACAATGGACGTGTGGGCTGTTCCTTCCTTAAACATAGCAGAAGCATTATGCTGACAGATGACCCTGTGCTCAGCCCTTTGACGTCTGAGAGGTCCGACAGACTGGGACACACCCTGTAGTTTCCACAATAGATAACTCTTCCTCTGCACCCATATACACAAAAGATGGAGAAGCTTCAAGCTAATGGATGGCATCCTGTTCTAATTCAATATGTTTCTTTATCGTCATTCGGTTTATATTCAGTTCTCTGGCAAAAACAAATAACATTTAGCTAAATAAGGTTTGTAAAATAACATTGAAAAGATGGTTATCAAAGTTAGCTAATGGAAATCGAACATTAAAAGAATCCATCAACTGTAATACCCTTGTGGCCATTTTCAGTCAACTGTCCGCTTCTCTCTGCACTCAAACGTCTCTGTCTCTGTCTCTGTCTCTGTCTCTGTCTCTGTCTCTGTCTCTGTCTCTGTCTCTGTCTCTGTCTCTGTCTCTGTCTCTGTCTCTGTCTCTGTCTCTGTCTCTGTCTCTGTCTCTGTCTCTGTCTCTGTCTCTGTCTCTGTCTCTGTCTCTGTCTCTGTCTCTGTCTCTGTCTCTGTCTCTGTCTCTGTCTCTGTCTCTGTCTCTGTCTCTGTCTCTGTCTCTGTCTCTGTCTCTGTCTCTGTCTCTGTCTCTGTCTCTGTCTCTGTCTCTGTCTCTGTCTCCCTCCTTTACCCATGAAGCAGGGGAAAAGTACATGTATATAATGTGGGGTCAGGACATTCAAGCACTGTTTGTACCTAGCAGTAGCCCTGCCCACATTATGATGTTATGCCAGCATCGCACGCTGGTATGTCTACCATATCTCTTCTGCTTTACTAACCTTTAGTCTCAGCTAGCTACTCAGACACAAAGAGACCAAAGAAGGGAAGAGAGAGTGGAGACAGGGAGGCGAGATATAGCCGGGGGAATGTATGTGCTGCAGTTATGTCCGCTCTCTGACTTTATGGTCCATTTATCAATTGCACTGCAGTTCAAGGTAGCCCGCTTACGACTCCAAGTGCTTGAGATTATTAGTTTCTAGATGGAAGACTCTACTGTAAAGGCTCCATGTAATATTGACCCAAACAGGTGAATTAACTGGATCTATCACTCACTTTGCTTTCACACTCGGCTAAATATAGGAGTGGAAAACAATCTGCCAACAAAGGCAGCAGGGGGGTTTCAAACAGATGCTCACTGTGAAATTATATAACATGTAGGAAAACAGCCAGCATTGAGTTTAACAACATTAATTCTATAACGGTGTGTAGTTATTTCTACACTATATTAAAAGGTGATTATAGTTGTACTGCCTCGTTCACCCTTGCAGTAGATCACCCACTAGATAAGCTAAGGTCATATGATCTGTGTGTTGTGCAATGACGAGTGTGCCCTTCCTTTATATTTCACACACCTGGCAGATAATCTGATATGCCGGTTTCCTCATACAGATCTGTTTGTACGAATAGTTGTGGACTAGGAGTGACCTTCTAGTTCTGATTAAAAAACGTCTGTGATTCAGCTCAGGATTGTGCCAGTTGCTACGAGCACATGACACGAAGAGTGACTGTGCAACACGGCTGGCGACCTATTGAAGTCACTTTCTTCTGCTCAGTTGATATCTTTATTTATAGCCCTAAATTTATTCTGAGTAGGGGAGAGTGACAATATCTCGACAGGCCAGCTCCAGTGCAGTGCAGTGGGTAAGAAACAAAAAAGCCAAGAATAAATTACTGAGGTTTTGCATGATTAATTGCAATTTCACAGAGTCATTATGCAGTTGTTATTCAAATATAAGCAAGGTTACAGGAAATAAGGGGTCATTTGATGATTAACTGCTATTAATTAGTTGAGGGTAAAGGATTAGCATAAATGTCCCAGATTACATTTGTGATGTCTCTCACATAGTTTTAATGATGCACATTTAACATTTTCACTCTCCCTTTAATAGTGGCTGCAGTTTTTCTCTGTCTGCTTCTCTCTATTTATCGGCCACATTCACACACCCCCGCATTAATCACCAGTGAGGGTCCTGTAGATCTGGCTGCCGTAAGGAGACTGCTGAATCAAAGAACCTCTTTCTTATTGCCTCTCGCAGCTAAAGCACTCCTCAGTCAGGGAGGAGAGACGTGGCTGAAAGTTCGAGCTGCACCTGATTTGCATTGGGAGGATGACATGACTAAACCTACACTCCCTTCAATGGAAGCACCTGCTCCATTCAGTTCTCCCGACTGTGAGACGATAACACAGCAGGCCTGTCACATCATTCACTATGCATGACTCGCAATGCTTTTATGCTGGTTTTATTGGTAAAAAGGATGACTTTTTAATCAAATGTATTAATAAAAATAGGCTTAAGATAGCATTACATGAATTCACTGTCCTCAACTAAGCTCGACATAGGTTTTTTTTATGAGATACTGCCTGCCTGCCTGGAATACAAAATACTGCAGGGTTGGTGAATGCAGCAGCAGAGTACTGGTGAGTGAGCAATAATGTGTTTTGACCTTATGTTGCTACTCCCAAACCACATGCTGACTCTCTACAGCATTCTCTCTCAAATCTAGCTCTCAGCTGTATTTCATTCAGACTTTCATTACCAGAAAGGATGATTCAGTGCAAAAGAAAAGAAGCTTTTTAGATGTAGGGGCCTCTCCCACATATTCCTTAAATCATACAACATTATCATTATTCTTCTACTATACACCCTCCCGTTCGCTCACCGTCTTTGCTGTCGACGGTCCTGACCACCAAATCCGTCTCGAAGGTGTCCTGCATTTGTTGCCCGCGGAAATGGTTCAGGTGCTCGTGTTCCATGAGATCACTTTCCTCTTCCTCCAACGGTAACCAGGTGCCATCAATAAACCACTGACCTCTCATGACTGGAATATGATCTTGCTCTGTAGGACAGTAAAAATAGCGTGGATTTAGACACAAAAGAAAAAGGGATAGACATTTGGGAGCCAGCATATCTGTAAACAAATCTTTTGGAACATTCAAATGTACATAATTTAACATTTTGTTTTGCTTTTTATGGCGCCGTGTGTGAATGACACCTCCTGCCAAAGGTTTCACACTATAAATCACAGGTGCTAATCTAAAGGTGTGGTGTAACCTGTGTGCAGCAATGCGTCTACAAAGGCAGGGAGAAGGACAACTGCAATAGAGTAAGCGGGAAATGTAAACAACACTGGTTTAAAATACCTAACCATAGTCTCTTTTAAGTAACTGTGTGCATGACAGTGTGTGTTTTAGATGACGTAAACTGATTTCCATTTAACTCAACAAGTCTGGCGAAATCCAGGAGGGCCAAGTCTCAGTGGCTTGTGGAGCGAGGCCAGTTTTGATTACTGTCTACAGTGACATTATTAACGGATACTCTGGGGGTGAATAAGACTGTAAACAAAGTTCTGAATGTAGGCTTCTTAGCAATAGAAAGGAGCATATCTGTACAGAGATAGACTGCTAATGTGGACAAATTTAAAAACAAGTGAGCATACTCAAATTTACTGACTAAAAAAAATACATACTGAGGCTCACAGTAGAGAGCCTTTATCAGTATACGTTTTCACTTGTATGTTAACGTGGTTCATGTCTGGTTAGATAAGATAAGACTTCACGCCTCACATAACTTGAGGCTTCCATTTAGTGATAAGTGACCTTGATGGAACATAAAACTATTGCAAAAGTCTTAGTTCTTTTTCTGGAGGTTTTATTTCTTGGATTACATTAGATCAACTTCCCATTTTCTCAACGTCTGATTACATGACCTGTGGTCTCTTAACCTAACTCATAAGCTTTTGATCACTTCTTAAATAATCCCCTCTTACATCCATCTCACATGTAGTGCACGGGGGGCTTTAATGTTAACATGACACTGTTTGCAGTGGTGTCTGGCCAGGACAAGCTGAAAACGCACAGCGAGGATCTGAGATAACTACAAAAGGACTTACATCCACAGCATGAACATTGAGCAAAAATAACTGATTCTCTAAATGTCACTTGGAGTAAACCTATAAAAAGAACCAGCTACCCATGAACCCTTTCATTGGGGTCAGTTTTGCCGAGGCTTTACAGTAACCGCCTTCATTTGTTCCCTGCCTTTTCCTGGAAATACCCATGAATTAGTTAGCATAGATCAGCTGAGCCCAATAGACTGACTTCCTGAGTTGCTCAAATGTCCCAACAGGGCTTAGTAATTACTGAGCACAGTGAAAAGAGAACTGCACAACAATGCAGGACTCAGTAACTAAAATCAATGGATGATGAAATGCTAGTTTGTGTCTTTTAAAAGGAGCAGCAATGGATGCTGCAATGTGTCTCTGATAAGCACCAGACTTATGAGTGGATGTGAGTCGTTAATCTTCAAGTTGTCAGCCAGTATCCTGCAGAATATATAAAGTATATATGAGGTATAGGAACACGACATGAATTAGTGCCTATAGAGATGCAATCAGTGATGCGTTTGAGACCTGCCACCAGAAAATACTACATTGTGGGACTGATGCAAAAATATGATTTTACAGTTGTATCAGGGATGATTTGTTATGATACTCACGCTTCCAATAAACTGGATTGCATTCCCTCTCCTTAACATCCACCTCATAGAGCCCTCCCCGGACACAGACGTTGAATTCATTGCTGACAGGGTCCCTCTCCTCAGAGGACACGGTGGATGTGTCCAGGGACACCCGGCCTAAGTGCACACTGCTGGTCCTCGTCTCCCCCGGTACCGCACCGTTCAGTCCCCTGCTCTCCACACCGTCATTCCCGCACTCTTCCTCCCCACCGCTGCCCTGGGAGCATGCAGCAACGGGGTTCAGTTCACAGTACTTCCGATACCTTAACTCAATGTTAAGCGAGTCATGCCCGACAAAGGGCTTCCACGTTTTCTTGTCCTCCTTGTAAAACCAGCGCACCTCCTCGGGACCGAGCTCCGTGACCACCTCGTTGAAGCGGTGTCTGGAGCTGTTGGACCGCGACCTCTTCCTCCTCTCGAACAACGGACCCACGTGGCTCCCATCGTTGTCGCTGTAGTCCAGAGAGCTGGTGTCGAGGAAGGCTGTCGGGGAGCTCAGGTCCAACAACAACCGGTCCTGGGAGCCGTGGTGCCTGGCGTGCAGGAGTCCGTCCAGTCCCGACTGCACTGAAGACATCCCCGCCTGCATCGTGTCGCCCATGGGACTCATTGCATGACAGTACGAGAACACATCGTTCCCCAAATCCCACTCCTTGTTGTTGTTGGTGGGGTCGACGCTGCCCGGCAAGCCCTTACCGTCGGAGCTAAAAGCGGATGTTTTGGTTGTAATGTTAAAACTGCTCATAACTACCTGAGCAACCAAACTACCCCCCAGTCTGCCACTTCACACCAACGAAGCTCTCACTTTTACTTGACAACAGCTATCGCAATATGTCATACTGGACAGTGTTAAAATTACATTTCTAAACAAAACCAAAGACCTCCAGACAAGCTCTCGACGCATTTCCTTGAATGCCCCGAAGCTTTAGCCTGCTAAATTAGCAAGCTAAGCTAATGAAGCCGGTTTTAGAACTCCGATGCTAGCTTATTAGCATGCCTGCAACGTTGCAACCGGAAAACCTGTACACTCTTTTTCTCCTCCTCGTAACTAAAATAATCCCCTATGAAACCACTTTCCTGTCAACGGGTCGTTTTAGTCCAACTTGATAGGCGGAATAGTGCAGTCACCGTACTTTGAGAGTGTGTTCCCGTCTCTGTGGTATTTCTGATTCATTCGTTGTCCAAACAAACCTTGCATAGAGACAGAACTGTAGTATGCGTGCGTATAGCATGACAGCTGACGCATAGATCACAGGATTCCATCGTGAACGCGCACGTAGAAGCTGCGCGAACATGACGATATCTCTCTTCTTCTTCTCTCTGGCCCATTTTGATTTCGGTGCAATGTTGCCTCCTATTGGCTTAGAAAAAAACTTTTTTTATCCTCTGATATATGGTTTGCCATTTAAATAATTGTGCTATTGAAGAATGTTAGTATTCTCCTAGCTCTCGCTTTTTTTTGAGACACCTAGGAGTCGCCAAGTAGAGATCTAAGGTAAACATGTATTTAGTCCCAGTGTGTTTACTTGTCTACTTCATAGAACTATGAATATAGCCTAATAATCTCTTCCACTGCATTGCTATACAGTGCTCAATGATTGGGGACATAATTGTACAGACTCCAGGTTCACAATTGCCATCTCCCACTAAAATAAAGTGCATTTCATCTCATCCTTCAGAGGCATGTTCCCTAATGCAAGGTTCACTGATGGTTGAGTGGTTTGCAACACTCTTCCTCATCTGTCTGCATCCTGCTATTGATCACTCAGTCCTTCAGTGATAATGCTGCAACCCATACCTCCAGCTAAATGGGACCTGGTCCTCTGTACTATACCTGCATTATGTCCTTAGCTGCCCCACCAGGGACCGTTATTGCCCTCTACTCAAATATGCGGAGACCCACACTAGGCCTATGTATGGTGTAGCTTTTACCCCTCCCTACCCCCCAATGCCATCAAGGCAAATACCTAATCTAGGACAACTTGATCCAAACTCCCATTGTTCAGCTACCACAACAATGCAACACATTTTGCACAGTGTATTAGTGGAGCACGCTCAAACTGTTCGCCGGAGCCTCGCAGCGGAGTAACTGCGGAGCACATAAAGCAGACCCTTCACGCGATAGCAGAGCGAACAGGTACAGGAGGTAGTTAATCGATCGCAGATGGCGTCGTGCTCGCGGGCGGATACAAACAGATTAAACCTAAATGGGTCGCGCTCTTTATACAGTCTATGGTCGCGCTATATACTTTGGCGGACGTTAATATGCCTGGGCGGCCCGCCGAAGTAAAGTCTATGTGTGGGAAACCCTGCATTAAAGTGCACCTATCATGCTATTTTTAGGCAATAGCATAGGTCTCAGATATATAAAAATATATAAAAAACATGTCTATGAAGTGTTTTGCTCAAAATACCAAACAGATCACCCATCCTAGCCATGCCTCATATCCCTCCATTTCACTTCCTGTTTCAAAAGTGCTGATTTGGGGTATAAAGCTTTAAAAAAAAAAAAAAATTGCGGGAGCTCATGCGGGAGATTCTACCGGCAGATACTGCAGTGATGAAACGCCATATCATGGATTATCAAGGATTATTTCTGAAACAGTATGGAGCTCAAAGGCTTTTTCTCTTGCCGGTTATACCACAAGGTGAGTTCCTTTTTATTTCCTGCTTCTTCACACACATGCTCTGTGCAGTACAGGTTAGATCTGAGTATTAGCGATGCTAATGTAAACATGCACCGACCATATTACATCAGAAACAATGCCCGACTGTTTTGGACTCTGTGCAGTACAGGTTAGCTCTGAGTGTTAGCGATTAGTGATGCTAATGTCAACATGCATCGACCATATTACGTCCAAAACAGTCGGGCATTGTTTCTGATAGCAACGTTTCTGATAGGGCCGTGGGTGTAAAGCCAGCCAACATTTCCGATATTACATCATATCGGACGCAAATCTGGATCAGCTCCTTTGGAGTTCCCCGACACACCAGGGACACATATTTATGTATAAAAGACATCAAAAAGTGCATTTTGCATGATAGGTCCCCTTTAAGGCAACCCTGAACATAGGCCAAGTCCCACTCCTTTGCTTTCAGGGTCTTATGAGGTGACAAGTTACCCCACCAATGCCTAAGCTGTTTCTCTACAATGCTACTTAAACAACTATTTTACCCATTTAATAATGATTTTATTGTGGACTTCGAGGGACAGTTGGCCAGAGAACCCTACCTTTTTATTTTATTTTAAATTTCTATGAGTGCCCCATTTATTCTGCTAATATTCTTTTAAATATCATTTTCAATTTTTTGATGGATGGAAAACTTAAAGACATAACTAATTTAATAGGTTCTCCATATACCTTAAAGGGGACCTATCATGCAAAATGCACGTTTGTACGTCTTTTATACATGAATATGTGTCCCCGGTGTTCCAGGGAACTCACCAAGTGTCAGAAAACACAACCCTCTCTATTTTCCTCCATACCCAAATCTCTAAAAAAGGGGCTGCAACGGATCTGATACAGACTGATCCAGATTTGAACACTTCTATGACGTCACAGAAGTGGCGCTACGGCTATTGGGCCAACTCTCCACCTATCAGGGGAATGTGGGGTTGGGCCACGGCCGGCCATTGCCGCTCGAAAGCGCTGGAGACGCTGTAGTACATATGCCAGGCCTGTAAGTGGCGCTGTAGTCTGCCACAAAAGCAGCGAAGAAGACTTCCCGCCCATAGTTACCATGGTTACCCTTCTGTTTATTCTCCACTGTGGCTTTTTTTCTCCCTCCCCGAGGCAAGCATTTGCTCCCGCTGCTTTAATTCAATGCAATCCCTCCCCGTCGAGACAAGCACTGTAATTATCTCCGGTTAGTCCACCAGCAGATGACAAACACCCACCTCTCCGCCTCTTCCAAGGAATGAGGGGACCGTGCGGCAGAGTTTCAGTTTCAGTTTCTTTCGCCGGTCAAGATGTCCGTTAAAGTTTAAATCTTCCGGACAAAATTAGAAAAGTGCCGGTCAAAGGTCTTCTTTGTTATTTATTGAGCTTTAAAACAAATGAATAACGACTCTATATAATAAAACACGGAGGACGGAGATCTCTTTTTCTCCCCCTCTTCTGACAGCCCAGCAGCTGATCAGAGCACGGTTCCCCTCTCCTGCAGGGGGGCGTGGTCAGCAGAATCAGACCCGGAGACAGCAAACAGTACATAGAGCGAAATGAGGCATGGCTAAAATGCATGATCTGTTTGGTATTTTGAAAACAGAAACGTATAAATATACCTTATATAGGTATGGCCCTACAATATATCATTTAAATATAGCATGATAGGTCCACTTTAAGCTACCAATATAACTCTTGTTATCCTTTTTCACGACATGCAATATTTAAAATGGCCCACTAGATGGAGACAAACGCCCAGTAATGTTTGTTTAGTCTGAATGTATGGCTTACAACATGCAATGACTTGACCTTCCACTAGAGAGCAGCAAATACCTACTCATAATAAAGCAAACTGCATCTGTCCTGCACTTTTGGAAGGATTACAGTGCATTGACTCCTTTAAAACATAATTAGAAACTACCACGTTTGTCGCGTTTGCAATGACGTGGTTGTATAAAATAAAATCACTGCAAACTTTGCAGCAGCCACAACATTTCAAATTCAAATCAATAATCAAAATAAAAAGGCATGTAGTCACAAAGTAATAAGGTTCAGTCCACTAGCCACTGGTGTCATTGAACTCCAAAATCTATTTGTAATGTATCTGTTCTAGAGCACCAACGTGTTTACATCTCTGTGTGTGCTTGCATGAGTACAGTGTGAGCCTGTGTTTGTATATGTGTGCATGCATGCATGTGCTGGTTTGTTTGTTTATGCAAGTGCATATGTTTGCATAATGTGTGTTTTGTGTAGCGCCATTTGTGTGTGTTCTGCCTGTCCAGGTGATCCTGGGGCCGTGGTGTGGTCTGTGGGGAGAGAAGGAGAGGGATAGCAGAGAGGCCCAGGCAGCTGTATTTGGGATAAACAGACATTACCCTGCTGTGTTCTAATTTACTGCAGAGTGGGAATTAAACTTTAAACTCGTCCCGCCCCTCTGCAGTCCAGTTCTGCATGCTCCTGGCCATAAACAACCACTTGCACAATGTGCATAATTAAAGTGTTTCTCCATCAAAGATAAGGCTTTTTAGTATCAAATTCAACGCCTATTGGCTTTGAAGGTTGTAGTAAAACACAGCTTCTGTGGATGTTTTTGCCATCCTTGAATACTTTTGCAAACAACCATCATCAACATAGAAACTTTTTACAGGCACCTTGGGGATTTAGTTTTTAATGTTCAATGATTAGAACAGGACATATTGAGACAAGCTCACTTTATCCATAGCACACAGAGTCCTATAACAGCATGTCATAGTTTTAGTACAAAACCTGAAAAAAAGAAGCAGCACTTGTTTTTCCCTGATTAGTTATAAATTGCCTAACCAAGAGTGTTCCACAATCCCATTCAACTCAACACAGACGTTCTAATATTGGTATTTTCCAGATGAGTCATTAAAACATGCTGAAGCGTTGCATAATTATGAGTTCAAGACTAATTCATATTGCTGTAATATCTAATTTGAATGGCCAGAATAATTACTGGGTTAAATGCAATGGGAGCTTTCTCTCACTGCAGGTTTACACTGGAGAATGACATGTGGCTTTCATATAAGAATTAGTCAAATTCCTCATCTCTGGCAGTCAAACTGAAACAGGTTGGCTTCTCTCTCTCTGCTCTGATGTTTTGCAACCACTAGGCCCACCACCTGGATGAGTGGATGACAAACAAACTGCACATTTTCCTTCCAGTAACTGACCAAATAGATATTTATAACCAGCTGGTCACCTCCCCCACCCACTGGGCCCCCCTCTCCTCAGCCACGGCTGTGAGAGCTCCCTTTAAAGACCAGTTGTGTCACTTCTGGCTTTGTTCTTAAACAAAGAGAACTGCCCCTCATCTGCCCGTAATTGGGCCGACTCTTGGAATGCGCTTGATGTCTCCGCGCGGGCCATTGCCGCTCCAACAGACAGGCAAGGGGTTTCTGGGACGGGAGATGAATTAGTGGAAGTCCATCCAACACCCTTATTCTGTTTTCTTTTGCTTTCCTTTTCTTCCTTACCTCCTCTATCATGCTTTTTACCTCTGTTTCACCCTCTCAGTGGACCATTTTCTCAGGGTGGAGGATCCCTGAATTGAAATAAAGAAATCCCACACTCACAGTAAATGGAACAGTCTGCTGATTGACTTCCCTGGGTCTGTTTGGTCTCTCTGAGCTGCACCACCTCGCTAAGGTTGGGTGGTTGGACGCACTACAAGGCCGATCTGCGGCACATGTCACTAGCAGTTACCGAGGTGATGTTGACCATGGGCAGATGCTTGAGAGGGGATTGGAGGGTGTTTACGGCATTGTTACTAAAGGGAAGCAATTTAGGGAGTTCAAATTCCACTTTCAAGGAAGGAAAAATGTTGAAACAGTAGTTGGCAGGCTACCAAAAGCCTGAGCCCCTAATTGTTTTCATTAATAGCAAATAATCTCAAAGTGCTTACTCGGTATGCTGGGAAACATTATGGTGTTATGTTCAAGACATGTACATCTGGGAAGCCTCTGAGGATTAGGTTGGACATTTGTCTGTAGCAATCACACGAACCCCAGGTGTTCATGTGAAGGTTTAAGGACTTTTACGCTCCAACCTCAGATATGTGAGTGTCTTTGTGGAGGTGTTGTGTACCTTTTGGTGTTTAAGCAACCTTGCCCTCAGGATCCGACCCTTTGGTTTTGGTCATGACTCATTTACTCCCGAATCCTTCACCTTTCACCCCCAGCTCCACTCTCCATGTCACTTGCTAGCAACCCTGGATAAGTAAATACATGATGTAATGTGTGGTTTTCGCCTCCACCCCCCCAAAGCCCCCACCAGCCACCTCCACCCACATCCAGAGGTGATTAAACTGTAGCACAGCAGTTTTAGGTGGGGATAGCTGGGTGTGGTCAAAAAAGAGGTAGGGAAATGGAGGGGAATTTAACAAGGCTGGTTTTGGGCAAATATAATGGAAGGGAGGGGCGCATGCAGGTCACCAACAGGGCGGGACTAAGAGCAGAGAGACGTCACAGTCGTGGTTGATCAGTCTGGGCTGGGGCTCCTCTGTCCCTGCAGCCTGTAGCCGGGGTCAGGCCAGCGGCTCCACCTCCCCCCGGCTGTCTGGGCTCCAGGTTCCAGGTGGGTGATTGGGGCTGTTGACTTCAGCATACGGCAGCCGCTGCCTGGTCCTGTTGCCCGTAACGATCTCCTCCAGGGCTCCCAGACCCATTGTCATTCAGACTCCCTGCTACAATTCACAAGTCTCCCTCTGCGCTGGAGCCTGGCCTGGGATGGGCTGCCTGACTGCTTTCCCCATGTTTGTTTGTGTGAGAGAATTTGAGTTTGACAAGAACAACAAGTCTTTATATGTGGTGGTTTTTCATTACAATGGGTGAGACCTAATAATGGAGTCTATTGTTTGTTATTGGGGTTAGGGTTAGGGTTGTGTGTGTTGCTGTCTCTTTTGCTTTTTGACCTGAAAAACTAAAAAAGGTTAATCTCAAACAGGTTACAGTTCAAGCATTCAAGTAACCTTAATAAATAGGGGGACATTTTGGAAAATGCCTGTATTTGCATTTTTGTAAAGATTTAAATGAGAGGATTGATACCACTGTCATATTTGAGTATTTAATTTGAAGTTGGGTCCAGGAGATCATTAGCTTAGCTTGGCATTAAGACTTAAAACTAATGGAAACAGCTAGCTTGGCTTTTCCAAGTCCACTTCACCTTTAAACTTCACTATCATGCTGCATTTCATTCATTTCATTCATTCCATTGAAAAAACTAAGTTTGAAAATTACATATTTTGGTTTCAGTGTTAGGTTCCAGAGTATTTGTTGGCCAGAAACAGTGATTTCCTGCAGTTTCCGATGGTTACCTCGACCTCACAGTGAAGACAAGAAAGGGTCACTGTGAACTTCTCGTTTATTACCTGCACTGCTTCCTTGAAAAATGTATTGTTGACTGCTTTAATAGAACAAAAGGATGCTGCAATGTTTCAAAAGGTGGACAAGTCTGCCTGCCTGGTTTCTGTCGGCAGGCAGAAGTCTTTCACTTGAGTAAAAAAATCGGGTGTGAGTGAATCAGAGCACTTCACGAGGGCCATCTTTAGACCATAAACCTTATCAGGAGAACTCAGTAACTGTACATGTAAGTTTTGATGTGCTCTCTTCGACCCGTCATAATAGAACAGCCCCACTTCTTAACATGCCAGCCAGGAGAAGAAAGTATTTGTCAAAACATATTTTGGAATTCCATTTTAAGAGATGAGCAGTGCAGAAAGCATGAAAGAGTTCAGAAAATAGCACAGCGTTCAAATTACAGACTGTGTAAATGATGACTTGTGGGTGACGTTGTACATTTAGCATTTTAAGTCGGTCGTTCGGGTATCAGTCACTTTCACCTCCATGTAAAAGTAAACTTGCTGGGGAAACAGACAGCCGTGGAGTGGAAAGTGCCAGGAAGATTAATGAGGTGTGTCTTTCCTCTCTTTCACACCATCCCTCTCTTTATCCCTCTGTTTGCCTGTGTGGGCTGTGGGTCCATGTGGGGTGGCCCGATTGGGTAACATGCTGAGGTAAACAAGTAAAGTAGACAGCAGGGTGATGTTCCTCTCACTCAGCTCTATACACATCAAACAGGGAGCTAGTGTTGGCTTGTTTGGACAAACACCTTCTCCAGCTCATTTTCTCACACTTCAAGTACACACTTGGTATTCATCATTCGTTTTCCCTGCAGAACTTTGCTTTCTTGATGAGAGAGGCCAATCTCACATACTGTATAGCCTATAATATGTCTATTAATGGAAGGGCTACAGAAAATAGGCTGGTAGTTTAGCTTAACATAACACTTGGAATCAGGGGAACACTAGCATGGATCTGTCTGAAGATAGGGACTGGTAGGGATTAAGCAAATGAGATATAACATGTTAATCGATGAGCTTAGAGATGGTATGTGGGTTTGGTTACTGGCTAACTGCTTCCAGTAAGTCAAGCTATTTAAGTCATTTAACAGACAGATCAGCAAAAAAACAACAACATTGTTTTCCATTCTCTCTTGCAAGAAAGTCTTTGCTGCACTGCTTTCAGAAGTTCTGCCTTTTAGCCTTTCTTCTAGTACAGATTTAAAATCCCTATATACGCAGAACGATAATGTCTATTCCATTGTCCCTGAGAACGTCTTCTCTTTTAGATCTGCCTGTCATTTACAAGGTGAGTGTTCTGCCCTCAGGACCTCTGTGGCCCTGCATGGAGACCTACATGTGTTCGGCCGATTCTCAATGTTTTCAGATGATGTTTCACACTGTCAGGGTTGACTTATCTGAGTGGGGAAAAGTTCCCAGGGAATAGACATATCCCACAGACAGCTTTGGAATGTTTTTACAGAACAGCCAGGGGACCCTTAAAGACGGGTATACTCTGCAAAACTGCCTCTGTGGTAAGTAGAGCAAGACATATTCATATCTTCTTGTCTGTTGTGTAAGTACTGTCGGAATTGCAATTACTTTTTATTTTCTATGAATCTATTTGTTTTAATGACCATTTCATATTTTTTACTTTTATTCCCAAGTAGAGTAGGGGCCTCGGTGGTGTTTGGTTATATACCGTGATGGCTGGTAAAGTAGAAAGACATACCACAAAACCCTGTGGCACTCAAGTCATTTTATGTTGCTCTTCTAGGGCCCCATCTGTACATATTTCTTTTTCACATCCTTTCCTGGTAATGCTTCCTCCTGTGTAGTGGACACTTAGCTGTGTTTTGTTAAATTGATTGACTGTGATAGTATTCCTTCAATCTCCCTGGGAGTCAAACACAAATGGATGTACTCATGGTAAAATGTGGTGTTTTGCATGGAAAGTGTTGCCCTTTGCTAAAAAGTGTATGCTCATAATATATACTTCTGAACATTCAACAAAAATGATATAGCCTATTTGGACCAATGTATAGATATACAGTATCCCCTTTTTTAATCTCTTTCCTCTCCCCCTTCCTATCATTTATTTTCTAGGAGAGGAGCTGGGAGATGGGACCGCAAGTCCCCTCAGAGGCTTGGTCCTCCATCAGTATCCTTAATGGATGTCAGATGTGTGTGAGAGGAGGCCGTAGCGTGAGTGTGTTTCATGTTAGTTCTCAGCGTGATGAGCAGGGAAGCAGCTGGAGATGAACAGAAACTGCCCCGGCCTCCTTTACAATACCTCCATTTTTTCCTTCTGTCCTTTTAAGTAATGCTCTCCTGCTTTCCCCAGTGTAATATATTGGTATTAATAAAGGGAAACCAAGGCAAACATTCTGTAATTGGAGAAGAGAGGAAGATGTTTTTGTTTCCTGGAGACTGCAGCCTCTTAACTTTTTCTCACTATAAATCTCGTGGCAGTTTCAATGGTTGGATGGCCATGCACTGTGTTAACGTTTCCCTGAGTTGATTACAAAGGAGTTCAAGGCAAACGGCTCTGTTATTGCTTACAGTCATCGTACCTAATAGTATGCTACAGTGGAGCACTTCAATCGCATGCGCTGTCATACAATATCAATTTGGATCTCTAAAGGAATTTGTTATTCACCAAAACTATTGCTGCGTAGAGATTATTCTTTACTGTAATGGCTTCTGAGTGAACACAACTGAAGGCCAATTCCCTTCTGGCTTGGCAAATCACATCCAAATTGCTTAATGGGAATTCAAGTTTCCCACAAACGTCTTTGTTGGAGCAGCATCCTTTTACCACAAGCATTTAATACTGCGGCTCACATTTCTTCTGCCTTCACAGTAACATTTTATTTGCAATATTGCTCCTCTGGGAGAGCTGGGGATGAGGACAGTGCTGGGTTGCTTAGACTAATGAGTGAATAATACAGCACAATGGCAAACTGTATGATGTTGACTGCTGCTTTGGAAAATAAACAACACCAGGTGTTTTCTAAAGAAGGACCCATCTAATGCATGAGTCAAAATGAGTTTCCCACTACAGTCAACAAACAAGCTTGCTCGCAGTGAGTAAGACTTGGGTGGCTGATGTGTGGGCAAGCCCATTAAGTGGAGCAAGGGGAGTTGAGAAGTGTAGTTTTGTTCGTGTGAGATCATGACGTTGTTCACACTGAGCAGGCTTTACCCAAAAAACATATTTTGTGTGTCAAAACAACTCAAATCCACACTAGTTTTTCCAGGTTATATGGAAAATCCACCCCAATATCAAAAACAACAGGTAAAAAAAGGTTGATTTTGTTCCACTTGAATAATTTATTTGGTGTCAAAAAAAAAGAGTACGTTTGATGTGGCTCAATAGCTGTTAAAGGTGGGGTAGGTAAGTTTGAGAAACCGGCTCGAGATACACTTTTTGTTATATTCCATGGAATGCTCTTAACATCCCGATAGCAATGAATATCTTAAGTGCTTTGACAAAAAATCCATACAAAAAATGTCATCTGTGGAAGCCGTAGTACTGTAAAAAGCACGACCAATCATTTTAGCCGGCCCGGCTAAAATAACTGGATGGCCTACCTGCCTGTCAGCCTTCCATCTGTGCACAAACTTATCTCCTGCCCTCATTGGTCATGTGCGCGTTCGTGTGTGTTGGAGGAGGGGCTCTGTAAGGAAGTGGTAGATCTTTTCCGGCTGTGTATTTTCAAATTCTAGCGCACTCGAGCTGGTTTCGACCCACCACTCGAGCTGGTTTCGACCCACCACTCGAGCTGGTTTCGACCCCCACTACCCCACCTTTAAGCAGGTGAAAAGTATTTTTTGCACTGCTTTGATAAGATCGCATCAAAGCTGTATTATTGTGAAGCTATTCATCACAAATACAGAGGCATATTCAAGTTTAGAATAATTGATGACTAGAGTGGAGTTAAAATATGTTTTCCCAATAGATTTATGTATTCCTCTTCCTTGAGGCTAAATGTTACTCTAAAACCGACAAGGTATTTTCTGTGGTGCTTAACCTTAACTCAACGCCAACCAGTTATCTCTGCAATGCAACTCTAAACGAACCAAAGGCCTAACCCAAACCACGAGAGCAAGGGTGCATTTTCGCAAAGATTTACTTTGGAGATTTTTCAAAAGCTAAATGTGGAAAGAGTGCCAAACTGTGAGACAAAAGTTAGCATTTTTTAAATGTTTACTTGAAAGGAAATATTTCTACTTACTCTAATTGTCATGAATAAAAAGAATAAGAAAAAAACTAGAGGCATAGAGACAAAGCGTAACAGAGAATCATAGAGGTTCATTTGTGAGGGAGCTGAGGGCAACTGGGGTTGAGGCAGGTTGGCTGATGGTTGGGGAATTTGAGCGGGCGGGCAGTTGGTAGGCTTCCCTTTGCTCTGCCGGGCGGGGGCGGAGGGCCTCATTATATCTCTATCCATGTCGGGCCCTTAAGTCCGTCTCCTCAGCGCCTGTTCTGTTTGTTTAGAGAGCCACAGCCTTTTTAAGCTACGTTTGGCCTAATGAGCCCATTATCTGTCAATGATCCACAAAGAGGCCCTCCTCTCTCGCTCCCTCTCCCTCTGCCTCCCTGGTAGTAGCTCACCCTGCTTCCCCTTCCCCTCCTTTCACCCTATTTTTCTGCCACTTTTCCCCCTTTTATCTTGTGCACAGCTCACAGTCTGCCCTCTCTTTCTCCATCCACCTTGTTTAGCTCATTTTCTCCTCCCTGCTGCCCCACTCTTTTTTTTACAAAACCTGTCACACACTGTGCTCATTTCTCTCCCCCAGGACAACAGCAAAACCCCTCCGCCTCCATGTGCATTTTATGTCGTTGTCGGGAACTTCTTTGGTCTGGTTTTAACGGCCTCACACCTGCAGACGATCTGTTGTCTCTCTCCATCACAGCTGACAGTGTGTAGCAGTAGCAACGGAGGGCAGTTGTCTGTAGGCGGGTGATGAGGAAGATTTGCGAGGACCCCATCAGGAGCATGATACCTACAGGATGCTGACCTTCACTTTGGGAATAAAAACTATGTCTGTGTTTTCATGTTGGCTCATATGTCCATGAGTCTTTTTGCAGGTGTTACAGGTGTGCATTTGGGAGTGAATTCTCAGACACCCCTTTCCACCAGTGCTCAGCATGTGGGACCCCCTCTTCATTTCTAGCAGAAGCCACAGGAAGCCGCTGTAGATCAGGTCTCTGCATGGACTTCTATGGATGTTAATACTAAAGGTTTAATAAGAGTGGTCTGGCAGTAGTGGAGAAAGAGGAAGGAATGCCGTCCTCATGGCCATACTCACAGCAGGATTAACTGCACGAGCTGCACTCTCCAACCTCCACAAGTTCGACCCCTCTCACAGCTGCTTTTGTCTTGGAAGAAGGGTGTGAGGAGGAGGAGGGAGGAGAGGAAGAAAAGAGAAGAAGAAAGACAAAAAAAATTAAT
This sequence comes from Trematomus bernacchii, assembly GCF_902827165.1. NCBI lineage: Eukaryota > Metazoa > Chordata > Actinopteri > Perciformes > Nototheniidae > Trematomus > Trematomus bernacchii. The sequence goes on along the minus strand of NW_022987313.1, from coordinate 3,695,321 downwards.
CTGCTGGGTGCAGGATCTTAATTCGATTTAATGAAGGGAGCTTTAAGTCCGAGGGGCTTTACACTCGCACACCTACACAAGCACGTACACACACACTCACACATGTATAGGTCCTATTGATCTGTTGGAACAAACCCTATTATAGGCAATTATGTTATTCAGCAGCCATGGCAAATCCATTTCTTTGCTTTGATAACTTGCTAATACATGGAAAGGAAATCTATTAAGCTTGAACGTAATGCTTCCTGTTCGAGTGTGAGATCGGAAATCTTTGTTTCCCTCTCGCTATATTGCTTTTGTTTCTGACTGATTTAACCTGGTTCTTGAGAGAAAGAAATACAAAAATATAGCATTTTTGTTCATGTTTTCGTTTCCTGATACACCCAGAAATGTTTTGACTTGTACACTTCTACAATGAAAATGTGACTTCCGGCTCACTTTCGTGGGTGTATTTGTGGTGGCTCGGGTTAAACTTGCAGAGCTGAGAATCATGCAGTGCACTAGACCTTGCCATAAAGCAAAACAATCACAAAAGAAAGGCCTCTCTTTGCACCCCCCTATTGCCCCTTTCCCTCCTTTAAAAAAAAAAAGAACAAGCAAAACCAGTCTCTCCATCTCCACCAATGCAGGAGAAGCCCATTACTATGTTCATCTTCTCAACGTTTGACAGGTGGAAGTAGAACTTTGGGGTTTATGTTTTAATTATAAAGAATTCCAGATGTGGAGGGGGGCTCATAAATTAGAAGCAGAGCTACTCAAATGTCTTTTTTCAAAGGGACCAAGCGGGTCAGCATCTGCTTCTCATTGTAGCCAATGTTATTAAGGGCCCTGACTACAGAAAGGCCCAAGTCCCCCGTCTGGCCCCACAATAATTGACACTATTAAATGTGCCTAAACAGATTTAGAGCGTCCAGAAAAGTTACATTTGTCTTGCAGAATGACTCTAATCATCTATTTTAGATTGAAGGGCCCTAAAGAGGAGGGACCAACCACCTAATCTGGTACATGATAGAGAGGGAGCGAGGAAAGAAGGAAGGCAAAGCAGAACATTGAACAAATGCACAAATACAAACAAATTAGGGCAGAACGTCTCTGTGTAGGAATGTCAGGGAGGGCGGTGGAGAACGATAGAGGAGGAGAGAGATCTGAACTGTATTACCACACATTTCAGACCATGTTTCTCAGGCTGGAGCGGGTTGAGCCGAATGCACATGGATGGCTTTACAAAAGCACCAGTCATGAAAGACCATCTGCTCCACTCCTCTGGTGATCTTTTAAACCCACATAAATGCAGTTTACTCTCTTCCCAGGATAATGTAATAGATTGAGCGATTTTTTATTTTCTCTGGGGCTCGATTAATAGTGTTGGCCAGTGTTGAGAGTGAATGTTTAACAAGGTATGAGTTTGATTTCTCACACATTGCTGTTATTTGGGACAGGCATGTTTGAAGCCCTTCCGCTGCTGCAGAACAAGGCGCGGAGGCAGAGGGAAGATCCTGCAAGCTGATTGGCTGCGGCGCCGGTGTTTGTAGTGTGCGTTTTGGCCGGTGGATGAAACGGGGGTTCAACAGGGGGAACAAGATGCATGGTGAAGGGTGTAGAGGGTCGTAAGGGTGAACTTGGAGGGTGCCATGTTTCTCTACGCTGCAGGGCTTTTTTTTTTTTCAAAAGAGAAAAAATGGACAGCAAGAACTACAACTCCTTCATCCTTCAAGAGTGGAGCCAGATCGGCAGAAGTAAAGTGGGGCAGGAACTCTCAGGGGTGTGATTGAAAGGGTGAGAAGTTAATTTGGCAGCTTTTCCTCCTCGCTTTGCTAATGTTTCCTCTCAGGACTAAACACCCTCTGCACCCCCTCCACCACATCACCTCTCCAAACTCTCTAACCCCCAGACACCCAGCTACCCCACCACCCAACTTCCACTTCCAGCCCCCTCTCAAACACACACACACACACACACACTCCTGCCAACCTACCTATGCCATGGTTTGCTTCTTCAAACATCCACACTCCTTGTTTCCATTTCTCACAACCCCTCCTCCCTCCCCCCCTCTCACCATAAGCTGACCGCCCCCCTCCCACACCCTCGTGAAAAAGCACCCTCCATCACAGCAGTGTACGCTGACCCGAGACGAAACCTTTTCTCCCCAGGAAACATCCTGCTCTGAAACACTTTGGCTCAAGTGTGTTTTCTCCTGGGACACGAGAGGAGGGTGGGTGGGGGTTTCTGAGGTGATGGCGGTGCGGTACTTGAGCTAAATGGAGACCATGTTGGTGTATCTTCACGGCCTGTCAATCAGAAGCCTGCTGATGTGTATGGGCGCTCTGCTACAGCTCAGAGGAGCATGAAGGGTCATGTGGGGCAGTTGCGGAGGTGGAGGTGGTGGGTAATGGGGTCGTGTGTACATAAATGTGTGTATGTGCAGTTGGTGTGTGTGTGTGTTACACAAGAGAAAACCACATGGTGTCCTTGCTCTCTTCACTCACCACATGCAAGATCACTCCCATCAACAGGAGAGTGTTGTAGGGAGGGGAGAGTTGCTGCAGAGAGGAAGGGGAGAGGGGGTTAGCGGGTTAGACAATGTTTGCTATTAAAATGTATCTTTTTCTCTTGATTTTGGCTTTCAAAACTTTTTTGGGGAAAACACAGTCAAGTAAAGATACGTTTGAAAACTCAAATAGTCTTCAATTACATGGTTTCAGTGTTCAGGAATCAAGGTGCCTTGTTGTTATAACTGAAAGGTTGCATACAAGTTGGCATACCACAAAAGAGAAGATACAGGAATGGCGGACGAAAACAGATGTATCAAATGCTGATGTCACTTCAACTTCACCTGTAGAAAAACATCCATGTCATGTTACTAATGCACCTTCAAAAATATATAAAGCAGGGGGTTTGAGGTGCATGCAACTGCAAAGTCCTCAGTTCAAGTCCATTTGGTGCAGACAGAAAAAGCAGACAGGTACATCCTCTTAGGCTACACATCTTCATTCATTAGACCAATGGAAAGAGGGGGGCTATTGAGTGGGAAGATAAACCACCATTTATTAAACTAATAAATATTCCATGTTATGAACATGCTCATGGCCTTCATGAGTCATGCAAAACACAAACTTGGGAATGTGGCAGTGCACCCTAAAGTTCTCAAAATATCTCTTAAATACTCGATAAGGCCTGAGACAGATAAGAGTCAAGGTCAGTGTCATGTTTATCATTACATGGATGAGGAAATGTAATATGACAGAAATATTTGATGTTTATATGTGAAATACTTTAATGTGGCCCCCTAGTATAAGGACTCCAAGCCTATAGTATGGAGGGTGGGGTTTTATTATTGGGTTCCGATAGGACTGACATCACCTTGTAGCTGTAACCCATTTCGCTACAGCGGACTGCTCTGCATGTAGTGCAACACTAATCAAACATACTTGTTGGCTGAGGCTAGTCACTTGCACAACGCCCATGATCTCAGACATGTACCTATAGCCACACATGTGCACACTTACACACAATGTCAAACACCACAAAAGCATGATCTCACACATGCACAGACACACATGTTCATATGCTACGTCCCGTAAATTTCTAGTCGCCTCCATGCCAGTAAGTACCACTGGGGTCCCCATTGCGTGAGCAGTTCTTTTTTAGTCGTGTTGTTTCTCGACATTCCCAGACAATGTCTACGGAGGGATCGCAGGAATCCCACCATGATGTAATCAGATGTGACACGCTAACTGCAAGCGTGAAAAGTGTTGTTATCCTTGTCTGATGCTAAAGCTAATAACAGACAGATAAGGTGAGGATGTATGCATGCAGTATGTTAGCATTGCTATTTGGAGTTACAGTACATATACATACTTTCTATGCACACTTTTTAAAATGTATTTATGTTGCAGAGACAGTTTTACAGACAGTATTATCAATTTCCAATTCAATTTATGTAAATTTGACAGGTAAGCCATCTCGGCTCATTTTCAACTGCAGTTCCTGTACAGGTGTAATGACATGCTATACACATGAAGAACATTAAAACAGGAACAGCAATACTGTACACACAGAATATGTCACAAGAATGCAAGAAATACTTTAAATAGTCTATTCCAAAAAATTAAATAAAGCATGCTTCCTGCAAAAGTAACCTATATATTTTGATATATTAAGATTTCATTTGCGTTGAATTTGAAGAATATCACTTGTTGGTATCTATTCCATGAGTGATGTTAGATTATACAACGGCATTGTTGCCCATACACGTGTGTGTTTATGTGAACGTGCAAATGCATTCTCCCCGAGGCAAGCCAGCCATGGGTGCCGGGTAGGAGCACACGCGGCTTACACACTGCAGGTTGCAGTGTGAGACAGGCCAGGTCGGCTGGTGACAGTGTGCAGCCCCTCTCCTGCCTCATTTATCTGCTATGGCAGCGGACAGAATGCAATTTCCTGCGAGGGGGAGGCCGGGGGGATGGAGCGATGAGGGGGCCGGGGGATGCAAGGAACATCAAAGGCCCCTGAAAGCTATCAGGAACTTGAGTACTGCCAGCGCTGCGTGCCAACTCGCCAGCCCTCGCTCACCCTGTGGTGCACCCGGACGTCAGCCATGGCTATGCACACCATTCACAGTGTTTGTTAATATGCGAGTGTGTGTGTGAGTGACTAGGTTAAAAATACCCCTCCATTTAGAGGCTCAGACACCTTGAGCCGGAGCACTCAGAGCAGCCATTAGGCATGTTGCAGTATGAGGAGAAGGTCACAGTTTATCACCCCTGCCACCCTACCTCTCCAACACAAACACCCGCATGCTCTCCTCTCCTCTCCTCTCCCTCACTCCCTCTACCGCGTCCTCCAGTTGCTATCAGCGAGGGGAGCGGACAGGGCAGAGCAGGGAGGTTCGATTAGGACCATTTGGCGGTTGCATGCTCTGAAGTGGAACCTCCAAATGAGAAGCAGCTTGGCTCAGTATGTGTGTTTGTGTGTTTTAGTGTACATGTGTTAAGCTTCTGTGCCCATGCTGACTCTCATCTCACTATGTCTCACTTATAATCCCTTCCTCTGCAGGCCCATTGCTGACAAGAAAGCATTAGAAGTTCTTACTTTAGCCCGTTATATTGTTTATTTTATTATTGTATGTGGTTTCTGACTGTGTGAGCATATGCAGTCAAATTCATTTAAATGCACATTTGTGTGTATATATTTAAAGAAGGATTGTTGGGTATAGGAAGTAATAAGACTGCCCCCGCTGGAGTTCATCTGTGCCTTCCCTTCTTGGCCTCCCCTAACTTCTTTTTTATGTGGCGTTAAACAGGCCCACTCTACAGAGCGGAGGAAACGGCCCTTCCATGTTGGGCTCATAGGACAGCACCTGTACAACAGTTACAGATCTTTCAAAAAAGTTGACCTTTATGTTTAACCAATGCAAATGCTGTGAGACAAAACCATTCATTTGTAACTTTCTTGAAGACGTAAAACAAATCACAATCGCATGAACGACTGCAAGTGCTTTAAATGTTTCGTTTCCATGGTATATATACCATACATCATATTCTATTTACGTGTATATAGACTTCTTGCACAATTTCTTATTTTATTTTATTTATTTTTTATTATATATGTTGCATCGTTGGAGGAGCTTGGGTCTTAAGATTTTCATTGCCATTGCTACACTGTGTGCATATGACATTAAAACCTTTGAATCTTGTAGAATACATGTTGATCATACAGTATGATAGCAGCTGGCAGCTGGTTAAACAGTCAACAGCACTGACCTCTGTACATCCAAAATGTTTGCATCCATTTGACCTGGGCCTCAGACAAACACAACATTCTCTGCATACATCAGACAGCTGCATGGAGTAGAGTCCTATATAGGCCCTATCTAGAGCCTATCACTAACAGGATGGCTGGCATTGCCTATGGAATGCTTTTGTCTCGTTATGTGCATTACTGTGTGTGGGGGGTCATATAAGTGACCTCCACTCGATGCCTTCCGCTTTCACTCAGTCTGCTACATTTGTGCATTTCAGCGCGAGACCACCTTACCTTGTCTTTCAGTACCAGCTCTTAGGAGGACGGTTAACCTGGTTACTTGAAAGGCCGGAGCTGGAGGTCTGGTCGGGGCTGGAGGGGCTGGACACCGGGGGTGGGATATCTTATCACGGCCATCAGAAATGCCTTGTCGGCAGCCATTCATTGGGCTTAGGGAAAATAAACCAAACTGCCCCCCCCCCCCTCCCCCAAATGACTGAGTTAGACAGATAACAGCAGACCAAGGGGGTCCCCTCTCTCCTTTCCCCACCCGTCTATCACTCTTTCTCCCCCGTCTCTCTCTCCCGCTCTCTGGCTGGTTTTATTGGAGAGGAAACAGAAAACAGAAAGCCTCAGTGTGGGAAGCCACTTGTTATCTGAGAGTCTTGGGAATCGAGGCTTCGGCAGAGGCTTCACTCAGCGCACTAATGAAAGCAGGACGATTTGGCCGCTTTCGTTCCCAACATAGTTAGACCCCCCATCCCCATCTCCATCTCAGCGCAGGTAGTCTTTCTGCTTCCATTGCCTCCCATTATTCCCAGCTTCCGTCTTCCTCTTCAACTGCTCCGCACCTTGACCTCTGGTGCGTTTCAGGGCACAGCGATCCAGTAACCCGGGAATTGTTCTTTTAGAAAAGCTCATCTGTTGCTCTAATGCCACGACTACATCTCTCTAAGGCACTCATATATAGCCTTTTATTTAAATCTCTTGATGACGGAGATGAGCAAGGCCTCACTTCACATCTGCAGTTTAGTTATTTGCATGTTTGAAGGACTTTCTCAATATCAATGTCTGTAATAGCAGGGTAGTAACAGTGTAATCACAAAATATTTAGTTTTGGATACAGATCATAGGATGTATTGTGCACAGCCTGTTTTTCCGGCCTGCCCCTATAGAAAGCATGATAGACAGGTTTGTAAAAGTCACACATGGCCCCTTGAACCACAGTAAATCCTCTCTATTCACCAGTTCATTAGGGCTAGAAGATTTAAGTTTCCCCAACTAAACAATGCATCAGAGATCCACTAAGTTCACCTTTGTTTGCCACATAGCTGAGGTTTATCATCCCCAGGTGAGCGACTGAGAGCTGCTCTCTGTTCAGATTCCCTCCATGCTGCGGCTCTCCCTGTGGAGCCAGGGCAGGGAGGCAGCAGGGCCATGTGAATGCTCTGTAGTAAGGTAAGACGTGGCCGCCGGGCATCCGGAGAGAGGGCTCAGCTCCCTTTGTGGTGGATCCCTGACAGGTTGGGGCGAAGCGCAGACCAACCCCTCCCATCCACTTTCACCTGTGATATTGTCCCAGGTGGAGGAGGAGAAAGAGGGATCGGTGGAGGGGTTGCAGAGGAGGCACTGAGATGTCCCCATAGGGCACGGCTTCTGTGTAGCACGATATCCCAGTGGGCTTTGCCGGCCTCCAGAGAGAGGTTAAATGAAGCCAGGGCTGTCTGACGGACAAAGGCCGCAGGTCAGCACCCAGCCCTTTGATCCATTCCTGCCCTCTTCAGACCACAGAGCCAGACCTTTTTGTTTCACCTTGCTCTTCTATCCCTAGGGCTAGACCCCTTTTTTCCTCTCAATCTGCCCCCGACAATGGAGTCACTTACAAAGCTCTGAGCGTTGTATGGTCTGCCAGTCACCAGAGGGGAGAGGTTTCAAAGGGAAGGTAGTGGGGCTCAGTGTCTCCCAGGTCCCCAGTGAGGAGATAGATACTGACTCTTTCAGTCCCCAGCATTGGGCCACAACCCCACAGCTGCACCCAGCACTTTAGAGGCCCGACCCAACAAAGGCGCAGAGAGGGGAGTTCATTTATGGGGGTAAACACTTGGAAAAAGGAGCAGGGAAATGTGTTGATATGCTTGGCTCTACCACAGCACCTTACTTTGAGAAGATCTGTAATTGAGCATTTTTTTAAACTTCACTTGGATGTGAACTATAATAACAAGCAGACCTAGGTCAGATACACAAGAGTATTTAGAGCGCTTTCAGTGCCAAAAAACAGCTTGCTGAAATATGACTTTCAGTTTTGTGTTTTTCATTTCTCTCTAATGGTCGAAAGGGGGAAGAAAGGATTTATCTTGGAGCTGGACATGCTCTTCAGCAGATGCAGAAAGACAGAGTTGAGCTATCATGTTTTGAGTTTGTCGGCAGCCTGTAGCCCGGCCAAAACACTCAGGTGGAGCACTGCTCAGAGACCAGAGTCGTAGAAAAAGCCCAGAAGTAGCCGATGCTTCCCTCCTCCTCAGTCCCACTGTGCCTAAAGACCTTGATGTGTCAGGACATCACCGACTCATCAAAATGGCTTGGCGTGGTCCCACCAAAAACAAAGAGTGATTTCTTTCTGAATGTTAGCTTTCATAGGACCAAGATTGCTCTTACTGCATGACATATTTGGATTTACTCAACTTGATTCGACCATTTCGCAGATGGTGGCTGCTTAAGATGCTTTCGGGACCGAGAGATGACAGACCTCAGCATCCACTTAACTGTAAAGGAGGAGGTTTTATCCAATCCTCAGATAGTGGATGATGAATAACGAAAGCAGTAACTGAAACCTATTTTGACAAAATTATCCTTTTATAGTATTTAAACAATGACTGAAGCTTGATACTGTAGTTCACCTTGCAACCAATACATACGGATGTTCCCATAAAGGTAAATACGATTGATTATGCTATGGGTAACGTTCATGCTATTGTTGATACACTAGCATCATTTTTGGTGTCTCCCATAAACATAGGTATAGGTGCGTATGCGACACGGTGTTTGTGTGTGGCGGGGGCCCTCAGTGAGGGCCACAGGGGCAGGAATGTAAAGGCTGCCCTGGGGGCCTCTGTGGTGCTAATGGATTAACAGGCCAGCTTGGCATGCTAATGGAGATTGTCTGTGATGTAATGAGCTTCTAATTAGGTCACCTCTGAGCTTGACCCTCTTGTAATGAGGAGGGCAGAAGGGAGAGGAGGGGCCGGGGCTGGTGATAGCACCCTGACCTGCAGGTGTGAACCGGCCCGGGCTGTAAACAGGGCTGGACATTCCTCACATTCTCAGCTCAGCATCCCCTCCCGAAACTCCCCTCCTCCTGACTGCCAATAACCCTTCTCTAGCGCTATGGGTGGATACACACACAGAGAAACAATTGGAGCCACATTTCATGCTCCAAGGTGCTTCACGGTTTAGCTGAAAGAAAAAAAAAGTCCCTCCAATTCAGCTATTCTTTGAATGTCAGATACTATTTTTCTTTATGATACCCTTCTGCAGGGGTGTCGCAGCATTACGCTGTGACCTGGAGTCAAATGCTAAAGGAACCTGCAGGAGGGGAACTATCTAATTAAATGTGTAAGATTCTAATCATCCCGTCTTATTGTGCAACTCATCCCTTCCAGACTGCTGTCTGCGCAGCACTGTCATTAATCATTCGCACTTCTAAGCTCTTCTTCCTCAAACTGCCTCACTCGCTCTCACTTTCTTTTTCTCTGCCCTGGCACAAAGTGGCGCACTGATACCACCCCAAAGCCCTTTTCTGTCAGAACAAAACACCTCTTTATTTCCGTGGGGGAGAAAAACACCCAGTGTGCCACCGAGCGAGTAAAGAGGTAGAGAAACAAATCCATCTGCAGTCATTAGAAGTGCCCTGTGAAAGGACTCCAGGACTACTGCCAGCACTTTTATTGCACCATTTATGGGCATTGAATTATAATACGTATTGCATGATTAGTATAACTAGGATTTTACAATGTGGTTTCGAGGGTGGTGTTGGATAAAGTGTAAATTAGGCAGGCTTTATTATATTTTTCTCTCCTTTTTCTAATTCTACCAACCAAATTAAATGATTCTCAGAATATCTCACTAAGGAGCATTTGGTTTTAATTAAGATTATAGTAGCTTGTGGTTTGGGAATGTTTGTGAATCTAAATTGTTTTTTAGACACTTACCACAGGTGGGTACATGTGCAAATGCATGTGTGTGTTTAGGGTGACTTTAACAGAGCTGGTGTCAAGATGTAGCGTTTGTTGTTCTCAGAGGGACAGATAGGATCAGTGTGTTTATCATGGAGGGCGGTGACCAGGATGCATGGAGCTTGAGGGGGAGTGTTGTGATGACCAACCTATAGGAGCCCCTCGCTCTGTTTGTACTGTGGGACTTATCAGATGCTGAGGGCCCATCCAGTCACTCGGTTGTAGATCAGTTTTAGCCTCCGAGGCAAAAAAGTGTGAGTTGTTGTGAAGGCTGTTTCAGAGAAAATCATGTATGGTGACTTCAAGCAAGACTTAAAATTGTAGGACCTGTTGAACAACTTAATATACGAGTGGTCTGGATGTACATTTGGAATCACAGACCAGAGTTCCCTAAGTTGCACGTTTGTACTGCTTCTTAAATCGTATTAAAGGTCATGGGTAGGTTTTAGTACATTCCAACATTCATTGCAGTAAAACGGAAGCAGTGTGGACACACTGACACATGAGTCTACAATCCAAAAAATGTTTGCTTTCATGAAATCGGGGACTTCACATACAAAAATGACCAGTAAGAAAAAGATATCGGGGCAAATAAGTTGTATTTTGGCTAATCTCCAAAATCTGGCAATGCTCTCTTTTCATTTTTGTCGTTGTCTGTGTGGGATTTTTTCCCCTTTTGAGGTGATTGTTGTGATTTTTTCCACTAGACCTCTGAGGGCAGGGAGGTGCAGAGACAGGAACCCCAAAGTAGTAAGTGGACACTCTCTTTATCAGTCCCTCGTTCCCTCTCTTCTTTTAGTGGCCTAGACTCATTAAGCCGTCTATAAATGGTCCGGTCTTAATGAGGAGGCTTTTATAGCGCTCTCTCTGGGCCTCCAGGGGATAATCAGACTCCAGTAGGAAGTCGTCTGTCTTGATAGCCTGCCCCCTTTTCTCAGCGGTGGTCCGGCCAGGTCTAGCTCCAATCCAGGGTACAGTCACACACCCGATCTACCTCCATCTTAGTTTCCGTCTCTTTCTTTCCATCTCTCTCCAACTCTTTCTGTACCATTGCCCATGCATGTAGTTATTTCATGACGCGATAAAAGTCAGCTGGTGCCCAGTGCTCAGGCCACTTGCAGGTCTTTTAATTGCCTCCTTCCTCCCTCTCGGCCTAGCCGGCTGCGGCTCTTTTTATGAGGCTCAGGCCCCGGACCCACCGGCTGCTGCTCAGCCTTTCAAGGGTCTTCCTTCTCTCCTGAGGGATGTCCCTCTGTCTCCTGAGGCACCGAGACCCCAATTGTCTTCATTAACAGATTAAACCAAAAGAGCTGTAACAACATGTGAACCATATTCAGTGGCGAGATTGGGAATGTGATTAAAAGTGATGAAGAGGAGTTACTCATGAAATAAGGTAGGACAAAGTCTGACACTATTCACCCCATAAGGATTTGATACCTAAACCTCATAGTTTATGTAAACCCTTGTGGATTAGAGACTTCACAACAAACTAATCACAAGCCTGAAATCCTTGTTTTGTTTGTGTCAATAAAGCTAGGTTGTACAGCTTTGCTTGTGGCTCTGGTGCTCACAAGACAGCAGTATTTACTTAGTTGCTTAAGTAGATAATGAAGATTAATTTTATGTGTTTCTTTTGGTGATTAAAAGAATATTCATCAATGTCATGTACGCCGGTGCTCGAATGAGGGTGAAAGCCTATCCCTGAACAGATGTTTACCTCAAAGGTCAGAGAGCATGCTGTGTTTACATCAACGGGTTTAGGACGGACATGTTAAGAATTGAAAATGCTGCCTTAGGCAACGAATGTAATCAAATTACCTTTTTCCTTTCCCCATCCTCTCCGCTTCAGTGTACTACTGCTTTTAAGAACTTTCTTTTTGTCTTACAAGATTCAAAACAACTGCTGCCTAGCGTCACTGAGGGTATGTCACTTCCTGCCTTAGGGTGAGTGTGGCCTCTCCACTTCCTCCCTTATTCATTCCAGAGGAGGGCTCTGAAACGCTGCTGCATCTGAGCGAGCAGAGGGCCTTGTTTCAGCCTTAGGGCTCTCTAAAAGGCATGCAGTTTGTGATTTGGAATAAGATATGTAAATCTGGAATGGCCTTTAGTATGTTTCTAAGAGGAAAGTTACTCAGCAGCTGCTTTTTGTAACTGTGTCTAAAGTCATTCCTTTTAATTCTTGGCAGGAGATACAAAGAGGGGCTGAGAGGAGAGAAGGGAGAGGCATGGCTTATGGGAAATGGAATGATAGCTCAGACCAAAACAAATTGTTTCTGGTTTCACTTGGGCCCGACCCTATTATCAGGCTGAGTGTCAGATCAGACAACTGCTGGAGCAGAGACAGTCCAGATGGAAGAGAGAAAAAAAAAAACGACCACTCGGAGATAGTTTGCACTTTGTGTAAGTGGTAATGCTGTTTTAAAATTAAAATGCAGAAATTTGCAGTCTGTGTGTGTTTGTGTGTGTACTGTGGAGGGCCAGTAGGTCGGAGGTCAGGTCTAAGGCCACGGTCCTTGCTGGGGGGGAGGCCACCATTCCCTCTGAGTTGCGGACATGAGGGAAAAGTGAAATCCACTCTCAGATCCTAATGATGTTTTCTTTTGGAGTGAAAAATCTAAACATGTCCATTGCTCAGTAATGTGACCCGATGTGGGGTCGCAGTCTGGTCACTGCAGGAAGGCTTGTGTTTCAATTACTGAAGCTTGAAACAACACATTTGCTGGACTAAACTAAAACGAGTGTACGTGCGTACGTGGGTGGAGAAGACTTTAGGAGCCTCGTCTAAAGCTCACTAGATCAGAGGTGATGAATCTACAGTAGAACAAATTCAAATGTAGCGCTTGTATCCAAGTTCAGCGTCTGACGTTTAGTTTAAGTGTAACTGGTGCGGGTGAAAAGACTAGCTGTGTTTAGGGGGATGAGTGGGGCATACGAGCAATAAGTCATGTCACACACCAGCCAATGATGATAATTTATAGTGTTTTAATTGAGGGGTGAGCGGGTGTGTGGGATCCCTCTCCAAAAAAACCCCTGTGGTTGTAAGTGATACTTAAGCGAGAAAAGGAACCACTTGAGATTTTTTTTTTCTGTCCTACTTTTGGTTCCGCCCTCTCCTGTTTTACTCCTGTAATTGCATCATCACACCATGTCTTCACTTCCTTCTTCTCGGTTCTCTAGTGACACCTCTGCCTGACTCACAGTGATACCTACGTGGTGTTATTATGGCTACTGAGCAGAGCATTTGGGTGAGGCCCACTCTTTGTTGTTGACAGGATAGCGGTGATTAACGTGCCTTCTCCTGACCCCAGCTGCAGCCGGCTCCCTCAGCCCGCCCCCCCCCCGGTCCCCGCTGCTCCTGATGCCTGAACCTACGGCCCTGGAGACCGCCTCAGCCTCCACTGTGTGTGTTTGTGCACATGTGCAGTGCTTTGTATGTTTGGGGAGGCAGTAATGATGTGTGAGAGCAGTGGGGGGTTTGTTTGGGTTGCTTAATTATTAGCTAATCGCTTCCTATAACTTTATAGCGTTTCCACTGTTTTATGGAGAATCGCTTCAACCGTTTCTTTTTTTCTTTCATATGGAATTTGCCTAAATGGTGTGATGTCACCCTTCCCTACCCCCATCCAACCTGCCTCGGGGCACCATAGACAAGGAAAATTAGAGGGGAACTTTCACATAAAAGACGAAGGCTTGGCTGGTTTCAAGTCAGGTGATGCAAAGGAAAACAGGTATTCAACGGCCAGGTTCATTTTTTGCTCCTCAGTAGCGGCAAATTAATTTTAATGACAGAATAATCATACTGGAAGTTTTTCATTTTCAAATTCAGCGCTATAATCAATTCCTCTTCGGCATGGTAGTTGACCACAAATCCTGAAGTGAGTTAACCGCATTACAGTTGCTCTGTTGAGAGATGTTGGATTAAATAACAGGCCTTGGGGGAGTGCTCCATACTGGCCCTGAAACCACCCACTGTTCCTGGTGTGGTTCAACTGTTTGTGGGTGGAGATGTGCATGCAAGGTGTGTTTGTGTGTGCCTTGACATTAAAACGTTTACGTGTGTGTATGCACACTTACGCAAAAACCGCCACTACCCAGAATTCAACTCCAAACTCGCCACAACAGGCTGCGAACTTGCTTTGCCATCCACCTCTTTCCTCACTGTTTACCTGTACACAACTTGAGCTTTATTTCAAGGCAGAAAACAAACATTAAGTGCACAGCTTTACCTCACAGCTTTACCTCTCCTACTGTGTATCTGCCTGGCTCTCTCTCGCTTCTGTTCCTTCACGTCCCAGATATAATTATAGCTGTCCGAGGCATGATTATATGTTTACTCTGGAAGCTGGCCGACTGCCTGTCCCCAGTCCCTGAGGAGCTGCCTCTCAAAGGGGTTTCTCTTGAAAAGCACCACAAAAGTGGCTTCAGCAGCGCTCAGACACATAAGGGAGCAGATAGAACGACCGAAGACAGAGAGGAAGATACAGCAAGAGGGAGAGGGAGAGGGAGAGGGAGAGGGAGAGAAAGTGACGGTGCCTTTATGTTATAATTTCTATTTAAATGGGCCTATCCACTACGCCAGCTCCTCTCTCTCTTCCCTTGCGCTCAAGGGAAGAGAGAGAGGAGCTGGCGTAACGGTGGTTTTTGGGAGTCACAAAATGAATGCCTTTAGTAGACGACAATACATTTATATTTATACTCTTTCATTTATACATTAATCCGTCTAGAGGCTAAGTGAGAGAACAATGCACAAACCTTTTAATAATACTGTTCATTCCTCGTTTGCACATATAGCTTCTGTTATTTTGTCATTGTTTAACTTGTCGCAGCTTTATAGTCGACAAATTGTATTTAAATTATCACTCACTTGAGCCTCACTTATTTGGGGTAGCCTAGCATTAACAAAATCCATGCAGATAATTTATATGGGATTGATCGCAGCTTTACAGTCCACATCTGAACACGGCATGTAGTTTCGGTCTTGGCAAATGAAGTGTTTTTAATGACTCCAGACAGAATTTTCAGACCCCTCGTTCATGTTGCCTAGCAATACCTATTAATCTCCCCATGGCTGCTATGCATACAGGTCCCTTACGGCCAGGCAAAGGTCATCATTCCACACCTAATTAACACTCCCCACACTTCACATACGCACCTCATTTGCGACAAATGCGTTTTCTTTCAATAATATCATATATTTGTTGAGGGTACAGTAGAATGCAGGTCTGCATGAAAGCTGGACCAAAACATGTGCTTATGTCATGCTTTGACTTGTTTACAGTTTGGTATTTCTGAAGGCAGGCATGCTGACCTGTAACTGTTAGTTGGCTGGTAATCCTTGGGAATTTGCTACAGCTAATCACCTCAGTCCTCATAACATGCTCAGAACTGTGGGCCAGCTTGAAAGGAATGAGAGCTAAAGTTGCACACAAAGAAGCAAAAGCAGGAAATGCAGTGTCTGCTATCAAATCTCTTCCAACAATGTATAAAGAAATGAATAGTTTGTTGCCGGGCACTGGGAGGACGGAAGGACAAGCCATTAGCTTACATTGCAACATTATTTTTGTTGAGCTGTGATCATCAACATAATGTTTGCCTGAGGGGTCCATGGAGTACATGTTGGCTCCAGAAAGGTTAAAAGTTGGATGTGCACAGCTTGTATATTTGTGGATGTTTGGTTGTAAACTGCTCTTGGTTTCCAGTTACCTCATTTCCTGAACGAGAACAAATAAATAAATACTTGCATAAAGAGACTTTAAACGACTAAGCATAATTATAGGGCCCTAATTCTACTTATTTTTTAGTGAGCATACATCAACACACACACACACAGATCCTCCTTTTAGCTGCAGACATACCAAAGCCCACGCATCCAGGCTCGCCTCAGTGCTGTCCTTGTAATGGGTGGTATCAGTGCTCCCTGAGCCTGCTCAGGACGATAAAAGCCAGGATAGCTGGGTTTTATCTGCTCTGCTGAAAGTCAGCCATTGACACCATGCACTTTAGAGGAAGTATCACTCAGTAGGAGTACCCATCTATCCTCTCATCTCTTCAGTGACAGCTCGCTCTTTCTCCTTTCACTCTGAGGCAAGATTCGACACATAGACGAATCCTATTAAATCCATCAATATCGCTACAAATTTCAATAATTGGTGTCAGATTGAATGGCGGACTCTTGTAGTAAATAAATTACTCTGATCTCCTGTTTCTGTCCAACACATGTTTAAGGAAAATTCAGATTCCATCCAACCAGCTTTTCTTTTTTTTTCCTGTCATTCAGAAGTTAAATGCTAAGATATGGGTCAATAATAAGACCCAAAATAAGCTCGATACAGCTGCTTTTATCATAACATCTGTAGACGACAGGAAAGTGTGTGAAATCATTATGCCCAGTCGTATCCACTGTATGGTGTCCATATTGGCTCACTTGCTAACAATGACTCAGTGTCTTCCATTAAAGCTCTTTATCCATCCAAAGTAGTTATTTCTTGTCAGCATTGTAGTCAATTTAATTCTTTCGCAATCTCCCACTTCACCAACGGCAACCTCAACAAAACAGTCAATCACGGGCAGCGCCTATTTTTTACCGACAGACAATAGGAACAAAACCGGAGTCGGTGGGTTTGTCCACCATAATTTGATTGCTGACAAGTGAGGGGAAAAAGGTCTGTCAGCTTAGCGACGATACCCAACAAAGGGCAATCTCATTGTAAACGTTGTAGCACTCAATTGCGGGATGATGGGGCGCCGGACAATGGAACAGCAGGCGGCGCTGGGCATGGCGAGGACCCTCCCCGCGGCTCTCCACTGCTGTAATGACAGCCTAAGTGCCAACAGCAGGTGTCTTCCATTCAAGGCTGGGCAGGTTAATAAAGTTTCTCCCTGAAAGTCAATAAACAAGAGCTTGTTCACACACTGGCTAATTGTACTCGTTCTTGTCTGTGCTCTCTCTCACTCTCTCTCTCTCTCTTTCTCTCCCCCTTGCACGTCTGCTGTTTTTGAGGAGAGGAAAGGCATGATAGAATATAACAATATAGAGAAGTAATACTACGTAAGGAAACCACTTTTTTTTTTTTACAACAAAACGTTGCTCAACTATATGTATACTGTTAAACCTTGTGTGGTCATTTGTCTCAGTAGGCGTGGTCATCAAAAGAAACAAAAAACTATGCAATATTATTTCTGTTTTAGCAGTCTTAAACAAACTCTCATTTCCCACAAGACAGACTGCTCCAATCACCCATTACCAACACCTGATTTCTTGGAAGCTAGTTGCCGTCTAAGTTTCTTTCAAACTCAGCATCATCTTTGCATCAGATTTTTTTTGTAAAAGGGCGTCTGAGTGTTAAGAGTTGCCTATATGTGTGTGTATCTATGACAAAGCAGACAGTGATGATCAGTGATGTGTCACAGTTACTGGTATAAGATTTAGTCAATGTATCCGAAAAGTAAGCAACTTACTGAGGCCAGTCACTGAGTACAGTATGCATCGAAGCACAGATGTGATTGTCATAACAACAATAATCCCCTAACCATGCCCACTCTTTTCCAGTTAATGTTAACCATACCTTAGCCATAGTTCATCTGCTCCAAACTCTCCTTGACCTTAACCATAGTTGCCGTGTGCAGATATTGTAGAAGAAGTGTTAAGAAAAGTTAATTAGACGCCTAATAACTTTGTCTTTGAATTTAATCTGGGGGTTTACAGCCACATTCAATATCTGCGTTCTTAAGACAACAGAGATTCATCAAAACAATTATGGGGAATTACATTAAAAAAGCAAGGGATGATATCACATAAGGAAGTAACAGTTTTCAGGACATGTAAAAAAAAGTGCATTTCTGTGCTGGGCAAAGCTGTAGGGTCGTTTTTTTTAAATAATTTTATTTATATATTTCTGCTTTAAGGTTTAGCAACAGGATTTGGTTATACTTTGGAGAAATGATGGTAACAGTTGATTAAAAGGGGATGTTATTGTGGACACATGTAACATTTGGATGTGCTACATGCCCATGCATAAATACACTTTCTGCACACACACTACTTCCTGAATTGGCACCAAATGTTGGCAAAAGACAAAAATCATGAAGTGTTGAATTTTCCAATATAGACGTAACTCTTAAGCTGTTCCTTCTGTTGTGGAGGAAAAAAAACAATCTGTACACGATTAATTAGTGTACAGGATCAAACGCTGTAAACAACATGCCTTTCTGAAAATCCCCAGATTCTTCCTCTGATGTGGAACTTGTCAAATCGTGTTGTAACTCCCATTAATGCAAACTGACCATCATCTCTGTTATGGATAAATGTCACGTACATGTTGTTGTCATTCTTTCTCAGCATCACTTTAACTAAGTCAGGTTTCTGGGTCTTGTGTTCCACCCTTAACAAGAGCCAAGTAAACAACTCCTTATGTTAAAGGAAAGAAAAATGAGCGAAGCAGCTTGGAAAGTCAGTGGAAAAGCTTTCAAAGAGAGAAAGGAGGGACAGAAGAAGAAAAAAAAAAACCTCCCACACCACAACCATGCAGCAAATTGGTTCAGTGCAGTGAACCTGTGTTCTGTGTTTGGGCAGGCAATAAGCAAAACGGGGGAACATGAAATGATATCTCAGCGCATTTATCTTGATAAGAGCAGAGGATGTTGAGGCGTAATAGGAACAACATGGCTGGTAATGAGAGGAACAAGGCATGATGGAGGAGTACACATGGATTACCAGCATTCCTCTTGATGGGGTTTTATGGAGAAAAAAAAAAGAAAAAAAGAATAGAGCTCGCTCGTTTATTTGATTTTAGAGGTTGTGGTTGGGGAGAAAAAAAGCTAGATAAATGCATGTTTCATCAGGGCTAAATATTTCCACCCTGTGAAAAAATGCCGGAAAGCAAACACAAGCCAGATTGTGGACTAGTGGTAGGACGATTGTGGGTATTTGTTTACATGTTGCTGTGTGTGTGAGTGTGTGTGTGTGTGTGTGTGTGTGTGTGTGTGCCTTCGCAAATAAATACCAAGCTTAACCGCTTTCCATGGCATAGCAGGTGCTTCCATAACAATGGTAGCTTAACGTTACTGTTTACCAAAGCTGCTTTTACTGTGAAGTGTTTAACAAATAAAAGAGAGGAGGGAGGAGGCAGGTGATGGATTTAAGGTGTTGAAGTACAGGGAGGGAGAAGGGTGGGTTGTTTAAACCTGAAGTGAGCACATTCAGGTTTGCTAAAATGCTTCCATCATAGTGAAAGACTTCATTATAATCTTCCCTGTCGCTCCACATGCCAACTATCTGCAGATCCTCAAAATCATTTCAGCCCTTTAGTATTGCATCTCTTTTGTCATCTTTGCATCAGATATATTTTGTAGAATAACATTTACAAGTGTGTGCGAGGTCAGACGGACACAATGATGCAGCTCAGCGGTGTGTTAGTCAATCTCCTGTTGTATCCACAAAGCAAGCAGCTCCATCGCATTTCTCGAATGACTCGCATATATTTCCTCTCCGTTCTCTTTTTAATTATTGCTGGTCTTCTTAAGGGTTCCCAAGCCAAGATCCCCTCCTCCTCCTCCTTTCCCTTTCTCTCTCCTGACCAGTTCTTTCTGCCTTGTCACTGTCGGAAACCAAGGTGAGATCAAGACCAAGCAAATCCTCCGAGCTGCGGTGAAGGATACTCCCTTCTTGCTCATCTGGACTTCATTTTGTTCCTTTAGATGCTATCTTTATGTCATAGTGCTTTGCAAACAAACAATAAAGTGGCAAGATTAAGGAAAAACCCTTTATTATGTAAGTGGATTAAAGTGTTTAAAATGAGAACTCTTAATTTTCTCAACGCTACATCACCAGTGCCAAGTCCTTATTTCATAAACAAGATTAAGCCCCATTTGATGTCATCCTTGAAACATGTTTTTCCCATGCTCTCTGACAGCAGTGCTGGTACACAAACAGATCCAGAAAGTGGAGAGATGAGATTTTATCCCACTGCATGTCTGAGAACAGAAGCAGTACGTTAATTGAGATGTAAAGCCTGATAGACTAAGTGGAAACCTTGTATCTAACCAGACTGTCTTTGGTAAATGCGCTAAATTGCTGATAAATTATAAGGATAGTCAGAAGTAATGTGTATACTATGTATTACTGGATATTACATGTTCACTCTATAGTGGTCACAGTCATCTTTTATAAAGTGTATAAACGTTGCCTATCTTATGTAATGGTCAGAAAATGACTTTAATTGAATAAAATCAATGATTTTATCATTCTGCTACAAAGTGTTGTTCTATTTTAGTCACATGCAAATGCACAGTGGACAGGAGGTGTTTCATTTTTCTTAAATTATTTTTATAAACAGATTAGGGTGACTAGACCCATGACAATTATGAATATGCATTGGAAGAAAGATGCTGGACTTGGATCTGAAAACATACATTTATTGATTTCAGTGGATCTGTACGTTGTTGTTTTCAATTCAAGGCCACAGAAATAATAGAGTAATATAGATGTGATTTAGGCGACCCTTGCATAAGTGCATTTATTGCCAAATCAACCCTTTCCAAACTAGTTTACAGTTATAGTCATCTAGTGTGTTCTGCTCGGGGTCTCCTATTACTTGAACTTGCCTGGAAAATCCTTTAGATGAGGCAAGATCAACTAGTGAAATCTTAATTTTTGTAGCTTTGTGCTGCATTTCTATGAGCTACGATAACATTTAACCCATCAAAGTAAGTGGTGACATTTGAGACATGACAAAGAATTAGTAAAAGAAGCAAAAAACATCCGCGGTCAGACAATCACACAGGTTGTAAACAAACCTGAACGTTTAGCCGGGTTATCTAAATGTTTGTTAAAATCTCTTGTTCCACAAGATACTGTCTGGAAGCCCAGCACACAGCACAGAAGGTCAAAGCTCTGCCAGGAAATGTGTCTGTAAACATAAATAGATGTCTGCAACAGAAGCTATAGGCAATCATTTTACAGATAGATTGTTTTCTCTTATCATTTCATTTGGCTCGTTTGGAGGTGCGTTTAAAACCTGTAGGAATATCTAACTGCAGAATAAATTAAAAAAAGCGAAAGACCAATTTTGTCAGAAACATTTGTCTTTAGAAGTGTTTGTGCGTCACTTTTTGTAAATGTATTCATCGGACACCGTTAAATGAAATGTTGAAACATCTCAAATTTGAGTTCAATCAATCAATTAAAATCTGCCACTGAAGACTTTGATCAAGATCATTTAAATTCTACAACTGTACATTATTCTCATCTGTTATTTCCCACAATTGTAACTCCCATTTACATCCCAAACTGTGGCATGTCATGTACCATTATCTATTATCTGCAAAAAAGCTGTTAGATCCGAGTGTCTAAGCTAATAGAGGAATGTTAGCAAACGGCGATTAGCTGGAATCTCAACTGTAGATTTATTTTCTGGAAGCTGAAAGTATGGTGACAGAAAGTAACTCAATACTTTCACACATTATCCTTATCACCTCGGACTCAGTTAAATCACCACTGTAATGGCTGCCGTGTTTTCCTAGCTCACCATCATCAGTTATCCCTTTCTCTCTTCCTCCCCTGCAAATCGCCCCGTGTCGTTTTTTCCCTCCTCTTTTTTTCCCTTGATTTCCTCCAATCTGCCCCACGGAGACTGAGCCAGAGCACCTGCAAGTGCTCACTTTGAAAGATGTTGCAGGCCCAAGAATGCGCGCAGTAAACACACGAAAGCCGTATTTATAATAAATCAGCTTTATGGCCCTCTGATGGAGGTGATATCAGTGAAATTTATGCTGAGAGACCTCGCCGTCCTCAGCGAACCAGCTGCGAGATAGCACTACACCCCCTCAACCCCACCACCACCACCACCACCACCTTCACCCCCCCCCCCCCTCCTCGCCACCACCACCGCTCCGCCCCGGCGAACAGCCCGGTCTGACTGTCAGAGGGCCCAACACAGTGCTCTCTATGTGGCGGGGCTGCGGTCCCTGGAACGGTAAAGTCCAGACTGAAATAGAGTGTGGGCAGGGTGGTGGTAATGGGAAACAGTGTGTGTGTGTGTGTGTGTGTGTGTGTGTGTGTGTGTGTGTGTGTGTGTGTGTGTGTGTCTGTGGTTGTGTGTATGTGCAGTCATTTGTGTATTTAATGTAGGCTGGGTTGCACAAATAGCCTTGTGGAAGAGATCGAAAGAGTGTCAGAGAGTTTTTAACGTACATCAGTGTTACAGCGACTCTAGACCGGTGATATCTCTGTTTTTCCTCGACATTTAACCATAGAACGTTTCCCACTATCTGATCAATTGTTCTTCTGCGGTCACATTGAAGCTAAAGGTTACAGGAGGGTTAAACAACTTTGTAACAGAGTGATCATCTGGAAGTCTTACAGTGAAACCTTAAATAGAAGCGTTTCAAAGAATACAAACACACACACTCGGCTATCTCCAACAGATGGTTTCTGTCACTGCTGGCCAATGGACAAAAAACACATTTAAGAGCAATGATGTCACAGCTATGTATGCGTTGTTCGGTTTCACCTTACAGAACCCATTCCCATCATTCCATGATGAAAGGTGACCACCCGCCATTATTTGGTTTTCAACAGATGCAGGCAATAATAACAACGACTGAGGCCCCAATGGTTAGAAGTGTTCTTAAAGCCTCTAAAACGCTGTGGAGTTACACATAATCAAGCCCCGAAATAAACCACGTAAACAGTGAATTACTGTGTTTTCCTCTGATGTCATCTCCTGCCCGTTCTGCCAAGAAGGGTGCAGCAGCTTCTGTAAATGTTTGTTGTCCTTTTGTCAACAACCCCTCTTCAGGAGCCCTCATTCAAACCTGTTTGCCAATTTGGTATCCTGCCGAAATGTCACAAAGCTAGATGAGCAAAATCTGGGAATGAGTCGCATCTTTCAATTGAATGTAATTATGATTACATAGTGAAACGGAGGCTAATGTGTTCTCTTTTAGAAATCAATGAAGATGTTAGTCAAGATCGCAGTAAACAAATCCCCCAGGTGTGAATGCCTCCAGCTGACTGAGTCTAAGAGGCTAATTACAGGAAAATGCAACATATTCAAAAGCTTTTAAAGTGGACCTATCATGCTATATTATAATAATATAGTATAGGACCATACCTATAAGGCATATTTATACTTTTTTTTTTTCAAAATACCAAACAGATCATGCATTTTAGCCATGCCTCATTTCGCTCAATTTGCACTTTTTTAGCCCTGTTTTTGCAAGGGCTGATTCTGTGAGAACAGCACCACCTACAGGCCTGGCATATGTACTACAGCGTCTCCAGCGCTTTCGAACGGCAATGGCCGTGGCTGTCTCCTCCTGATTGGTGGAGTTGGCCCAATAGCCGTAGCGCCACTGTCCTGACGTCAGGACAGTGTTCAAATCTGGATCAGTTTTTATCAGATCCGTTGCAGCCCCTTTTTTTAGAGATTTGGGTATGGAGGAAAATAGAGAGGGTTGTGTTTTCTGACACTTGGTGAGTTCCCTGGAACACCGGGGACACATATTCATGTATAAAAGACGTACAAAAGTGCATTTTGCATGATAGGTCCCCTTTAACTTAAAACAACATGAGTGTGTGGCTAAAGGTAGCAGAGACATAAAATGTAATCCAGGAGGTATAGTTTAAAATGTATATCCAATTTTGAATGCTGTTTCTAAAACATTGCAGAGTGGAATAAAGTAATTAAGTACATTTACTCAAGTACTGTACTTGAAAGAGTCTGAATACTTCCTCCATCACTGCACACTCGTTTATATTCATTATATGGGACAGGATTGTATTAATCTGATAAATGATCAATGTGACGGTCATTGTAATGTTCACCAATTAGAATAATGTGATTCACATTACAAAGCAGTCTCCCAGGCCCCACTGGTTCCTGAGTAATATTTCTGGGAAATTGGAGGTTTGAGAGAAGCATAGTAGAGATGAATTCAACCAGTTACACACATATCACATATATTTTTCAGGATTATTTTTCTGATATATATTTTGAGATCTTAAAATGTGACTAATTGGAATGTTTATACTTATTATAATACCTTGTAATTCAGAGAAGGCTTGAAACGACTTTAGCACATAATCAAGGTTATTATTGTTTATATAAAGTATAATGGAAAACATACATTATTCAATAAACTGTGAAATGATGTAATAAATATTTATGTCAAATAGGTGTATGGGATCCTGCAGTATTTTCAAAAAACTTGACTGTGGCCCTGCCGGAAATGTGTCCTTGCATGAATTTGATTGGTAGATGAGCTTTTATTTTGTCGCAGCAACAGCTGAGTCAGGTACATTTTTAAACTGTTGACCTGCTCTCATTCCCTTCACAGCTTCTTGTGTATTATGTGTGATAAATAAACAACACCCAGCTTGATGTTCTGTGATGGGAGGAGAGAACAGGAAACCGTGGTGTGATTTTCGTCAAAGCAGCATGAGGAGGGATGGGGACCCTCTTCTCCTCTTCCTCCCCCCCTCCCCTCCATGTTCTCACCTCCTCTCCCCTGCTGCGACCCGACTCCCGGTGGGTGGGGCAAAAAAAAGTGCTGGAGGGGAAACCGGCGGCAACAAATTTGGCAGTTACCCCAACACCAACCACTGGGTGTTTGAGCAGTTGCCACGGTGACCAGTGGGCTCCCACAACAGGGATCAGGCCTCCCGTTTTTCGCACCTACAGCTCCAGGGGAGAGGAAGCAGCCTGGGATGGGAGGTGTTTGTTACAGGAACAAAGAGGTCGGAGTGACGGAGGTTTACTCGCACACACGTTTCCCTTTTTTTCTGTATTCTAAGTTGTGTTCTGGATATGATCAAAATCAGAATAATGTGTTTATATGTATCTTTTTCAGATCCTGATCCCGGATATCCCCTCGCATATAAATACACAAAACATTTCAAATGAAACCTTAGAGACCATTCAACGTAAGCCAAACCGCTGAAAACAACAATAACCGGAATAACACAGACACATGCCTCATTATCCTGGCTAATATCACTAAAGCTGTGGTACTTTTATTTAGCAATTTCCCCAATTAGCTTTTATTCCATGAGCTTTTGAAAAAGGACACATTGCATGCGTCAAAACAAAAATGTTGTATTTGTGTTTCCTGAATGATAAAGGGGTATTGAAGTGCGTCTAAACACAGTCATAAATCAGATTTTCCCGTGGGAGGAAAAGGGTTTTGAGTGCATGACTTTTTACTTTGACGTTGGAAATGAAAATCCAAACGTTAGCAGCATCATTTGGTTCTCTAACACAGCAGGACCCTCACGCCTGGCCTGTGTGTGTGTGTGTGTGTGTGTGTGTGTGTGTGTGTGTGTGTGTGTGTGTGTGTGCGTGTGTGTGTGTGTGTGTGTGTGTGTGTGTGTGTGTGCGTGTGTGTGTGTCTCAAGTACGCCCTTAGAGTATAATACAAATCGAAAACAAAAAAGCACAACCACTCTTAATGCTCCTGACGCATTTTGCAACCACCTACCCTTTGTGTATTTATTTATTTTATTTTATTGTCAGCGGAAAATTTGTGTCATGTTTAAGGGCCCCAGGGATCATTGGTGAAGCACAGCGAGGAGAAAAATGTGGCTTCAGTTAGCAGAATCCTTTACAAACTACAGCGGATAAAACTGATGCTTTTACCTCTCCACTTTAGCTTTATTTGTGTTTACAACGTGTTCGTTAGTAGAGATTGGAGCTACTTTATGACACACATGCTAACCTTTGTATTCCATTGCTAGGGCATTACACATTCTCTTCTTGATTTGACGTAGTATTACAGGTAATATGACTAAGCATGCTTTTAAGAGCTTCCCAGCAGTCAACAACTCCAGTTACATCCGGCCTCGTAACTATCTGATTTAGGATCTGCACTATAGCCCACCAGAGGTACACACAGTCACTTTAAGAAGAGAGATTTAAAAAAGCGACCGCAGAATCATTCACAGATGAGATCAGCTTAGCACTGATAAGATATTAAAGCACATGCTTAGTATTTAAGTTGTTCTTATTATCCACATATCCCATGAAAAGACCAAAACCAACAATAAATGAATTGAGTGTATCCGTCATACTCCAGCCTGCCAACATCAATACTCAGTAAAAACAAC
Source organism: Trematomus bernacchii (assembly GCF_902827165.1). NCBI lineage: Eukaryota > Metazoa > Chordata > Actinopteri > Perciformes > Nototheniidae > Trematomus > Trematomus bernacchii. The sequence continues at coordinate 3,669,245 of NW_022987313.1, read as the reverse complement.
TCTGCAGCTTAAAATAGTCCCCCACAAGGTGTGCTATTTATAATTCTTCAAGTAAAGTTTGCTAAAATCAGCATTACCCGGCAACTTGGTAAAATTTTTTACTTTTTTTGAGAGTGTTTTAAAGATTTTTAGTAGGAAAAAAATAGCATTTGGGATGAAAGCCAAAGACGGGAATATGGAGAGAATGTAATTTCTCAACAATAAGGATAATATAGAATATAACCAGCCTTATCATTGTGTAGCACATACTCTATAGCATGTTGTGTTAGCGTGCCTGGGTGAGTGTATGTGGGGTAAACTGTATCCCACCCCTGAGCTTCAGCTCTCAAATCAAGGCCCTGAAAGTAAACAGTGCACTGCCAGAGGACCTTGTTTATCAAATCTGCAATTGCACTCATAGAGCAAAATGACCTACAATTACAAGCCCAGCTAGAAATTAAGTTTTCAGTCAGCCATCCAGAAAAAGATCATAGGATATCCTGCAGAAGGGAATTCTTCAGTAGTCCTCTCCTTGTTCCTCCCCCCCCCCTAAAAACGCCATACTGTAATGGCTGTTGAAGTCACTTGCTTCTAAAATATGTTCCTCAGTTTTTTGTGAAAGGGTTTATGTAGTTACCATGCATACGGACACATAGTGGTTGAGAGTGTATATTTCACATCAGGGTCATATTTGTAGAATTTCCTCCTAAAACAACCACATCAGGGTTATTCTTCCAAGCACGAGAGCTTTGTTGCTACCGACTTTGCCAAGATATTCCGACCACTCCTAAAACGTCAACCGTTCCAGCAAAAGCAATTACGTGCTGCTGCCCTGAAAGCAAAGTGGAGAGGTTCTCTCTTTAAAGTGTGTAAAATTCCCTCCTAGTTTAATTATGTGGTGCTGGGTGGAACCTGGAGGCTACTCTCTCCACTCTGCTTTAACATAAGTGCATTTTCCATGGCAAAAGCATGCAACATATCGGTTCCCACAGAGAGATCGGAAGCACGGCGGATCCCAAAACCTGGGTTACAGCATTCCTGGATCCCTGAGCAGTGTGGTGACCTAATCGCCTGACCACCTACCGCTCCGTGCCAAATCCCAAGCAGCAGGCCAGACACCCCTGAGAGTAACATCTGACTGCACCATGAAATATTACGTCAAGAATGAGTCATTGGATACTGAGTCTCGGTTAGAACAGCTTTACATACTCACAAACACAGGAGCTCTACTCAGACTGGATCAAGCCGGTGAATAAACCGCATCACTGAAAGGAAACTTGTCATTTCTGGCAGCTACATTTTTCAGTTTATAATGTTACAGTACATTTTAAAGACCATTTTAGAGACCAAAAAGTGACAAGTTGTTCTCATATTAGTAAAAAATGCCTGGTACACAACTGTTACATACGTACGTTTATGGTAATATAAATGTATGAGCTATGTAACAGCTTCATAACGAATTACATATGCCATCAAAGTATTTCAAAATCAGTTTTATTTGCCTCAGAGGGAAAAACATGCTGACACCCTCGAGTCAATCACAGGGAAATTACTTTGACAAGCTGCACTGTGACAAAAGTCAGCCAATATTCTGCATCCAGCTGTTGTGCAGTGTTGACATTACAAACAAATTCACTTTGACAAATATCCAAGCTAGAGACCCCAAGTTTGATAAACAAATCGGTCTCTCCTAATAAATCAATTCATGTTGCTTTATTAATGTTTTGACGTATCAGTCAAGCACATAATCAGTCAGCATGTGTAGATTACTTACAAAGCAAGCAGGGCTGTGGCTATTGACCAAACATTTTGACCGCTAAATGTATGACATCTATCATCCGAATGATTCCTGATTAGTGTTGTAACAATTTAATTTACTGGTGCTAACAGTGTATTAGTTAATGGATAACTAATTCATTACGCCAGTCAAATCCAGGGACCACCAAACTTCTGAAAATGGCAGCTGAGGAAGCTGCAGTGGTTGCAGTTTCTGCCTCGAACACGGGAATATAAATATGACAAATTTGCAAAACAGATGTCAGAAATGGTGGTCAAATATAAAGGGTAGGGGCCAATGCTTTGTCCTCTTGCAATTTTCTATTAGGAAGAAGAAAAAGAAGGAGAAGAAGCAGAAGAAGAATAAGAAGAGGTCATTTTGCAAACAGACTTTTTTAGACAACACTCCCTTTTAGAAAACGTAGGCACTACACAAGAGTACATAGTGTACACATTGTATTACATGAAAGACTACTAATGTGAGTAAGTAATTTAAGCCACATCAGGTGTTTAAAAAACAATACACAAAGCTGGCTAGTTAGCTTATTTTTCGAGGTGCCGTTTTCTGGTTGTACATAAGAATCAGAGAAACCTGCTTTTCTTACCTTTGTCTGCAATAAAGACCCATTCTGTCAAAGGTTACCAACCATTTCAATTATGCTATTATTGAATTGGTTTACTAGACCCACATTTGTGCCCTTCATCAACCAAAAGTCTGCTAGCAACAGTAACTAAGGGAGGTATAGCTTTGCTAAGCGAATCGTAGATTCCCTATGAAGGCCAAACATGTGTTTGATGGAACCAGGTTCAAAACAATTTCATAAAAAATGAGCATTTTATCAATTTGTTCTGTTTCAAAACTCCTCGGCTCTCCTGTTGCCCATGTTTCGCCCACACAGGGATGTTAGCATATTCTGACTGCTTCGAATTCCTTCCTGCCCTCTTGGGAGCACACACTGTGTTTTAAAACTTGTTGGGCCCTTTCAAGTTTTATTGGAAAGTATGTAATTACATTCTTGAAGGAATAACGGGTCCCTGGAGTGATTTATATGCTGTATTAAATGTCATATTTCAAAAAACACGCTGTTGACACTTACATGTTTAAGAGCTTCTTGATAGCCTTAAATGATGGACAATACAGATACAGTGAAAATATAAGGTTGGGGGGTTAGGTTTGGAAACAGGGCATAGGTTTTAAGTCTACTCCTACTCTGTAAAGCCGTGTTGATGTCTTACTTCACAGTGGTTTGTCGGGATGTCCGTGGTTGTCTCTGGACCATTAATGATTTATGAGGTTAAACCCTTTGCCGCTGATGCAATTAAAAACATAATATGACATGCAGTTTGATACGTATCAATCATTGTTACACTTTTGCCTTTCTACTTTGGGTCAGTTAAGGTGATGCAAGTCTTTCTGAAAAAATTGGATTTGCTGAATAGCAACTTTGTACAGTAACGTCATAACCTGATTTTGAGAATAACATAGTTTGATTGGCACACAATGAATTCCACAGAAATCCAGACGTACAACTTCTAAGCTCCGGTCACAGGACCTCTCAGGAAACTGTATCGGAGTCTCCCACATCAATTTCCATCTATTCAAGTCTAATCTGTTTTTCTCGAGCACCGGCACATAACACTTGTGAGGTTCTCCGTCACAAAGCAGGGCCACTGCTGGAGAATTTATATGGCTGCCTCTTAGCTTGGCCTCTTAGGGACTTCGGTGTGGGCAAAGTCAATACTCCTCTCAGATTAAAGGAGTATCTTCAAGTGCCAATCCAAATGGTGATAAAAAAGCTTTTTAATCCATTGAGAAGGTTTACCAGTGTAACCCCCCAGAGTCCCCGCTTCAGGCGTTGCCCCACTCAGGCTGCGTCTGGACAGTGTTGAGGCCCGAGTGTGTCTCCTTGCACCCTGACAGAGGGAGAGAAAGGCCTAAAAAAGACCCCCTCCGCCACTCACTTGACCAGCTCCCTTTGATAACATCTGGCAGGGGCAGGTTTGCGCCAGCGACAGCAGGAGATGGAGGGACATTAAAGCCCTGTCACTCACTTGGCAGGAAGGCAGTCAGTAACTCCACATCATTCCGCAGACTGAACCTCAATCGCCTATGCTGGAGTGTCACTGATGAGCTCTCTTTCTAATGGGTCTGATGTTCTCTGACAAGTGTGTTACATGAGATGATGGCTTTAGCGCGAATGCTTTTTATTCTGAGCTAAGATCCCTTTATCTTATCATTTAAATAACTGAAAGTGTCTTAGTTGGTCAGACCAAACGTTGTCTGTTTGAAGGTATTCTTGAACAAGAACTAAATGCTCTGCGACGTGAAACCTAAACATCCTTTAAAGAAGGAAACTTATAGTGTTTATCTAAACAGTGATGTCCGTTGAAGAAGATTTACCAGAAAGACTTCGACCATATATTTGGTCTTGGTGGGGGTGGGAGGGTGTTGCAAGCAGTTTAGAGGGGGCTGAAAGTGAGTTTCAACACAGCTCCCCCCGGAAAGGCTCAGACCAATTCAACATCCATCCCTCTCCATTTTCCTTCTGTTTACTTCTAAGTTCATGAGTTTACATGCCAATTCCATTACAAGGATTAAAATAGTTTGTCCAATCCATCCTCAAACTCTGCTTCCCTTGTCTTTCTCCCTCCCTTAACCCCTCGCACCACTTACGAGCTTTCAGGTCCCAGGGCTGGGTTAGGGGATTACAGGACAAGCACGCTGCAGCCCGAGCACCCAAAGAAAAGCATGTGTTGAAGAATGTTCCAATGAGATGTCCGAGCATTAGTGAAAGCTGAGGTTTGATCAATGGCTGTGGCGCGTGTCTGCACTAGTGAGCACTTCACGGAGTGTCTGAAGGAGAAGAAAGAGAAAATGAAGGTGTGTTGTGACATGGGGCTCAGGGTCTAGGCGGCAGGGTCACCTTTGAGCTGCTGCTGATTAAGGGCCGGTGTTCACAGGTGAGCGGCTCCAAGCAGGATTTAGTGACACAGGCACAGAGGTGAAATCACACCACTCTCGCAGCTAATGTCAAGGCAGCCAAGCACTGCTGACCTCTCCCCAAAAAAGGCCACAGGCAAGATATGTTAGCTGTGTGACTGTGCTCAGTTTACGCAAAGAAAATTGATAGCAGGTTAACTTTTTAAGAGTCACTTTTCAAATAAACTATGTACAGAAAAAAAGGAAAAGGAGGAGATGTTTCGAGGCATGACATGCTTAGCTCTTTTCTCATCTACAGAGTCCCAGACTTTGGGATCAGAGGTTCATAATGTAGGTAGTAAAATAAGCCAGTGAGTCAGTCGCTGCCTGTGGGTCTAAGCCACCCGCAGTTGGTAATCTCCTTCGGAACTGGAGGGGCTCAAAGGGGCTAAGCCTGGTCGACACCTCCGAAGGGACGTCCACAGCATATCTTCAAGTGCTCCCAGCAGCCTGGTTGGTAAAACAAGGCCGAGGCTTTATGTGTGCAAGAACTCTGCTCGACTCTCAAGACATCATACGCAGCGCTGCTGGAGAACATATGACTACAATTGTAATTTAATAATTGAGAGAACAAAAAATCGGAGCATAACTTAATAAGACCATTTTAGTGTGTAACCAATCTCTCAAAAGTGAATGAGAGCAAAGGAAGGCCAAGCTTTCTATAATAAAATAAGGAGTATTCGACTCATTAAAATACATTTCTTGTATTGAAACATAAGTAATTATCTACAAATAAAATATAGATATTTTTCCTTCAAATAACACAAAGTTCCTCACACCCATGTAAACATGACTTTACAAAAACTGCTTCATATATTTGTTTGATCTCGCGAGAAATGTAAAGTTATGCTTTTGATAAGATATTCTAACTAATCCAATTTTTGAAATAAATAATCATCATGAGTACATTTGGATTAACAATACTAAGAGTACTTTCTCAGTTAACCCTTAGATGCATAAGTGGGTCTTTTTTGACCCGGTGAGGTGGTTTTCTTGAAGTATCATTTCATATTCCAGCTATTCCTCAAAAAACATGTTTTGGATATCATGCCATTCAAATTTTAAATTTACATTTTAAGAAATGGTAGTTTTTGTATTACTACCCCAAGCTTCCATAAGTGGGTCAAAAATGACCAGCATGCATTTTCTATGGAATCCTATGGGAACCATTGATTCTTATCACCTGTGGCTGTCAGGAATACATTCACTGTAGACCTAGACCACACAGACTACATCACAAGTGACACCTCTCAGGAAGATTATTTTACACGGCAAGATCTGATACAAGGACTCAAAATCGCTTTACAATATAAGGGAAGGTTAGGGTTGGGGGTATAGGACTATCAAACTTGATCAACTGGCATGGATTGATGGGGGGTGGGCTATGAGTAGACTACAGGAGAAGAGATGAGTTTTGAAAAGGGACTCGAATACTGTGAGGGTCTCAGAATAGCGGAGATCTTTGCATCAATATGTTCAAAACGTTTTTTTTCAAAATGTAAACAATTTTTATTAAATTATAAATAGTGAAAAATTAAATATAAAATATTTCTAGTGTGAACCAAAATATAATACTAAATATTATACAAGTGATTATTGTTAACCAAAATGACAAAAATGGCATAAAAACACATATTATTCTAATGCGGGTCCTTTTTGACCCACTTATGGAAGAGTGTAGGATCCAGTCACTCGTGCATCTAAGGGTTAAAAGGCTAAAGAAAACTTCCAAGTATTCCTGCCACAAATCGAGATGCCTCTGTGATTAGATCTACCCATAAAAATAAATAACGACATGGATATATTTCCTTGTTCCATATTTCATCACAGGTACAAGTACAGTTCAGGTTGATTTTTGTGTTATCGCAAAATGCTATTTTTCAGGTTTGTTTTTTTAGGTGTTTGAATTTAATCTGCAGTGTGCATCTTGTGGTCTACGGTAATGCCGGTGGAGTCGTGTCTTGTTGACTTTGACACAAAATCATGCTGGTGTTACATTGCAGAATCTCATAAATCTTAATAAATCACACAGACATACTATTCTAAAATATGTTATCATTTGTTGAGTGTTAGTTTACCCAATACAGACGTGATGTTATAATGTCTGCAACACTGCACCAATGACCTGTCACATGTGATACCAATATGCACAAAGTCAAACAACTTTGAAAATGTGTTAAAGTAGTGTTGTTAATTTAAGATTAAGTATGTGATATGATCTTTGAATGAGTTGAATTATTTTGTGATAATATCGTTAAACAAGGGCCAGTGTTCTGAAACACTTGTTGATGTTTCAGAGGATTCATCTGTATTTCATATAAATGTAGAACAATGTGTGACGAATAGTAATATGTGTTCAATTTTGTGTTGAAATATCAGATCCTCGGCCTGATCAATCCCAGTCAATAGAACTTAAAAGTGAAAACATGCAGTATGGATACAACAAGAAAGGCTGGAGAACTAAATTGTGCACAACAAGGTCCCCATCAAAGAGACAAATGGTTTTAGCAATGGTGTCAAGAGTCATGCAGAAGGTATGTGTAAGAACGTGAGGAATATTAAGTAGCCTGAGTCACAAAGAACTTCCCAAATTCGCACAGACACACACTGCAGGACTCTTTATCTGCAGTTTTTGCATAACTTTTTTTGTCATGGGGATGTATCCTTAAAGCCAAACCAAAGTCTATCCGGGTGACTGGAGAGATAAGTAATGATTAACACAATCAATTATCTGATTTTAAGGAGCAAACAGTGCAGACAAAACATATTAGAGTAAAGGAATAGAAGTAAATGCAACATGTCATATCAAGTATTGTCAGATTGAATGTAAATTCATGTTTCAAAAGTAAGTGTCAGATGTCACATTTATTTGACATTACATTTTGGGTGGAAATGCAACTTTATTTGTTACATTATATTACAACACAGTCTTTCTGACGCTATCTTTAACTTTCCTTTTACACTCTCATTGGAAACCAAATGTAATCATTACCCGAGTATAAATCCTCAGGCTGTGAATACGACACTTCTGAGATATGCAGCTTATCAGTTAGTTAATCCACTTCAGCAACATTGGTCAGTATTAGTACGGAAATTCCCGGGGACCTAGAAGCTTGGCAAAGTTTGCCCCTTTTGCCAATAAAAGCTTCTTACTGCAAACAGCCTAGAACAACACTGGATAAACGATTGACAAGCGCATTGTGAGAACATTTTAGAGTTATATTGAAGGAAGTACAAAAGTATTATATTGAAGGAAGTACAAAAGTATTATATTGAAGGAAGTACAAAAGTATATATCTATTAAGCAATCCTTAGATTTGAGTGCATCTTTCCGTCACAGAGTTCTGCAGATTAAATGGTTGCACAATAATGAAACCAATTACAGCCTTTCTTATTACAGTGTGGTGTTCCACAGAGGAGCTCCCTGGGTATCCTACTGTTTTTTCATAACATATGCATCTCCTGCAAGCTTGGGATAAATGTTAGAGATGATTGATAATTGAGACTGATTCTTTAAACAGCCATTTTTGTATCCAACAATACATGGTGTCATAATAAATGTGCTGATGTGGAGAGAGCTGCTGCAAACAAAACAGCTGCAATTGTTGTGTTTTATTAGTTAAATGCTGCAAGGCTTTTGGCTGTTGGATCGATATTAACAAAAATAGGAACAGGATGTAATAGTCCCATTTCTCAGACATCTTAAGGGGAAACGGATTGGTATTTTTTTTATGTCAAACAACAATTGAACTAATCAAGCAATTATCTAAAAACGCTTTTCTAAAAATAAAAAGTATTAAATGTAATAATGATGAATGTGCAGGCTCAATATATGACAACATGTTTGAATAAAGTATTGAGTATTAGATTGATTAAAGTGTGTGTGTGTGTTCATCTGTTCTTTTCTTTTTTTAAAGGGTTATTAAAAAAATAACATCTACAAATGCACAATGGAATTCACTCCAAAGATATTCCAGCACAAAGGCTCCATATGGTACTTTATGTTACCCCCTAATGAGCATCAGAAACGTTGTAATGTTTCATCAAAGCTTTAAACACACAGTATTAATTTAGATCAAAACAACACATTGTCCTTAAATAGGGTTACAAAAAACGGTGCATATTTGATTTAGTATGAAGTTAATCAACAGAGAAAATGTTGGTTTAAAAAGTAGAGAGAACACTTCAGTTTCTCCCTTTCTGTACACTGACTGAAGAGCTATCAGGGGCCTCATTAACTCAATGATTGCCTCTTTAGAGAACACATATTGGAATAAATGCCCCCACATCTGTTTGGGGAATAAAAACCAGCAAAATATATTTGGTAAAAAATTAACTATAATTTGTCCATTGAAAAATGAGCTGTGTTTCAGGTGGATGCAATGAAGCAGGTCAATAACGATTTAAAGCAGCCACACAGGTAATATTATTTTTTTAAGAATTGTCCTAGTTTTTTTTTTTATAGATTTTTGACATTTTAATGGGTCTGCTTTGCTTGTTTACTGTGTAAATCTGAGAGTTAGGATCATTTGGATAACATATGTGGCCAATAAATGCCACTCAAAATCTCTTTAGACAAATGATTTACATTTGCAGGTACATGGGTACCACGACGCTACGAAGAGTTTACTGTCTGGATCCCAGCATTGAAATGCAGATTCAAACCATTGAGCACATGACCCTTCGGCTGGTATTCACAGTCAAATTACAAAGTTTCACATAATGAAAAAGAAAGAAAAAAACAGCGCGCAATGAGCTCTCTTTATTTAAAGTGGAGGAGGAGAGAAGGGGGGTTATCCAAGGTGTTTGAGACAGATGAGGGAGGTGGGGGTCGGGAATGGGGGGAGGAGGCAGGGACGGTAAATTGGGCGGACACATAAAAACTGCAAGGGGCCATAGATGCTGGATCATTTGCAAAGTCTGGCCGTTCTGCGCACCACGAGCTGAACTGGAGACGGATAGGGAAAGGAAACCCCGCCGAAGACCCCGAGCATCGGCCTTCACTCCGACCCTGTCTCCTCTTGTCCGTTTAGAGGTGTCGCGAAAGGATTAATGAGCCAAAAAGGCACCCAACTTCCCCTTTAAGGCTCATTTCGGCGTTTTTCGGCTTTACGCCTGGACTGCCTTTCACCTTCCCTTTCATATTCACTTCATTCGAGGATACCTGTACCTCTACTGATGGTAAGCGCTCTTTTACTCACACATTCCCGATTTGTCATGCTTTCAGGAACGCAATATGTTGATTTCAACAGGAGGAAGTTTGTGACTTTTACTTTTGGTCTGTGATGTTTGTGCGCGTTTAACAGACATTACTGAGAGTTTGGACAGCACTTACCGGCAGAAATGTAAAAGGATGCATGCCCATAATAATCTTACAGTCTACTTCATTGACATAGAAACGGATTTAAAGTGGATAAACAAGTATTTGGGAACAAATCGCGCACTAATCCTGGCAGAGCTCGCATCAGGTTAAAGCCTTTTGTGCCGGAGAGTTAAACAGTGACAAACCAACACAGTGAGGTCATTTCCAAACAGAGTCCAATTTCTCCACGCCTGTCTTTCTTCAACATAATTAAAATGTTTACATTATTCCGATTTGTGACTTTTCCAAAGTTTGGCACCGATCTTCCCTATTACACACCTGTATCTGCCTCGTGTCATGCGTAATGAGAGAGATGGAGATGACACAAACTCAGAATTAAATCTAAAGAGTGAAGACGAACATCCTTATTTTCCTAAGATAATTTTTGACTCTAAATAATGCAAAAAAATATATCGTGCGTAATTTAACCAGATTTACAACGGCACGTTCCTGTCATGTTGTGCCAAAGTTTGCAAAACCAGTCAGTGCCAAACCATTACAGTCGCACAGCAGAGGTGATGCAGGTTTGTTAATTGTTCGATGTTGTAATATAAGGACTCATGTGGTTTTACCTGTTGTGTAACGATAAATTATAAAGTGTAATTACGTCATTTAATACAGAAAAGCTGCAGCAGCGAAAACATATTGCGGCCTGCTGGCGCATGGCGTCTTTGGCACACTGCTTTACTTTTCTACTGAAGTTTCTGCTGCAGAGAAACGTTTTTATTCACATAATTATAATTTATAAAATCACCTGCATCGGGCAAAGAAGGTTTCAATTTAATTGGGGTTGTTCCAGGAGACATTTTTGGTGATAATATTTTACAATTGTTTAATTTAACACCCTGCAACCTGTTGGAATCAGCTGATAGCATTAGGTATGGTAAAGTGATTTTCTCACCGTGTTTAAATGTATTATTAAAAAGATCGAAAGTATCATGGACATTTAAAAATAAAGTCGTGCAACTCATCTTTTTTATCGGAGTACTTGTTTCTCAGAATTCACTCCAGCTAACAAAACCATTAACCTGCTTTCAGTGATCTCACTGACTGTGAATGTTCTCACTGTTGAACTGCTCACTGGGAGCAAATAAAATCCCAAACTTAAACTATCCAACAACAAGAAACTTTACAGGTCTCTGTTTTATTTCCTTCAACACCAATGAGGACATTACATTTTATGGGCACATTGGCTCATTGTTAAGTAATTATTTAAAATTCTTGAGTTACATCTCCCTTGTTATAAGAATGTTTTAGAGGATAGTGTTTGTTTTGTTTTTGATCAGGTAATTTCTTGCAGTGGCCATCACAATAGTTTATATAATTATGAACTGTTTATAGTACAAAACGTATTAATATCAACCAGAAAAGGACATTTTTCATCTAGCATGGCATCAAAGTTCATAAAACACGATTCCCATGACTATAAACATGTTAGTTAACTGATTACTGGCATCTGAAAGGATACAAATCAGGCCAGAGATTTGGCTGTTCCCGTGGTAACCGGCTGCCTTCTCCCTCTTTCTTTCTTTCTTTCTGGTTTTCCCTCCCACCATCACTGTCAAATTCCTCAGAAAACACATCTGAAGAGCCATGTGCATAGTCTGATCACATTATCTCTGGTCAGAGAGAGAGGGAGGCCAAGGGGGATCGAGCAAAGCCAAGGGCAGTTGACTGCTCCGGCCTAATTGCAGCCTGGTCTGCATTTGTTGTTTCAAAATTTGACTCAAGTCTTTCGCTCAGTACCAAAACCCTCTGAAAGTGAAGCTTCCTAAAACAAATCTTGGAATTCGCTTTTGCCTTTACTGTTTGATCAAAAGCAGTGAGTCAGATAATACAGATAAAAGTCTTGTAAAGTAGTTCAAAAGATGAACAGAGTTTGGTGTAACTCCAAATGTTTTGCTTTTTTTTCATCTGGGGAAACAGGCCAACAAAATGAACGCAATTACTTTTTCCAGAGTTGAAAGTTTACTCCCTGTCTGTCTTACATGTTCTTTCATCATCATCGCACCACTTTGAGTGTCTGTCTGTTTTAGCCTGCAGCTTTGTCAGTGGCTGGTTACAGTTACAAGATGTTCTGTATGGTCAGTGTTTTTGAGTGCTATGAATCCCTGTAATCATGGGAGAGGCCCTCGCTGTACAATGAACGTTTGTTGTAAGAGATGTGCGCACACATACACACACTCTCTCAGAAACACACACACGTTATCCCCCCACCCCATGGGTAATAGAGCTGATCATGTTCTGAACCCTCCTCTCTCTTTGCCACAGTTCTCACGAACATGCAAGCGGTGGCATACACTCGTGCACGCGTACAGGCACACACACACCGTTTAGCTCATGCACACACACACTGCACATCACCCTTTCTTTGCACACACTGGATCTAGTGTCATGACCGAGAAAGAGGGGGGGGTCAATCGGAGGTCAAAGTCTAATGCTGTTAGGAAAAAGATCCTTGGTTGCATGTACAGTGAGCCATGCAGAGGCCGAGATAATCGCAAAGATACGAACCCAGATATTTACACAAACACATACACACAAACCCACACACACACACATAATGTTCCTGTGAATGTGCATCCTCACTGTGTAGTAATGCTTGGGTGCTCTCCAGTGGAACAGGCTCCAAATGATGACCAAAGACCTACGTAGCGCGGAGTAGACATTTCTGCTCTGTGGTGCTGTTGTTGTGGTCGGTCTGTCAATAAGTCAGTCATTTTTATTAGTATGATTCAACAACATTTAGCACATTTAAATGCCGCGTAAAATCATTGAGTCATTAATTAGAGCCATGTTGCTGTGCTTGTTAAACCTACCAGAGGAAAAAGGCACTGTTGATGCAGGACATTTCATTTTTAGAGGTATTTTGTCTAAGAATCTGCTTCAAAAAAGAGTAAAAGCCAATTATACCCTAAAAAAAAAACAGTACACACACCAGGGCTGAATTAAAGACGTTGCTACTGATGACAGTGATGTCAAAGAGCAGAAGACCCTGTCATCAGCGTCACTTCAACCTGTGTGATCCCTCAAGAGGGGAAGCGTTACTAAGAGATGAGGCCTTTTTGACAAAGATGCATTTGGTTCCTTGTCTTAAAGAGGTGAAGTCGCTTGGAGGGATAACGGTTGACCGAGTTCACTTGGAGACGGTCTCTGTAAGCAAACAGCCCTCTTGTTTTGGATATAGATTTTACCACTCGTGATCAAAGTGGTGTTATCAGCCCTTTGGTCTTGTGTGTGAACATGAGGGGATAGTTTCAGATCTTTTTTTCCAGTTCAAGTCGCCACTGATCTAATGCTTTCTTTGGGGGGGGTTTTGAAACATGTTTCTTATCAATTGCCAGGGAATAGATGTAATATTATAATGAGGTGTGTTTTCAGTCTTAGGTATTAGTGATCTGCTGTCTGTGTTGTGGCACATACCTCCTTGCATTCCAGTTTCAGTAAATAGCTAGCTTTGCCTATGAGCCAAAATGATAAGCCTTAAAGAGACACTAGGTCTGTCTTTTACACACGCACACACTCACAGATATATCCTCCACTGCTCTTCGAGTACAAATTATATGAAAGCCTCAAATGTTTGTTATTGCATTCAGTTTATAACTTTGTCCTGTTTTTATCTGTATCTTTTAGGAACAGGGTCACTCCAACGTTCTCCTGCAGCCGCCCAACACCACCTAACATTTCTTGGAAGAACGTGTCCATTGCCTTCTCCCAACAAACATGGACTGTTTTCCCATGCTTTATTTTCTGTCGGTAAGTAAGTGGACCATGCCATTTCAATTTGTGGCATGTGACACGTTGCCGCATCTCACATTTTCCCCTTTCCTCTCTGTCCACTGAGTCACTGATTTATGTGGCATTTAACCAGACTTGAAAGTCCCTTTGGGGTGTTGGGCAAGGCACTTGTATGAGGAAGAGCTTTTCAGTTAAATGTGTGGCACATAGTCCTTGGTTTGCCCCATGGCTTGTTGGAGGAGACTGTTGCTCCTTATCGAGTTAAGAATTTGCTCTGACCCCAGGGCTGCCTCTTTTATTTGTCTAATCATAGTGGAGGAGGGAGGAGACGGGGGAAGGGAGGGAGTGAAGAGGAATGGCCCTCAGATTCCATTCAAAAAAGTTGGGTTCTTGAACCAGCTGTTTACCTTTGGAGGATGTCGCCAAAGATAAACTGCAAGAGGTCTATCTGATCGGGGACTGTTTTACTGTAAACAAGGCAGCTGGGCTTTAAATCCAATTAGAGTCTGCCGTCAGTGGGAACTTTTAAAGAAGAGGGTGTACTGAAGCTAGTGAAGACATGTAGAAAAGGGCAAATCTGTTATAGTCAGTTAAAATTGAGGCCTTTTTTAGTCCTTCTGCTTTATGTTTTCTTCCCCTCTGCTATGTTCAGCACTTTCCTAATCTTCTATCTCTGCTCCTCCCCATAGAGACATCATGATTCCTGGTAATCGAATGCTGATGGTCATTTTAATATGCCAAGTCCTGCTGGGAGAGAGCAACCATGCTAGTCTGATACCTGAAGAAGGGAAAAAGAAAGTTCCGGGCCTGCAGGGTCGTTCGGCCGCTCAGAGCCATGAACTGCTGCGGGACTTCGAGGCCACGCTGCTGCACATGTTCGGCCTCAAGAAGCGGCCCCGGCCCAGCCGCTCGGCCACGGTGCCCCGCTACCTGCTGGACCTCTATCGGCTACAGTCGGGGGAGGCTGAGGAGGCGGGGGCGCACAACATCTCGTTTGAGTACCCAGAGAGGTCCGCCAGCCGGGCCAACACTGTGAGGGGCTTCCACCATGAGGGTAAGAAAAAATAACTAACATTCAGACAGAAATCTTGTTATCAGTGGAAAGAGACGTTGAACACATCATGTTAGCACTACACTGAGACATTACACCATACTCATTGTTGCCAGGCATTCCAATAATTTTGGTAGTAATGGATTTCATTAGCATGGGCGAGGACCGCTAAGTATTCAGTGTAAAAAAAAAAATGTCCTACATCCCTTGAAACACGATTGAAAGCGAGCTCCACCCATCTCACCATAACCAAGGAATCCAAGGATGTGGTCACCAAACAGTCTACACAGGGGCAGAACAAAATCTGCCAGACAAGCTCTCGGGAGCCTCATTTGACAAAACCCTGCATGTTTGGTTAGCAGCAGAAGGAATAGCATACCTTTGTTTTACTGACTTGCACTTCTCACCCCACCCAGCAGATCATGGCTTAAAAAAGCCTGGTTTTGGCCTTGAATTGGAGTTTTCTCCTCTCTCATGTCTCCAGTTTATATGGAGGGCTCTTTTAGAAGGACCTTCCTCAACGTGCAATTATCTTTAATGCTACTCTGCAGCCTTCTAAATAAAGCCCCTACTGCCAACAATGTGGGTGCTGAGAGCAGACGGTGCTCTGTAGAGATGGAAAAAATGTCTCAGAAGCTGGTGTGATAGAAAGACTGGAACGTTAGAAGGGTTTCTGTTTATTGTGTCTTGGGTCTGCTTAGTTTTAAGGATAGATGCAAAGGTTTCAATTAGGCTCACAGACACACCAGGGTAGCCGATTTGTTGAAAGTAAGATGAGGTCGGAAAGCCAGACTCAGACATGTCGACGTAAATGCTTGAAATCTATGGCCGAGACACAAAAGTGATGTATGAGACTCGGCAAGTGTGGAAGCAAACTTGTAACGTGGTGCACTGAGAACACCGTGGAGCTTTAGGGATACAGAACTTGTCCGCCCTTGGGGGGAGGAGTAAGGAAGGAGGGATGAGTCAGCCTTAATGGGGCTTGTCAAACATATTGCTAGTAGTAACACCGACACACAGAGCAACGAACCGGGAGATAAGAAGAAAGAGCACCTCCACTGGACGAGGAACTTTTGCCTGTGATGCAATGTGTGTGTGCATGCAAACAAGCGTATGTGTTTTTTAGTTTCTACTGCTCTCTACAGGCATTTACCCTCCTTCTCTTTTGCTAAACTATGTTAATAACACGCTTTGAGGCCTTCTGAGTGGGAGTGCTTGCTCCTTTGAAAGCACTATGTGCGATAGTGTGATTCAGTTGTGTGATTCAGTTGAGTGATCTGTCTAAAACACCTCGAGTCATTTCAATCTGCAACAAACGGACAGCTAGGTGAGGCGCATGTTTACAGGATAGGTAAACCATGTAACCATTCATCTTGAATCCAGCAAGATACATTTGTTTTTGTATTGGCTGTGTGGAACAGGTGACATCTCCCTATTTGTCAATGTATTTTAAATGCTCTATAAGCTTAAATACAAGGCTCAGATAAAATGAAAATATGTGTTTGCCCATTTCACATTTGAAATAAGCTGTGGTTTAGGATTTGAATACATTGCATTCCCTCGCAAGACCTCCTTTTCAATGGGCTTCAGATAAATGACATTCAACTATATTGTCTGACTCCTTAATGATTATTCATGATGAAAATGATAAACGTCTTAAGTGAACAAACTGCAGAGCTAATCAAAAACACAGCAGGTTTTAATAATGAGAACCACCTGGGTGAGATTAGGGCCTGGGTGTGAAATAACAGGGGTGGATTGAGCAGGAAAATAGTAGACACAACATTCCTTTCCCCAACAATGGTGATCTTGCCAGAAATCTGCAGACTGAGCGTGGAACAGGGAGCCTCCACTGTGTTTATACTGTAGCTGTGGTACGTTAATCACCACCCTCCTTGTAATGCATGTTTCAGCAAAGTGCTCAGAGAAAGGCATTGAGAGAAGGGCTGGATAATCCTTATAGATAGATAAGGAAGCTTGGACAGTGTATATTTGTATTCCTCAATTGTAGCCTTTATTTAACCAGGTTAAAAAATCCCATTGAGATCAACGATCTCTTTTTCAAGGGAGACCTGCGGTACATTAGTTACACATAATATCAATATCCCAGAGGCCTTGAAAAGTGTCCGTTATTTAATGTCAATAAAGCCAGGATAGATTGAGGAAGTGTTAGGTTTAGTTTCAATGTATCTGTTGGTACAGTGAAAAGGAGATACAGTATTCCATGTAAACTTCAATATCCGAGTATAGAATGAGTTTAATTTGCATTAGGTGACATGACAAGCATGGTGAGGAATTCCGCAGCTAATTTAACGTTCCCTATTTCTCCTCTTCATTTTCAGAGCACATGGAGAGGGTAGATGATGTGGATTATGGAGAAATTACGCCCCTTCGGTTCCTGTTCAACCTCAGCAGCATCCCAGAGGACGAGCTGCTCTCTTCCGCCGAACTGAGGCTCTACCGCCATCAGATTGACGAGGCCATCGCTGACGCCTTCTCAGACACCCAGGGGCTTCACCGGATAAACGTGTACGAGGTGCTGAAGCCCCCGCGGCCAGGGCAGCTCATCACGCAGCTGTTGGACACGCGGCTTGTCCGCCACAACGCGTCGCGCTGGGAGAGCTTTGACGTGAGCCCCGCGGTGCTGCGTTGGACTCGTGAGGGCCTCCCAAATTATGGGCTGGCCATTGAGGTTCAGCACCTCAACCAGACGCCACGCCACCAGGGCCGACACGTCCGCGTCAGCCGCTCGCTGCACCGGGAGCCGGGCGAGGACTGGGAGCAGCTACGCCCCCTCCTGGTTACCTTTGGCCACGATGGGAAGGGTCACCCGCTGACCCGCCGGACCAAGCGCAGCCCCAAGCAGCGGGGCCGGAAACGCAACCGCAACTGCCGGCGCCACGCACTATATGTTGACTTCAGCGATGTAGGCTGGAATGACTGGATAGTGGCGCCCCCTGGCTACCAAGCCTTTTACTGCCACGGGGAATGCCCCTTTCCTCTGGCGGATCATCTGAACTCTACCAACCACGCCATTGTTCAGACACTGGTGAACTCTGTGAACAACAACATTCCCAAGGCCTGCTGCGTGCCCACAGAGCTCAGCGCCATCTCCATGCTCTACCTGGACGAACATGACAAGGTGGTCCTAAAAAACTACCAGGAAATGGTGGTAGAGGGCTGCGGCTGCCGCTAACACACAGACTTACAGGAACCTGGACTGGCGACATGACAAAAACAACATGGACGCTTTAAACAAATCAGAAGTTCTTTACTCCCAAAAATGTTCACTTGGACCCTTATTTATAACTTTTATGTTGAGGTGTATGTTTGTCTCACTTTTTTTTTGTTTCTTTGACAATATGATCATATATTTTGACAAAATATATATATTTATATCTACATATTAAAAATAAATTGAGTCCTTATTTTAAACATAAAAAGCTGTACAACTTTTCATAATGTACATTAGATTGTATAAGGTTTTTTTATTGAGAAAATAGTAAAAAACTATCTAAAAAGTAAAGTTTATTTACTGGTAATATTTATTGCTTTCATATGATATACATTTTGGAGAAAAAAATAAAAACGAATTGCCTACAATAACACATTTCAGCAGATCACAAGATGCACTCTTTGTCTATTTGCGAGGTTAAGAGCACTGCGTCAGGACTTTTAAGGAAAAGTTGACATAATCAGAAATGTGCATTGAGTGTCTTGATTAACCTCTTTACAATCATATTTGACTGGTGATTTTAATGAGCCCATTAAAACTAAATCCATTTGAACCTATATTACTTTAATTCAAATCTATTATAAGGGGGTGTAAACAAGTTTAGAGTAATTACCCATTCGTGTTTTACACTAATTGAGAATCAAACTCAAAGCCTGAAACTCCCTGATGGTTTTTAAAAATGTTTTTAGCTTAGAAAATATACAAAAGCAAAGACATTCTGATGCTGTTTGTTCCAAAAGGTTTGGTGAATTACCTGGCAACTAACCAACTTTGAATAATTCACACTTCATCAAAGAAAGACAAATAGTGGAAATGATCACCCTGTGGTTCAGCATTTTCTCAATTTTCATCCTTTTTTGTCCAAGCACAGAAGCTGTTAGAGGAATGGTATGCCATTTCAAAGCTAGCAGGCATTTATGGGGTTAGGGTCTTATTGTTCTCAAATTTCACTTTTATGTCAATTAGGCTAACATGTGGTGGTTGGACACTCGCTAATCCAATTGCAGCCGGGGCGGGTTGTTGAGCCCGGCTGTGAGAGAGTTATTCTATTGTTCCTGACGTCCCCACATTGGGGGCATGATTGTGGCCGATGCGTCCTGCCCTGATACGAGGCGGCTGAGTCCTCAGAAGAATCAAAGGTTAGACGCTCTGTCTCCTGCCTTTGTCTCCAGCGGCTCATGCCGGCAGAGCAAAGACGCCTGTCTCCAACCTGTGCCCCATCACACAATAGGCTTCTACATCACTTATTTACAAGCTGACGGCTGGCCCAAATTATATGATAATGTTTAGAGAGAGCGACTCCTTTGAACTGCCCGGGGACGTTGGCTGCGCATTGTTTCACAGAGAGTGTCCCGCACATCATCGTGTCTCATGTACAAGGTGCAATTGTGCAAATATAAATAATTAAAACAACAGTATAATCAGCATTTAAAGAACTTAAAGAAACACTTCAATGTGTATTTCTAAAACGAAAAAACTTCAGATTGAAGTTTCCAGTTATTTGGTAAGACTGGCAGGATTAAAAAACAACAAAAAATTATTAAAATGTTTTACTTTACGTATGTTTTAACAGGTATGATGTCTCGAATGAAAAAATAATACAATAGGTGATTTATTTGAAGTCAGGTTTGTTGAAATGTTTTCTACTGGAGCCTGCGCAGGCCCTCAGGCCCTCTAACGGCTGCTGGGCTTCTCTTTGATGCCTGCATATCAGCGTCAAAAACGAAGGAGACAGCTAAAGGAGAAGAAGACGGAGAAGAATTTCATTTTGAAGTGGCTGAAGGCAGAGGAGAAGGGGCTGAAAGGGGGGGGGGGGGTGCATGTATGTGTGTGTTCGGGAAGAAGAAAGGGGGGTGAGGGGTGTCTTTTCAGCAGCTTGACAGTACAATTACAACATTTCAACTGATCTCCCCCTGAAGTTGAGATAACATCAGCCAGTTATGGTAATTGTCTAGCCTCTTCATTATCCCACTACCCTACACAAAGAGAAGATGCGCGTTTATTAAAAGGCCCAGAGAGGGACGTTTATATAAGCTCAGCACACCCAGTGAGCCTGCCATTTAGTTCAGCAATCAAGCCCTCCCAGTTTGTGTTTGGCAGCATAATGCCTCCAGTCCACAGCCACGTGGTTCTTAAGAAACTCAGTGTATAGATAGATACATGTGAGCGTGTGTGTGTGTGAGTGTGAAGGGAGATAGGGGAGGTTGGGGTCAATTACAGAATGAGTCCTTAAAAACAGATTGAGGGCTTTTGTCATGCCTATGTGACGTGCCATTCAGTCTCCTGTAAGTGCTCGTTCTCACGCAATTACAGGTGAGTCATTATGCAGCAGGTCTATTGACACTGCTCGACTAATTGACTGGGTGAAGTCTTCAAAAAGCTTTTTATTTGGACGTTCCACCGTAAAAGCCGAATGTTTATAGACAGTAAACCTCCCCACAGGAACAAAGGAAGATGATCCTCGCTTGCATTGCCCGGTTTAAGTGGGAGCACTCCATACCTCTATCACTGAAATCTCCCCCCACACCCCTTAGCCAGATGGTAGAGATCTGAATGTGTGAGTGTGTCTCAGGCTTTCATGTAAGTCATGTGAGGCAAAGATCATAAACAGAATCTTTGTAAATTTAGGCGAAAATATTTTATTTAAGTTACAGTGAAGTTAAAGGGATAGTTTGGTGTATCCTGTGTTCAGATCTAAAGCCTATAGCTGCAAGTTCTCTTTCAACACTGATATGCGAATGCTTAAAAAAACGAATTTAATTATTTTATGGAAGGAAAAAATATATATTTTAGCTCAGTGTGTTGTATCTCTAAATATATTGTTTCCTGTTTGATGTCTTGACGTCTGGCTGGGAAATCTTTGGTGAGATAGTCCACGTCCTATTAAAAACAATAAATTGCACTATTCCTTTAATTTTTAAAAAGTTATGGCAGTTTCTGTTGATTTACAAATTACTTGACTCATTGTTTCAGCTGTATTGTTCAGTAATGTGATGTCCACTCACGCAAATACATCTAAAAATGTCACAGAAATAGTGATGATTCAGTACTACAAGCTTGGTTGATATATTACATTTAACAAAAACTAAATATATCCAAAATAACCCTAACCCCAAGTTAATTGAAACCAAAATAAGTTATCAAAGAAACAAAAACAGAAACAAAATATGCTCAAACAACTTCATAAAATAATTAAAATTCTATTAATTCACTGCGAATGATTGGCAGATAATGGTAGTCATGCACAAATTGTCGATTTTTAGAGAAAATAACAAGTTCAAAATGAAACCATGTCCATAGCGAGGACGGATTAACTGGGGCGTTGTTTTTGCAAACACATGCTGCTCTTGAATTTGTAATTAATTAAATTCCATGAACACCACAAAGTACATTCACCTCTATCATATTAGGATGGTGGTAGAAATTGAGCAAAGCTGAGATCTCAAAACCGCAAACCAGAACTATCCCCAGGCCTAGAAACTATTTTCTTGTGTGGTTTGGGTGGACTGACCTTTAAAGAGCAACAAAACAGCAGTGATCCCCCACTGGATGTGTTTATGGATGTATTGAGGATGAGATGTGTCACTGTGCTGCAGTCCCACACTGGAAAGAGTGAGTGGACGCTCTCCTGTTCTGCTCTCTCTGTTTGGTGGAGAATCAGGAGGGGTTGTTGTGATGATAGCTCATGTCACTACTGCTCCAGGTCACGGCCTCTTGTTTCACTCTCCCACTCATACTTCCACACAAATACACATTCTTTCTTATAGTCTTTTTCAGGGTATATCATTTTTACACACACAGGTCTGAAACCTTAGACCCTTCCCGCTGTCCATCTGTAGGGGTTATCTGTGTGACACCTCCTCTCACCCCTGTCTGTGACTCATCTCCACTCATCACACACACCTCGCAGCGAGCACATGGCAGCCGGGACGCTCTAACCGTGCATTTGAGGGATAAGGCTGTCATCGATGGAATACTTTGACCTCGGGGTCACAGGCACAAGACGCATACACGGAGCATACAGTGCATGAAAGCAAGTACAGTGCTTTAGTAGAATAAAAAAACACAAATGTTCAAGTTGCTAACTCTTATTAGGCGTGACAAAAAAAACTCCCTATTTCAATGCAGCAAAGTGGTGCTTATATTGTCACAGTACTGCAAAATAAAGCTATAGGCAAGAGGGAAAACTATTTATGTTTGTATCTCTGTATTTTGTTCAGTATCACTTTAACGTATTCTTAATTCTAGATAGCAAGCTTTGATGATGGTAAAATGTAACAAGACTTAATGACAATAATTGTTATCAGAAGGGCAAATGTACCTGTGCAATGGCAAAGGGCATAATTGTTATTTATCAAGAATATTTGCAAAAGATGAATGGGATATATCTTATTCAAGGTCTGTAAGTCCACCAACAACATGCACATTTTAGAATGTGGAAAAGTTCACTATTTTCTCACATTGTAGCCCAAGTCCTTAGTCAAATAACTTCACAAAGACTGAACAGATTAAACAATAATGAAAGTAAATGGTAGTTGCAGCAATATATCGCCTCTTCAGGTGACCTTTGGTACCCTAATGGCAAAAAACACTTTTGTTGCTAGCCAAAGAAAGTAAACTAAAAACACTGTGATTTTGATTGACAGTTGTTAGGGTTTTGGTCGTTCTCACCCTCCATGAGCTTCCTTTAAATTACTGTGTGTGTGTGTGTGTGTGTGTGTGTGTGTGTGTGTGTGTGTGTGTGTGTGTGTGTGTGTGTGTGTGTGTGTGTGAAGTACACAGTTACAAATCTGCAGTTGCTCGCTCCGTTCAGGCTGTTAGCGCCCATGGTGTCTGTCAGTGGTGTTAGAAGAAAAACAATGAAGGCCTCTCAAAGAAAGCTTAATAACAGTAATTGGTGCTTGAGTGATTAGAAAGAGTATCAGATATTTCCATCTTGACAACTGTTCCCAAACAAAGCATACGGGAACGGAGGGTCTGAGTATGTGTGTTTGTGTGTGTGTGTGTGTGTGGGGGGGGGTAACACACTGACTGTGTGATTAAACCCCCTCAACACTGGTTTCTCTCACCAAGCCTCCCCGACTGGGAAGCGACCGCAGTGGAAATTTCCACTTGTCGAAGAAACAACCTGCAGGTTTAACATTTGGTGTCAAGTGCCAGTGTCGCTGTGTGGACGGAATGCTTCCTTTGTGGGCGAGACTCTGGTGTAATTTCGGGCAGGGCAGGGTGTCCCTGCAGTAGGCCTTTCTTCCTCGGGCCCTGTGCAGTTTCATTAGATACGGCTAATGAAAAGATGGCTGCTGGACAGCCCGGCCCCCCGACGCTCCTCTGGCCTGTATTTAGAGCCCCCGCTTCGCATCTCCCACTGAACAGGTGTGCTGGCTGGCCCTGCAGCACTAAACAGACTGGCTGAAAACACTTTTCATCCGCGGCTTCTTTTTTACAGGCTACGGAGCGTTATTTTTTCAGTGTTTAAGTCGACTTTACAACATTACTTTCAATTAAAGTAGCTTGTTTACTTAAAGTAACGTTTTTTTCTTCTTAAATTACAGTAACAAAAAACCAGATGCCTCCTTATGTTGTCTGTTAAATTAAAGACACTTATTTACTCTTCATACGAATACCATGCATTTCAACCAAGAATATGAACTTAAAGATGATGTGAATGATTTCCAGATGTATTTATGCTATAGTATAGCATGTCTCGTTTTAGCAGAAAAATATGATATTAGTGGTACATTATATATTATAGTCAACATAAACCAACCTTGATATTCGTATCTCTTTTTATGTAACTTGCCACTGAATTTTTTTTAAATATATATTTTGACTTGATGAAGACCCAACTGGGATCAAAACATTTTCCATTGGAGTTAATATGCCACTATAAATCTTTAAGATCAATAGAATAAAAACATTTCCACAAGGCGGGTTTGACAAACAAAAAAATATGTACATTATCAACTTGAAATATATTACGATGTTTTTTATATGGATAATTATTGCCCTTCAAACAGTGTAGTAAAAACAAGTGGCAACATAAAGTGTCACATATTCTTCTCACATCCTTTTCTTTATTTACACATATGGCAGGAAATGAAAGACAGTGAGTAAAGCAAGTATCCCTCAGCTCCTTTAACAATGTGCACCGCTCTGAAGCCTCTGGCAAACTGAGACGTTGTAAAAAGCTTCCTGTAATTAGACAAAGCTGTTTATGCACAACTGCTCCATCTCATTCCACCATTGCTTCTCCTATGAAACTCCAATTTGCCTTTCAGTGTGATAATAGTTGATATGCAGTATGGTGTCGTTAGTTAACAGCTCATTGTTTCGCTCTTCTTTCTGACAGAAGCCCATTCGGTCTACTGGCAGCTTCTCCCTATCAGGTGCATGAATATCTGAGAAGAGAAGTGGTGTTTGGCTGGAGCGCGGGCGAAGTTAGATCTCAGTGTTTATTTGCTAACAGACTCCCTCTGTGTTCATACGCTGACCCTTTGTGTGGCTCTCTGAGAGGCAGGTGGATTGTGCCTCGGGCCTGCGGGCTACAGTTTGAAAGCAACAACGTGAAACCGGAGCTGTAACACAACCCTGAGGCAATTAGGCCCACAATGAAGACGTTTTTTTCGCATTCACTCCTTTTGTGTAGCTAAATACTATTTAAGAGGAAATAAAATGTAGGATCCTGGGCTGCTTTGGCAGAGAGGCTGAGGAAAATGTACAACCCAGGTCGCAAGATAAAGTTTTTGGACCTGATGGCTGCTTGTTGTACATGAGTTGAGGGAGTTGCCCCAACGTACGCCTCTCCTTTGAAGTTGCCCTGCACTCTTTTTGAAGTGTGTGTACAAGCAGGGAGAGGGTTAGGGTGTAGTGGAGAGGATTCGAGGATGCACGACTAATAGAGACCACTACGGGGGAGTTTTAGCACCGCAGACACTTTACCACGTTCACAGGAAAACTGAGGAAGCGGGAAAGGTGCATGGAGGGCTGGAAAAGAGAGAGAGAGAGAGAGAGAGACCCTGCAGCTCCCCCCTCCTCCTCTCCCTCCACCCTTCCGTTGCTATATAACCTTCCCTGAATGGAGTGTGTCTACCGGATCTGCCCAGGATGAAATGTCATATCTTAGACTGATCCTTATCTCTTAATCGCTTCCTTTGTCTCCCATGATTCCCCAGACCCTCCCTGACTTCCCTCCTCGGACAGAGCCCTTTGATGTGTCAGCCACAGTTAGGGACGCTGGGGGTGGGATATTTGTGGTGTGTGCATGCATGTGTGTGTGTGTCTGTGTGTGTTTTAAAGTGGCGGTCTGGTTCTGCTCTGAGCTAACGAGAGCTCCAGAGGTTATCATGACTCGATGGTGGAAGAGACTTCTGGAAAGGGTTGTTGTTGTTGTGTTAGGTTGGTGCCCTTTGTGTATGTGTGTATACTTGATTGTGCGTATGTGCTGGAGGCGGGTACTGGCAGTAATGAGTGACGTAGACAGCAAGGTGCTCCTGTGTGTCTGTTTATGCATTTGTATGAGTCTACACTAGATAAGATCCTGAACTGATGACACATCGGCCTCACACAGTTTCTCTAAGGCTATCGGTGCATGGGTCACAGACAAATAGGAAACAAATGTTGGAAATATAAAAGAAAGACTGTTCTACGGATGAACAATAAAAAGAAAAACAGACCAAATTGAAAAAGAACCCTGGTTATTACGGAAAACTGCAATTAGTACAACTGAACTGGGAGAGTTGTTATCACAGGTTATTTACAACCTGTCAAAATAGTTATTTTCACAATTTTAAGCCATGGTATCAGTCAGTCAGTCCACCACCTCTGGTCCAGATTGCTATGTCTCAAAAACTACCGGATATATATTCCATAACTTTATGAATAGACCAATAGTCCAAAGCCCACAAATCCTACTTAGTTTGGTGATCGGCTGACTTTTATTGTAGTGACAACAGCATGTTTCGGCTTTTAGTTATCCGTCATGACAACTATTACATCAACCGCCCTGAAATGTGTTAGGGCGGTAATCCTACAGGTGTTACTGATCCCCTGACTTATCCTCCAGCGTTCACAGGTGCAATTTACTGCACGAAAACGACTTTTGTTTGGTTTTATGGACTTGATTCAGACTCAACAGCGACATATGAACATCATTAAGACAACATTTCCACAAAGACGTTCATCAAAGCCATGACAGGAGTCATAAATCTTTTTCAGAACGTGTCAAAAAGTTACCAGATGAGCTAACTTTGCAACGCCTTTGAAAAATATAGCAGACAGGTCATTGTTTTTTGCCATTGCTAGCATCCGTGTTAAGCTAATCCCACTTCTCTTGCTGTTTGCTATAACGTCAGACAGCAACAGTAAGCAACTCATTAACTTCTAAATAGTTCTTCACTGTATATTTGATCACCAAGCAAACTATTTTTTGCACCCTGCCCGATAAAAAGGACAAAACATTGTTAAGTTCTCCAAACTGATAACGGCTGCTGATCCAAAAGATAGAGTAGGTTCAATATTTGTACCCTCCCTGCCTCTAGTTGGCCTTGGACATTATGTATTCACTGCCCTGATAAAGTTTCCATATTTATATGCAGGCTTAAATAATTAAACAGAAGAAAAGCTAGGGTGACCTGAGGTCTAATTAAACACACAGTAGATCGAATATTGTTGACCTCCCAACCTCCAGTTGACCCGTTATTCACTGCTCTAATGAATTTTCCATCTTTATCTGCAAGATCAGTGTTTGAGTTCCTGGTACAATCCTCGGAAATTATTATTATTGAAAGACTTAACTTGAAAACACAAATGAAGATACATTTTTGTATCTGTATACGTAAAACATTTAATCAATATTTTGAAAGTGTGGGTTTACATTTTCAGGCACATTTTGTTATCACATTGGTGTCAACCAAGATAGAATAACACAATACATTTAATGTAATCTTAATCTATAAGCAGATAATGCAGCTGCAGTCATTTCAAGACAAAATGTGTACCAAGATTAAATAAAATACAAGAGGAATGTAATTAAAAAGAATACACTTAGTTGATGGAGTACAGTCGGATCTGTTGGGTTTCATTTGGAGTGAACCGAGGATGGTGGCTTCAGGACTGTCAAAATGTTGACGCTTATGCCCACCCAGAGGCTGAATCGGTGCCGCAATG
Organism: Trematomus bernacchii; assembly: GCF_902827165.1. Taxonomy (NCBI): domain Eukaryota; kingdom Metazoa; phylum Chordata; class Actinopteri; order Perciformes; family Nototheniidae; genus Trematomus; species Trematomus bernacchii. The sequence continues at coordinate 3,641,959 of NW_022987313.1, read as the reverse complement.
TTTGCCACAGCTGAAGTTTTGACTGCATCTACAAGTTTTCACATCAACTTAGCGCTTACACTAGTTCTGTGTGGTAGGCATCAAAAGGACATGATTCACTCCTGACCTTACAAAGACAGTCAAACTGAAAAGAAAAGCAAAATGGGTACAAACAATAGTAAACATTGAAGGATTTGTTGAATGATACCTGGTGAATACGTCAAAGTGCGTTTTAACAGAGAGTCTTGTCCTAACTCGTCTCAAATAACAGTGCTCAACGAGACAATCGGTAAAGATCTGCGCAGTGGGCAGACACGCTGTAATGTGTGATTTTCATTTCATTTAATCGTTTATTTGAAAAGGGACAATGCACATTGATGAAAACTTTAAACAAATAATGCTTCAAATGTAAATATGCCGTGTACCAAGATTAAATAAAAATACAAGAGGAATGTAATTAAAAAGAATACACTTAGTTGATGGAGTACAGTCGGATCTGTTGGGTTTCATTTGGAGTGAACCGAGGATGGTGGCTTCAGGACTGTCAAAATGTTGACGCTTATGCCCACCCAAATCTCCAGTGAAAATGTGTTCGAGTGTTATTTGTGTGTATGCGAGTAAGATAGCAAAAGAGACGGACCGTGAGAAAAAAAAAACGACTGACAGAGCTTGTTTGGAAGGCTCGTATCTTGCAGCGCATCTTCAAGCAGAGATCTTGAAACATGTGACTGTGTATGAGTGGAAACTGCACAGTATGTGTGTGTAGGCTATCACAGCTCATTGTAGTGTGGCTGGCTCATTTTGCCGATCCAACATCCGGAGGCTTATTCTTTGGTCCCTAAAGGAATCTCGAGCTGAAGCCAGGGGTGATGGGGGCACATTGTCTGCACCCTCTGGTGGCAGGATGCAACAGCACAACCAGTGTGTGTGTGTGTGTGTGTGTCTGTGTGGGTCTTCATGTTACTCTGGAGGCCGTACAAGAACGTGCTTCCTCAGGTGAGAACACATTGATGTATGTTTGTGTGGAGAGGCCACCCAGCATCAGCTGCATATCCTGACAAAGATAGGAGACCTGGCTTACAATTAGAGGTTTTGACTGCAGCCAAAAGCAACATTGTTCATTTCAGTGAAAGAGCGGGGCCCTTGCTGGGTGCTGAGCCACCTGGAGATGAAGGAGGGCGGAGGCGAGTGGAAAGTAGAGAGAAGAATAACAGCATTAGTGTCAGAAAGAAAATGTCACCATAAGAAGAGATTCATCAACATGTAATGGTAGAGCTATTATTATCGCCTCATATGCAGCCTGGCGTATTCAAACCCTGGGTGGATTTGCGAATAACGGAGGAGCATTGTTTCAGCCACTGGTGTATCTTTGTGTATTTGCACATCCAAGCCAGTGTAGGGAGAAAATAAGCCAGTCCTTTCCCCCAGAATTAAGTCTAAGCTTGAATAAACTTTGACAATCCCTCCTTTTCGAGTTATTGTCAAGAGGCTGTTTGTTGCTCTTGGCATGAACATACACAACTGTATACGTTTAGCTGTGGACTTTGGGGCATTCAAGAGTGAGATCATTAACATGTGGGCCGAGCAGTTGAGGCCTGCAGCCCTGAGCCCTGGGGGACAGCCTGGCTGGGTAAGTGAATACTGATCATATACTTCAGATATGATTACCTCTTCATCTGTGGAAAAAGCTTGTTCACAGAGTACTAAAACCAGAAAAAGAGCAGGTGATAGACAAGCAAACAAATCAGGCAACATTCATTGTACTATTTGGAAATATTCCTAAGAAATGAAGGCTCTATCTCAAGGACCTACATGTTTGATTGTTGTTTGATTGTTGCTTAAAAGGATTGGATTGCATTGCTCTTTGTGTATCCGTCTCGAAATACGACTTTTATCAACACAACAAGACTTTTCAAGATTGCCCTCTACAGTAATCTCAACGTTGTCCTTTTTTCGCTCCTGTGTTGCTACAGCCCTAAGCCAAAGACTCCAAAAGGTGGAAAAAGCATTAAAAAACATACAATTAAACACTTCAGACAGTCATTAAAAAGGAAGGGAAGAGTCATACCAAACAAACAGACCTGTTGCCTTGGAAATAGGCCCCTGCTGAGGTGGTGCACATGGGCCCTGCGGACCTTCAGGAGAAGATATCACAATGAGCTATATCTGGAAAGATGAGGACTACTAGAAAGGAGTTGGAATATTTAACTGACGCGTGCTGAGGAAGAGAAACAATTCTTTGTTATGGTTCTGGTGTCGTGCAAGAATCTGATGAAAAGGAAAAGAATAGCACCCTAATGAAGACCAGGATTGTGCGCTCTATTGGATACAGCAATGGAGTTTCCAAAACACTCGCATTCAACTCTCCTTACGTTGGCGAGAAGACGTACACATTGTACATGTTGCCCAGGGTTCACACGAGCTCTGCCACATGTTAGCCTTTCTAGTGCTTGTTGCCACGTACCTGCCATCAGAGATGTTTTAATGATACATAAGGGAAGGGGCAGCAGAAAGATAGATGTTCCGGCTGTGGTATGGTGAGTATACTTTAAAAGCGCCAGGTATAAAACATAGGGACAATTTTGTTGCTCTCTGTTTGACTTCTCAACACATGGTTTGTGTGTTTGTGTGTATGTCTCTGTTTCTATGTGTGTTTGTGTGAGGCTCGCGGCCACAGTCGTGCCCGGAAAGGCTTGGAGCACAACCAGTCATTAGGAAGTCAGGCCGTCTGGAGTGCATTATGGGCTGGGTACTGTAAGACTTACAAGCACAGGCTGCTATCAAATCTGGGATGATGGGAAGAAAGAGGCAACGAGAGGCTGGGGAAAAGGGAGTCAAATCACCATACCTGTGTCAGATAATAAATACAACTAACTTCCAAATATCACTTTACCCTACCTGTTGGTCATAAGGGACTGAAGTACAACTTTTTACAGATTTAATAGGAAGTAATTAAATGTTAGTTTGGCGAAATTGTCCAGCTGCAGGTACTCAAAGCAAGATAAAAGACGTTTTATGTGGCTCAGTTCAGTTTAAAATGCAGGTGACTGCTGGGAAAATAATAGCAAAATTATGGAATTTATGAGAAGTTAAAAGCTGACAAAAGCAAAAAGTGAGGAGAGCTAAAGAGCAGAACACAATGTAACTGGATGGATGAATGGATGGATGGATACTATGTTGTTGTTGGGGCAAAATGACAATGAGGCCATGCCGAGGCTGAATCAGTGCCGCAATGTTTGCCACAGCTGAAGTTTTGACAGCATCTACAAGTTTTCACATCAACTTAGCGCTTACACTAGGGCTGTGCAATTAATCGTATTTTAATCGCAATCACGATTTTGGCCTGCCACAATTACGAAAACAACATAATCGAAAAAAACAATTATTTTGCTTTGCTAGGTTGTGACAGTGCACTGCAACATATTTGATCTAATTAATTTTGGTCTCATTTATTTGTATTTATCATATTTATATATGTTTAGTAGCTTGTGCGCTCCAAAATATTTGTTGATCTTGTTTATTGGTATTTATTATTTTGATATTATTTATTTAAATGTATCATTTATTTTATTTATTTTTGTATTGGTTTTTCAGTTGAATTATACGTTCAGGGTAATCAACAGTTAAAAAGATACTGTTCAAATTATTATTTGTATTTGTTTTAAAGTTCAATAAATGGATTTTTTCAAAGTCAATGAATAATCGTATTTAATAATCGTGATATCAATTATTGACCCAAATAATCGTGATTATGATTTTTGCCATAATCGCACAGCCCTAGCTTACACTAGTTCTGTGTGGTAGTCATCAAAAGGACATGATTCACTCCAGACCTTACAAAGACAGTCAAACTGAAAAGAAAAGCAAAATGGGTACAAACAATAGTAAACATTGAAGGATTTGTTGAATGATACCTGGTGAACACGTCAAAGTGCGTTTTAACAGAGAGTCTTGTCCTAACTCGTCTCAAATAACAGTGCTCAACGAGACAATCGGTAAAGATCTGCGCAGTGCATGGGCAGACACGCTGTCATTTGCGATCATGGTGCAGGCTGGTTGATCTGCCATAACTCGCCACATTTGCACCAAATAGCTGTGTGGCAACACTTTCTCAACCATAGCCCATCATGACCTCATCACAGGGAAGAATAATATAGTTTGACAACACTCATTAACTTCTAAATAGTTCTTCACTGTATATTTGATCACCAAGCAAACTATTTTTTGCACCCTGCCCGATAAAAATGACAAAACATTGTTAAGTTCTCAAAACTGATAACGGCTGCTGATCCAAAAGATAGAGTAGGTTCAATATTTGTACCCTCCCTGCCTCTAGTTGGCCTTGGACATTATGTATTCACTGCCCTGATAAAGTTTCCATATTTATATGCAGGCTTAAATAATTAAACAAAAGAAAAGCTAGGGTGACCTGAGGTCTAATTAAAACCACAGTAGAACGAATATTGTTGACCTCCCAACCTCCAGTTGACCCGTTATTCACTGCTCTAATGAATTTTCCATCTTTATCTGCAAGATCAGTGTTTGAGTTCCTGGTACAATCCTCGGAAATTATTATTATTGAAAGACTTAACTTGAAAACACAAATGAAGATACATTTTTGTATCTGTATACGTAAAACATTTAATCAATATTTTGAAAGTGTGGGTTTACATTTTCAGGCACATTTTGTTATCACATTGGTGTCAACCAAGATAGAATAACACAATACATTTAATGTAATCTTAATCTATAAGCAGATAATGCAGCTGCAGTCATTTCAAGACAAAATGTGTACCAAGATTAAATAAAATACAAGAGGAATGTAATTAAAAAGAATACACTTAGTTGATGGAGTACAGTCGGATCTGTTGGGTTTCATTTGGAGTGAACCGAGGATGGTGGCTTCAGGACTGTCAAAATGTTGACGCTTATGCCCACCCAGAGGCTGAATCGGTGCTGCAATGTTTGCCACAGCTGAAGTTTTGACTGCATCTACAAGTTTTCACATCAACTTAGCGCTTACACTAGTTCTGTGTGGTAGGCATCAAAAGGACATGATTCACTCCAGACCTTACAAAGACAGTCAAACTGAAAAGAAAAGCAAAATGGGTACAAACAATAGTAAACATTGAAGGATTTGTTGAATGATACCTGGTGAATACGTCAAAGTGCGTTTTAACAGAGAGTCTTGTCCTAACTCGTCTCAAATAACAGTGCTCAACGAGACAATCGGTAAAGATCTGCGCAGTGGGCAGACACGCTGTAATGTGTGATTATCATTTCATTTAATCGTTTATTTGAAAAGGGACAATGCACATTGATGAACACTTTAAACAAATAATGCTTCAAATGTAAATATGCCGGATTTGAGCTTTGAGCTAATTTCCATCCCTCACATACAACATTTAAGAACATGACATTTATATACATAGCAAAAATAAATACATGATATGTAGAAAGAGCATGAGCAGCATATACAAGTATTTACCACATGGCAGTACAATATAGCAGCTAGCAGCTAGCACATTTGTTTCTCAACCATTCTTTGAGTTGACTTTTAAAACTGTTCAAAGTGGGACAATCCCATATCTCAGTTGGGAGGCTATTCCAGAAAGCGCTGCCTTTAATGGAGAGTACATTTTGTCCAAAAGTGGTCCGTCTACGGTGGACTTCACAGTCTCCTCTGGTTTCTGGCCTAGTGCAGCGTCCAGCGTCCCCTAAGGGAGGGGGGGCCAGTCCATGTAAACATTTATAAAAAAAAACACATACTTTTAAAAGACTTAAAATGGTAAAACTCAAGAAATTGTGTTTTTCAAGGATGGTACAGTGGTGGTATGAATTTGGCTTTCTGTCAAAAACCTTGATAGCTCTCTTGTACAGCTGTTCTATCGGTTTAAGGTTTATTCAATGTGGGATAGAATCATACAGTGGAGGTATGACTTTGCAGCATTGACAGTTAAGAAAGGTCTAATTTGTTTAAAATGTTGCAAGTTGAATTTAATGGTATTGGATACTTTCTTAATATGTTTCTTAAAAGTCAAGTGCGAGTCCAATATGACTGATCATGGTGCAGGCTGGTTGATCTGCCATAACTCGCCACATTTGCACCAAATAGCTGTGTGGCAACACTTTCTCAACCATAGCCCATCATGACCTCATCACAGGGAAGAATAATATATAGGAGATTGGATACAGGACTGAAAATAATTGCTGAAATGTAACCGTAAGAGTTCAAACTGTGGGCTGATTGGTGGGCCTGGTACACAAACTGTGGAATGCAGCAGGTGGCTGTGGCAGAAAATCCTGTGGGAGCAGGTACTTGTGGTCTTAAAGAGCAATTCCCATGCAGACCATTACCAGGAGCATGTCCAGAACTCAGCACCACTGCCAAACCAAACCTGCCTCCTACAAAATGACGTTCCCATACGACTTAACTGGATTTTAAATTACGTTTAAAAGTATTTTCTCCTGGGTTATGGTTGCAGTTTTAAACATGTGGTTTTCAACATTACAGCAATGCAACAAAACTACTTTCTTAGGTGTAGAATAAAAACTGACTTTTGAGTCTACACAGGAAATCTATGAACTGGGTAACATTTTTTGTATTTCCTCAAAGATTTAGGACCATAATATCCGTGGTGATCATTGTACATTAGCAATGAGGAGGCATAAGGTGGAAAGTTCTGTTTTCAGACAGTGTGAATTTACTGGAGGCCCCTTGGTTACACACTACTGCACACTTGTTTCAAACTCAAGAATAAATCTGCCATTATTATATACCAAGCACTAACAGAATTCTTTCAAACAGCACAGCTGTGGGGTCACAGATCACAACCATGACCATCCCACCAGACAAACGTTTTCAGCGTATCCGTGTCCTTTATCTATAGCTCTCTGTCCTCAGTGAAAATAGTGTTACTGTTTGGGTCTGAAAAGAAGCATATGAGTCATCGCTGTGCATCATTCAACCACAAAAATACAAACAGATTTCATTGCTCGGTGAGTTTGGTGAGGAGGCGGTCAGGAGATTTCCAGAGAGTCAAGGCTTCGCAGAAAGGCAGCAAACTATCAGGTTTTGTTGTAACTACTTAGTTCAAAGGGTAGTCTGTTGATTTATCAGTTGTTTTTCGGCATTTTGGCTCTGTAGTTTAAACTTGTGAGGCAATCAGAGCAGGTGGCTGCCATTTCAGGCATCGCATTTGACATCTTGATTTTATCCTGGTCTTCTGTGATTTGATTTAGCAGCAGGAGAGGAAAAGAATTGCCTGGCAAGCATCTGGCCTTCATGTTACAACAGTCGACATATTGAAACACCTGTTTAGATTTATTGTGTTTGGATAGTTGGCAGTGGACGGATTCCAGCACCAAGCTTCTTGCACATGCACTGCCAGGAAGACACACACAACACAACTGTCTTATACACTTACAAATATGAGGACAAATAAACATCAAGAGTAATTTGCACTGCCCAACACAAACCCACGTACCTTACACGTTTTATTAATGGCTTATTTGAAGTCATTAATATAAAGCAGACTTTTAGGACGTTTTTGAATGTCCCCCCCGCTGAGGCACACAGAAGAAGAAACAAGAGAGCAAGATGGGAGGTACAGACAGCACAGTCAACAGAAAAAAGAAAAGAAGAAGAGAGGACCATACGTCAGCGTGCCCTGACAGCACCTTTGACACAGCACCACCTGTCAGCATGGACCTCAATCAAGCCCCCTTTTTCTCTGAACCCAAGTATATTAAATTCAGAGAGCTAGCTCAGCTATTCACTGCAAGGCCTTTTTATGGTGCTGCGCCAAAGTTCCTCTTTCTGCCTGCCTGCATCGGTCTATCTGGTATACAGACTGGAGTTAAAGAGGAGCAAATAGATACGCCATCTGGCCGTTGTCTGGCCTGAGCTGTCTGTGGGATTTTATCGGGAAAAGATGCCAAAACACAAAATTGCCAAGGTCATCAAGTTAAGGAAATCCCAAATGTAGAAGAGTGCTGCAGATCTTTATTGTTTTATGTAAGAGAGGGTTCTTGTGCTATGGTTTTAATTGCTATTCATCATTTTAACACTTCAAATTCACAGGTGGTTCTGACCTTTTTTAATGAGTTATACTGAAACGCATGTCAGAGAGAAAAACCAGAATGTCTCTATCTTTATATTCTTTTTGAGTGGGCAGCTGGTGTCAGCTTCGCCCGTTCTGGTGGTTCAGGACTGTCGTCACGTTGACGCATGTATACGCTAACTTAATTAGATGTTTGGGGGACCCAGACGAACCTTTGCCAAGACCCGAGCGGGTTCACCCTTTCCTGTGTGTCATCGTATGACGTCACAGTCTGGGTGCCAGGGCACACTATCATTGGTACGATCGGGCAGGAGGTGATGTGTTCGAGGAGTGACCGAGCCAGCCTCAGAGTCCTGTCACAGTCCACCACGCACACCACACTTAGGAGGAAGTTGCCCATGTGCCAAGGAAGTGTGGGCTGTGCCACTTCAATCAAGGAATTCTTATCATGTTGACTTTTCAAAAGGGATGCACCACACTGCGGTTTAACGCTGCAGCTGGGACAACAAAGTGATGAATGGAGTGGCTAGTGAGGAAGTGATATGCCCACACACTCCCTCTCTTTCTCCCTTTACGCCCTTAATCAATTCACATACACACACACATACTGGTCTTCCGGGTAGAGTTTTTGCGAGCTGTGGGGCTCTGCAGAGCCACTCCAGGGCTGTGGCCATAAAACAAAAGCACTTGTAACATGAAAGAATTCCTGCAATTTACAAGAGGAAGTGGAACATCTGAGAGACGATGGTTGAATTCTCAGTTTGCTCTTCTGGGCGAAGTGTCAAAGCTGCTGCTGGCTGATGTTTCCCCCCTCCCCCCCTTCCACCTCCACCACCGCCCAACAAAGTCAAAGCACCCTCCATCCCAACACCCTAATGCACATCTTTCAATGCTAAATGTACTTCCTGTTCCCCATTACACCGCCATGTCTCAGTGACCATTGAGACCTCAGTAAAACATGTCCACCCTGAGTGCAGGCACCCACCGTGCTCTGCTCAGGGGCCGTCGAGGGCCTCACTTTGAACCTGGCAGCTCCAGGGAACATTCCTGCCTTGAAAGGTTTATTTGGTTATCTCTCCAAATTTCCTGAGGTGAAATATACTGTTAAGTAAACTTAGCTGATACAAACCAGTTGTAGGCATGCAATAGTAAACAGATTGTAACCGCTCATGAAATGGTTGCTGCCTGCATCAGAGCAGTGTGCTGCACACTGTCTGCCTCCACCCTGCAACGTCAAACTAGCAGCTTTTTCTCATAACGCGGAAGAACTTCAGATGGACTTCTGCCCCAAGGCAACGTGGGGTCTGAGCGGTTGCAGGTTCCCTGGTTCTGTTATTATTAGCATCATCCCAGACTGGTTTTATGGAAAGACTTGATATAAATTGCTCAATGTCTACACAAGGGACAGCCATTATTTGCAAAAACGGTGTGCAGCTAGTGTGTAACCTGCATGTGTTTGTGTGTATTTGCAGTTTTCCAGAATTTGGTCTGCATTCATGTAGATAATTATAACTTTATGGAGATTTTTTCCCTCCCTTTCTTACGACCACATCTGCAGCAGAGGCAAATCGTAGAGGAAGGGTGGAGGCCAGACTTTTTTGGTTCTCTCTCTTTCGCCTCTCTCTGTTTCTGTGTCTTTCTCTCCCTCTCTCTCACTCTCTCTCTCTCTGTGTCTACCCCTCCCTTCCCTCTGTCGCTCATCTTCCTCCGTGGCCCGGACCACCTACGTTTGGAGCCTTGGGTGGACCCAGTACCATTGCTATCAGCACAAGTGTACTCAAACGTCCCATAATGACTTCCACTTAGAGCCAGTCCATAAACACTGTCAGATGCACAGAGACACACTCTCAGGGCTCAGGCAGGCCGGCTGCATGCTTTTCTCCTCCGCAGAGGCTGCATTCACTTAGCTAGTTTCCTTAATTCCATTCTTAATAGGAATCTGTTTGTTTGTTTGCACATTGGTTCAGAGCTGTTTATTTGGCTGCCTGTTTTATGACATTCAGCAAAGCCCTCCGAGCCACCCTAGGAGCTGTGCTAACCTCATGTGTGTGTGGCAACAGTCACATATTAAACTTGAAGCTTTTTACAGTAACTCGTTGAGTTTTCCGGCAGTGGTGGTTAGACCTGCAGCGAGGCTACCTCCACGAAGATTTGCCCTTCAGAACGCATTAATGACTTTGTTTGGTCCCCAAAGCTGAAAATCCCACGCCTGCGGACGATGATGTCACGACATATTGTATAATTATGTTTTGCATTATGTTGAATACCATAAAACTCATATACACTGCAAGGGTGGAGCTGACATGTTCCTTAAACTCAGCGTATGACCTCAAGCTCATTTAAGTTTAGTCCAACTCTGAAGAAGATGTCATGTGATTAAAAATGTCAGTTTTTTCTGTGTTATTTGTTTGTGTTCTCACAGATGTCACTTCCAATCCAAGGGAGCAGTAAACTGAATAATGAGTAGTAAACAGTTGGTGAACAGTAATGCCAACATGTGATTGGCATTTAAAGAATAATTAACTACTTGGATCTTAGTTTTGTAGTTTTGGCAATAGTTGTGTTGTGGCTTATTTATGTGTTGTTTATATGTTGTTTTTGGACAACAGGCTTTGGCTGCAGAGGCAACACTTGTATTGTATTGGGTGGCATTGTTTTTTATTTTATCAAGCACTTGAATGTTTCCTTTCTGCGTATGTCAAGTGTTCTATAAATGGGTTTGATTGATTGACAGAATTAGGTAGAGACACTGTGGGTTAATCCTGGGTTGCGGTCGAATAGTCCAAAAATCAGCTCCTATCGTCTATCCCTATCGTCTATTCCTTGACCTCTGTGTGAAACGTCACGGGGTTAATGGATAATGGATAGGAGAATTCAAAAGGATTTAGGAGAAGAGACTGCGGTGCTTTGAGAATCCGACTGCACTTTCACTATCCGACGTATTTATGATGCGCCAGCGGACGTCATGAATGTGCATCTGCTGCTGTGGAGAAACTACAGTTTTCTATACAGTGGACTACATTGATGTATAATAAGAACGACGGACTACTGTAAACTCATCTAGAGACTCTGCACCGTGCTCTGATGCTGTTTTATGCTTTATGCTTTATGAACGTGGACAACAGAGAAACATATTCTTCATGACCAAAGTTGGAATTGAAATACAAAAGGAAAGTGAAACTTATGCTCGTCACCCTCTCCCTCCGGTCCACATTAATACAAATGATCCCAATACGTATGATTGTATGAACTATGAAAAGATCTTAAAATAAATACAAATGTATTTATTATAAACGTTAATCCTTAACATCTATCACTGTGTATATCACCATTCAAACATCTTTTAAAAGTTTAACAAACCCCACACAGCTTAGTAAAGACTGTGAAATGTTGACTTTATTTGATCATTTCAGTAAAAACTAACGTTCATATTTCTCTTTTTGATTATAATACTGATGAACGTTCAAAACAAAGCACTTTGGCAACTTACCACTTACGTTTTAAAATGCTTAATAAGCACCCTAACTTTCATGATATCATTTCTCGGTCATAATCGGTTGTTTCCGTGAACGACCGACTGTTGTTTGACGGCAAATGCTGTGGCCGCAAGGCATTGTGGGGCAGCATTTTCTCCTCTCCTTTCAGTTAGGGAGGTCCAGTGGTTCCTAAACTAAAGGAGGTTATAAAGGAAGTTTGAAACCTCCTTTCCTATCATTTAGAGAATTCGAACGGCACTTATCATGGCTGCCACTGAGGTACTTCCGGGTTATTTCACTCTGTTAGGAAGGTTCCTAAGCTAAATGGACTATTCGACCGCAACCCAGGTAAACATTTCAACCAACTAAAATATTTCCAGTTGATCATTTATACAGAGGCAATTATTTTTTTGTTTTACAAGCTTCCTGAAATTATTAGATACTCAGATGAAACTTTCTCTTGAAACATGGGCTGATTTTCATATATTTCCCAGAACTGAAATCTGAACACTGTCAGAGCCAGGTTCAAAATTCATGTTGACATATTAGAGTCAAAGGTTTTTACAGAGGGGATATTGGACTTTGCTTTGCATCACTTCACAAATCAGACAATACTGTCAACAGCCATAACAAAAATCAATTCAGCATGTTTTATAAATAAAACGTTTTATAAATCAGACTATGAATGACTTTTAAACCCCTCCTTCAGAATATTGATATTAATGAAATTGGAAAGTTAAGTGTGTTACTGATATGGAGATTTCTGGCTTAGAGTATTAAAAAAAAGCCTTTAAAGAAAGTGAATCTCCATATTTTGGAAGACACTAAAGGTGATTATATATAATTACAATTATAGAAAGAATGTAGGTATAATATGGGGCATTATTTAAACAAACACAGATTGTAGTTGTCTCTTAAAGAAGACATAAAAGCATATTAGCACACATTCTTAAAATTGACAACTGCATGGAAAAACAATGTTCTTCAGAACTTAAGCCCCGGCCTTGGCAGAACAAATCTCTTGTGATTCACCAACCTGACACCTGTAGACACTAACTTGAACTCGATGGTAACAGAGGAATTTCAGAGAAGTCGAGTGACACCATCTGGATCACAACACCTGGAGTTTATCTACCAGTGAGATAAACACAAATATTCACACCATCACTCTGCGCAAAACCTCCAAAAACTCATCACACAATCTCTGAGATTAGGCGGACTATCTCCTGCCTGCACTGACAGGATAGGCCAGATAGGCCTTTTGGAAATGACATTTTTGCCAGCAGACTGTAAAGGCCATTACGTGACAACACATCATCTCCTGAAGGTTGGAACAAGAGGAAAGGAGAGAAGAAGAGAAGATTGAGATCAGACTTTCAACTTCTCTGCTCCCATCTTCTATCAATGTTGACATTTCAGTGTTTTATATCATGTCAAAATGCGGTTTTGAAAATCTGCCACTGACTTTGCGGTTCTGCAGCGGAGCTGTGGAAAACACATTTGAATGTCTCGTGTTTTTCTCTCGTCTGTTTAGAATTTCCAAACCAAACATGAATAGACCCTGATATTCTATATAAATGACAAGCATGTCTATGTGTTCTCACACAAATCAAGAAATGAAGATAAAAACCTCGAAAAGCCCCCTTTCATCTGGCTTGTTTAGAATTTTTCCATCTCGTGTTTATCCCTCGCGCAAAACTATGCATCTTGTTTTGCAATCAGCTAGCCTTTAATCTGTTTGGGACATTGTCTCCCCTTCGATCAGTACACAGGTGAGTTATCGCTGCAGCTCTGCATCCTGCCAAGCGTGGGGTTTCACAGCTCAGGGGCCACTATCTGGACTACACAGCTATCTTCACATGTGGGCCAAAGGGCGGACATGTCCACATCTCACAACATCAGACAGCGCTGAGCACCACGATATGCCCGCTCTGAGATGATGTTGCAAAGCTCAGAAGATTACAGATGAGCAGATTCAAGATATCAAACATGCGATGGGGCAGGTGCGTGTCATTCTGATTCAGGGGAACGGGGCAAAATGAAAGTGGGATGATGTGCTTTGAATCGGAACATTATTTGGGTTTTTTATGAGTAACTGAGAAAGAGGGGATTTTGTTTTATGCTCCATTTAAAAGTCCTAACTTGGAATTTAAAATATAAAATGAAGACCAAACATGAGCAGATAAAATCTCTCAACTTATGGGAGGTTGAAGTGGATTGTAAAACTGCCTGCATGACGGTCTTGATCAAAATGTGTGGTGTCATATGGTTTTAATCTGTCGGCGTACTTTTAGTTGTATGTCATCCCCCATTTCTTACTTTACCCCTTGTTCCCTGTTTCCCTTTACAGTCAACTGTCAAATAAAACAAATAATGTTAGAAATTGGGCTCGAGTGTTCATTGTTGACCTCAGAAAAACTTCACTTTGCGGTCACTTTGACATTTCATATATCACAAGGCCCACTTACTAGTTTTGTCTGAAGTGTTTAGGAAGATCTTACGGCCTTCCTCAGATGGTGCAGTTATCATGGAGAAAGTTGTTAGCACGTGACCTATGTGGGGGAAACTCGATTTAATATCACATGAAATAAGATGTGGCTGAAAGCTTTACAGATAAATGATGTAGGTTGAGATGATTATACATTTTTCAATCTAAAAAAAATCTTTGTTTGCAAGTGTGTTTGGCTCTTAATGGCTACACCTGCTAACCTAGCATTAGCCCAGGTTACCTTAGCCTTGGATAGCTTATACTTGATAACTTAATTTCTCATGGAGTTTCTTTACCTTTTGCACTTTGCAAACAGAAAACATGTTGTGTTGTATGCATCATACTCATAGTTTAGCATTGTTTGACATACATTTGTTTCCATTTGTTGTGGCACAATCAGTTAAACTGCTGTGCAGTCACACATTAGTTTGTCTTTATTCTAGTTTATTTAAAGTTGTACTTATTTCTACATCTTTTGAGTTACCTGTGCTGAAGGTGCTGCTGCTGGAGGGACATCATGTCAGGTTGGAGCAAACGATGAGCCTCTTAAAACAGAGCTTTTAAATACAGGAAGTGAATAATCAGACTGTACCAAGTGTGGTCACATCATGGGGGGACTGTAATTCTACTTTTTCTACCATTTTTACTGATTTCTTTTTCATGCAGTGGTCAATATAAAAAAAAAAGAAGAAGTATCTGATCTTGTTCCCTTTTATGTTCAGTCTGTAAGCCAGGTCAGTTTAGTTCAGTTAATTTCAATTAAGTTAAAGGTAGAGTAGGTAAGTTTGAGAAACCGGCTCGAGATCGCGAGAATTTGAAAATACACAACCGGAGAAAATCTGTCACTTCCTTATAGAGCCCCTCCTCCAACACACACGAACGTGCACATGACCAATGAGGGCACGAGATAAGTTTGTGCACAGATGGAAGGCTGACAGGCAGGTAGGCCATCCAGTTATTTTAGCCGGGCCGGCTAAAATGATTGGTCGTACTTTTTACACTCTGGCTTTCACAGATGACATTGTTTTATGGATTTTTTGCCAAAGCACTTAAGATATTCATTGCTATCGGGATGTTAAGAGCATTCCATGGAATATAACAAAAAGTGTATCTCGAGCCGGTTTCTCAAACTTACCTACCCCACCTTTAAGTAAGCATAACTATTGTCTTGGCTCAGTGCTTCATTTCTAATTTTATACATTTTTTGTTTGTAAAAATGTTTGGGTAAACAAAACCCTCCTTTCAGTCTGTAGTACACCTATAATTGTGGATGTTGTATCTGTTTTTATCCAACAAATGCCTCATGGTTCTGGTATGATATTTACAGAAATGTGTTCCTTTAAAAACACCTTAGTACCCAGAGAGTAACTACAATGGCATGTAGTGATGGCTTCCCTCACAGGGTCACACAGAGTTCCTCAGATGTTGAGTCAATTACACTTGTGAGTGAGTCAATTAGTGTTTGTGACTCACTTTGTGGGTCCATTTTCTCTGTGAGTCACCTATACGAGCCACCGCGTTTCCCGCAACACAAAGAGACTTTCTCGTTTTTTCTTTTTCTTTTACATACCCACTGTTTGGACAGAATAGCTCCCTTAATTGACCTCGCTTTGAAGTTCCCAGTTAAAGGTTTTGTCTGTGTAGTGTCACTCAGCAGGAAAACACCAACTAATGACAATCTCTCCCTCTCACTCCTGAATGGTTTTGAGTGGGCCTTTTAGGATGGTATGCTTCCAATGAAGTGCTACCTTCCTTTTTTTTTTATCTTGCGAAATCCTCAAGCCACAGCCACAAAATAAAAACATTAATTGGGTGAGTACTCCAGCGGCTGTAAGTTAGTAAGAAGAGTGAGTAAGTAAACAGTCACTGAAGCCAAATACCAACCGAGGTGAATAAATCTGTGCAGCTCGTTAACAAGAGAAAATTACTTCCTACCAAAAAGACGTTTCAAAGTTGTTTTTTTAAAGTTAACTGCACAGATCTTAAATAACAAAACAACAGTTAAATAGCTAATTATCTTATTTATTTTCTGCAGGGAGAAAACAAAGTGAATGGAAATCATTAAGATACTTTCAGATAACTAGTGAGTGACCTTGCATGGGGACACTGTTGTTCTATATGTTGACAGGAAGCATATCCATCGAATCATATGTTGCTAATATGTGCATAATGTTAGCTTTTGCTTGTAGGAGTCAGCTTAAAACGTTATAAAGGCAAAAAAGCCACGATAAGATAGCCTCTCGTCAGGTTAACTATAGCTAACATTCTTCAGCTTCCTTGGAATCTAGAGGGTAAATGTCAATGAAATATGCAAGTTGTACACTCAACCGACAACCACGGTTTTGTGACACAAATGGGAAAGCTGATGTTGCACTTTATGTATATTTTAGGGTACCATGATATCAGGACAATTAGGTCTTGGTTTGGACACATTGTGAGTCGCAGTGGCAAGTTAAAATGTAAGTAAGTTCAATGATCGCCATCACCTCAGAAGGCAGACGTCATGTTTAGTATCTGTCAGCAACCACTCACAGACTGAAACACTATCTGGACAGAAGCAGACTGACACAGACCAGGTACGCTGCTGAGTGTCTGCAGATTAGAAATCACATGAAAATGTTTTTGTTTTGTTTTAATATTGCCTAACACACTGTTCTTACTGACAGATTAGTCGAACAACCAAATAAAAGTTGCAAACGATATTGTTTATCCATAAATCATTGAATATTGAGATGTCCTGCCGTTTTATATTGTATTAAACTAACTATCTTTGAGTTTTGGACTGACATAACAAGACTTTGAGAATCTGGGATCAACATTTTTTACTGTTTTCTCATATTTTATAGACAAACAATTTGGAAAAAATAATAATTCTAGTGTGTTTCAGCCCTAACAGACATATTATTTAACCAAAATAGCACATCTCCAAAATGTTTGTAGCAATTTAGAAAAACGTACTTTATTTGATGTGAAAAGAGGATGAGAAAAAAAACATGAGATGGTAATTTTAGTCAGTTTTGGGAAGGCCTTAGTCATCCATATTTGTACTCTCACACACTTCACTCTGCCCCTGTTATGCACCTCTATCTCTGGGGTGCTGAGAGCAGAGCTTTGGTTCCATCATCACAGGCCCAGTGGCTGCAGACAGGAAGAACCGGCGCATCTGCTCAAGTAGTTTTGCCGTTGCTGCTGAATGTGGAGGATGTGAGCGTTCTTGAGTGCCCTTTTTGTTATTTAACATTCATAACAGCCTGTTTTTCATTTTAGTTCAGATGAGTTCACTGTGTGTTTTATTGACAAGATAAAATTGACAGTATGCATACACACACACACACACATACGCTCAGGGGGGAATCATGACCACCTGTACATTAATGCAAAACAACCACGCTCCCTTCACTGGCTTCCAGTAACTGCTAGAATCCACTTCAAGACACTGGTACTTGCGTGCCATGCTGCGAATGGATCTGGCCCTTCCTACATCCAGGACATGGTTAAACCATACACCCCAGCACGTGCACTCCGCTCTGCATCAGACAAACGGCTTGCTGCCCCCGCACTGCGAGGGGGACCCAAGTTCCCATCAGCAAAAACACGTCGGTTTGCAATCCTGGCTCCAAAATGGTGGAATGAGCTCCCCATTGACATCAGGACAGCAGAAAGCTTACACATCTTCCGGCGCAGACTGAAAACTCATCTCTTTCGACTCCACTTCGAGCGATAGAATTACTAACAAAGCACTTATATACTAATAAAGGACTGGCTTATCTAAAGCCAGTTGAGTAGCACTTGAAATGTTTTGGCTCTATGAAACCTGATGAAATATGATTCTGTTTTCTTCAAGTTTGTATCTTCTTGGTCGAATGCACTTATTGTAAGTCGCTTTGGATAAAAGCGTCAGCTAAATGCAATGTAATGTAATGTAAAGTAACCATAAAAGCCCCTTTGTGAAGCATATGATGTTGAAACTCTGTCTCTATGGTAACTTTGGAGGACACAATCTGCTTTGTGCAGGATTTGATCATATATGAACTCTTCAGCCTCAGCCTAAATTTAAAGTGGTGAAACACTACTAATATCTTAAGTTAAGTTGGTATAACACAATTTTCACAATAAAATCTTTAAGTGTATTTTTGCAGAATGACTTTAACGTAAGTACCTTTAGAGCAGCCAGCCAACACCACAATGGACACACAAATATACACACTCAACACACACATACATTACTTCAAAGGCAGCAGAAATGATAGCCTGGCATACTCTCTTTGGCTCTCTCCTTCATCTGAAATAAATACACCCGCAAATACAAAACAGGCAAATACAAAACCAATGAAACACATGTTTTCCTCTCAGTCCAAAGCTATTGTTTTATCTTTTATTTCAATTTCAAAATGCAGGTGAACTCTTCTGTGATTACATGCACACTTTTTGTGTTTTTATTTAAGAATTCAGGTAAGGGCAACCTCTTTTTGCACATGAACTGAGTCATAAACATTAATGTATGTGCTTGGATAAAAGTTAAGGTACCAATATGTGTCGATGACAAGATATTCCTTTAAAGTTGTTCTGACACTTCACGTGTACCTTTAGAGATTAGAAACATGCACAGTGCCAGTCATGCATGTTGCAGAACAGATAACAGTCTATGAGGGTTCAAAATGTTAACAACTACTGCTATTCCCATCACTCTGCTACAAACTGTGACTATCTCGTCTCGGTTCTTAACATTTGATGAAGTGATGGGTCTTCTCTGATAGGAGGTATCATATTTCCGAGGATCGTCACAATATATTTCTCCCTGGA
The DNA here is from genome assembly GCF_902827165.1 of Trematomus bernacchii. Taxonomy (NCBI): domain Eukaryota; kingdom Metazoa; phylum Chordata; class Actinopteri; order Perciformes; family Nototheniidae; genus Trematomus; species Trematomus bernacchii. The sequence continues at coordinate 3,623,150 of NW_022987313.1, read as the reverse complement.
GACAACGTTAAACAAAGCCATTCCAGGGATTCCTTTGCTCTGAGTACTATCTGTTGTTTGGACCACCGTCTTCGAAAGGAGGCAACCTGCAAGCTTTTAAAGACGGGCTCTAAACATCTAAGCATTTGGAGCTGCAAAAAATGTTTGACGTGTCAAGCGAAAACCCTTAACAACTGAGGACGGTATGTTTTTTAGTGCAGCGGGTTTATAAAGTACATCTGCTTTCTTTGTTTAGAGAGAAATGTTCTCTCTCATCTTTCTCTTCCGCTATAAATCAGAAACCACAATGGCACAGCGAGTAAAAGTCAGGGACAGCAAAGCTCTGTTGTACGTCTCACCAGCAAAAGTAAAGTCTGTGTTTATGCTTTCATACATGTGTTTGTGCTGACTCCTTGTCTGTCTGTCTGTCTTTCTGTCAGTCTGGGCTTTACATCATTTAAAATGTCTTTATTTTAGAAAGTTCTTGGCTCGCTTGTTTCAGGAAATACTCACTGAGGAGTGATCAAGGGGATATTCATGGCCTTTTTAGTATAAATGATTAAATTCATTCCCCTTGTTAACTAAATGTTTTGGGGAAATTGTGGTGGATGTCATCAATTTACCCTCCATCATTCTTCCTCTGTGACTTTGAAGAGTTTGCCCAGTGCCTGATTGGTATTGAAACTGTGGAAAGATTGTGTAAGCTGTTATTTTTGTAATGTCTTTCTTCCCCCACTCTCTCTCACACACAATGCTGTTTTCAGTATAGTTCCTCTTACAACTATTTTCAATAACCAAGTCTGTTCCAAACACACACAAAGAGCCAGCTGGATGAGGCCCACCCTGCAGCCTGATCTTGTTAGTGGTGTGCTGGAGAGCGCAGCCACACCTCAGAAGAATTGAAAGAAAAGATGGGACAGAAAGAGAGCAGTGCTCCTGGTTCGACCCCTGGTCTCTCTCACGTTATCCCGAGGCGTGGACCAGGGCTCTGTGGTGGCGTCGCCTGCCTGATGCCTAGCAATGGTGCTCTGAAGATCCCCTGCCGTGTGTGTGGGCCAAACGTGCTATAATACATCCACGCAGAGTTTCTGTCTCATTAAATGATGTCTTAATCAATAGACATTATATATGCCATCATCTTGTGAGACAATGAGACGTGCTTTTTATACTACCCGTCACTTCTTGTATGTATAGGCCACTGTCCAGATTCAAAGACACCTAATCGTTCCAGTATTAAATCATTTATATCAGAATTACTCTTAAAGGTCACCTATTATCCAACATCTACTTTTCATGTCTTTCATACATAAATGTGTCCTCTCTTTGTAAAGAGATTCGACAAGTTTCAAGATAGAATATTATTTCTCTTTTGGTCCTGATCCATTTATATTTAAACCTGTCTGAAAATGAGCTGATCAGATTTTCGCCACTTTGTGATGTCACAATGTTTTTTTGTGTTGTGCAACCATTAGCCAATAACCAACCAAGCGAACACCCACCGACCTTATCACCTGAATCTCCTCTTAGAGCGCCATTGTTTTTTTTCAAACCAATCATCTCGCAGAGGGGCGTGGCCAGCAGCAGCTCATTAGCATTTAAAGCTACAGACACAGAATCAGGACTTTTGAAACAGGGCTGAAACAGAGGGGTATATAGCATGCTACATGCATGGTCTGTTTGGTATTTCAAGCCGAACACTTCAGAGACATGTTTTGTATATATGAGACCTATAATATATTGTTGGAAAAGAGTATTACAGGGGACCTTTAAGATTCTTACCTTTGTAGCAAAGTCCTGTGATACAGGTGTTCACTCTCGCACACAATTAACATAACTTCACACGACATAATATGTGGCTTTCTCAGAGGAGTATCATTGAAAACCAATAGCACTTCCAGGAAATGTTGGCTAAACAAAGTGTGTTATAAGATTGCTGTAATCACAGAACACAGCAACTTTTTAAAGATTTATCAATCGGTTAAACAAGCATAAGATGATCATTGTGGTTTAAGTCTAGCCAAACAAAGTCAAACTGAGTGCACGCACACCGGTAGTGTTGATTCCTCATTGCACATGGACGTGTTTAATACTAGGTTTAGCCAGAAAGTTGTTGTGGAAACTATTGTGAAAAAAAGAATGCGTAACATTTTTAAGAATGCGCTTAAATAAGGACAAAGGTCCAAGTGGCACCGAAGCATGGTAAACGTTTGTGCTAGTGTCCTGGAGTTACCTTTTTCTTATGGACCCCGTTTATTATGATAGCCTTGCACTCAGTGATGTACGTATAATTACTCTACTATTTTTAGCTCGTTTACCACGTGTATCACTTGCTTTGGGAACCATTTTTATTGATGTTGCTCCAAAGTTGCAACAAACCATAATTTTTCTTCGACAGCTTTTACAGCGCCGTAACAACTTTATGAAGGCATTCTGAGAAAGAAGTAAAAAGTTATTCCAACACCGCAAGAGGATGCTAGTCAGGAAAGTTTAAACATAGGACCTTTTATATGTTTGAAAAAAACAACCGATTTTTTTTTCTTGCGAGGACAGTCTCAAAGCACACGTGTAACTTCAATTTGAGAGAAATCTGATTTAGATTAGGCTGCACTAATGCATGCAGGTTACAGTGGAACGGAGCGGAGCAAGATATTGGCTGGGAGGGGGGTAGAAAGTGATGGAGGTAGAGTGTGTAAATGTGTGTGTGTGCGTGTGTAGAGGGGTGGGTTGGGGCTGAGCTCACAGCTGGGAGAATGGTGTGCTAACCCTGCCAAAGCCTCAGCACATGACTCCCACCACTTGTCAAAATCACCATGTGTGCAATAATGTGATTACAGTCTGGTTACTATTATGATTTAAAACAACAGCTTGTGCGGAATGGAAGAAACGCACTGCCCCGTACAATGTGTGTGTGTGTGTGTGTGTGTGTGGTTGTGTATGTGTGTGTGTGTGTCTTGGAGGGTAAGAGAGGACTGGAAGGGGGGGATATGGGTAACAGGAGTAGGGAGGGAGTATGTTGGATTTGCGCCCCGGCACCCTCCCTTCGCTCACCCATCTATGCCCTGCAGGGGGACACTGGGTGGGGGTTTCAGGGTGACTGTCTGGGTCTTGTCATGGATTTAAAAGTCGGGGGAACGCTTTATGTCATTTTGTCTCCCCCCTCTGTAGCCCCTTACACCATCCGCAGCCTCCCCCTCCTTTCATTCCAGGTTACACAATCACTGCACTGCACACAAGGGGTTGTCATCACAGGTGCAGCCGAGATTGGCCAGGATAAAGGAACGCTTCCAGCTCAAGATGTTTTTCCCCTCTCCTTTCTTTTTTCCTCCACCAGCTCCTTTCCTCTCCTTTCTTGTTTTCCCTTTTCTTCTCATGTTCTCTCATTCTTTCTGTTTCTTATATTTGTTGCACATTCCCTTCTGTTTCCTCCATACTGGCCCATTTCCTTCTCTATTTATCTCGTTCTCTGTCAAAGCAAGCTGTTTTAAAGGGGAAAACAAGTCACTATCACCGCCATAAGTGGTTTGTCCTTTGCCTTGATTAAAACAGGATTGGTTCCCCTCAAACTTCCCCGTCAGGCCAGAAACTCAGTCTAAACTCTCGCTCATCATATACGCCTCCTGATGGTGCTTGCCCCTTGGCTCACTCCTGAGGAACAGTCAAGCTGCCAACAGGGTAAAGGTGTGAGATCACCAATTTGCCAAAATAGTGAATATGTGTCTGTTTGTAATTACGCAGGAAGGTCTTCCAGCCTCTCAGCCACAGAGAATGGTGAGCCTCCTTTTCGGTGGTACAGCCTTGGCCGCAGGGCCAGATGGAAAAGGGAGAGGGAGGGATGGAGGAAGGGAGGGAGCGAGGGAGGAATGTAAACTGTAACCAGGCAGCCCAGCATGTTAGGAGCTGGACCCCATCCACACGATGCCAGCCGGGCATGAAGGCAACTCTAACGATTCCCTCCTGGGCATCTGGAAGTGGGAGAGACAGAATGAGTGAGGCCCAGGCCCACAATGCCACCCATCTCGGAGCTCAGCTAAGGAAAACAAACGCCAGCGGTCACAGAGAGGGGATTTCCGGTTAGAGTCACCTAATACCTCCCTGGAATCTCAGAGGTTTGGAATCCAGAGTAGTGGAAGAGCCTGCACTGCCATAAGCCACACAGCAGCGATGTAATTCCACTTTTAAGTTTCACCTCTTCGTATTAAACTCTGTCGGCTTAGCATCTTGTTCCATAGCCCTGTGTCTGTCGGCTTAGCTCAGATAAAGGAAATAACAGTGGATTTCTCTGACAAGAATAGAAAGATTAAGTGGGTTATCCAGTTTTACAAATCAACAAAATTCCTAAGCATATGACTTCCTAACTTCTTATTTGAATTCATACTTTTCCCATGATTGAGCCTAATTTGTAACAAGTTTGGGCATTCTTTCTGTAAACTCCAGGCCAGATAAAGGGATTTAAAGCAGGCACTTGGCACAGCCGGCCCTCCTGAGACTGGGACATGGTGTGAAGGAAGTCAGGTGCAGGATCTCCGCCCTAACCCGCAGTGACAGGATGTGTTTGATGTGTGTGAGACTTGAGGTGACCAGGTGGCGAAGTCCCCGCTCATAAGCAGAATCGTTCAGTAACCCTGGTAGCGAGGCCCCTTATCCGAGCCTTGCCTTAATTCTTTCACCAACTCCTTTTTCACAACAGATGTTGTTAGACAGACAAAACCCAGACTCCTAATAGAAATAGTTTCAAAAACTCCCTGTTGGCTTTTTAGGGAGAGGACCAATTGCAAAGCATGTTTAAGGTCGTGTGTGCTATGGGTTTTGGTCCAAATGGTTTTATGGCCTCTTTTGTGTCCTGTGATGAAACATCTGTGCGCATTTGTGGACAGACTACAGTTGAGAGCTCTGGGTGCATACATGTCTCGTGTGTACTAGGTGCGGCCCAGGCTGTTTACGTCTTGGACCGAGTCTGTGATGTGCTTTCAGCAGAGTGGTACAAGTCCTGTGAGTACTTCGACCTCTCTAGTTTCTCTAAGCACTTTAGGCAGGAGTTTCTGTGCTCCGGGGACCCTGCGATGAGACAGCTGTGCAACAGAATGTGTGCACATGGAAAAAATGGTGTATGTGTGAGCAGGCCGCCTCTGTACTGCTCTCGTAGCCGATCTGACCCCTCACCCCGGCGCCGCAGGACGGTGTGAACGAGCGAGGTCGCCATGCGCTGCGGCCTGATGGGAGTTGAGGCATCTGTCTCGGCCGTGATGAATAGCAAGCACCTGTGCTACTCACGGAAACCAGTGAGATTGAGAGATGGAGAGGAGGGGAGGAAAGAGAGTAAGTGTCCAGCGCTAGAATTGGCAACAAGAGACCTCACCTGCTACAAGGCATGGAGCAATAAAAAAATACTCCCTTCCTGCCTCCCGGAGATCTCAAGCCCCCCTCCCCTCACTGCGACTACCATACACACAGATACATGCAAACCCCACACTCACACACGCTGGCTCAACCCACCTTATTTGTGCTGTTTGTTTTGCTAATGTGCAGAACCTCAGGGAGAATCAGACTTAATGCAAGGAGACCGCAAACTCCACGCTCTGTGGTCTTAATAAGGACTAACCACTCGCCAGGCTTGGCCAGAGCTGGTGTCCAAGGGGAGAGAACCAGAGAGAGAGAGAGATCCAGAATGAGTGATGATAGAGAGAGAGACTGCACGATTGAGGAAAGAAAGAGTGCGAGATGGCAGCAGAGAGAGAGAGGTCGGGGATTGTTTTACAAACAGAATTCCTTTAATTAATCACCCTGTTTGAACAGCTGGCCTACTCAAGACAGGTCGTAACGGGATCCCTACATGGAAGTGCGGATTACAGATGCGGATTCGGCAGAAAAATATTAGCTGTCAAATACTGCAGCCGAGAGGTGCAGGAGAAGGCCCCTGTTTCCTGGTGGTGAGAGAGCCAGAGACAGGGGGGTGGTTGCCTAACATGGCTCCCCGAGGACTGAGGCTGCACAAGGCAACACAGGGGCCTGCATTCGGGGGTGGGGGGGGGTTAGACCTCTGGCCAGGGGGCAGCCCTCAAGGCCAGCGGTGGTCCCCCAGGGCCAGGCCCCATGCAGCAGCCTGGAAAGGGGGTTCAGATTTAGGGTCAGGCTCTGATATGGGACTGGAAACTCTGAGACCCCTGTGTTAGCATTTATGTACAGGCCGCACATAAACAACAGAGAACAGCTGTCAAGAGAGTATGCAGTGTCCTAGTGGTACATGTTTATTATCGATGTCCCTGCAGAGGGATTGACATCATGGTTAAGAATGCGGCTGTGAAATAGTTGGCTACCTTCTCTTTGTAAATAAATATGTTTTGTAGGTCAGTTTGTGGACAGGTCATTGGCATTGTGAAGCAACACTGGGAATTACATTTAATCACAAATATTCATCACTGAAGGTTTTAAATGATATGAGTTTTCTTTGGGATCCCTACTTTGCTTTTTATACCCAAGCAGTAAAGCATTTATGAGTGCAGCAAGTCAGACTCAAATCTATTCATTCTAATGGAGTATCCTAAATCAGGCTTTTGCATAAGCTTAAACGTTGATCATATCTGACATGCAAATGTGCATTTGTTTTGCGTCTTTGAGGAAATAGTGAGAAACTACAAAATGGAAAAATACATCATGTTGCACCATCCAATTTTTTTTTGTACCCAACTCTGATGAGTGGCAAAGCTTTTCTTTTCCTGTGAAACAATTTTGCTGTGTCACACCAATGATAAGATGTGATTGTCAGCCAATTTATAAGCAAACATCTTCCTTGTCTGCTTTTTTCCCCCGCCACTTTCTGACTCTCTTGTCATTTCAGATCCTACCTCTTCTACCTCCTCATCACCTGACCCCCGCCCCCCGCCTGCACACCTGTTCCCACTGCCTCATTAGCCCAGTAGCATATATACCAGCCAGTTCATTCCCTGCCAGATCGTTATTCTACCTTACTGTTCCTGATCAACTACTGGATATGTTTTCCTCATCTCCCTGAGTGACTGTGCCTGGTTTCAACGTTGGGTAAACCAATATGTTATTTTACCGGTCTCAGAGTCCTGGAAAGGTCTCAGCTTCTAATGGACCTTCAGGTAAGACTGTCTCGTCAACTGCTGTTTCCATTGTCAAGAAGGAACTAAATCTCAACTTTTAAACCATCATGGGCAAGAGGTCCTTATAGTTTGAACATGCACTTTTCCGAGTCAGCTTCACAAGAATTCAGAGGAAGATCTCAAACAACAATTGTAATTTTATGACCATTTTAAGGAACTAAATGGACATCATTTTTCTGTCTTTATGTCCCATACAACCTTAAACGACGAAGAGAGAAGGTCATTATTTGTTTAACAGTGCATTGAAATATAAAAGAGCATGGCGATGTTCTACATGAAAGCATATAATTCAAGCTGCTAGCACCAAGGAGAATCTGAAAGATCTTTTTTTTTCATATGTTAGGCATTATGTGCTCTATAATAAAAAGGATACAGTCTCCACATCTTCTGTTTCTGTTTTCACTTTCTCTTTTCCTCTTTCTCTCCCTTTGTCTCAATATCTCATTCTGTCCAGTCAGCGCAGGAGGAGAAAGGGGAGTAATGTTGGCTCAGGTGCTTGATTGTCAGAACACTCACTTACTGTGTATTTACATGTTGGGGAGGGAGGAAACAAATGTTCGCCGACCACACACACACTCACAACAGCATGCACACATAACCAAGATGTATCACTCTAATTGTGTAAACAGCAATATTACACTCAGACCTTCCACCCCGCCTCCACTCCCCTTTCTCTCATGGCCATGATGTAATTACCAAGGCACTTAATAAGTCATTGAGGGACTTGGAGTGGACAAAGTGAGATTTACCACTTAATGAATAGAATCTGTTCTGCTCTTATTTAATAAATGTCAAAGATAAGGCTGTTAGTAATGTAACATCTGATTGTAAGGCCATTCACTAAGATATACACCAAAGGAGAGACCTGTCTGGACAATGGTGTAAAATATTTTTCGAACATCTGTTAAGCTTTCCTTTGAGAGCCTCATAAAGTTTCACCGCAGAGTTTTGTGGTGGTTTTCTGGATTTTTCAATATATCCCAATAGGGAGGCAGCAGCTTGCTCAGTGAACCGTGGTCAGTTCAAAGCGCTGAGAGGAGTTTGAATAGTGTTGAGGACGATGATGTATAGCAGACTGGACCACCGGGGTCATGGCTTTGGTGTACCTCTTTTGTGTGTTCGTTTGGGTATGCGTGTGTGAAAAGATTTCCTAGATCACACTCACACGCACAAATACATACACCAAACAACAATTAATAGTATTGCGTAGTGGATGAATTAACCTTTGTATCAACCTGGTCATTACGTCGATACTGTAATTATTCTTTAATGCTCCTAAAACTAATAGAAACATGTAGATAATCCTACAATAATTATAATTATTAGACAACATAGAAGGCCACAATTTTGACCACAATATTACCAACAACTAGATTAACATTTTCCAATATAAGCACTTAACAACACAAGGGCAGAAAGAACATTTAAAAGGCCACTACAACAGTTTACTTTCAAAACTGTTTTTTTATTATTTACCTGGCACTTCAGCTGGATTTTTCACTATACTACCAGATTATAAATCACACATTTTTGTCAAGAAATTAGCTTTTTCTCAGAACCACAGTGGTACGGACTAATCACCATTCTTTGAGGAGCTACTGGCGGCTACGGTTGTGTGGGATGTTTACGCTCTTCTCATTACTTTCAACTTTCTAGTTTTCCAAACTGATTGCAATGACAGCTTCTAAGACGTATCTGTGTTCGTTTTAAATGCCTTCTACTTTTAAACTCCACACCCCTAGTTTGTAACCCATGCTTTCTGTTAAAAATTGTAAATCTTAAGTGCCATAACCCAGCCATAACCCAGATGACATCATCAGGGTTTGTTTTCGACTTTGGAAAACCCCATTCATATACAGTTTTTGAACTCATATATTACACTGAAATTCATGTTTAAAATTGGTGGAGAGTCCCTTTCAGTAGAGTGCACTCCAACCCGACCAAAACAGAAACTTGGTGTCATGTGAAACTTTGTGTATACTCAGAGTGGCTTTGTTTTCTCCATTTATTTACACTATACACCAACAGGGACGCATTAAGATTAAAGAAGTTAGAGCAATGTAGTGGAAAAAACAGTCACCAAACGTCAGAGCGGAACAACAACATTGGGTAAAAAATATCAGATTCAGGATGTGAGGGTCTGCCTATTAAAGTTAAACCAGAATACAAGACTGAAAATATATCACAAGTGTTTTGTGCACACATGGTGGCAATAAACAAGAAGAGGGAACAAGATGCTTTCCGGAGAGTGCTTAGTGCCTTTCCCCAAATGTTTCACCAAATGTGCCAAAGTTGGCTTTGCAGAAAGTAAACAACACATTTTAGGGCAACCTAGAGGTTATCATTTAATGTAACATCATACCAGATTCCCAGGATGCTTTAATGAGACTTTCGTTGTCTCCTCCTCAGTGTGTGTGTCTTGTGTATGCGTGCTCTTGTATTACGTGACCATGCATGTTATTGATTTATTTGCATGCTAACTTGCAGCAGGACCTATTTTCCCATAGGAGACAGATCATGTATCCACATCTGTGAGCGTCCACTGTGTGCTCATCACTTGGATGTTACTGTACGCTTTTGTGTTTATGTTTGTATTACGTTAGCTGGATTAGTGCAGTTTCGTGGGTGTGTTTGCATCCATCACTCAGAGAATATGCGTGCGTTGAATGCATTTGTGTGTCTGTGAATACTCCACCCTTTTTCTTTTTTTCCCCTTCTTTCTTTCTCCCTCGTAAGCGGTTGTTTGTGTGTGTCTGTTCTTAATGATTACAGCCACAGGATAAACAACAACACGATAAAACAATTACAATTAAGCACATGTGTGAAGCCAGAGACTGAGAAAGTACAGAAAAAACAAAAAAAGAGGCGCAAAAGACAAGACAAGAGAGTACAAGGTGTGAGAAAAAGTGGAGAATGTGATGAAGATCACTTCAGTGGCTGGTCTCGAAGACTCGAGGCGCTCCCACGTCCCTCTGCTCTCTCCCTTGGACGACCCTGCTCCCCTCTGTCTGCATTGGGAGAAAGGAAACGGACGAAGGATTTACTGTTGGGTCCTGACTTGTACACATTCCTGGTGTTGTTTTTCTCCCCTCGGCCCCTCGGCCATACCAAAGGCCTCTAAAACAACAGGCTGTCAGGTTGTGACAGCTGGCTTCAAACAGCTCCTACAGCAGCCCTGCACCCAGGTTCCCAGCCTCGCCATGGAGCTGTGTGTGTGTGTTTGTGTGTGTGCATGTGTGTGGGTGCACGGATGGTTATGTGCGTGAGTGGGTAGATAAGTGTTTGTTTGGTCTGTACATGTGGATGTATAGCTGCTTGTGTCATGACTTGGAGATAAGTAGGACTTCAGTCGCTAAGACTTAACGTTTAAACCCCTTCTTTGGTGTGTGTGTGTGTGTGTGTGTGTGTGTGTGTGTGTGTGTGTGTGTGTGTGTGTGTGTGTGTGTGTGTGTGTGTGTGTGTGTGTGCGAGCCCAGGTGGCTGTGTGGCTTTGAAGCACTGCAAGCCTCCTTATGATTCCCCTGGCCATCCAGGTGTGTGTGGGCTGGCCCGTCTGTCTCAGGCAGAGAAGGCCCTTTTTGTCTGAGCTTTGTCAACCAGGAGAACAGCATTGATCCCTTTGACTCACATCCCCCCCCCCCCCTCCACCACACCTTCAAGTGACTCCCCAGCTTCAGGTGTGGGAGCTGGGAGAAACCAAAGCGCTGTGGAGGTTGAAGGGGTTGTCGGGCGGGGATAAGGGCTCCTCTAGGTGAGCAGGAGCAGCCCCCTCTTAGCACTAATGGGATAATTGTTTGCACTCCACAGGTGCTCACCGTCCAAATGAGGTCACAGCTCAAGTGTGGCTCTTCAGAAGTGGAGGAAGATCGGAATTTATTCCACAGAGGACTGGCAAATGGGAAACAAACACCCATGCGCGGGCACACGCACACAAAGGGACACATTGGTTATGTTTTGTTTTCCATAAGCAAAGGTTCTGGATAGTACCTGGTTTTCTTAATTCACTTGACCCTGATTTCTTTAAATTACAGTCTGCAAAACCATGCGATGGACTTTTGATGAAGTACAGACATCTAACCTTTTTGGTTGCTAATGATAGGATCCACCACGAGAACACACACACACACACACACACACACACACACACACACACACACACACACACACACACACACACACACAGCATCCTGGCAAGGACAAGAAGATTCGGAGACAGTTTCTTCCCGCGGGCAGTGAGACTGTTAAAAAATTGAACTGTTGAAACAACTTCAAAACATTCATCTGCTACTCAGTAGTATGTATCTAATACCTAATATATATATATCATTCCAATAACTTGTATATAGACTTGTACTGCACTATTCCACATCATCACTTTATTTTATACTATTTGTCTTTTTGTATTGCTCTTGCTCTTATTGTTATTATGTTATTATGTTGCATTGTTGGAGAAGCCTGTGACATAAGATTTTCAACTACATAATTACTCTGTAGCTATGTCAGATTGACAATAAAGAACCTTGAACCTTGAACCTTGAACCTTGAACACACACACACACACACACACACACACACACACACACACACACACACACACACACACACACACACACACACGTACGTACACTGAAAGATAAACTCAAAGTCAGATATAAACCCCCTAGTGTCATTGTTCTGTGGCTTTGATGGTCTCATGCAGGTATTTTCCTTACGATATGTCCTGTGCTTTTGAATCATTCATTGTGTCCGACCACCACTGAGTCTTCAGGAAAGCCCCTTGATATCTCTATTGTCTCTTATCCACAGGTATTTACAGTCACATCTTGTTGTCTTGTCGCTTTAATTCCCAGTAATTTCCCAGAAAAAGAGTGTTGTTATTTGGAAAAGCTGGATGTTCCCCTCTGCTTTTCATAAAGGGTCGTTTGGCTCAAATTACAAAAAACATATTAAGGGATAATCTCCCTTACCAATGAAATGGGTTACAGGGAGGTCCGGGTATTTTTTCATTATGTCTCTGGATAAATGAAAAGGAAATGGAAATGAGTGTCAAGAAATGAAATCCAGAATACAACAATTAAGTTATTAAGCGACAAATACAAAACAGTCTTCACCTAATCTCTGCTTACTTTCTGTTGACTGGAGCTTTCAACATAGCACAGTTTCTCAGTAGATATGAAACACTTCATGAATTATTCCATGTTCAAAAGAAAAGACCGTACTTTGTGCCTTAATACGTTTATTTCAATGTATTAGTATTTAACCATAGTCAAAATTGTACCTTTTTACCCTCATCTTAACTGTTATTCCACTTAAACCATGGCCTGTATATATGCTTAAACTCATAGTTTTACTCACTGGAGATGGACCCTTCTGCCACTGAGGCAGTATACTATATGCACCTTTTGCGCATGCAGGTTTGTCTCTTACTGGCCATTAAGTTGTGAGTGGTTTCCTGGCTGTTTTGCAGTACTCCAGTGTTTTTATAAAGGGAAATCATATATTAACTCGCTCTCCTGTCCATAGGAAGGTCAAAGTCCCAGGTCAGCTACTTTTTTTTGCTCTTGCTCATCGACACTTCTCGAGGGCATTTAAAGTTCAGACAGAAAAAAAAGTACTCCTAAGTGTTTTCTACAGTGATTGTACATTAAAATGTGTTTAGATCACTGAAGTGCACTTTGGAAACTATAATGTGGAATTTAAAAACAATCCTCCAGGCCCGTCTCTCGTCTGAACGCTGCTTTAGGCCCGATGCCACAGTGCAGACTGAAGTCACAATGGGAGACATCACAGAGTCACGGCCTGTAAATGTTAGCTTTAGTTTCTTTTACATCAACAGTTTACCCATCTCTAATTGGAACATGGCCCCCCTCCCTCCTCTTTCTATCTAAACACATAGACGTGCACGCGCACACACATGCACTCACACATCCAGATATGCTCACACAGTCAGGCGTGCACATACACATCCAGTGGAATTATGGGAACATCTGGAGGAGCTCATCCAATGCACAGACAAATGTTTCCTGGAGAGCACCAAAAGAACCATCAGAGGGGCTTCAAACAGCCCGCCACTGCTAACACAAACACACACACACACACACACACACACACACACACACACACACACACACACACACACACACACACACACACACACACACACACACCTCATGATCAGATGAGCGGAGGGAACAAAGAGTGTCTCTTTGCACTCGAAGGTATTACAGCACTTAAAGTGAACTCTCGGAGCACAGAGGCTGTCTTTCTTCTCCGCCAGTGTCTCATCCACACATCCTGATATTTATGCTGCTGCCCAGCCAGGGTCCCGGCCCCACCAGGACACATAGAGAGCCAAGGGGCATTGGGAGCTTCTCGTGAAACAATTTCAGCATGTCAGGGTCAGGCTGTCTGGCCTCTGACAAGCCTCCACCACCCCCAGAGTGCAGCAAGGAGGAAAGATCAATACACTGCATGTGTAAGTATGGTATAGAGGTTAAGAAGAAGAAGCTACTGTCAATCCTTTTGAGGAATACATAGATTAGGGCAGATGAAATGGAATGCAGATAGATTTGGAATAACAGTTACTTCCCCAAATGTTTGCCTTTCATCTAGAAAGCATATTTTTGACCCTCACATTTAGAGATTTCTTTAAAGCACTGTCAATTAGTGAGAGAATTTGAAACTCTCCCTTTTTAATATTTGGCTTGTTCTTGTTTGGAGTTATTATTAATTGACAAACTGTTTCTGCTTTCTAGAAAAGTTAAGACTCTTGTTGTTTCATTGTAAACCCTTCCCACAGTACAGATATGATCTGAAATCTACAAATTAAGCCCACACAATGGTCAGGCCTACAAGTCATCACTCATTAAAAAGGGCCCATCTGCCCAAAAACACTTTACTGCTTTGACCTAGTCAAATTCACTTTTGATGTTTTATCCGAACATCACAGATCACACAGTTGCCTCAAAGTGCCACAAGAGGAGACACATTGCATTCAGATTTAGACTTAAACATAAACAGGAGTTTTTCATTTGAGTGTTCAGTACCAACACTCAAATGGGAAATATGGTCGTGCTCAATGTTACATTTAGTAGAATTTAAGAAAAAAAGAACACTTAAATGTTTTCCTATTAATGAAAGTCACTTTTAACTCTCCACAGAAGTCTCTTTTTTCTATTCTTTTTTTCTCCCTTTCCTTTTCATCTCTCTATTCGTCTTGTCAGACACGACAGAAAAACACAGTTTATCATTATCACCCCCTCTCACCTGAGACCTCACCTCTCCCCTCCCCTCTCGCTCTACTTCCTGACACCCCCTCCCTCCACCCGCTCGGCCCTTTCACCCTTCCTCTCCCCTGCCACTACCCATCCCTTCACACGTTCTCTCCTCCCCTCCCTCCCCCTCCTCACCTCCTTACCACCTAGTGAGCACATTTCCTTACTCCCTCCCTGCCAACAAAGGGGGAAAAAAAGCTTTTACTCATTAGCGGATGACCTTTGCCCCCAGGCCACATTTTAAGAGGCTCTACTTGACTCCTGACATGGCCGTCAGCAATCAAAACATGTGCGTTCAGTGCATATAGACCTGGAAAAGCGGTGTGTATTGATGCTTGGCTTGATGTGTGTGTGACAGCAGTCTGACAGGAGACAGACAGGTTCACTAACTACTGCACAACCTCTGTGGTGGTTCCTCTGTCCCGGGGCCGGACGCTGGCGATGGTTCCCCACGATGGAGATGGATCACTCCCTCTCTCGTACTCCTCATGTGGCCGTTAGACGGAGCCCCATTAGCTTTATCACCAATGTGTGTGTTTACTCATTGGGAAAGGTGAAGGGTTTAGGCATAGCGTGTCAGAGTCGGTGCGTAATGGCGTTGATTCTTTCCTAATTGCTCGCAGAAGTTGGATGTGGTAAGCTTGTTTAAGATCTGATGTGTTTGTGTTTCTAATTTCACTGACAGGATGCAAACGCACACACGCTGTTTATCACACTCTTGGCCTATCTCCCTCTCCCACATTCTCACACACAATATGCTTGATGTACAAATATTAAATGCAACTTTTTTCATCTTTAAACTCACTGGATTTTGGGGGGGAAATGACAAAAACAGCGAAAGAGTGAGTGAAAATGTGAGCTAACCTGAGGCTGTCTCCTGCCCCGGTCAGCCTTTTAATGAGGAAGCTGACAGCATATTCCCCGAGGCTAGGTGCTGCTACTGTAGTAATAGCCCTTCATTGCTGACAGATTCATGCACACTCCTCGTTTGATGTGGCTCTCTCCTTCTGCTTCAACCTCGGCTCGTCTGCTTTTGGAAAGTATTTCTTCCAGGGAAAACAGAGCTTTTCAAAGGACAGCAAGAAACCAAGCAATTAAGGTCCTCTTTAACCTGTTTTACTGTGTGGTAATGTGACATAGCTCTGGGTGCCTCTGACACTAATATAGACATGTCTGCTCCTAATGTGGCAGCAGAGGGCTGGTATTGTGTTGCAAACAACAATGATTATGATATTTTGTCATCAATTGCGACATTTTAAACCACTTTAAAGCAAATCCTTTATTTTTTTAAACAGAAAACAAACAGAAGAAGAAAATAACAAATCAGTCAGCCTTAGGGGTCGTAGAAAAATGATTAGGAGAGGAGAGGGGTCAAGGCAGGGAGAGGGGTTATGTTTTTTTCTTTGCTTTTGGCTGAAGGGAAGGTAGTTCTTTCAGAGCACAAGTGGAGGTGTTTTAAATGTATTTAAATGTACTTCCCAGGTTGTACGATTTTCAGTTTTAAATGTTTTAATCAAATAGAAACACCACAAAGATGGCTCTCGTTTTGTTTTTTAAAGCTGTGCTCTTATTAAGTCTGTCTGGGAAAACACTTCCACATGAGACAGGAGTCAGACATTTATTAAATGAATTAAGGGACATGTATATCGGGCGATAGCATATTTTCATCTTAATTATATATTTATTTTTCATGACATCTCTTAATGTATAATTGCAATACTTTACATTCTGTCATGTTTTAATACATATACGATTTTGAGATTTTTTTGTTTTGCTTCTGACAAACTGGAATATATGATTCAACACCCCTCTCCAAACCAATCATTTTTGTACAGTCCCCAACTGGTTTTAAAGTTGGACGTTGTGAGTCGGGGGTTGGAGGTCAGGGTCGATGTTTGGGCCTGGAGGGACCCGCGTTGGGCAGATAAGGAGGAGGTTGTTGGTGGACCCTCGTCTGGGGCCTGTCTTCACCAGTCAACACTTGTATTTGGACAGGGGTTTATTTTCAGCCCCTGCGTCGACGTTTAGCACGAACGCCTGCAATATCCCAGCGCTGAGCAACATCGGTGACATGTGGCCACCAGATTCCTTCAGAGCTTTTTTCTCCTCCTCCCTTACACTCCCCCCCATCCTCCGCCCCCTCCACTGCTCCTGCTGTTCCTCAGAAAACATTGTGTCCCATGGCAGGAGCAAACATGCTCGGCCATCCTTCCTGTGAACCTGTAGAATGGCAGGACCCCCCTCTTCGCGAGGCCCACAAGACATCCCAACCTCCTCTCAGAACTGGTGAGACAACAAACCTTGAAGTTGGCTTTCTGTGACCTTTTAAAGGTATTTTAATGGCCCTATCTCCCCATTATTGAAATATTTGGTGGGGAAGGGTAATTGTATCTCTGTGAAGTGGAAAACAGCAAATCCTGCTTGAAAAGGCTACCCTCTAGTGTTTAAAGCCATTATGGTTCACATCAAGGCTTTTAAAAGTCTCCTTTCGCGTAGAGTGGGATTAATCATAGCACAATTAGTGCCGTGTTTTCACACCACGGTTCACAACATAATAAACTGTTGAAAACCACAAATGATTAATACAAGCAGTAATAATAGGCCTAAAGGTACAAATGATCCGTACAGTAGGCCCATTCCCTTGATGCAGATGCAGAGAAATATGGGGCTATAGGGTTTCACAACTCTTGTTTTTTTTATCCCTAGTTAGGTCAACATTGCCTGAGCATTGCTTCACTTTTAGCCAACTCCAAGATGTAAAAGTGTTTGCAAGATGATTGCTTTCAAAACATTGCTATTTACTCCAAACCAAAATAGACCGCTTGCAGGGACTGAGGAGCTCTATTTCCACTGCTGAGGAGGGTCTGTGTGATGTAGTCCATGATAAGGGGAGGGAGTTTGATTCAATGATGAGTGTGTAATGTAAAAGATGACAAACAATTAAGCCTTAATAAACTCTTCCCTTATGCAAGTAACGCAGTTTTTTAAATATTTTTAAAGTCTCAAAAGCTCTATAAGACCATGTTTCTGTTGAACTTAGTTGTGAATAAAATCAAGGAAAGACGTGTGCAATTATTTACCTTTCTACGGCCCTAAAGAAAGGGTGTTGTGACACCCTGATTGGTCGAGGGGAAAAGCACCAAGCTGCTCTCAATTCTTAATCGGGAGCCAACAGGTGATCTGAATGACCCTCCAATCAATTCATGGGGATTGACGTTCAGCTAAAATACTTTGGGGGAAAGGAAATAACATCAAGCCCAACAAATGAGGAATGCAGCAAAGGAGCCAGATTTATAAAAGTATAAACCATAATCAGGGCTGAAAGAAGAGGGTATGAAATGAAAGTATTGCAATTGAATCACCACAATAACTTAACTTCCCTAGTGGCCAATAAAAGAGTCAATGTTTTATGTGCACAATGTGAATGCCCTTAAAATGCACTATAGATGTGGTCTTCGCAGAAAGTGTTATTGAAGTGTGCACTCTCATTGCGGTGTGTTTGCTTTGGTCAGTCTCCCACGGATGCTGGACGGTTTTGTCACACCATCAAGCCTCTACTCTCAAACCAGGTGATGACAGCATTATTGTAGTTAGGTCCCCAAAGGATTATGGTCAGTGTGTTAAAACATTATATAGGCCCTGACGGTCGAGAAGTGAGAAACATCTCTTTTCACCTGCTCTGCTCGCCTCAGTCTCTGGAGCCAGCAGACAGACTCCCATGGTTGTGTGAGGTCTTTGTCGAGCTCATCATTTGTCTCCCTCACCCCTGATAGCAGAATACAGTAAATATTTGAGAGAGTTATTGCCGGGATCGGATTAATTACATGCAGTCTTGAGTTTCTGCAATGCATCCTTTGTTCCCGGAGAAGTCACACAACATTAACAAGCTGTCAAGCTGTGAACTGACATGGTTTGTCTCAGTGACTCGGTGTTGGTTTGCCTTGACATTCTGTGTGTCTGAACGAGAGTGTGTCTCCCTGCCTCTGTTAAGACTACACACACTTATAATGTGCAGATTTTCATGTCCAGGAAGTTGAGTGTAAGTCAGAAAGAGAATAAGAGAAGGAGACAGTGACAGTGAAACAGCACCAGAGTAAGAAAGGGGGGGAGTAATGGAGCTTGACTAAACCAAGCGCTTGTACATAAATTGACATGTGCAATTAGGGAGATGTACACAGTCCCCCTGGTCTGTTTAAGATCTGGAATAGTTTCCTAACAGCTTCAAGATGCCCTGTTTTGGCTTTGGTTTCAAATCTAAGTCGGGTTTGACCTTGTTGAATAATGGTGCTGGTGAAATTCACTGTGTTCTTTTTGGCCTGAGTCCAACTCTACACCATACCTGACGGCAAACACAGAACGAGGTTTGGCTTCGCTGGAATCTGATGAATGGTGGATAAAATTGTGACCTGAACTTGAATTCCTAACATTAGATTTTGCAAGGTGGTCATAAACACTTTTAGTTTCCTGTTTATATGGTGTATAAAGATGGGGGGGGGGGCATTAAACTGGAGGAGCTGAGAATTTAGTTTAGCTTACATGGCCTGGATACTCTCCGAATGCAATGCTTTAGGCAGCTGTCTCAAATTTCCTTCAGCTTTGTTACCTTCTTCTTTTACTAGTACACAAGTACTTGCACAAAAACGTCAAACTTTATCAGCTGCGATTAGCACTAAAAGTAGCAGATTGAAGCTCCAGAGTGGCATCTCATGGGTTAAAGACAGCTGCCAACATCTGTAGCTGTGGTTAGCTTTTAATTGTGAGGCCCAGCAAGTGAGCGAGCAGCATGGTGGAGAGGGGGCTGGCAGGACCGCATTTTTCAGTCGAGTGTTCACAGAGCAGCTTTCCGGCCAGCCATGTGGACTCAATGATGGCGTCCAGGGGTGCGCTGTACTCCTATGAAATATTAAATCTGCTCAGCCCCCAAGTGTGGACAGACCACCTGCAAGCAAGCGTGGCGTGCGGCGAGCCCCGAGATCAAATGTCCCCCAGCAACACGCACATGCACAAACATACACATGTATGCATGGGGGGAAAATACACCAATGTCCCCACACAGGATAAACCTGCAGGCCTGCACATGCTTACACTAATGGACATAAACACATACAACAAAAAAACCCTGAGAACATGGGAACACTCAAACAAATGTGGGAGGAGAGATCCGTACAATAACACATTTCCTGCCAGTGATAAAGAGAATACTTTTTATTGGAATTTTCCAAGCAGTATCCTTTTCTCATGGAAAGGTCAATTTCACATACTCAGCTCCAATGAATACTTCTTACTCTCTCTCTTGAAACAATTAGCATATGCAGTGAACAGTGATGAAGAACAAGAACAAGAAAACATCTATGAAAGAAACTAAGGACTTGGCACTTTCAGAGACCAAAATGTAACTTAAGCCTACTTCGAAAAGCAGCCAAGAGGACAACGGGTGCTTGTCGACTGCCGTCCCCTTCAGGGCCTCGTTCATTTACACGTCGTGCAGTCGGTCCTCAGCCTCCCCTCTGCTCCCCTGCGGCATCTCTGCCTGCCCAGATGTGCAGCTGTTTATTTGGAGCAGCGATAAAAGCAGCTGGCCTGTCCTCCACATCCTTCAAATGAACAGAGGGGGTCGCCATTCTGCAGACAGACAGCTCTAGAGGAGCAACTGGCCGGCTCAGGTAATCCGATTTCACTCACTCAACACCAGGTGAAGAGTTTATTTTCTTAAACCTTCACTGCTCAACCATTGAAAGCATCCAGGGAAGAATAACACTGCTTAAATTAATATATAGTGTGACTATAGTGGTGTTTTTCAGGGACTTGTTTTGTCTTTTTCTTTTGTTTTTCACCTCAGGTTTATAAAATGTCCTTATTAGTTAAACATAATATATTTGTGAACTTAGATGAGCATCAGGACTAAAAGAGAATATTTACAGACCAAGCAAATATGTATACATATGCAGTGGCGTTTTTATATGTACAAAAGTGGTGGGGCACAAAAAACTTAGATGTCTATATATAAGCTTCTGCAGTGACGTGCAGTGAGGTTCATGGCTGGTGAGGCACTGGCACTGACTCTTCAGGTTTACAAATATTATATTTTGACCTAAACCAAAATATAATATTATTTTCAAAAGCTTTTTTTGTCTGATGCTTCGATTAATTTTAAACAGACAGTTCAACAAAAGGATACCCAAAAAATGTCATTTTATCATTTAAATATTGAATTGTTCTCTCTTAGTAAGATCCCCTTTTCAATAAAATGGCGGTCTTACCTTGACTTGAAGATGAAGTCCATTTTCCTATCCTTCTGGACAAACATTTCTATTACTTTTTTGTAAAAGTCCTCCTTATG
Source organism: Trematomus bernacchii (assembly GCF_902827165.1). Classification (NCBI taxonomy): domain Eukaryota; kingdom Metazoa; phylum Chordata; class Actinopteri; order Perciformes; family Nototheniidae; genus Trematomus; species Trematomus bernacchii. Next base: position 3,602,433 of record NW_022987313.1, on the reverse strand, counting down.
TTCTTGTAGTTTCAAAAGTCTATCATAAATCTAATCCATAGATTTATGATAAAAAAATTATATAAGTAGGGTAGACATGTGGATGTTATCCGGCTAATCAAAACGTGCATTTATCTAACAGGTACGTTTCCCACAGATCTTATTTCGAGCTATTTTCTAAAATCCTCTGGAGAAATCTCATTGCTTTTTTGTGCTTACTTCCTGGTTTTAGGACGCGCCACTGCAGCTCTCTCGTCTCCTCTTCACACAGCACACTTTTCGCGGCACACGTACTTACAGCCAATCAGCTCTGAATGATTTGAGATGACGTATGGTGGGGATGGTAGCTCCATGCCCCTCTGGTCATTATTTTTTTGCCACACACATTTCATTACAAAATACTCTGAGCATGCGCAGTGAAGTTTTTACAGTCACCGTTGACTTCACAGCGAGAGGAAGGGGCATGATCAGGTTTTGTCCCACATGGCTCTAAACAGCTCAATAGGCACACACTGTGACTGTAGACACACTAATTAGAAGAACACAGACTAAAACAGCAATGTACAGACGAATCAGATGATTAAACATGATCTTAAAATATATTTTATATATTTTTTTATTTATTTTTTTGCATTTTTGTAATCATTATTTGTAATACTTTCTGCTGACACTAGGTGGGGCTGTGCCCCACCTGCCCCTAATGACCAGTCGCCACTGTACATATTACACACTCGCACACTTTTTTTTTGTTGGCAGTATCACAGAAAGAAGAAATGTAAAAACTGTAATTACTTAATAAAACAGATTTCTTGATTTTTTTTCAAATTATACTAAAAGATACACATACTATAACTAAATTAACTAAACATAAGAATTCTATAATAAGTCATCAATAAGAATTGTCTTTTACATTTTTCTTCAATGCAACACAAATCTTTAAACTATTTGTAATTAAGACTTCATCCTAAAATGTATTAGATCATATTTTTAAAACTCAATTCTAGTTTGTTTGCCAATTCATGCATCACAATTATTAATGATATTAAGAATACTGAAAGATTTAAGGTTGAATAAATCACTGCCATGCACAATAATTGATCAATAAATATCAACCCCTTCATAACAGCAGCTCATGCAGTAACCCCTAACCATTCCATGGACACTAGTGACATCCAGTGGTCATGTTGTGTGAATAACATTTCAAAATACATGTCTTTTGTTATTCAATTTCTTGTTAGGGGGTGCTAAACTCTGACACAGCTGCAGACAAGAGATCTATATAAGACATTGCAAAATTGTAAAAAAAAAAAAAGATGTGTAAAAATTAATAGGTTTATAAATATCTTAGGTTGTTTATGACTCTCCATATCGTATGTTACAGCAGAAGTTCACGCTGAGTGGACAGATTTGACCAAAACAGCAGATGCTCATCAGAAAGTGATGATGTCAGTGAATGAGTCACATCCATAAATAACATCAGCACTCCAACTGAATATCACCAGGCCTATGCATGATATACTGCATTTACATCATTACCAAACACTGTTCATTTTAGCCAAAGTGTATCCATAATACTGACTTCTGAACACTATGGAGTTATACAAATCAACTGACTTTGTTACATCAAACCATATTTCAGATATGCCACCAGGCAACCTCTTCTTGGCCTCTTGTATCTAAACCCCACATGTGTTTCTCCCCAGGAGGGATACTTGAATAGAAGAGAGCCATGTTAAGAGTGTAATGTGTGTCTTCTGTGGAAAATAAAGCTTGTTATTTATGCTTTTGTGAATACATCCAAACTTGTTCTCACTGTATGTTTGTTATATTCCAACCTCTTTAGTTTACCTTTTGCTCAGGGTTGCTTTTTCTTGAGTCAAATGCTGATGGGAAATAGTTTAAGTTTCATTATTGCTATTAGTAAAGACTTCCTTTATTGGAAGTGAGCTCAAATGATTTACAGGAATTAGCTGAGTAGAGGGGAAGCCTTGAGTATGGAAACTGGGCATAATTGTAAAACCAACATTTTGCTAAAGAGAAGTCAATGTTAAATGATGTTGGTTTAAACATTATTTTAACATTAACACATTTTTAAATGACTTGTAAATAGTTGGAGTTTGTATAAGATTTAAAATAGACTCTGCGCTCAGCTTTTTGGAAAATGAGATTCAAGAATTGTTTGTTTCCACACTGTTTACTTCCCTGCCGGGCATGTGTGCCATCTGCCGTCACCCAGGAGACTTTAATAAAGGGCATTTGAAAAGTGCCAGATTTGCTGAAGCTGTGAGCTGAATTATGATGTTGTGTTTATGTCACCAAAAGGATAATGGATCCAATGAAAGATTTAGAATAGTATAGTGCAGTATAGTATTAATAACATACTGTGCACTGCATTTCCTAATGACTTAACCACTGTTTGTTTATTTATAGAAATAAGAAATCAAACACTTACCATTGGGTGGTCACAAGGTGGCGGTAGAGGCCCACTTGCATTTTACTCTGTATCCCTAAAACTGCAGAACCTCATGTGCACCTGCCTTCTTCGAGCCAAATGTACATACAGTACAATGCGTGCAGGGTAAACAACAACTGGGCTTTTTATAAGGTGTGAATTTCAACGTTGTGCTAAAGGTCCTGGCCATAGTGTAAACAAGATGAGGTGTTGGAAAATCAGGCTTATTATACTTTAAGGACATCATTTTTAATAAATTCACGAAACAGCCTGCGTGTGTAGACTACTCTGCATGCTTTGTTTATAATGTAAATTAAAAGGCAAAACTCTGCAGAAAGAGAACCATCCATTGCTGCTGCAGACATTGACTTGCCCTTGGAATATATTTGTGAATGAACCCAGGCAGTGGAGCTCTATCCCTCCTCATTTGGATAAATGTCACGCGTTACCTAACAAGCGAATCAGTGTGTTTTTTTGTCATTCAAGAGAGGGTTAGACTTTCATTTTGTTGCCGTGGAGACTACAAATCAATAGCATCATGCAGTATCTTCTTGCCCATTCCCAATGAGAAGGTTCAGTCGCTGCTGCCGTCATCAGGGCTCGAGGGGCGGAGGGGTTCGAGTCACCTGTGCTCTGATTGGCTCCTGCTGGTTATGCGCTGCCATTGAGGTTTTTTGGCCCGTGCAGAGAGGAGGTGTGTCTCCGGCTGAACAAGCAGACGCCTCTCGCATAAATACTCAACACAGCTGAGGTGATGATCAGACGCACCAAATTATAGAGCTGTGTTTTGTTCTCAGACTTTTTTCCCGCAGAGTTACTTTCGGTTTACGTGAACGTGCTGTGCTGTGCTGCCGTGGAGAGAGGAAAGAAAGAGAAAAAGTAGTCCCCGGCTGTCATTAGATAGATTCCCCAATCAGCAGAATTGGCAGCAGGTGTGAATTCATGTCTGTTTTTTCCCCGCATATATATTGGTGAGTACTCGCATCTTTTCCAGTTTCACCTGTCCACATGTTAGCAGCTGAGGTGTGCTTGCCTTGTGCCTGAGAGACATTACTAAATCATGTATCAAACACTGCTTTTGTTGGCTTTGCTCCTGACTGTTAAGAACAATGAAGTATTGTGGTTTGTTTTGCTTGGTGATTTCCCTCAGAATAAGACACCTTTGTTACACCCACTCTTGTTTCCTTTTAAGATTTTCTGTCGGGTGTTGTCCCTGGAGTTGGAAATGTCATGTCACACGGCTTGGATATTTAAACGTTATTCTAGGTCTCAATTTATTTTAAGGAAATGATTGCCAGATTCCAGCTTCATAAGTTGCCTGCATTTGATATGACCATACTCAAAGGTCACAGTGGTCACACAGTGTTTTCTGTCAGCAATTGTTAGGGATAAAATGCACTTAAATAGGCCTACTTGTATTCCTTTTTATTTTTCAATGTTGAAAGTTGAAACACATAGGCTTACTTTGCTGTATCCTCAGATAAAGTAAGACCCTGCATTCATTCTTTGGTCTTTAATACTGCAGGTGCAATTTAAGAACATTTCCTTGTGCCATTCAGCACTCTCACTTGTTGATGTACTTCTTGAAACAGAGAGTGGATTATAAGCCTTTCTGTTATCATACTGCCGATTGTTTTCCTGTCTGTAGAGAGGATATGCAAGATGCTTTGAAACATTGTTTTCGAGCACTGTTCAAACCTCAGCAGGCTTCTGGCTGTCTCTACCAGGAAGTTCAGGCTCGACCTCTTTACTGTAACCACACTTTGCTCTCTTGTGTGTGCCTACTAACACTAGATCAATGTTCTCTTGTCTGTGATGTTACTTTTATGAAAAACATTTTATAAAAAAAGGCTTTTACTTTTATTTTTCAGAGGTATATCTAAAAATCTTTGCGCGTTATTAGATTTGGATGCTGCGAGTTAACCTACGCTGTGGTTTTCCATTTGTCTGAACAGGAAGACATTTTTCTCACAACAATAGCTGGAGCTCATCTCACTTGTATGCATGGCATCATATGAAAACTAAGTGCAAGCTGCTAGACATATAAGGTCAATAAGATGTTCATTCTCACACCCATCACTTAGATTACCACAAGGCACTGGAGCAGTAGCTGATCCATGATTTAATTTCAGCGGTAGACTCAACCCATAGGTATCTGGATACAACCCATTCATTCCATCACACTCCTGGGGGTCTTACTGCGTCCCCGCACCACCCACATACCTGCGCAGCTGTGTGACTCCGGCATGGCACGTCAGCAACTTTGCCCTGTCTCCACACAGGCTGAGATTTATGATAGCTGTAGTAGGAACTGTGGGGTGGCAGAGGGGAAACAATGTTGATAACGCATCATGCATATTCTCCCTCTTGTGGAGTGAGATTGTTGCGGAGATCACTTGGCTCTTGTCATCGCCACTACTTTCCAGACCGGAGCAAGCATGGCCTTGGGCTTTTTATAGCCTTGAGACGGGTGGATGAACCCGGGGCCATGCTTAGGTAATGACTGAGTCTTTGAGCATCTTACAGAATGGTTTTTTTTTTTTAGCGGTCCTAGATAAAGGTGTAAAGCCAGTATGGCAGTACTGACTTTAACAACTAGCTCTGTTAAAATGTGACTGCTAGTGTATGAATGGCTGTAACATGAAGCGAGTGCTACTGTTCACTATATAATGAGGTGAGGTAGTTGTTTTAAAAGTAGAAATGGAAATGGCTGCTTAACACTGGGTCAGCGCTTTTGTCTGCCAAGGGTTGTGATCCACAAAAATATCAGATCATCACTTTTATTAGGCATTTAGTGTATTCTGTGGCAGTAGGCAGTGATACTTAAGAAAACACTGTAAAGGATATCACTGGTCATCTTTCATGGAAATGTAACTTTGAGATATTGCACGAGAAAACTCTAGAACCATTATATGCAATGTTTTGTTCGATCAATTCGATATTACATTTATTTATTGGGAAGACTGAGAAAATAGCAAAATATTTACATTTGGCATTTAAAATTAAATGTTAAACTTGCCTGATAAATAAACCGAAAAAAATTGCTGATGTATTTATAATTGACAAACAGTTTTAGCTTTGAACTTCAGTAATCCTTCCGATACGGGCCTTGGAGACTCAGTCTGTACATGACTAAACTTCTTACATGCTGTCTATCTGTGCCGTGGCATTAGGATGAGCGTTATTGTATGTGGGTCAGGAGTTACAGAGGGTTACTGTCGTCATCATCAGCCACTGTCGTCATCATTGATCAATAAAGGCCATTAGAAACATGCTAGTGCTGATGTATTCTATTGAGCTTACTTTTAACTAGCTGTGGTCCATGCTGATCTTACATCAAACATATACAGGTTACTTTTAAAACACTTAACGTCTCCTTAAGGAATCAAGTATTCATCTCTGTGTGAGGGACGCACTCATCAGCCCTGCGTGACACACAGCAGTAATAGATGTGACTGTGGTCCATGTATGTTTGTTTCCTCCTAGGTTAACTTGTTACTTGTGCACCCCCACTTCCTCCTCATTGTGCCCCTTTATGTTTTATTAGGCCGATGTTCTGTTATTCTTAGCCGAGCAGGATGTTTATACGATCCCCGAACAGAAATATGACTGGCAAGGCCTGAGTGTTTATCTTTCTTTCCCTTCCCTCCCGCTCCTCTTCTCCTCAGGTCTTCACTGTCACTGTTCCTCCCTCCGTCCCCACCTCCGCTGCTTCTTGCGTGCCTGCCTCACCCTCTCTGCATCCCACTCAAAGATGAAATAAGTTTAAGAGCAGCCCCAGCTGACATTATTATTTCCATGTTTAACCTTGCGTTCCTTCAAGCCCCCTCCTTTTTTATTTTTGGACATCCGTCTATTCTTTTGGTCAAGTAAGCCATGTCCTCTAACTGGTGCAGTAAAGGTTACTTTACGTAGATTCAACCAGAAGCCTTTAAATGTTGTGTCAGTTTCCTCATGAGGGAGGTGAGGGGTGTGTAAATGTAGGGATGGAAAAACTGATTGATAGATGCCATTGCTTTAGGGGTTAATGATCTCTGGCAGTGAGTGACTCATGTTACATGACACTCTGCTCCTCAGGATGAATGTGTGTTAAATGTTCTTCGGTATTGACTTCTCTTTGATGACTGCAGGTTTTCCACAACATCGTCAATGTGATTGACAGTGCTTCAAGAAGTTGTAGATGCACAATCTAAAATCCTAAACTCTATAGGCTATATCAGAAAGCCATGAATGGAGCCCTAACTTTTACTAAATTACACTTGTAGCTTCCAAGAGTTTGATGCAAAATGCAAAAAGGGAGAAGATTTGGTCAGCAAACTGTTGAATCCAAAACAAGATCTATTATTATTAAATAATGTGCCTCCATAAACTTTGTCATAAGAGGATTATCGAATTTCCTCAGTTACCTTAGTCTTACTTTTCAATCAAATGAAACCCTAATTCATAAAGATATTATTTGTCCACCACAGTTCTGTGTGACAGTTTGTGTACGGTAAACCTCTTTTAAATTTAAGATAATAAACATGGATATTTTTAGATTTCTGCAAGAAGATTATTCTGAGCGTGAGTTTTGTATGAGTCATACGCTGTTTTGATATGAATAAAACCGGTGAATGGTACAATACATTTCTCTGAACACATGTTAACATAAGTGGTCCTTGTTTTAAAACCATATTTTTAATCATCACTACAGTATAATTTTCACCATGCTGTGGTCCAAAAATAAACATTTATATTTATGATTCAAACTAGGTCAAACAAAGCCCACACAACTCTTCCCTAAAAAAAACCCAATTCCATTAAACCAGATAATGTTAGTCTTTTGTCGTGTTCTGTTTGTCTTGTTCCATATAGCCAGTGACCACACACACCACAGGCCTGTGGCCACTGACCACAAGGCAGCGGGTTTTAAATAGAGAGCGTGAGAAGGCCGCTCAGCATCTTGTCTCAAGACGCATCTGTCAGTCCAGGCCCTGCTTCAAGACATTATTTTGTTGAATATTTTTTCTACAACAACACTGGATAATGAATGCACTGAACATGAATAAACAACCCTTTTGTGATTCTATTCCAAAATGGAAAGTTTGGCCACGCTTTGATGGAATTGAGTGCATCAAGTTCCACCCCAACCAAATACCACAACACGCCCCCAGCACACTCTCACAATGACTGTTTTCTGGTTGCCACTGCAAGAGCACATCAGCCTGCATTTGGAAACGGACACCTTATGCAAGCCATATTGTGTTCTGTGCGGCTTTGCAGTACACATCACAGCACAAACTAGATGTTTGGTTTGATGTGGTCAACATGTGCAGAGGAACAAAACCATGACTTGGGTGTATGCAACATTTGATGGGTTATTGGTTATCTTTAATCTTTGTTCCATTAAATTATAGATTTTTAAGGACTTTTAGTAATTCTTCTTCTTCAGTGTAACCTGTCCCTCTTTAGTATGACTCGAAAGAGGGAGAAAATCTATAAGGGAAATTATTAAAAATCACAATAAATGTTTTAGTGTTAAAAGGTTGCGCGTACATGCCCTCTTGGGATGGCATGCTTTCTCTTTTCATTTGGACCTTGAGGCCTATTGGACAGCATCTAATCAAACTTATTTTTTCTTTTTACCCCGCAGCCCAGTGTTTGTTCCCGGCCGAGATATGACTGAGGTGATGATCAACAGCACCCCCATGGAGGACATGAGGCTCAGCCCCAGCAAGGACAGACTCTCCTTTCAGGTAGGACATGTGCACACTGAAATGCCACTTGCATGATCCCATACCCAGAAAAACTAAATAATGAATAGAAGGCTAAGGAAACATTTCAATAAACCCTTATTTTTCATCATCTATTACGTTGGAGACATTGGAGGTTTGTCCCAACATTAACATACGAGAAGTGTGAGCAATAGTGTGATTTACTGCAGCCTGTAACAGGAATGAACCCTGCAGATTGAGAGAGATGAGAGAAAGCGGCCATCAGGTGGTCTTGACAAGGTGTCGCCAGCGGCTTTGTTTTACTGTCAGCTCAACAGGGCCATCTTGGAAACTAAACTACTTAAACACACAGCTGCTTGCTTATTTGTGTGTCTTAGTTGTCCCCAGTGTTTAGTAGGATTTTAAAGAGACCTATTTTGTATCAGCATCTTTTAAAAATAATGGTTTGATAATTAAAGACCACTTATTTTTCTTGAAAGGAAGGTTAATGAAGCATCGTGGCTGTGGGTTCAGAGGTGCCAATGGTGTTTTAACTGCATGGGTTACAAAATATTCTTCAAAAAAGCTGAGGCTTCTCATTTAACAGGCCTGAAAGGTAATTGTCTATTTTTAAGATAAATAATCTCATAGAAATTGATGTCAATTATTTATCTGAAAGGTTTGCATTCATAAACCTAATACAGTGGCCTTGTAATGCCCTTCAGTACTGTATGTAGATGTCGACTTTGAAAGGAAATAGACTGACCCGGAGGAAGAGCCTGGCTTCCTCTCCAGTTCACACCCCAGCTGTGAGTCTGTCTGAGAGGATGAGGAGCGGATGAGGGGGAGAAATGAGAGGAGGCTGCTGCTTCTTCACTCTTTCCATCCCTATTTTGTATTTACTCACCTCGGCCATTTGCCCAAGGTCCCAGTCACTCCTTAGAGAAGCAGTGATGTTGCCTCCAGTCACTTCCTCAATAACGGGTCCCGGGGGCTTTGACACCATTTGTGTGACAACTAAATATCAGCTGCATCTAGAAAAAGGTTTTGAAATGAATGTGATCTACTAGTGAAGAAGGATGAGGAAATGGTTACTGATTTACTGAATTATCATCTCAAAAGGCAATGTCAGGATTCAGATATAAGGTTGACCCCAACCTTACTCCCACAGAAGATCCTGAAATAGCCTGTATTGTGCCTTGCCGATGATGTGTCGCTGCTTCCTGCCACTAGAAGTGAAACAAGTTATGACATGTTAGCTATGAGTCCAAAGGCAAGGTCATTCTACTGATTCCCCTTGGTGCTGACGCACAGTGAGGATTGGTGATGCAGGTGAGAATATGGAGATACACACAGGCATTAGACTTAAACAGACATGCACACACACGCTTATAATCACACCTCTTAGCGTGGTTCTACTGTATAAGCAGCTGCTTTTGGAAAATGTAAAAGCTGCTGAAAAACATATACATGCTTCTATAACCTAACACACTCTAACATTCATAAGGGATATTTATAGCATTTTGTCTTTTTCCTCTACTCATCCATCTCCTATGGAATTCATGAAGACTTGGACACAGCTGGATCCCCTCTATCTCTTCCCCTCTCGTCACAGCCTCTCTCCTGCCTCTTCTAATGCTTTCTTTCCACTCGGCTCTCTGCCCAGACAGCGACATTGCTGAACCCCCCCCCCCCCCTTCCCTCCAATGTCTTAGAGTGAAATATGCAGGTCTAAAAATATTCATCCACTTTATCCAAACAACAGCAAAAAATGCTGTTCTTGGACCAGGAGTGGCAAGCCTTTTCCCCTGGGCCAGCTCTCCGGTTCCTGAGAACAGAAAGTCTGAGTTTGATATCCAATCTAGCCAGTACAGGGAATGTATGTAATCTCTCTTGTCCAAATGTCTCTCATGCCCTTCAGTTTGGATCCAAACATTTGAGAGAGATGTTTATAAGCAGACGTATCATACTGTTTTTGCAGAGAACGCGGCCGATTTTGATGTTCTTTCCTAAACGTTTTTTCCATCTCTACATTAATATTAAATATTCAGCGCTTACGGCTGACTTTTATTTGAGTTATACACAAATCCCGTCCCAGTAAACCTTCAACCTTTTTCGTGTTTTTACTGTTGATTTGAAATGACCTGGTTTTGTTCTTGTAATCTTCTGAGCATTTGGTGATGTGGTACTGGATTTGAAGTTGGTAAGCAGCTACGAGCTGCTTGGCACAGTGCCTTTCAAAGAATTTAGATGTAACATGATGCAGCATTTCCTGTAAGTCTTACTAGACATGCCTCATTTACCTGTACACAGTCACCAGTGTAACAAGTTCTTTTGCAATTTGTTATTGGGTGAGCACCGGAAAGCTAGCTTGGCTTTTAGAAGAATGTGGGCTGGGCAAGAGCAGGTATGCCACTGGGATCTTAAGCAACCACTTCCCTTCACAGATGTTTAGTCTTCACATCACTTCCTTCACAGTTGTTTAGCCTCGTAGTGGTGCCTGCAACACTTCTACAAGGTTCAAGACTAAGTTCTGGTATACTTAGCACTGATCAGAAATATGCTCACAAATAATTTCTTGCCTTACAAAAGGGGACAGCGTACTCTCCTGGCTTGAAACGACATCCTCTGCCATTCAGAATACAGACTGCATTAACGCCTGAGGTTATTGAAAGATTAATAATTAGTATTTTCCCTCTTTTCTTTGCTCTCCAGATCTTCCCGGACCCCTCAGACTTTGAGCGCTGCTGTAAACTCAAAGATCGTCTGCCATCCATCGTGGTTGAGCCGACAGAGGGAGAAGTCGAGAGTGGGGAGCTTCGCTGGCCTCCAGAGGAGTTTCTGGTCAGTGAAGAAGAGGGGGAGGAGGAAGAGGAAGAAGAAGAGGAGCAGCAGAATAATGGCAACATCCAAAACGGACAGCCAACACAGAATTCTCAGCAGTAGAGGCTGTGTTGCAGCACCCATACTGCCCCGTTTCCTCTTTCTTTCTGATAGACTGTCTTTTCCTGGTTACACTGCACCTCAGCACTCCCAACAAGCTGGCAGACACGGATTCAGTGTTGCGATGCCATCTCGTTGCCCTTGACACCAAAGCCATCAATCCCAAAAGAGAAGCAATACACCCAGGTGACACTCTCACACAATAACGTATCCTCCTGGACTTCAAACCCGCAAAACCAGACTTGAAAAGGACTGACATGCACAACCAAACCATGCCCACCACCATGTGTGTCTCAGCCCAGAACAGATGTCCTGTTGGACAGCGGCAGCTCGGTGCTCCATGGACAGCTCTTACACTGCAGGGGGCTGCAACTGCTCTGTACTTTACTCCGAAATGGCTGGCGTCCTGACCCCAGAGATTTCATACTGGCATACAGATTTATTGTGGTTCCCGTGGAGATTATCGTCTACAGTAACAATGTCCATACCTGTGTTTTCAGTTTCTGGATGGATGTTAGTTATTGTGATTGCCACTGCTGTCCATAGATTTGTTTCTGAGAAGTGTATGTTTTGTGATTTGTCTGTTTTTTGAGAAGTGGGCGTTTTGTGTAAAATGTTACCGGAATCCAACCCCCCCCCCCCCCCCCCCCCCCCCCCCGCAAAAGAAAAAGTCAGGCATTAACAGTAAAAAGCCAACATGAAATCATTTTTAGAGAAGTGGGCAGAAAGTGGAAGAAAATAAAACCAGCATGACCTGCTATGCTTATGCGACGCATTCATTGTACAAAAGCTTGTTGTGCAGTAAGGGCACAGTCACGCAATGATGCTCTCGTCATCACATTGGCCCCTTTGAGCCGTATGACAAAGCAAAATATTACATTAAGAACAAAATCTGAGGCTAGCAGGTGTACTGTTCAAAAGGGTAAAGCTGTGTCAGGAGAGCGCATTATATTTGAGAAAACAATTGATGAAGCAATGTACAGACCAGATGAAGGATGTGTAAATACTTGTACTAAGCCCAACCTGAGGCCTTGCAGTGCGCTGATCTTGTTTTTACTATGGGTTTGGCTTACCTTTTTAAGGAAGGCACAGACTGAGAATCACTTTGAGCTGTACACACCTGAACGGAAAGTCTCTGCTAGTCTTCCTTTTCCTTTTTGACATCATGAAGTTCAGGTCATGGAGACTTCACAATGTAGGACATAGTTCACAAATAAGTAAGGTTATAGCTGACAGTATTAAACTCATTAGTTCACAATAATTAATCCTGATGTTTGCCATAAGCTGTTGATGGGAAATTGTATATGTTCTCTGGTAGTAATGTGTTTTTTCTTTGTCAATTTCAGAAGTTGGTGTTCTTTTGTTCACTCTTTAAATCACCACTCATTGTTTGTCAAAGAAGTCTTGTAAGTTGTAGAAAATGTCACTTGTGTACACAATATGAAATGCTGTTGTAGAAGCATGATTGAGATAAGTCTGTTTTGTAAATTCTCATTGAGTGGCATTAGGGCTGTGTACAGAACATCTCTTTCTCCTGTCACCTACAGTTCCCACATTGTTTTTGTAAAGCTCAGGGAGATTAGCCGCCATCTTTCTCTTGTTTTTTTGTATTTAGACCACTTTTCTCTGTGATGATTACAGAGGCTGTAAATAAACATTTGAATTTGCTATCCAACTGTGTGACTGTTGTGAAAATAATTGACTGAAGAGTAACTGCGTCTTTTATGGTACAAGACGTGGTAAATAAGTAGTTTACATGGGTAATCCTTTAGCGATTTATAGTGTTGTTTCCAAGACTACTTTTATTTTCCTTTGTGAAACCCCCTTCTATTTTCCCCACTCATTTCACCTGCAGTGGTTACAGAAGAGCAGTGTTACTTCCTGCTCGGCATCTTTCGCATGCATAATCTCTCTTTCTCTCAACTAGCACAGATACATGTATCAAATGCCTATATGTAGAAGCGAGAACAGGAAATAGCATGGTTCCTGTCTTCAACTTGTTCACACGCAATCTGACTCCTAGTTAAAACAAAAGCTAATTCCTGAGCACTAAACAGCTTTAATTTCGAAGTTCTTGAAATGTCACTTTTGTAAAAATGATTTTTTTAAATGTGATGCATTATGGAAAACTTTAGTTTGACCTACACATGTTTAGGGGCTTTTTTTTTTACCATTGAAGGAATATCCAGGATAGTACAGCCTATTAAAGTCTGGAAGAAACTCCTCACGCTCGACCCATAAACTCGCCACAATGATACAAGACTAATAAAATGTGGTTCAGTAGAAAAGCTCTAATGGGGAACTGGGACATTTACAAGAATAAACTACTTTTTGATCACTGACACAATGGGAACTTCTCAGGTGATTTGCTATGCACGGTATTATCATTGAGCCAATAGGTCGAGTTTGATTACCTTGTACCGGGAATAGTCCATCAGAGTTTCTGCGCTAGGCCAAAAGCCTGACAGATTGTGCTACGGTGGTACTCTTCCTGGAAGGGGAACAATGAACTGACATTTTATCCTGCTTCCGTCTTCCTGGAAAAATTGAGCATAAAGAGTTATTAATACCCCTACCCAGCTGATAGTGGTGGTCAGCAGCAGAGTGTGTGTGTGTTTGGCCCAAGGGGCTGATGGGAGCCTTCTGAATAGGTCAGAACAGGAATGTCCTTTGTCCCTTTAAAAAAACTGCTCCTTGATCTCCCTGGAAAATGTAATGAGATCATGGAAAGAAGAAATAAAAAGTAAGACAACCGCAGTGTTTGGAGGGACCGCATGAACTTGGATCCAGCTACGCAGTTGTGTGACGTCAGCAAGACACCTCTGAACTTTGTGTCATCTTTCAAATAACACTGGAAGGAATAATGAGAAAGCAATATACTTCAGTTTTAATAAAAAATGGTTATGTATTACTAAGGCCTAAGGGCGTATGAAAGGATGCCCTGAAGCATCTTTCTGCAGGATTTTGATATAATGAGCAGCTCTTCTCCTTCAGCCACTTGTCAGGTGTTTACACAATAAGGAACCTTTGCAATTAAAGACTGTTTAAAAGCAACCGGTAATTGAAATTAGCTTTGCATCTCCAAACCTGATTAAAGCACTAAAGCATATGTAACATCATCAGTTACAATTCCCACAAATATCTCACTTTAAACGCCCTTAAAAACACATTTTCAATCTATCAACACAACATGTTTTGCCAAAATTAGAAAGGTTGAGTTATTTCGCTAACTTTCATTTTGTTCTGTGCTTTTCTCATCAGTTTGAAGTGAGCAAGACTAATTTGGCAAAAGGTAATGTAGAATAATGTCATGTGCCAATCAGGATTTAGCAACATTTGAATCAGAATGGCAATTGTGTGAGTGTTTGCTTATGTTGCCAATGTACAAAAACTGCTAAACCAAGCTGAGCTTAGCAGCTACTGGCTTCAGTGTCATATTTACTCTACCAGCATGAGAGTGGAATCTATCTTCTTATCTGACTCTCAACAATAAAGCCAATGAGAATGTTTCTCAAAATGCTCGTCCATTTATTTATTTAATGTTTATTTGAATAGGGACAGATGTAACATAAACCAATGCAACACAGCAAAACGGTTATAGCCTGAGCTTATTTGCAATGCCTCTCCTTAAATGGTCTTTAAAACACATAAAACTCAACAACAGATACACAATCGACATCTGGTTAGACTTGATTAATAACTATTAATGTTGTTGTTGTAACTTGTATTGTTGCTTATCCAGTCTATTTTATGTTTTGAAAATTGTTTGTGTTTTTATTGCAGATTTGAATCACTATTTTTTGTGTGAAATTAATTTCTTCACACTTTCCCTGTGTTTATCAACCTCTCTGTTGGTGGTCAAAGGTGACAGCACTCATTTTGTAATTGGTAAGATGAGTGAGAGTCACCGAGTATTGGGTGACATAGGGGAACGGAGTGCGTCTCACACACCATTGTTGGCGTGAGACACAGTATCTTTAAATGTGTATGTGTGAGAGCGTGTGTGCCTGGCTATGTATTAAAACTGTTGTCAGAGCCCTCTGAGTGTAGACACTGATAGCTCTTCTAGCTCATTCTTGGGATTCTTTCCAATGGAAACAATCCCATCGCTGATCCCAGTGTGTCAGCGGAGTCTGACCTGCCAACCCCTGAATTCTCCCCGACTCCCAACTATAGTCCACATTAACGCTGCTTCACTGTCTCCCCTCTACATAAACTCACACCATGTACCCATAAGCCATAACATAACCCCTTCCTCTTCAATCTGTCATGTGGAGAAAAATAATGCTTATCCTATTCACTTTTTTCCACTCCCTCTCCTCGTTTTACATCCTTTACCCTCATGTACTTGTTTTCTTGTTCATTCTATTTTTCGCCCTCCCAGACTTTCATCCCGTTCTGTTGTTTCAGCAAGTTTCCCATACTTACATGACAGTAGAAATGTACTCTGCATTCCCACAGTGCAGGTTATGTAATGTAAGTTAACATTTCATTGTAAACAGTACCCCTGCTCCTATAACCTTGCTATTTTAGTGCTGCAACCTTATTGTATAAGCCACCAAGGTTGTGTGTGCATGCATAACTGTGTCTATGAGATTGTGCAAAGCTTGCAAAGGGGCACATGTGCTCAGAGGTTTTATGTATAACCGTGTCTGTTATTATGAGTGCCATGTGCGTAAGGGAAAGATTCTTTTCCCATGGTTCCTCAAGTGTGAGAAGAAAGTAGAGCTCTCAGGACATGAAGCAAAAACTCTGCGGGTTATTTATAACCTGTCTGGAGACGGCCCACCATGCGTAGACACATATCTGGCACTGTCAACAAGGGAAGAGCTAGAATAAGATACGCTGAGAGGCATACAACAAGAAGGGGGGATTAAAAGGTGAAGGGGTCGGGAAAGGAAAACGAAGGATGATGAGGATGTGGAGCATTAAGAACACCTGCACTGAGACCACAGGTACACTTTAACCTAGTACATTCATTTACACAAATACTTTACTTCAGTACAATTTTCAGTTACTTTTACTTTACTTATTTCCACTTTGTTACCTTAGCAACTACATTTCGGGGGAAATATTGTACTATTTTAGTCCACTACATTTATTGGATAACTTTAGCTTAAGCTACCCAAAGTATATAAGTTATTAGCCACACATGTAACAACTGCAACAATAAAGTGATACACACATTAAAGCATCACTCAATACTATCTTATAATATAATAAACATTATTTTGAAATAGGATATTCTGCATAATGAGTACTTGTAATGTCTACTCTAAGTATATATCTATGCTCATACCTTTGTACTTTTACTTAAGCAGGATTTTAATTGCAGTTATTTTGCTTGTAACAGAGTATTTGCATGGAATACTTCCACCACTGACTGTGACATGGATAAATCACATGGTAGAGACTGATTGTCTCTCTTTACTGCCAACTTAGATAAGACTTGATGAGATAAGGCAGAATGCAACCATAGCACTTGGATGCTCACAATACTATAAAAAACAAATGCACAAGTTTTCTAGAAATCAGTGAGTTAACTAATTGTGTTGCATTCTGTCCTTCAACCTTTGGAAACCCCACAGCGCCATGTGATACGCCACTCGAGCACAGAGGACCACAAAGTAGGGACTGATATTCAAAACAAATCCTCCACAAAATCCAAATTAATCAGAAACAAGCATAGTCAATACTCAACAGAGCAGCCTTTGAAGAAATAATTAACTGCTTGGACGGATGACTCTTAGCACACATGGACCCATTCTCTGTTTTACAGGATGATGTAAGGTACATTTTCAACTCATCGACAATATTTTAGAGCTTTGATCAATACAAGTCTGCTGGCATCTGCTCCATACTGTACAGTAGGTCTGTGTGTTAATGTGCTAAACCACAGGCTGCTGCTCTTCCATAGGCTGTTGTTGATATAAATAGACAGCTCATGGCCCTTCCACTCTAATCCTCACTGCCTAGGGACCAGAGTGGAAAAAGGGAGGAAAGAGAGACGGGGTATAAGTTCAGGATATAGACGGAGATAAACATGCAGAAATTAGGTTGCAGAGCTTGGGTTACAGTGATGTTACAGGTGTGAGGCGGAGACATGCTGTCAATGGGAAGTGAAGTGAAAGAGAAGAAGACTTAAGTTAAATCATCCATGTCTGCTCTTTGAACTAGCACAAAAGCACAAGAGGTCATTAGAGGCAGGAATGTTTTTAAAAAAACAGTTCTTTTTTTTTCTCCAAAAAAGCCTCGTTAAAGTGCTATCAATAGAATAGAAAATAAACCAAAACACAGTGTACAATGCCCGCAAAAAGTCACTTTTTCTCTTCCACATGGATTTATGTAAGTGTAATGGCATGTCTAACATAAATTAATGTAGATGGTTTCTACGTTTATCTGTTGCATTTAACTTGGCTTACCTCCCATGTCGTTTTTATCAGCAAACAAAGCTTAAGTGTACGTGTTTTTAATGGATCAAAATGACTGTGATTCTTACCAGAGGGTTTAGATATTTGGAATTCTCAAAGGGAATATGATTAAGAGTAACTGATCAAATTGCTTTTACTAAATTATCTTGGACAACAGCCTTTAATCATGTGGACGTGCTGTTCTTTTGAAGGTGAGTTGGCACTAAACTGAAAAAAGAGCTTGTTTCAAAGCAAAGTTTTTTCCATTCCCTCTGAAGTGATGCGTTGACCCTTGAGAAGTTTATACTGAGAAAGCTATACAGTTCACTCAGTCTCTCAGATAGAGTGCATGCCATAGGGAGCAGGTCATGGAAAAGTCTTGAGTTTGACTAAGTGCACTCTCTCTTTTGCCCTGTCTGTCAGTCCGTCACCACACACACATGAGAGAACATGCATGCTCGGATACGCTCAGACACATTGACCAATCTGTGCACACACATCACTGAATGCTGAGGTAATCTGTAACAGTAGAACACCTCATAACTGTGGGTAAAAGAAACAAATGACACATGCGAGGTTTTATACTACTTTAAAAGGCTATGTTGGGAGGCTCAGTGATGAAGAACATCACCAATACAATGCTTGAGATTTAAATGAGTTCTGAAATATTATTCAAATAGGGATCTAGAACAATGCAACATGAGCCAAATCTCTTAAACGCTGAATAGAGGATTAGTTGGCACAAAAGTAGTAACAGGAATGAACTTTACAGGGGCCGATCATTTCAGTTATACATCACTTAAAGACATTAATGTCACTGCAAAGGTTAAACTTGCAAAAATGAATAAGGCTATTAAGTAGAGTCTGTTGAAACAATGTGAAGTCTATACTGGATGTTTACCTTTAAAAGTTGTAATGAAGTGTAGTGTAGCCTTGTCATGTTTATTGTTAGCCTGTATAAATGATTACAAATATAATTTGATTATTAAATTGGATAAAGGAGTTTTTATCCTCACCTGGTTGTACATGTTCATTTAAAAGTACTGCATTTTGAGACATTTGATGTTCCCAATTATTCTGCCTCTACTTCATTTAGATGGAAATATTGTATAAATGTATTTAATAGTGGGTTTTTTTGTATGTGAGGCAACATTTCAGATAACTTTATCAAACAATATTAAGAAGCTAGGCCCTCTGCTGGCCTCACCATTAAAATACTGCTCATATATTAATATCATAAGAAGCACATACGTAATAATGTGTTTTTTAATAACCCAACACATACAGGAGCCACATTGCTGCACAATGAGCAACTTTGACACTTGAAAATAGGCTACTTTAACGTTGGTTTTACATTCCTACACCTGGCACTTGCATTAGGAGTGCATGCATGGAGCCTTTTCACCCTATCTACCTCTCCCCATTTGCACCTCCTGCAAAGACTTTATTCTTGCAGGTAGTTTCCTGCTGCCTAAAATATAACATAAACGTCAACCATTGCCACTATCAACATGTGAAATCTACTTCACCTCAATGTTGTTTTTGAAGCTGTGCCTGCGGTTTACTCTCACCTCCTGGAATAATGTAGCAGGCAAAAACAGCGACCCCTGTTGATGGCTGTGCGGAGGGACAGGTGAGAGGTAACAAGTTGAGAGGTCGTGTTAGCATATTGGTAAGGCGGCTACACTTTTGCTGCAGTCATAGTAAGTAAGGCACTCAAACAAAGCAAAAATAGTCGTGGGCTAATACCTAAAAAAAAAACAATTTGCTGGGAAACGGTCCGTGGAACAGTTTTAATAACCGTTAGCTTTGAGTGGTAGCTTAGTAACGCAGTTGTTGAACAGCTTAGCTAGTGTGCTAACGTTAGCAGGCTGCTAGCTGGCTTGCCAAGTTGCTATGTCGCAACCAAGTGCTTGGACTTATCGGAGCTAACAAAACTACCTCACCTATACTGCAAAGATATTTGACTCCCGAGGAGAAACAAGAAAGGTGGGTATGTTGTCATGCGACAGTATGCAGATATGTTTAACCGTAGTTAGCCCGCCCTGTTCAAATAAGCAGGATAACGTCGGCTAATAGGCTAGCTTCTGTTTAATGTGAGATGTTGTATGATTAACTGGCATTCATGTTGTTTGTGTCAGCCTTGTTTCGAGAGGAACATAAGTCCGAAGATAACCTGCAATGACAGCAGGTAGCTTTCTCACAGTTTCCAAAGTATACGCTAACGTTTTAACCAGTGGTGGGAAAAATATTCAGATTCTTTACTTGAGTAAAAGTACTGTAAGCAGTGGATTTGACAGTATATGTTGACACCTCGGACGCTCCAACCACACTGTAAAAATAATCAATTCAAGTAAACGTATTGCATTGATAATGGCACTTAAGTAAAAGTATGTAAGTACGATTAGGAAAATATACAGTGTTAAGGATGGTGGCTTTAGTTCAAGAGGTAAATGGATGTCTAGCAACCTGAGGGTCAGTGGTTCGATTACCCAAAAAGCTCTCGCAAACTTATTTCTTGTCATACCAAAACTGCACATATGTTTATTTTATTATATTTTGACAGGTATATCCATATTTCATCTATATTCTATTTAGATATTGCTGTATTTTAATGTTATTATAGTTTCCTACTTCGCAATCAACCCGTTTCTGATTCTGATAAAAGTACACATTTCAGAGAAAAACTAAAAAGATATTTAAATATTTGAAAATATGGAGTAAAGCAAAAGCAGCCAGTCTTAACCTTTTTAAGAAGACATAATAAAATAGCATTTGCAGCATCAATCTATTGTGAAAACATCTCACCATTATTTCTTATGGTGTCTCTCTTATTTGCAAGCAAGGCTAGAGTTGAGTAATTATTTACAAAGCGAAATGCTAACGGAAGGGATGATTATTAACAGACAACATTGCAGACCATGTATAGGGTCTGTTAGTGTAACTACTTTTCCTAAATGTTAAACGTTGACCGGCCAGTGTTGTCTGTCTGGTCAAAGTCCTTGCTTTTTCTTTTATCCCAAACTGGGATTATGGAAAATGTGTGCAAATTAGAGAATTATCGCCTTGTCTGTCGTGATTTGAGTACATCGGTTCCGGGTAGACCATGTTTCTCAATGCTGGTTGATTTAGGCGCCGTTTACACGAGGAGAAAACTGCTTGTATCTGCATAGTTTCGCGTGCGTATAGCCCTATTATTTACACGAGGCCGATAGAAACTGACCCCACAAACAATAACGGGTCCCAAGGTGGATAGATTTGCAAACGAAACGCTCTGGGGGGGTCAACCGAGTCCGTGTAATCACCTCTATACGAATATTTCCTGAAAAAATAACGATAGCCCCGGCTCTCCCCACCTCTCCTGCTCACTGCTGTATCAACTATCAAAAATAGCTGTGTTAATTAAACGCACAAGGGGTTCTTGAATGAAATAATATTATAAAAGGCAAACCAGAATTGTTAACGCCCAATATACTCCTTAAACAAAATAAACAGAGTCAGATTTCATGCATTGATCCATTATATTGACAAAGGAGGATCTCACCCGGTGTTTGTAGAGAATATCTCTCTCTTTCTGAGCCGTCCTCTCCACGGAGTTGTTTTCTTTCGTGTTTCTTGGTCGGGATGCAATATCCACAGATTGGTTTCTTTCAGTTTCAGTTTCGGGGCTTAAACAGAAGGGTAGCCATGGCAACATTGCAGCGGGGCTGCTCGGTTGCTCTTCTTCGCGGCTTTTGGTGTATTTTGGCGGAAGTTACAGCGCCACTTACAGTCCCAGCATATGTACTACAGCGTTTCCAGCGGCCTCGTTTGAACAGACACGTTAAATGAAACAAATGCATGTGAACGGAAGACTTTTTTGAATACGCATACTGTGCATAAACGCAAACGGTCCCGTGTGAGCGGGGCCTTAGGCCTCCTTCACACGGGAACGTTTGCGTTTATACACAGTATGCGTATTCAAAAAAGTCTTCCGTTCACATGCATTAGTTTCATTTAACGTGTCTGTTCAAATGAGGCCGCTGGAAACGCTGTAGTACATATGCCGGGACTGTAAGTGGCGCTGTAACTTCCGCCAAAATACACCAAAAGCAGCGAAGAAGAGCAGCCCCGCAGCAATGTTGCCATGGCTACCCTTCTGTTTAAGCCCCGCGGTGTATTTAGCAACATGTAGTTCATGTAATTCTCCATGTCCACTTGTTGCTGATGGTTGTGGTAGAGGAGCTGTAGATTTTGCACTAATATCTGTAGCATGGTCAGTAGCAGTAGCTACTGACAGGAGGAAGTGTGTGTGGCGATTGCTGGTATTCAGCGGGATATAGTAATTTCCTCAGCATGTAAATATATGGATAAATGCAACGGGGAAGTTAACTGAAAGAAACCGAATCTGTGGATATTGCATCGACCGACCAAGAAGCACGTCTCCGTGGAGAGGACGCGCTCAGAAAGAGAGATATTCTCTACAAACACCGGGTGAGATCGCTCCTCTGGGACACGCCGGTCCTCGTGTTTCCTTTTTTTGTGTGGATTATAAACATTTCTCTTTTTGCCGTCGACGGGCGCAGGAGCAATGAACAATAATGGCCTGGATTAGGCAGTAAAGACAAGTTTGGTGTATCGCAGAGCGGACTGTTTAATTTTGTTTGTGTTGTTTGGCTGGATAATTGTCAATATAATGGATCAATGCATGAAATCTGACTCTGTTTATTTTGTTTAAGGAGTATATTGGGCGTTAACAATTCTGGTTTGCCTTTTTATAATATTATTTCATTCAAGAACCCCTTGTGCGTTTAATTAACACAGCTATTTTTGATAGTTGCTACAGCAGTGAGCAGGAAAGGTGGGGCTATCGTTATTTTTTCAGGAAATATTCGTATAGAGGTGATTACACGGACTCGGTTGACCCCCCAGAGTGTTTCGTTTGCAAATCTATCCACCTTGGGACCCGTTATCGTTTGTGGGGTCAGTTTCTATCGGCCTCGTGTAAATAATAGGGCTATACGCACGCAAAACTATGCAGATACAAGCAGTTTTCTCCTCGTGTAAACGGCGCCTTAATGTCAGAAAATACCCAGCGTTATTGAATACATATTTATTGGGAGAGATTGGGAAATTCACAAGGAAGCCACTGACATGCACTTTGCTCCCAAACTCATAGCTAATCCACAGGCTTTTTGTACAGCTGATAACAGACCCAACCAGTTCAGACAAATGTACTTCAAGACCATTTAATCGTGTTTCTTAATTAATCAAAATCGCAGAATCTAGATTACATTTGTTTCCCCGCCAGTTGCCTTCCTGTGGGGCTGCATTGAAGTGGTGAAATATGGGTGGGACACTTAAGGACATTAACCATGTAAACAATTAACTCATCCTGTCAAGTCCTCTATAATTGATCTATTTATCAATTACTGCTTCCCTTTTCATCGATACAATGAAAGAGTTTGGCTGCTCTTGGTAAAATTGATGGATGTAGATTGAGTGAGGTTAATAGGCCATGTTGGGTATTGATCAATTGTTTTCTTGACGCAGCTAATGTTTTTTCCCCCCCATTAAGTCTGTATGTCAAGAACATACCCAAAAGTTATGTTGGACTTTCTGATACATTTTAAGGTATTTCTAAACTGTACAAGTTTCTATGTTGAAGATTAGAAACACACACACACACACACACACACACACACACACACACACACACACACACACACACACACACACACACACACACACACACACACACACACACACACACACACACACACACACACACACACACACACACACACACACACACACACACACACACACACACACACACACACTTACTTAAGCTCATTGTTTAGCCCAGACATGCTTGACCTCTTCACTCAGCTTTTCTCTGTCGGGATGTTTGGTCCTGGCTTAAAGTAAGGAATGCAAAATGATTGCCAGAGAATTTAGACTTGGACTATGTGAAGGAATATGCTTTGCATTGCGTGTGGTGCTGTGTTTGGGGAAGTGCTTTCAGAATCACTGTTATCTTGATTTAAATACAATGTTAAACCAACCCAAATGGATGGTACTAAATCATTCCAAAAGTAGTCCTTGCTTTGTATGAAAACAAAAGTGTTTCCATGGATGCGTGATATAAATAATGAAATGTCCCAGGTGTCCACTCCCAGTAGAAGAAAAACATGTTTATTCAACACTTATATACCCATAATTCCATTCAATTCTCACATCATTTCCCAGTGTGTCATGCCTTCTACTGTGGGATCTTTTGCTTGTTCCGGTTGCCACCCAAGGGTGTTCGTGATGTGTGTGCGTTGGGACACAGCATAATTGTGCTGAGCAAGCATGTTTTCTCACCTTGTGCCTCAGATTTTCCGTTGTTAAAACAGGTAACCGTTAAACCCTTATTGCCAGCATAATGAAGGACTTGCATCTTTTAAATGCACCTTCAGCCACTTCTGTTTGAGACTTGCTGCGTCATGGTGCCGCAGAGGGTGTCAACGAGGGCGAGATGATGGGCGTGTTAGGGCAGGTAGTCTGAATAAAGGCTGTTGCAATCATAGCAGTAATTAAGCTGTTATGTGTGAACCACAGTTCAAAGCTGGATGAAATTGCTCCCTGTGGCATCAGCTAAGACTCGCTGCGTCAGCAAGGTCAGGGGCCAATCAAATCAGGACTCCCTGTATTTCCCCTTTGAACTTTTATCTCAGGGGACGTGATTATAATTGCAGTGTTCTGATGAAGATGATGTAAACCTGTTGGTTTAGGTTGTCCTATGTCCTGCTTATTTATAAAGTTACACATTCAGATAAAACATAGTGAAAAGACAGCGTTAAATCAAGTGTATCTACATAGCCTTTTATCAAAAGTATCCCAGCATGTAGCAGCACATTAAAACACTTTCTTAAGGGCTAATGGACTAGTTCTTTATCGAGAGATTGCCTATCCTTAACTTGCCTCGTATTTGACCGTTTTGGTTTGAATAAATGGAAATAAATTGGTCTGTTTGGGTTTTTTGAGTTGACTTTGCTTGGTGGTTGTTTGGATATTTTTTAAAGGCCCTGCACATCAAAATAGGTCATTTTGAATTGTCCTACTTTAATTTTGGTGGAGCCAAACTAGGAACAAAAGATAATCCACGACCTTGTTGTATAGGTGCACCAACATGAACTGGAGAGAGTGGGAGATTCAGGTCGAGCACACAGTTCGGAGAGGAGGTCTAATGAGGCTAACCAAGTGAAAACACCTGTGTGTTTCTTACGTAAGGACAATAGTGTAACGTTACCGTTGAGGCTGAAGTGGTCACCACTGATGTCATATAAATGACAGGCGATCCTCATGGCATGTCCAGATGAGCCCCTTTAAACTCATCTGATATGTCATGGACAATTGAAGGTCCTGTTACTTGGTTTTGAATTTCCGAAGGATTACGGGCTCAGTTCACTTTCCTCAGGGATCTAATGACTCTATTCCTGCCATGTTGCAGCTACCGCTCGGAACATGCTCAACCATACCTTTTCAATCTACTACTTACATGGTTTGCATTTACGTTCATCTTGAGCCTTGTTTTATGAAGTTTGTAGGCCAATGTGTTTAATGCCTTCCCATGTGTGAATGATCCTTAGTTTACAGGTTTATAATGAATCTTAATTATACTTATTAAACCAAGGATGTAATTACATTATCACATCTTTAACAAAGCAAGCTTATCAGTTCAATGTACCTTCATATTGTGTTTATAGTTTATTATGTAACTTTATCCATTAGTTCCACTCCTAATATCAGAGGCGATTGCAGTCAAAGATAGCTGTCATAGCTTCAGGTGCACTTTTTTTCACAACAGAAGTGGATTAAATTATTTGGGGAAAAGATGAAGGTGTACCAAAATCGCTTTTTTAATTTACATGACAACTAGTTAAAACGGCAAAATGTTATCTTAAATATCAGTTGGGATTGAATAATTTGGATCAAATACTCTGCCCCAGTATATTTAATTGAATATATTTGTGTATGGTTACACAAGTTATTGGCGGCTTTAACGATATTTCAACCACTGTTTATGCTCTACAGACTGTGAATAATTTTGAGGCCACAGCCACACTTGATTTAGTGACCATGCGTCCACAATGTGTTACCCACAGTCAGAAAAGGTTCCCCTATTTACATTCCACACTTGGAATGTCTGCCCTGGTTTTTCCACTGTTTGTGGGAAAATATGTCAGAAGAACAACAGAACAGCAGTCCTTGCAATTGATGCGACTCTCGATAATCCCATTTGTTTCATATTACAGTTGCTCCACCCAAGCCACTTTACATAGTGGACATCCAAGTCAGGAATACAGTATATACATTAATACAAGTCATCATCTTTTTGTTTTTTAATACATAAACAACAGCTTACGTTTTATCTGCTTTTATTTGTTTTGACTGATTAATCTTGTCTCCCTCATCTCTCCGCAGATGGCTGTGTCAGTGCGGGGCCTGTACTTTGTGATCACCCTGTTTTTGGGAAGCATCTTTGGAAGTGTCTTCATGCTGGCTCCAGTTCTGCCCCTCATGCTGCTGTCTCCTGCCTGGTACCGCTGGATCACGGATCGCCTCGTCGCTACCTGGCTGACGCTGCCTGTGGTGTGTTCACCAGCTTAGCTTCTACTTAGCATGCTAATGCTCATGCCAGATGGTCTTAAGTGACCCGTGTCTAACATGGTCTCCATCATCTACGTCATATCTGCCTTATTTATGCCTGCCTTATTTATCAGAAGTAAACTTCATGTATTTAGGTTTCCTTTTAGGACAATTAAGCAAATCTTGTTTACAGTGACCCCATGCAAAATTATTTATTCATTTTTTTCTCATACTTGTCCCTCCTAAATGTATCTTCCCATCTTTCCTCTTCCCAGTCCCTCCTCTCTCCCTTTACATATTTTTCCAATGATCATTCTTGTGATCGTCTACCTCTCTCCATGTTTCCTCCCTATCCCTTTTCATTTCTTCCCTCTTGTTCTCCCTCCTTATCCCTCCTCCATCCCGGCATCTCTCCCCTCTGTAGTCGTTGCTGGAGCTGGTGTTTGGGGTGAAGGTGGTGATTACGGGAGATGGCTTCATTCCGAGTGAGCGAAGTGTGATCATCATGAACCACCGCACCCGCCTGGACTGGATGTTCCTCTGGTGTTGTCTGCTCAGGTACAGCTACCTTCGTCTGGAGAAGATCTGCCTCAAGGCGGCCCTGAAGGCTGTGCCTGGCTTTGGTGGGTATACATTGTGTGCTTTTCTCTTTACTGAACACAGACTTAAACTCCTATTCATACCATTATATCATATATGGTTTGCAAAGCACTTCTGCATACATGTCATTACATCATTGCAAAGCAGTTTACTTTTAATAGAAAGTTAAATCTAAATCTAAATGAGGAACAATATATTGCAAATGTAGGGCAGTAGAAGGGTATGAAAAAAAGGAAATTGAATCAACACCTCTTCCATAACAGTTTCAACAAAAACAAATGTTTTATTTATGGACTGTTTTTTACTCTTATTAGTTTAAGCAAAAAGCTTATTAACGGGCGCCTGAGAATAGTTAATATAACCAAATACATTTTTTTTTTTTTCTGTGAGTAGATGCTGGTATGACAAACGTGATATCAAGAGGGAGTATGTTAGAGATCATAAGTACTCTGAAATAAAAAATGGCCCAATGTCAAACGCTTTTCCTGGGAAACATAGACTATGCCTGCTTTGAAAGTCCAGATCAGTTAAGCAATTACACCTGTAAAGACTGTTTGTATTTTCCAGGCTGGGCAATGCAGGTGGCATGCTTCGTCTTTATTCAGCGTCGGTGGGAGAATGACAAGAAGCACATGGGGAACATGCTAGACTACTTCTGTGACATCAAAGAGCCCCTGCAGCTGCTCCTGTTCCCCGAGGGCACAGACCTCACTGGTGAGAAATAAACAAGCATCACTCCATTCATTCATGGGACAATTTAGCCACATTTGCAATAGTCTTTCTCACAATATGTACCCGACAACCAGTTTACAGCTCGCAGTGTGGCCCTACACGGACACTATTATGCATTTACAATTTCCAAGTGATAAGGCACGGCAAAATCCCCGAGACACACACCCCACACAGACATTTCTGCAGGAATGCTCTGATGTTTCAATCCAAGCAACAGCGACACCAGTGACTAAAGCCCTTTCAAACCAGAACTAATCCAATCAAAGTCCCGAGTAGCTTTACTGAGGGAAGCTTAACTTCTCTCTACGCACCATGATGTCATGAGGGGTCCAATTAAGTTACATCATAATTGGCAAGAAGATTTAGAGCTTTAAATATCGTTTTGGTGTTGCATTTGCACCTTTGCATGTGAGAGTCTGCACACGCGTCTGCATCTAAGCCTCTTACACCTCGTGGTTGGGGCGGTGAATACAGCATGTTCTGACGACCAATGCAAAAGTTGTCCTGTTCTTTAGAGACCTGCACATACAGGATCCGGTCCAGAGTGCACTTAAGCCCCTCTAAATATTACCATGACCCCTTTTGAACCTTTTAAAGCTAGTGTGAATTGAGTTAAAGATTGTATAAGAATGACTAGTCCTTGGAAAACAATGGCCTCATAGAGTTCTGTCTATAGACCCTTTGTCTTACAGGAAGCAGCTACTGTACTTGTTACATCATTTGACTAATGAGTCGTGATATAGTTTACGTATTCCTGCAACAAGTTCCTGAGGAATGTTTGGTTAATAAACAATCATCTTTCCTGTGTTTATGTCCCCCTCGGTTTTTAAAAATGTGTCAGCGTTTGCCACTGGTAGGTGTATTTCATGGATTGTTTCATAGCGTAATCAACATTATGATTGTCTGACTGCCACATAATTTTAATAGCATACTGTTTTTGCTTTTGTGTCACATGTCAACAAAGTTCCATTTTTATCACAGTTTAGTGATATTTTCTTTATAAAAAATTAAAATAAAGGGAAAGTTAAAGTAAATCCAAATAGACGCATAATACTGCTGGCTTGTTAAGAGTCCATCAATTAACCTTGGATAACCTTCATTGGATGTTACTAATATGTATGCAATAATAGTACTGCTATCAGCAAATAGAATAACTTGATCGGCTTAATAAACATAAACTTTTCTTTAAGTTGTGCCTTTTGATAAGTAAACAATAATACAAAATGTCTCTCTCGTTAACTCTTATAAATAGTTACATGCTTTCCAACATAATATGGTTTTTGAAATGTCCAGAGGTCTAATGTGTATCTGTCTGTCTTGCAGAAAATACAAGAGCAAAGAGTGATGCGTTTGCTGTCCAGCACAAGCTCCCGAAATTTGAGTATGTGTTGCATCCTCGCAGCACTGGATTCACCTTCATTGTAGACAGACTACGAAAAGGTAAGATAGGATTTTTTTGTTAATCGGCGGTCAAATGGCAACATCTTCTGGTGATTGCCATAATTTAGTCAAAGTCATCATGATGGAAATACAGTATCAGCAAAACAAGGGGAAATGACATGTCATCATGATGACTGTAGTTAATCCACTGATGACATTTGTATGAGTGGGATCCTTCCTGTTATTCTACAGCGCCTCAGACTGATGCTTCATCCTACTGTCCGCCATTACAACACCCCAAAGATTCTCATGTTTCCCTATGAGCTAATTTCTGGCACTGCTCCAGGGTTTAAATACCACCTCTGGCGCTGCCGTCTCATCCCCAGCTGCCCTGGGTGCTGAGCACGGCACTAACACTAACCAAGCAGGTGTTGTGAATCAGTGTGATGTCATTAGACTTAGCTAATTCTGCTCTCCCTCTCTCTGCACCCCACACTGACATGTCTTTGTCCCAAGTCCACCGTGCCCCTCTCAGCTCTATTTTTACCTTATGAGAGATGAGCTGTACAGGAGCCGGCGCTGGCAGGTGTCATCCTGTCCGCTGAGATTTCATTCAGCTCTATATTGGCATAGTAAGGGCACTGCGGATCAATGACAGTGGTATAAAGCTCATGGTCGTTTTGAAGGCAGAGATGGGATGAAGCTCTAAGCCTCTTGATAATTAGAGCTACATGCGTAATGAAGCTCAGAGCTGGGATTTTGACAAGTGCATAAAAGGATTCCAATAACAAGTGTGGAAGTGGAAAATGGATAAGTCTCCTTGCAGTGTCACGTCATAAACTGCGTACCATACAATTAGTTTGGAGTGTTGACAATAGAGCGGTATACATAACTTTCAGTGTAGTTCAATGCCTTGTTCTCTTTGTTGTGCCCTTTGATCATTTTAAACCGTCCCTTTTCCTAGGGGGCAACCTGGATGCCGTCCATGATATTACAGTGGCGTACCCCAAGAACATCCCTCAGACAGAACGCCACCTCATCCTGGGCCTTTTCCCCCGCGAGATCCACTTCCACGTCCGCCGCTACCCAGTGGCCTCCCTGCCCACCGCCTCGTCCGACCTGGAGTCTTGGTGTCGGGATCGCTGGGCCGAGAAGGAGATCCGCCTGCGAGACTTCTACTCCGCCCAGCCCCGGGGCTTCGATAGGGAAGGCGTCGCCCGTGTCCCACCCTGTAAGTCGGAGCTGCGGGTGTCTCTGATCAAAGCCGCCTCACTGCTCTACTGGACCAGCTTCATCGCCTTCTGCTTCACTGGCCTGTGGCTCTGGGCCCCGTTCAGGCTCTACTTCCTGGTTATGGTGGGAGTATTCATGGCCCAGCAGAAGCTGATTGGCGGGGTGGAGCTGCTGGAGTTAGCCTGCCATCGATACTGGAAGTCCACGGCTGCCAAAAAGGGTGAGAAAAGTAAGGTGCTGGATGCGAAGATGCAGTGAGGATGGAAGACAGCGTTGACTGGACGATGAGATGTTTCCACCCCGCTCTGAGGGCAAGAGGATCCTTCTTTAGGGACCCAATGCTCCATGCCTTAGAAGGGAAGTCATGAGTTCAGTTCCTGCCGTTTGCATGGCTTCAGTCGAGAGAGCTTACCTTTCTGCTGTAGAAGAAAGGGGAATGTTATTTAAATGTATGTGGATTCGAGGAATTCATCACACCTATTGCACCACTTGCCCTTTCTATGTCCCTCCCTGTTATTTGGCTTGCTGTTTGTGCATTTTATCAGTTGACCTTGTTGGATGTTTATTTTAGTCGTTTGTTCAGAAACTCAGTATGGTCATGTGCCATGAAACAATGCTGTCAGTATTTGCCATACTATTGCCATGTCTTTGGAACTTGTTTTATTGTATTTTTTTGTTGCCCTTTGGTTTTATATCCGTGTCATAAATGATGGAGCGGAGCCATAGTACAGACCTCCTGTACATATGATGACTTGACTCTAACCAATATTTAAATCAGCACTGTCGGCTGGATTAGACTGATGGGACTAGTTCAATTAATTAGCTTTGATTAGACGTCTCGAACAGGGAAAGATAAGGAGTTAATTCCCAGAGAATTACTTAGGAATATACAGGTATATATGTGTACCATTGTTTACCTTTATTGGGTATAATTACCCTTTTATACAAATTGGGGAAAGAATTTCCCCAGTTAGTCCTCAGAGATGACTTGTGTGATGATGCTTATAATTACTGTCCAGGTTTTGAAACATAAACGATGTTATTCTGTGTGTTTGCTCAAGTAGCTTTTGCACATAAAAGCCAAATGTGGGAGAAGCAGATGTGATTTTTATCAAGAAACCAAACAGAAAGTCTTGTTAGGAGAGGGAAACCTCATCCACAGCTGGAAAGGTTACCCAGAGCAAACGCTGAGGTAACACTTGTGATCATCTACTCGACAAGATCAGAGATTTGAGATCTTATGTCTGTACAAGCAGATGAGCTTTGTGCCCTTTCTGGGAATGAAGGGATGCCTTTTAGAGGCAGGATGTGGGTGGGGGGGCCGGGGTGGAAGAATGTCCTGTTGGGACAACATTACCCCTCGATGTGCCGGGGTGGCATAGAGGACCAGACTTGGAGTGGAAAACTGGCCATGAACTCAACCTAATCCAAAAAAGCCCTGTAATGCCCACCTCTGCCCGTGTCCCTCTCCGGAGGACTGGCATTGATGCGCTTGCTAAACTCAATTAGCAAATGACAGCTGAGAAAGCTGCTCCGATTGTGCCAAAAAAGGACTGAAATTATAACAAGATTGAAGCTGAGCTTGAACCACACTTTTAGCCACTGACTCTCCTTGCCACTCAAAACCATTTCAATTCTATGAGTCTGGAAACTTTTGTCTTAGACTATCTAGCACTTTCTGTAACACTGTGCCGTGTGTTCTAGATGACCACTTCAACCCTGATTTTGTTTTGTTTATATAAATCTGAAGGTCCTGTAGTTTAAGTGTAAAGAGGCTGTTTCCAGTCACTGTGATCCAGCTGTGTTAACAATTTTACCATCAGCATGTAGTAGTTTACCAAACATGGTACTATATCCGTTTCCTCGGCTTTGAACCAGCCAGATTCTACATGTATAACTCTTTCACTTGTGCTGTTTTTCTGTAGCTCATTTTACAATCACTCGCTGATGCTGGACCTCTTCAGTCACTGTCCTCAGGTAAACAAGAGTCAGTCTCTTACAGGAGGAAATGTATATCTAAATAAATATACTGTATACATTCATTCACGTTTCCAGTCTTTTTCTTACACTTGTCAACGTAGAAAATGTTGATTATACTGACTTTAATACTGCTTTTACACTAATTTGATCTTTTGATTAATGCCGTAATAGCCCATCATTTGAATGACAGTAACGTCACTTTAAAAGGTTGCTGACATCATAGCTATTACATTACGTAGGAATTATGACAATGGGTTTTTCTCATTTACTCATCACTTGTCTCGTGCAGAACATCTCCATTACTTTCAGATGTGTAGCCGCTGCAGAGCATCTTGGGTATTGTCTGGGCAGTCCTTTAATCTAGAATGTACTATAACAATCACTAGACTGCAGTGAATGAGTCAACAAGACCTTGAATGCTCATGTTACACAACGCTGGGGCCACAGTCCACACACACACACACACACACACACACATTCACAGTCTGCAATAGACAACCAAAAAGGTCAGGAGCTCTGAAGGTGAAATGCAGTCGCCATAGCAACCAGTGTTGACTCCCCTGTCTCCTAGCAACGGGATGTGGAGTGATGTCAATGGAAAGCATGCTATTTTCTCCTGCTGACAGAATGATGTCACTCTTGTGTGTCTGTGAAGAGAGTGGCAGAATGATAGAAGTTTATTTCTATATTCTATATATCTGCACTCCTGGGTGGGGGGTGGGGGGGGGGGATGCTGACATGCCAGGGAATCAAAGACAAAAGTCGGGGATAAACTAAAATAGCTGTCCGAGGACCATGAATCACGGGCCAATTACGGTTGCAATTATGCTCCTGGTGCTTTTTATGGTCCCCCACCCCCCCTCTACTCCAAATCATCTTCTGCATCTGATATAACTTCAAATGTTTTGCTCTGATGGGTTTGACAGTGGGTGGAAGGACATTTGATGAGGTACCCATTATCCTGTATGTGACACAAGTGTGTGTTATTTCCTAGTCTTAAAATACAGCATCTCATTGGTACAGAGAATTAGCTTATGGTTAAAGACTTTAGTGGATCAACGCTCTGCCCAAGCACACTGAGGAAGTGTCTAAAGGGTAATGGAAAAACAGATCTCTCTGTGAACACACGTGAGGACTGTCACATCTAGATCTGTGCCACGACCATCCAATTGCATGCAGACTAATAAATAGGATCAACAAGGCGGTGTAATTATCTCAGTTGGCCCGATGGCTTTTTCAATAAAGAGAGCCGATAATCCAGAGGTTAAGCAGGGACAAAGTCAAAGACTAGTATGAATTGTAAAGCAGGACAATCGGGAGCCTCTGGTCATGTCAGGCTTTCGAAGGGCTCTAGATATGGTCATAAAAACACCAATCTTCTCTATCCACTAATGCTCCAGATACGTCAAAGAAAGAAAAAACAATTCTGCGGTGGGTGCAGAAATAGCTGTGACTAGAACACGGTGTTCAGGAACATAATTAATATGTGTCTTAGCTGCGTGCTCACTCTGAGGTGTCTCCAGGAGTGACTGCAGACCTGTTGTTGAATCCACCGCTGTGACACAGACACTCCAACAAAGAAGCCTTCCAACATGATCGCAGCTATAAATAACTCCACGGCAGCGCTGCAATATTAGTGGGTGGATTAGGAGAGAATCGTCACGGCCTATTTTTAAACCCAATGCAGTCAAATCTCTTCAACTAGGATGATTCACAGTTCTGCATAAGTAGGAAAAATGGAATTTAAAGTTTGGATGAAGTCTATTTTTGTCGCAAATGTTTGCTTTTTCGGAACAACTCATTCAATGTTTACCTGTATTTAATTTAATGTTTACACTGATTAAACTGAACATCACCCAGAATACATTTCTGCTCCATTGAGTAATTTCCCTGATATGTATTTCCAGACTGCAGTGAAGCTCTACAGACCCTGCTAACGTCAGAGCAGGCAAGGGAGTCAGCATCATGCCTCCAAGGGAAAAGCTCTTCAGAGATCAGCCTGTCTCTCAGTGTCCTGCTGCCACCTAGAGGTCTAAACATCCCTTTATGGACATGACAATATTCTAAAAGAATCAGTTGTGCTTATGTCCACATTTATCTTGGGAACCAGTTTCAAGCCACATTTTGATATCTAAAAATACAAACATCTGGAGGAAGAGGTAAAAATTAAGAGAAAGGAATACAAAATGTGTAGTACATACTCATTATAACAAGGTGTTCAAATGAGTGAGGTGTCTATTCTTTTTAATAAAAATATGTTATAAACTACAAAACAAGCAAAGACACATTTGTTTACCCAGCAAGACTAAATGTTTATTTAGAAATAACATCAAAGAAAACCCTTGCAAACGCCATACAAGAAAACCTCCAATAGAGAAAATACAGTAAGATAAATGTCAATAAAATAATAATCATAAAGCAAATAAAAAAATCACTATCAATAAAATGGTAAAAGTGAACATCAAAAAGATAATATTCTGTCACAGCCATTGACTATACACTGCATTGATTTTGCGGATAAGGATTGTGTGATGTTTTTGTAGAAATGACCACTCGCCCCGTCTTGTTCGACCTTGAAAAGGCGACAATAACAACGCGGTTGGTGAAAGCTGGAGCATTCCGGTAACACCTGCACACTGAAATGGCACAATGTCACACCGGGGCCATGATGCTGTGCTACAACCCACTCCAAAAATAACCTCAAATGTCATGGAGATAACAATTTTGTGTTTGGTTGTTTTTTACAATTTGACATTTGTATTGCAGGGAACGGACGATATAAAATGTAGGCTCTGGCATAGTCAGAGGACCAAAGCTTAACTTTGACTAAAACTCCATTAAAACTTGCCCTGTGTGTAAGAAACAAGTGACCAAATATGCCCTCAGCCTATAGGATTATAAAAAGAAGAGGGGTCACTATCCTGAAAGTAGTTCAACTCTAGGAGACAGAATTAGCGTCAACTGTGTAAATAAATGGATTAGTCAGACCCAGGCTTGATTTAACATTTTCCAGCAACATATTCACTGAGAAGAGACTGTCTGCTGTTTGTTATTTTCCAGAGGCTGTCTTTAAGTCTCACATTGTCTCCCTGCGTTGGCTACTTTCAAACGCTTGCATGACCAATCCTCTTGAAATCCTGTCCTTACTCCGGCAGGCAGCCAGAGGATGTCTCCATCATGTCTCAGACACATCCCTCCTCTGTCACACTGAAGACCCATGGCTGCAGGGTACACACTCCTCATAAGTCACCAAAGTGACATGTTGCTCGTCACACCACACAGGCAAATGGTAACAGATGGAGAATGGCAAAACTAAATCAAATTGCAGGATCAATTAAATGATTGTCTGCTATTCATGAGGTCATCTCCAGTTATGACCTGTAACCTTAAAGCCACATTGTGTAAATGTCAAGAATATCATGTCAATCAAGATTTATGCACATCATGTGAGCCAGATCTAAAAAAATAAATAAAAAAAACATCTATTATAACCACACAATGAATACCTAAAAATGACATCAGTCTGTGCGATCCTTACGGTATAATTCGAACATGAACATATAATTAAACATTAACATTTATTTAACTACTAGCTAATAAAAAGGTGACTGATGTAGAAATAACAACTATCATCACCTTAATTGCATTCAGTGCTCACCAGTGACAAATACATTGAGACAAAAGGTCACAACACAGAAGCACAAGCCCCACAGAAGCAATATGTAGAGTGACACCTCCATCGGTTCATTTAACACCGCTGAGTGGAGCGGGCTGCCCCTGTCTGGATGGTGAACATACTCAGCTCTACTGCCTCCAGAAATCCAAATAAATAAAACTAGGTGATGTTTTCTGTGTGACTGACCACGTGTGTTATCATGCATGTTTTTAACTACCATACAGTATGAAAATGTGTGGAGCATGTGAGGCGGTGATTTTCTGTGCATCAAGTGACTATATAATTGTGTGCCCAGCTGTTTTGGGGTTGGTGCCCTGTGAGACGTTATTCAGGAAGTATTTTTGGGAAAGCCTATTTAGCAGGAGAAGAGCCAGCAATCCAATCTTCGAATCAGCATAGTTCTAATGTGGAAGCCAGAGACAGGGAGGGGTTGAAGCCAAAACTTCTCCGACCATTAAGTCTGCAGGTGATGGTGCACAGCGCAGAGGCAAAGGGATTACAGGAGAGGGATAGGAGGGCATGGGAGTGAAATCCTCACACAAGGGGGCTCATGAGTTGTCTGAGGGTACGTGCTCCTCAAAGCCCTCACTCTCCCTAACCAGCGCCCTCTCCAGGATGACACGACCCTCCTTGTACCGTTGACTGTCCTCAGTAGCAAACTCATAGATCCAACCCAGCTTGCTGTTGCAGTTCTTGCAGCTGACGTCCCTCACCATGTGTCTGCCGGTTAGCATCACTCTGTCCTGCACCTCGCTATACTGGAGGTTCACCACCTGTTGAGTTAAGAAACAACCATGAATTATAGGAGGGAACTATATACTGGGTCTGCTTACGCTGTTTCATTAGCATTGGACCTTTATCAATTATGTTTCTGTACCTTGTTGAAGAGGAAAGCTCTGCCTGTGGCTCCTGTGAAGCGTGTTGAGATGAGCTCAGACCTGTTGGTCAGGATGGTGTCACAGTTGGCACAGGAGAAGAGGCGGGTGCCGCCAATGTGGTCCAGGAAGATGCGCCCCATCGTCAATTCTCTGGGAGTTACTGAAGTGAAGCTAAAATAATAGCAAGAGAAAATGTACTTTAAATAAAACACTATATAGGCAGTAACACATAATACAATACCCTAAAGCAAAAGGTGAGCTCTAAGAGGTTTGACAACACTGTTTATAATGTGGTAGCTACTCCTACAACATACAGTAGCTGGGTGTGTGTGGCAATTGTGGGCACTGATGTAAATGAATGATCAGTTAGGCTATGGGATGTAGATGTACAAAGTCTTTCTTACAACCTTGTGAGGCTTTTACTTAAGCCTTGTAAACCTACAAATCAGACTACCTTTTGTAAATTGCCACACAATGCGTTGACTGAATTTCAAGTGTGTCTGCTGGTGGGTTATGACGAAAGTAGTTGATTCAGAGATTCTATCAAATCAATGTGTAGTGTGTGTTGGTCCTAAACAGCACTACATAAGCACCTGACGATCCAAATCAACTAGTTTGAAAACTTCTGTTTAACAATGTTTTAAAATACTTTCCTGAAAATGATCTATATTGAAATATTTATCAGAAAAATAAATCAAATAGCATGTTTTGAGAAGATTTTATTCATACCACTAACCCTAACAATATTCATTTAAGTTAACATATTTCATTATGAATGTTTTTGTAATTGTCTTTCTCCTGAAAGATATTTGTGAACAATGCACCAAAAAACAGTATAAAAGGCAACATAAGGGAACTTAGAAAAGTAACCAACAAAAATATAACGTTACAGTTGACTGTTTTTCAAAGAAATAAAAACATTATGAGCTCAAGGTATTTTCCTAAAATATATATGTTTTAGTTGTTTTAGTTAACCACCCTTGCGTACTATCGTTAGCTCTTTGTTGAGCTCTGACAGATCTCACAACAGGAACTTTTTGTTCCTGACTCGCCTGTCATGAGGACTGATGGCTGTAGATGGCAGCTGAATGGTGCTAAAAATAAAAGCCATCATCAAGAATACAAATAAATAAACTGTTCTAAAAAAATAACTAATTTCGACTCACTAACAAAAGGGAAAAAGTCTGCTAGTTTCTTCCGAGGTCTTGGCATATTATCTAAACGGTGTCGTAGTGATTACCAAGTCAAATAAAGCTAACGATACGTTAGCAGTCCAGCTAACAGCCGTATCAACGGCAAACTAGGAACAAGATGAACAACAACACGTATATCTCTGCTTATTTCCAAATGACGGATTCCTACCTTTACAAGTTGTTTAAGAGGCACACAATGTCCCCACCAGATAGGATGTCACCGATGTTTTAAGTGTATTTCAGACGCTTATCTGTTGTTTTTACCGTCGTCGTCGCGGCTTTGTTGTTCTTTTTCAGCTGTTCCTCTCTGCGCTTCATCTGGTGTCAACATCCGGTGATGACGTAGCCTCCTGTGCTGCAGCTTCGCCACAAGATGTCAGCAGAGCGGAGGGAAACCATGAGGGAAACCTGCTTCAGGTGAAGCAGCACTACACAAAATGTAAATTCACCGTAATTATCTTTCAGTTAAAAGTCTCCCTTCCCGTAGGTATGTTGCTTCAATGAAAGTAGCAATACCACAGTGGTAAATACTCTCCAACTAGTTAAACTCAAGCATTTTACATTTTATTTAACTAAAGGTAGCCTACTAAATCATTGGCACCAAATTCGTATATTGAAGCAAACAGCTTACAAATATTATGTCTTACTGTGACACTATCAACCTGAGACATTGTTAACGTAATTAGTAACCTTCCTACTATGAGAAGTGTAATATCTGCTGTGAAAAAGGCCCTACACTTAACATCTCCAGCAAGTAGCCTGCTGGCTGGATCCTGTGAGGAAAGACATGCAGAGTTGTGTTGAAAAAGGCAGAGCTAAAACATGCAGATATGGCATGTCGCTGCCTTTACACGGGAACGTTTGCGTTTACGCACCGCGTTTTCAAAAAAGTCTTCCGTTCACACGCATTCGATTCATTTAACGTGTCTTTTCCACACGAGACCGCTCGACCCGCTGGAAACGCTGTAGTACATATGCCAGGCCTGTAAGTGGCGCTGCTGCCGCCACAAAATACACCAAAAGCAGCGAAGAAGACCGGAGCATGGTTGCCATGGTTGCCCTTCTGATTGGCCCCGGTGCAAATATTGTTTTGGGGCCCCCCATCGCCCCAAACATAAGCGCACGCTGATGCGCTCACACACACGGACATACACAACCACTCAGAAGCGCCACATGTATAGGCTATCAACAACAGCCTGCCCTGGCCTCAGACCACCACAGCCTGACAACGGCACAGCGAACTAAGAAGAGGATTAAACCTGTTTCCTTGATGTTTGTCTCTGGGGAATGGGCCGGTAGGCCTACATAGACCGGTTGCTATAATATAGCTTTTGATCTTGGCGTCGGGGGTCTCAATAGCGCCATAGAGTCCCCTATCGGTTGGGGCCCTTGGGGGAACTGTTGGACCACAGCCAGGCACAGCCAAATCCAGCCTCTCCTCCTGGCTGGCTGGAGAAGAAGGTTGCACAGCCACGGCCACGGATACAGCTTCACTTGTGGAGCTAGATGGCAATGATGGTGGTGAGCTATCGTTAGCCTCCGGCTACGTCTGCCGCTGCACATCAACATTGCTAACGTTAGCGCTCGATTTCGAGGACGATGTATGAGGTGGGTGTTTTTCATCTGCTGGTGGACTGCCGGAGAGCAGCAGGAGCAGGGCCGGCCCTGACCAATTTGCTGCCCTAGGCAAGATTTTAGCTGGCGCCCCCCCCCCCCCCCCCCCCCCCAAAATGCAGACACTCACTATGACTTGCACATTCACGTGCACGGTTGTGGCATGACCACCAAAACAGAAAGATATGGACACAAGATGTGTGCAAATGTATTTAGTATCCTATCCATTTGAACATGATTTAAAGGAGAGGTGTCATGCTTTTCCGGTTATTACCCGTCCCCTTGTGTGTTATGAAGGTTTTTATGCATGTAAACGGTGTGCAGAGTCAAAATCCTCAAAGTACACCCTGTAGCGAGTAAAACTCTAACACAGAAAATACCTCCCCAAAACGCCTCGTTGGAGATACGTCACTGCCCATTTGAGTCTTCCATTTCGTTCCGGGTACGGCATGATGTCAAGCGGTACCCGGAACGAAATGGACCAATCCCGAAGAGCCGTTACGTTACGTCCGCGGAGCCGTTACGTTAAGCCCCCGCTGATTGGTCCAAATTGACCGATCCACGGATTTCCTCACACACACATCTGTGTGCAGGGAGCAGGCAGCTCAGCTGATTTCTCCTCCCTGGCTGCAGGCTGATAACAGACAGTTGGGATCGCGGCAAAATTCTCTCTGCAGACCCATTCTCACAGCGTTTATCAACCTTTTTCTTACTCAATATCAAGCCACACTTATTGTTTTTACTTCGGATGTGAGTTTGTGTGTGCTCAGGATGAATTTGGCTGTGTTTCGCTATGTATCCTAAACAAGGAAACAACACCTCCACGGTGCTCAGCGCGATTCACAACGTCCCGACCAATCAGAGCACACTGTGCTCACAGGGAGGGTGGGGGCTGGAGCTTTTGGAGCTACAACGAGCCGTTAAAGGCAGATAGTGAAATTCAGTGAATAGTAGTAGTTTACAGAGATGCTGTATGAGAAACCAATGTGAGTTTGGAAAAATGCACAGTATAAATCTATTCTAGTAGACCTCAACAATGGAATTATGATCAGTGGAAATGGCCATGACACCTCTCCTTTAAGTGGGGGGTGGACCTAACCTCCTCCGGGAAGATTTCTTTTTTTTTTTAAATATTGAAGTTAAAAGCATCAATCTGGTGCACTTTGAGAGCAAAATTAAGAGATCTATGGATACATCTCTCAGATTTTCTTTTTATTTATGGATATTTTACAAATCACTCCCCTTTTAAACTGTATTCTTGTTTATTAACCTCTTAAGCCCTGAGCCTGTTTTTCAGGTCTCAGGCTCGAAAATGACATTCCCAGAACAAATGACCATATCTTCCCTTCTAAAAGGGTTAAATTAATAATCTTTATTCTCAAAGTAATGATAAACCTGTGAGTTGGATGTAGAAAAGTCAGAATCAATATAGATGTTTTTTATAGGTTAATAACAGGTTAATAACAACTTTCTTTTACTGTCATATAGTATTTTATACCTGTTTTTCATCTATTCTCTTATTTATTTATAACTATAATGATCATATAAAGGTGTGCCTTTACCTCACTGAGCTGAGGTTATCAGAGCCTCTCAGTCTTTCAGGAGAGAGCTCTCTAAAGCTCTCCCCCCTGCGGCCGCTTACACAGTAAATTCCAATGTTAATAAAAGCTGTATACGTTTTTTGGGAGTTTGATTTATTTTAAATTAACACAAATACAAAATTGAAACCTATAATTGCACACTAAAAACATTATTTAAAAAAAAGAACTATTTCACATAAACCTCTGGTTTTGACTGGGGCTGGGGCAGTTCAACTTGATTTTTTTGGGGGGGGGTGCGCCATAGTTTATGGGCGCTGTACGCAATATAGGCGTAGTTCTGTTAGTATAAGACAGGGGTCGGCAACCTTTTTGATATGAAGTGCCATTCTAAAAAAAAAGTTTTATCAGCGTGCCGACGATCGTGAATTATCAAAGGGGGGGGGGGTTGAAGAGCTCGACGAAAACACTCGTGAAAAGTGATGTTTAACTCAGTTAATGGGGCTCATTCACTGGCGCTTCCACAAACAACAACCAACATAATTGTTACATTCAAATGAAGTAGCCTACATTATTCAAGTTTACATTAACTTTGGACAATAACACGGGAGAAATGAGCGGAAGCGCTCTCTTTTCCTCTCTCCCCCTCTCTCTCTCTCCTGACAGCCTGTCAGTATCTCATGCAGCTCACTGATCCAGTAATGAGTGACAGTGAAGAATAAATATATGTATAACTAGTTCCAAAGGTAGATAAAATAGCTAAGTGTGTTAGGTCTAACTCTTGTGTGTTTTGCTCCGCTCACCGGTCCGTCACAGCGGGTGGAGCTGCAGGATTTCTGCTTCACACACACGTTGCAAACCGCTATTTTATTGTCATTTTCGGACACCTTAAAATACTGCCAGACTGGTGAAGCGATTTTGGCGATCTTTTTTTTTCCGCACACAGAGAAAAGTGTCATGTATGTTACGTCTCGCGATCGGCCTTTTTAGAGAGCACCGATCGATCGGCAGAGTGAGTATCGGCCGATGTCGATCGCCACGCAAAAACTGCGGTATTTTTACAGCTCCTTATGGGTAATGCAATTTGTGAAGTGCTTTCCTCTGTGGTGAAACTATCAGCACTGCATTATGGAGGAAAGCGGCAGAAAGTCGCCTGGAGTTAAACAGAGCGGGGCTGCGTTGCGTACATGGCTTCCTTCTGCAGGTAACGGGGAGACGCGCTCTGGCGGCGGTCTCGTTCAGGATCCGAAAATAAAATAAATATTTTGTACACTTATTCCACTTATTCCTAGTGTGCCACTGGTTACGGTGCCGCGTGCCATTGGTGGCACGCGTGCCAGGGGTTGCCGACCCCTGGTATAAGATAATAAGATGTACTTTGTTGATCCAAAATCGGGAAATTGTGTTGTTATGAAATAAAACATTTTTTTCTTTTTTTGTTCAATTTTCGGCGCCCCCCATAGATTGATGCGCCCTTATCATTCGCCTATACTGCCTATGCCAAGGGCCGGCCCTGAGCAGGAGCAAACGCTTGCCTCGGGGAGGAAGAAAA
Source organism: Trematomus bernacchii (assembly GCF_902827165.1). Classification (NCBI taxonomy): domain Eukaryota; kingdom Metazoa; phylum Chordata; class Actinopteri; order Perciformes; family Nototheniidae; genus Trematomus; species Trematomus bernacchii. The sequence goes on along the minus strand of NW_022987313.1, from coordinate 3,559,964 downwards.
AGAGCCAGAGCGTCCACAGCGGAGAGAACACAGAAGGGCAACCATGGCAACCATGCACGGGAAGTCTTCTTTGCTGCTTTTGTGGCAGACTACAGCGCTACTTACAGGCCTGGCATATGTACTACAGCGTCTCCAGCGCTTTTGAGCGGTCTCGTGTGAACGGACACGTTTCTGGTGCCTGTTGCGTGTGGACGGAAGACTTTTTTGATAACGATTGCGGTCCGTTTGCGTTATCGTCCTCGTGTGGCTGCAGCTCACTTTCGAAAAAGGCCCACTTGTACTTTACCTCAGTATTTGCATTGTATGCTACTTTCCACTCATATAACTACAATTTACAGGCAAATATTGTACATATGCACGTGTACGTGTGCACATATGCTAAATTATTATGTATTATAGATCAAACTACCCAGTCGTATAAGGCCAATAAGACCTTTACCAGTTGTAACATTAAAAACAATAATGCTTCAGCATCCCTCATTATAATGCTGCGTTCACACCGGACGCGATGCGATGTTTGGGGGCGGCGCGATTACATGTAAAGTCAATGCAGAGACGCGGACAGACGCGAATTCGCTCCGACGGCGAGCATGAAGCGGTGGAAGCGGCGCGAATCACGCGAATGAGGCGATTGAACGGTGCCACGTTAAACACGAGAGTTCAATTTTTTCAACTCGAGCGTCAAATTCACGTGACGCGTTCTCGCGGAAGCCAATCAGCGGTGAGGATCTCAGCCGCCGTCACTGACGTTCAACCACACAACATCAGACGTTAGCTGTTAGCAGTTAGCACACAGAGCTCACAGCTCCTCATATATGTTCAGAAACTGGACAAAAGTTAAATAAGTACAAACCACAGACTGTCTGTGTCATGGCGAATACAGTCGCTGGTTTATTTATGTCTGTAGGCCGTTGTTATGAGTGTGGAATGAGCATATACAACGTTAGCTTAGCCTGGTCGACCCGATCTTCATTCAGAAAACAAGCATTTTAAAAGGTGTTTTGCCTGCCGTCTTGTCTGCAGACTTGTCAAAGCATTAATTCATGGTTTTTACTAACCGGTATCAGTATGTTGTTACTTCGGCATCATTTAGAAACGTGTATTACAATTAAATCACGGTAAAATATGTTCATTTTGTTGTAGTTTTAGCTCCCGAGCCAGCGCGTCTTGTTTGAATGATGCGAGTAAACACAGCTGGCAGCCGCGGTGAAACTCCAGCGTTTAGAGCGATGCGATAGGAGCGATTAGAGCGAAGCGAATATTCGCATCGCGTCCGGTGTGAACGCAGCATAATGCAGTAATATAATATTTACAATTCTGAAAGTGAGCAATCAACGCAATGAGAACTCTTACTTTTGGGACTTTGGGCTTTAATGTAAAAACTTTATTGTTTTCTGTGTAAAACAACCTAGTTTAAGAGTATGTTCTCCAGCAATTATGGGTTGGATACATGTGAAGTTAGGCTGTAAAAGTTAGTGCTCAAATATTGTGTACAAAATGTAGACAAAGTCTCTTTGAACGCCAAGGCATGTTGATGCTGACATTTATCTTGATTTATTTAGCAAAACATAACTTTTAACAACGTTCTTGTGCTTGATAGGAATCTGATAACTTCCCAACACCAAGATGACCTGTTTTTTTACGCTCCCTTGACTCCAAGGGTAAGGCTATCTGCAGATCCAATCTAACTCATAAAGTATTTAGCAATCTAATCTTCTTATCCAATCACGTCTCCAAAACTGAACATGACCAGTATCACTCTAAATTGCTGGTTGTTAACATATGTACTGTATCGATAAAACTTGCTGAAATGTATGAAATTACATTTATCCTCACAGTTTGCTTAATGTTTTATGAATGTGCAGCACTGGCATGAATAGAAGAGCAACATCTTAAAAAGGATTTAAAATGAAAATGCACACTGGCACATTATCCTTATTATTTTCATGGTTCTGTCAATATTATTGACGTTCGTTCTTTTTACAGGCTAAATAATAAACTTTGACTAAGAGGAATAACATTTATGATTGTTTGAGCATTTACACCCCAATGAGTTTTATTATGAACCAGAAATGTGATAATTTCCTCGGAAAATCACTCTAGTTACTTTCGCTGGGTCTATAAACGCCCCCTGTTCCTTGAAATGGTGGCGTAGCTTCAGACTTTGATAAGTCGTTTTCATCCATTACGCATATGATATAAAGATGAATTGATGATTTAGCATCATGGTCAGAGCCATATACTGTAGCTTATCAGCTTATCATCTTCCTGACATTTCATATTGTGTCAGTTTGATCAGTTGTAAACATGCAGAAACTACTTAGATGTACAAGAAAACGGCTGCTTGAGATAGTGAGAATACGACTTGTAATGTGGTTGATTGTCATCCAGATGAACTGATAAGAGGAAGATATGATCGACAGTAAAAGAGTGTGAGAAGAAATTATATTTCTTCATTTCCCACAAGAAGGGCCTTCTTTTCCTTTCTGAAACGTTGTCCTCTTGGGAGCTCTTTTCCATCTCCACCCCTTTTTCAGGTATACAACACTCTTGTACAGTCATTCTCTCCCTGAGACTGAGGGTGAAAAGAGGAGGGCATTACACAAACCCCTCAGTGTGAAAGGAGCTCAGTGTCTCTCCTCATCATGACTGGATCTGCACTCCTGATTCTTGCGGCCCTTGTTGGATCCTGCATTCAGTTTACAGGTAAAGTACAGGATGTGTTTTTATTTTATTTAACTATTTTATAAAGTTTATACACTGAAATATTAGTTGCTGCCACAGACCTTGAAAGCTGGCACCGTCATGTGATGAAATCAGAATGATTTGGTTATTGAATAGCCAGTCTGCAATTTTTAAATGATAGTTGTGAACATAGAGGCATCCACTGTTGTTGGATGCATTTTCTACCCTAGTTCAACATTAACAGGCCATTTGCCACAATAGGGATGAAAGTAGGTGATATCTACAAACTACTGGCTTTATTTATGTTTAACAAAGTTGGAGCTTTCTGAAGGATTACATAGTGATATGCACAGATTAAAGAAAATGTTACCAAATCCATTCTAGTTCATATGAAATGCAAGTGCTAATGTGAAAAAATTAGATAAGGATGCTTAGTCAAATAAAATAAAAAGTACATTGAATGCAGTCATCATGAATTAGTACTGACCTCTATGGTCGAATCAATCATGATACACCTAAAAGGAAAGGTAATTTCTGCCATGATTTCACACAAAATATTATTTTTAGATACTTCCCAATGTTAAAAAATATGCTGTATTCAAAAGTAAAAAAGAGAATTACAATTTATTACAATACAATTAGCATTTTTTTCTTACCTGTTAACCCTTGGAAATTATTCACTTTTTTCAAAAAAGTAACTGTTTTTAATTGAAAATGTAATTGTGAGTTCATGTATTTTGTTATCTTAATAATGTAGTAAAAAAAGATTTTGTTTCCTTATTACATCACATGTAGGTGCTGTCAATGATCGAAAAAATGACTTATCAACAGAGCAGGTAGAGTATGACATGTATATGTTTTTGTAATATAGGAAATGTCCTGACACTCGATCAATGATCAGTCTAATGTTTTTTTTCCCTCTGCTACAGGCAGAAACATACATGCCGCTACTCTGCTCACCAACACCCGACCCCTTATCCCCATCCCCTTCAGGTAATGCGCTTTGCAATCAATATCAATAATCATATCAATCTGACTAGAATGTGATCGCTTTCTATGACATATTAACTTAACATCATCATCTTGTTTGTTCTGTGACAATGCTTCTTCACCCCCCCTGCTTCCTCTCCATCAGTTCATACTCTCAGACCGGGTGATATCTCAGCTGTTTATGCCTTGGGAACTCCAATCTCACACAGGTATACATCCAATTATATATTTATCGGAATACCTTACCTTAGTTATTAACAAATGTGGCTTCCTGAGCAGAAGCTTATGTGTTATGTGTTGTGTCTCTCAATATGTCGTTGTGTCTTTTTTATCACTAGTGATGAAGTGGTCAAGAGAGTCGCTGGTAAGTCTTTAAACCTTCCACCACATGCCTTAATCACCACTTATATAGTTATTTACTATCTCAAAATAAATATTTGTTAACTGATCTAGAATACCTAGAATGTGACAATGGTTTTAAACATAATTCCTACTGTATGTAATCTATCCAGGGGAGATAAGAGCTTTGATTACATCATATATCATTTTTCGACAGATGTCATTTATATTTTGCTGTCAGACCAAGTACAGTTCAAGGACCATGACACAGCAAATGTCAGATAATGGGCATAGTTTATCTTTATTGATCAGGCCATAAAGACAGGTTGTTGACCTTCATTTCACATAATAGAGAGCAAAATGTTAACGGACATGAATGGATGCTTTCACTTACTTCCTTTTTCACAACAGCAGTTGCAACATAGTGTACATATTGCACTGTACGTATTTATCGTAAGGAATTGTACATGCTGTAGTTAAGCTTGTGTCTTTGTGTGTTGAATAGAGCTGCTGTCCATGTTTAACCCTGAAGTTATCACACAACATGTAGATCAGACCTCACAGCAGCCCAGGTAACATATACACACTAATACACTCACACAAAAGCAGTAACACACATACATGCTTTGTAAGAATTGTACTGCAGGTGTGTTATATGCGAGTGTGTGTGTTGCAGAAACTTGTTGGAGGAAGCTGAGGAACTGTTTCTATCCCTTTCAAATCAGGTACACATTAACCCTATCATAACAATGGTAACAACTTGTTAAAGTCTACAACCTGTATTTCCTCTATAAGCCCTGGTAGGCAGATTGTTGCCTTTGGAGGAAGCCAGACCTGCTCTTTCTCCGTTACTCTAGGCTCAGCTAAGCTAACCTCACCTGGCTGAAGCTTCACCAAATTGTTCATATAACACCTTTAAACCAAATATAAAATCATGGCAGTGACAGAAAAATGAAGGAAATGTTTTTTTTAATTGAAGAACATTCTCTGGGTTCTTTAACTACTCCCACTGGCCCAGAAATGTGAAGTCAGGTTAGATGAATACCAATCATTTTATGTTTTAAATGGGGGTTTGACTAAACAGCAGATTCATCCAGAGTCTGCTCTGCCTGATTAGCCAGTGTCAGATCTGCTAGATTGTAGGTCTCGATGACCCTCAACATGAAACATACCACCTTCTCAAAGTGGATGCAGTTTCTTCAGTTTTCTCTTCCTTATGTCTTTGCAGGTGACAGATTGGAATCTTGTGCTGCTGTTTGTCCCGGCAGATTCCCTGTGTGCCTGTTCACCACATGTAAGATTCCTCACAACAAAAAAATCATGTTTGATTATAAAAGATAAAAGTTATTAAAGGACCTTAAGAGTGTAATACTGTTTCTCTCTGTTTCAGGTGGCTGCAGATGTTAAAGCTGTTGTGCAGGAAGTAAAAGCAGCTCTCCAGTTGTTGGAGAAAAGGGTATATCACCTTTTGTTCAATAGAGTTTTGCCATGCATAGATTGAATGGAAAAAAAACTAATATGCTATGTGTATGTTTACAGTTATATCACACTTTAGTTCATGTTGTCGTCTTGAGCACAAATCATCTGCAGGACAAGTAAGTGTTTTACATTTTAGTTAATAAAAATCTAGCAAAATACCTAAACTACATTTACTTGACATTTTGAAATAATAGAATCCTTTATTTACATGCACGTAGTCTAACATGATGTGTTTTAAAAGACAAGTGGCAGTCATGTGTTTTATTTTTATTTTCTGGCAGTTGTGAGTGTATGAGCGATGAAAGCATATCCCAGAGACTACACAAAGCAACTCTTTTGAAAACACTTCAGGTAAAATCCATGTAAATAAATAATACCTATAATGTGCTTGTGGCATCTGAGTCATATTCAGCTACTAACTCCTTTTCACTCTTTTTGTATTTTGGTGACAGGACTCTCTAGGTCATGTTTTGGAAAATCCAAAGTGGCACAATAAAAGGGAAGACTTCACCGCCGTGCTGCAGTCTACACCAGTCATCCTTGAACCTATCTCAGAATCTGTAAGTGAAAAACGATATATTTCCAGACACCAGTTACAACGAACCATTCTGTACTAAAAAATGGTAACAGTTCAGCCTTCCGTCCAGGAACAATGCATAAATACTCTTGAAATGGCTAATGTATAACTAGCATAACATTTCCGTGTGTGTCTTTGTAGGAGAAAATTGTTTCTGAATCAAACCAGTTAGCTATTCAGCTATGGACAAACCTGGTAAGTTTAGTTATTATTATAATCATTTATATACGAGTCTAAGTCCTGAAAAACAAGAACATGTAGAGTGTATTGACAAAACAGCATGCTTTAAACACTGATGTTATCCTGACACTGGAATTGACCATGAGTCTTTGCTGTAAAAATGAGCTAACAGCAGAGAGTCATCATAATCTCTCAAAGCAGAAGTGAGATCGAGGAGTGATTACTGTGAAAGTTTATAACTCTGAGAAGAGATTAGATAAAAGATGTAAAGATTAACTTGATAAAATAATCTTACAGTAAGAATATCTCTAGCCTGGAGCAAATACATCAATATTCAGAATTGTGTAAGCAGTGCTGTTAAAGGCTGCATGGCTATTGGCTGCTCAGAAATGGCCCCACTTAAACCAAAAGATCTGAACCAATCATGATGTTTCCTCCTGCAGCTTCAGCCTTCCACAGAGGTCATGGACACAAGCATCTTTACTATTCCTTGCCCTACCCAGGTGAGTTATATCATCCCATAACACTGCGACAAGGAATTGCTTCACAAAATGTGTTGCAGCATCATTCAGTACTAAAGATATGATCGATATCAAGATTTTAAATCTGATGTTAAGGTTATAACTTGTTTTTCACCCTTATCCCAGCAACGACCTTTCCTGCGGACACAGAACAATTCCCCTACTGAAACAGAGGGCAAAGTTTACAGCAAATCTTCTACACTTATAGATCCTGTAAGTCCTTCAACTCAACCTCACAACTACACTGTAGAATGATGCATTCATTCTTCTTCATTCTTATTTGAGAGTACTGTGTGTTTGCAGGTTATGGGGACAAAGATACCTTGTACAAACCGCAGTTCATCTCCCACTACACCCACTTCAGGTAAAAAACACATTTCTTAGCTTTTATTCTGCTAATGTATTTCTGGAAATGTACTTCAATCCAAACCCTTTATCCTCTTTTTAGTTCATGAACTCAGACCTGGAGATATCAAGGTGGTGGCAGCAGTAGGCGACTCTCTTACAGTGAGTGTCTCCTTCCTCCTTCTTTCCCTTAAATGTATATCTGAGAACAGTATTCCAATAAATATGAATATGCAATAAGAGTATACAGTATATGTAATGGAGATGTTATGTGTTGTGTGGATGTTTGCGGACATGCAAACACAATCACCGACGTATAAAACACTTAGGATAGGAGTCGATAATAAGGCTAAATGAAAAGACATGGTGCCCAAATTATAACTTAAAAACTATTTAAAGATATTTGAATATAGTCTTAGATACCATCACAGCTGCAGTCATGGTTGCACAAATATTTCCTCTGGTTATACTCAATCTCACATTGGATGTTTTTTGCAGGCAGCCAATGGTGTGGGTGCAAAGGCAGACAACATTCTGTTAGTGATTACTCAGTACAGAGGACTTTCATGGAGGTAAGATAAGCTAAAGTACTCATTTGTTCACATTTGTGGAAAAATACTTGTAAGGTACATTTGAAGCTAACATGCTGTTTTCCTAAATTTCAGCATTGGTGGTGATGGAAACATTACCACTGTGACCACCTTGCCAAGTATGTTTGTCTCTTTTTTATTTGTTTTTTAAATTGTAATATCAGCCTGAAAATAAATTATGTAAAACTGCTTCCTTAAGGTTTATCTCTATGTGAGGTCCATCATTATCTAATTGAAGCATTGTGCTCGATAATGTCTATTGTTATGGTGTCTTATCACCATCATTATAGAACTCAGTTTTACTGTAAGGCAGATAATGACCATAATAAACAATATATTAAAGGATGTCTTTGGTTATCAATATTAAGATACCAAATATTCAATAGATGTTAAAAAATAATTCAATTAAATGTATTAGAGATGCTGTAAATTGCTTATTTAAATAAATCTATAGAAATGCAATAAAAAGTGGAACATAATGATGAATTAAAATCGTTTCACAGAAATATCATGTTGAAGTTCACGTGACTTATTATCGCGGTTGGGAACTTTGAGATTGTGTTAAATAGTACCGTTATGGCCAGTTCTACGCTGATTATGCTGTTTGGTATAAACAAAAATGTTTTCATTACATTTATTATAATATTTAACAACCTTATCTACTACAGAGTACAGGACGTGCAATATCGTGTGTAGTAATGTTTCCATTTCATTTTGTCGGAATTTCCTGTGTCTTTGCTCTGCAGACATCCTGAGGGAGTTTAACTCCGACCTGACCGGCTTCTCAGAGGGAGAAGGTGATGAAAACTCTCCGACAGCCTTCCTCAACCAGGCAGTGGCAGGAGCCAAGAGTAGGTGTGTCATCATTTTAAGTTTTAGCAGGTCACATCAGTAAAAACAAAATTTCACTTTGACTATCCAACCTTTATATTTTCAGTGACATGGTGCAACAGGTGCGCGTCATAGTGGACAAAATGAAAAATGATCCGGTAAGACATAGCTAAACTACAATAACAGACACATGCAGATATGGTTTCAAGTAACCTTTGTTTCAGTTTTATGTTCACAATTACCACATTACCAAAACATTTAACTCTTATCTCTTTAACAGGGTATTGATTTCCATAACGACTGGAAAGTGATCACCATGTTTATTGGTGCCAATGACCTATGTGACTTCTGCACAGACAGCGTGAGCAAAACTTTTTTATTGAAAAAGTTGGCATTATGCTTTGCTTGTTTTCATGGGATTGTTGAACTGTCTTAAATTATCTAAAAAATAAAGATTTAGGATCTGTTGTTCAAGGGATATAACATATCTAGCCACAAGGGAGGCGTGTGGCGCAGTGGGTAGAGCCTTGGTGTTGGGATCAGGGTTCAAACCCCACTGCAGTCAGCATGTCGTTGTGTCCCTGGGCAAGAAACTTCACCCCAAATTGCTCCTGTGGGGATTGTCCACAGTATTGAGTATGTAAGTCGCTTTGGATAAAAGCGTCTAACAAGTAACATGTAATGTAATGTAATAATCCAAAACATTATAAGCTATTTATTTATGATTGATACATTTTTTTAGTTAATGAAATTCCCATCAGTGCTGAATGATACGTATTCAAATTGCACATTTTGTTGGATTAACAGTCAAAAAACATAATGAAGGGCATATTTAGGATCTGAACCAGAACATAAATGCTTGCAAAAATTACCTACTGACTCAAAAGATTAATTTATTACCAAAAAAGTGTCTTATTATTTGCACAGGATCAACTTCATGTTTTGGATCTTGTGTTCTTCCACAGGTTTTTTTCTCACCCAGGAATGTCATCAGTCGTATTAGACAAGCTCTGGACATTCTCCATAAAGAAGTAGGTTTTCCTCTTGTTGCACAAACAAACAACCTCACTGAATGTCAGCAATTTCAAAGTCATAATCCAAACACGCACCCCTTACAAACGTGTTCTGCGTCATCCAGGTGCCTCGTGCCATCGTCAATCTGATAGAGCTGTTAAACATTGTACCATTGCGTGATCTTCACAAAGATAAATCTTTGGGCTGTCCCACCTGGTTTGCAAGGTAAGCGTTTTTTTTATGTGAGGAACAACGCTGACCAAGTCATTCTTTAACAGTGTTGATGTTTATCTTTCAGTCTAGTCTGCCCGTGCATACTGAAGCCTAAAGATGGATCCTCTGAACTCAAGAAGGTCAATGAGTTCAATGAGGCCTACCAGGTAAAAGACAAAGGGTTTATTTTGTAACCATATTCTTAAGTACTGAAAGCTTTTACAATCCATTTCCATTTCTTTCCAACCAGCTTTCCATGAGAGAGCTCATAGACTCCGGTCGGTATGACACACACAACAACTTCACTGTGGTGCTGCAGCCTTTCCTCAGAGAGATGCACCTGCCTAAGTTAGAGGTAACATACCTGAAACATTAAATATACCTATTACATTTTATTAAATATACTTTTATTTTATTTATTTCTGAATTGCTTCTCTCCTGTCTCTTCTTTTTGAATAGGATGGGCGTCCTGACCGCTCATACTTCTCCCCCGACTGTTTTCATCCCAGCCAGAGAGCTCACACTCTCATGGCTAAGGGTCTTTGGAACAACATGGTATTTGCTTAATTAAAAGACATTCTTTACATTCATATTTTGGCATATGTGGATATTTCTCTCATTATGATCCAAAATAAATCACTGACTTTCCCTATCTCTAGTTAGAGCCAGTGGGCAACAAGACCTTTAGACAAGACTTCTCCGCTGCCATTGATCTGAAGTGTCCCTCTGAGGTAACTGAGCCATCAAATTATCAAAAACTACACATTATATGCTCTTATTTCTTATCAGTTTGTTTATTAATGTGTTTTTATTATATCTTTATCAGACCAACCCATTTTTTAGGACTGCTGTCAACAGCGACTACACCTATCCAGGCCCTCCCCCCACCCCTGCTCCTATTAAAGTACGTCACAGCTTCTGTTTTTCATACAGCACAACTTTAGAATAGCAAGTAATTATTATTAATGCCTGATGCCAAGTAACAGAGTATAAATCCCAGCATGTTTCTGTGTCATTTAGAACTGGGGCAGGGACTTTTCCTGTGTTAACATAGCTCCATCCAACTCCGTGCCCACTTCAGGTAAGCAGTTACTGTGTATCTCATTACAATAAGGGAAATAATAATGTTATGTTATGTTATGTAAATTATGCTAATGTTGATTTTTTAGCTCACAGGATACGACCAGCTGACATCAAAATAGTGGCTGCTGTGGGAGACTCTTTAACGGTAAGTTTGTACCAAGTATGTTGTACATTTTGTGTGATAAAAAGGTCTTTATTACAGCACTTTGGATTGTGTCTTAGTCTTGACTTGATATACTTAATTATTATTTATATGTTTTGTCTCTGCCATTTTCATTTCAGTCTTTCTCTTATCTTCTTCGTGTTAAACACTTTTCGTGTATGTGCTAGCATACCATTAATTGTTACAGGGCACTAGTTATTTAATTTGTTAAGACAAATGATGAAATGGATTTGTTTGTATAAGTTATAAAATCAACTTAATGTTTTTATCCAATGTTGTTTTAGTAATTTATTGATTTGTGCATCATTTCTGCAAATCCAGGTTGTCATATGTAGTTTCTGTTTCTGGAAGTCCATAAAGTTATATTTATTGAATGTGTCAGAAATATATCTAACAAATATTTTTTTGTAGACCGGTTTTGGTGCAAAGGCAAAGAATCTTCTCCAGCTAACATCTGAGTACACTGGGGTGTCATGGAGGTGAACGACTGCAAACAAACTATAAACACACGCCTGTACATACACTGTGTTGTGATTTGCATTTTAATTTTCTTTGTTTTTTTTGTTTTAAAGCATTGGTGGAGACAAAACACTTGAGACTGTCACAACATTACCCAGTAAGTCCCAAGCCTTATCTGTTCTGTGTTGTCAAATAATTCATATTAACTCCCCTAGATGGCAGATTCGGGCTGTAACAAAACATTTTCTCTTTTGCTTTAATTCCTTCAATTCTTACATCAGATATACTTAAGAAGTTCAATCCTGAAATCAAAGGATTTTCAAAGGGAGTAGGGAAAAGGCAGACTGCCTTCAACATGGCCGTATCAGGAGCCAAGATAGCGTGAGTTATAATTGTCTTTGATCTGTTATCAGGTTTGAATGCCTCACTTTCATGTGTTATGTTATAAGTATTTGTGCACTCATGAATAATGTCATACAGGGGAATCCCAGGGCAAATCAGGAAGCTGATTGACACCATGAAGAATGACACAGTGAGTTTAACCTACGCACAATGCAAATGCATGCACTGTTTTGTAACCACAACTTATAGTGTGCAAGACAAAACATTATCTTTGCTCCATCTCTATTTCTTTCTAACCCTCATTCTGACAAAAATAGACGGTGGATTTTGAGAATGACTGGAAGCTGGTGACCCTCTTCATCGGAGGCAATGACCTGTGTCAGTACTGCAATGACCGGGTGAGTTGCTCTGAGAAGTCGTCATCGGAAATGATATTTTCAAAGCACTCCCCTCAGTTAAATCAAATCAAATCAAATCAAGTTTTATTTATATAGCACATTTATAAACGATTTTTGGTCGAGCCAAAGTGCTGTACAAATAATAAAAATACCCTACAGTAAAGACATTTTACAGCTAATACAACAGCACAGTTTGTTCAGAATATCAGTATGAGAAAAAAAAAACGACACCCTCTGTCCTTAGACCCTCACATCATAAAAGTATCTCCTGCCGCAGCACAGTGGTCAAACATCCCGTAGTGTTGTGTGATGCCCTGTGTAGAGCCGTCTCATGATATCACTGTCCAAATGGGACCATGCACTGGAGCAGAATAATCAAGCTTTGTGAGCAGCCCTCCCCTAATTGTTTTATTGTGTCAGAGTAAGATGAGAGCAGACATGGTTTCTTTTCAATGAGCACATTCTGTCACACGAAACACCCTCCCTCCCTGCTCCATCTCGGCCTATGTCTGCGTTAAACAAGCACACGAGGCACAGTGACAGGCCTTGTTCTCCAAGAGGCATAAACAACACAGTGGTCACCCAGACTCTGTTCATCCTTTCTCCCTCCCTCCTCCTTCTTCTCCTCTCTCTTTCTTCTTTATCATTTTGCCTCCATTTTCCCTTTTTTCCTCTCTCTCCATTACTCCCCTTGCGCTCCACTGACACGGTACTCTCTCTTTTAATGTTTGTGCTTTGAAGCAGAATATCAAAAGACAGCATCAATTTAAGATGAGCTCTGAGGCTGTGGTAGTGACAGCTTAGGGTTCGTTGTTGCTTGTACACTTATACATGTTGCATGGCGTCAGCTCTTTTTGGTTTATATGCACTTTTTTAGCTACATTTTTGGCCAGTTTCCACTGTTTTTTGCCCTCATTATTCTATTTGTCTATGGTCGCAAAACAACAAGAGTTGTTCATGAAAAAGTAGGCATTAAACTACATGTGTTCACTATGGATTATTAGAAAACCTTGTGCGATGTGTATAATTTCATTATTCCTTTTGTCTCAAAACTACAGGCCACTCTGTCACTTCAGAACTACAGCCTTCATATGAAGACAAGCTTGGATATGTTTTACCGAGAGGTAAAGTAATTATCTTATCTACAAAAAAAACCTGTTTATTATGCATAGAATACCATAACCGTTCAAAAATATTATAAGAATTATCCAGCTTTCCATCCCAGATTTACATTTTCTTCTCTTCCCTCAAGACAGCATTGATAAAAGAATGAATTTTACTCGAAACTGCATAAAGCTCATATTTTCTTGCCCTTCCAGGTTCCCAAGATAATTGTCAACATCGTGGAGATCCTAGAAATAGAAGGCCTTCGCAAGATCAGAAAGGATAGTCTTGGGTGCAATGTGTTACAACCGTAAGCTCATCGATCCACTCATGCCCAATGAATTCCACATGAATTAAGAGCACTCAGTCCACGGCAGATTGCTCCTTCGAATCAAAGCCACTTCTGTATAGTCAATCCAGCAAAAATGTGTTTTTTCAAAGGATACCTCATCTCTGAATCAATGATAATGTAGCATACCGAATCAATTAATATATAAAATGTAACACCACTTTTATAAATTCGCTGTTTAATTTTCTCCCTTGATCCTCAGGTTGCTCTGCCCGTGCTTCTTGCAAACAACAGAGGATTCCCCAGAGCTGGCTGAAATAAAACGTTTCAATCGGGATCTACAGGTTAGCCAGCGGGAACACTGAGGTCAAAATCTGTGACCAGCAGCATTTAGTTAGAGTCTCACCTCCACTCAGAAAGAGTTTTTACACAAACAGGATAGTTTCACATGTATCTGCTGACGGAGAGAAAAACTTCACAACAAACATCACAACTAGTTTGTAAGCCATTCATGGTCCAATATATAACATGTGATGAAAGGGACCACTCATGTTAAGTAGTTAGACTAAATTGACTTTATTTGTTTGTACAAAAGTTTTTTAACTTGTGTGTTCTTTCTTTCAGTATGAGACAGAAAATGTTGCGTATGGTGGGGGCTATGATGATAGAGAAGACTTTGCTTTGGTTGTGCAGCCCTTTTTTAGGAACACTATCATTCCTATGAATGCTGTAAGTCTTCCATGTACCCCTGAGCTTCTACTGCACTCTACATTTACAAATACATGATCTTTATAACTGTAATAAGCCCTGCCCCTCAAAGCACATAATTCCCACTGACACCTATCGTATTATTTCTTCTCCAGGAAGGCAAATCTGACACCACTTACTTCTCTGTGGACTGTTTCCACTTCAGTGAGAGGGGACATGCTGACATGGCTTCAGCTCTGTGGAATAACATGGTGAGTCCAGCAGGCGGACAGTTAATGGCTGACTGTTTGACAGGGGAAGTGTTGTGAATAAGTGTAAAAGACCACATCTCAAGTTAGTCATGTGCTGAGAAAATATGTTCTCTGTTGTATCTCTAGTTGGAGCCAGTGGGTAGAAAGCAGACATACAACAATTTCACAAATGGAAGAAATGACATCAAGTGCCCGACTGAGGTAAGAATAAAAGCATGTCTCATTGTGCTACTGATGTCCCACTTGTGAAATATCTGTGTAATTTGTGCATACAAGCAAGAATTGCTCATAAATGTGGAAGTGATTGAATAAAGGTCCTTTCCTGTTCCAGGAGCATCCTTACATCTTCACAAAGGTGAACAGCTTGCCCAGTCCAGCCACCACCACCACCACCACCACCACCACCACCACATCACCCACTACTCACAGCACAGCCCTGCCTCCCCACTTTGAATGCACAAACACTGTGCCAGTGTGGCTTGCTGCTGTGCTGGCTGTTACAGGTCTTCTGATTGGCTGGGCTGTCACCTGGCTCCTGTTCTGCTGCAGAGACAAGAGAAGCAAGAAGAAGATGACAGTTGTGGAGATGAAAGGCACTGGGTTTTAAATGCTACTTTTTTCTTTGCACTGGACTATTCAAGGAGTCAAGGAACTACCAAACAACTTTTCCCAGATATAAAGGGATGTTGTCGTAGTAGGGAAGTTTTTCATTATAAGTTAACCATGTCTGCTTTAAATAGAAAAGTTAAATATTGTCCAGTAACCACAGACAATCTTAGTGGATGCAAAGGTGGTATAGGCAGACCAATCTGGACAGAATTATGCTTCATTAAAAGTCCTGCATTCAAACACCACTAAAGTGCAAGGCATGGACTTAATGAGACAATGCAGCCACCGACTACTAATAAGTAGATTTCATATGCAAAAGTAAAGTGTGAAATTACTGGCTACACATTAATTTATTACTGCTGTTATATATTTAATTGTATTAAAAGGGTTGAGAGGTAGATGGTATTGTTTGCTGGACAGAGTGTTAAGCCCCTTCAGGTAAATGTACAATTTGTAATGTTGGGCTCTATAAAAATGTACTTGACCTGACTTAAAATGGAAATGTATTATTATGTACCAGAATGTTAAAATAAAAGTTGTGCAGCACAATCTTAGCAAAGGTAAATACGAATTCAACATGTGGCAATTATGTGCATGATAACTAACTTGGAAATACAAAGAAATGTGTTATATCCTCTTTTTTATTTCAATGTCTTCACTTGTAATAATTGTAAATGTTTGTTGATATATCTGGAATAAATTATTTGTAATCATTCATATAAACTGTAATCTAGTGTGATTGTTTCTATGACATCTGCACAGCCGGACAAGTCCAGGCATGCTGTTGCCTGCCTGTCTGGCAAATCCCCACCATAACACCTAAATGATTTTTTTATGAATTTTAAATTATTTGATACAGAGGAAATACTGAACATATCATAAATTACATAAACCACCCATCCAGAAATGATTCTGCTTGGCTCGAATCACAGATCAGCCTGCATGTAATGGTCGTCATAATAACCACAGGTGAATTAACCCATTGAAAAAAGAAAAAAGGGGGTTGATTGTATTGCAAGAATAAGGCTTTTTTTCACTTCTCTTATTTGAGAGCTGAAGTCATCACTTTCATTGCGAATATATATTTTGCTTTGTTAAATAATTATGGTGTATTGCTATACCCAAAATTACCCAACAATAAAATTGTTCATATTAGCTCAACCTGAACCGGCTACAACATAACAAATATTCTTTACAAATTTTTGCATCAGTAAGAATGATTCAAACCCCATAATGTACACATCTAACAAACAGGATTATATGCTTTTACTTTTGATGTTTTAAGTATATTTTTCAGAGAGTTTAAGGTTTGGTTTACTTCATCCGTCATGATCATGCACGGTTACTGTTTTATTGACAACAGCGCCTCCTGGTGTATGTAGCGGGGATCGAACCGGCCAACACTACCACATTAGTGTGAAGATGGCGGAGGGTGAATTGAACGTGGACAGCCTCATCTCTCGGCTCCTGGAAGGTGAACACTTTGAATAATGTCTCTAATGTTTCACAGAGTTAGCTGTTTGTGTTCTCTAAGCTTGGTCCGATATGTTTTCTGTAACTACCGCGGTTGCCTCTGCACACGCAGTGAAAGTGTTAGCATGTGGGGCTAACGCCAGTCAATTGTAACGGTGTATCTCCGGCTAGCTGTTAGCTGGCCGTGTTTATAAACACAGCAGTGAACGCCTACATTTCTCAGTTTTCGCAGTTATGGTAACATTACTCTAAAGAAGTAATACTGCTGTGTCGTAGTCTTCACTTAAGCATGTATTAAAAGTTGTTGGTGTTTTTTCGGTTTGTTCGGTCTTATTTAATTTCCAAATGATGAAGGGCTGGAACTGTCCTGACTCCTGTCCGTTTTAACATACAGTCTATGGTTTTAACATTAAAATGCAACGCATGAACATGTTGTCATGGCAGTGACGGTTGGAACTGTTTCGCACTTTTAATCTTAAATAAGTTAATATATTTTAAACAAAATAATGTGTTTAACATCGCATCCCTGTCCATAAATTGTTCAATATCCGCGGTGCTGTAATTGTTTGTTATACTTTACTGTTTAATTTCTGTTCACGTTACATTAAGGAAAATGACAATCTTGGAAGGGTTGTTAAATCTATAGAAAAGAAGCGACATTTAAAAATATAGACGGTAACATGGGTAAACATTTTGTCTGGATGCCCTTATCACTATATCTTAGACTAATTTGAATTGTGACGTAGTTTGCTTTTTGTTAAGCAACTTTTATGTCTGTAGGTTTGTAGCTGTGTTTAAAGGGCATATTTCTGGAATTCATTAGTATTGGTACAGGTGAATAATAAACCACAATCTCAAAACATTAAACAAGTAAGATAGACTGTATACAAACTGGGTGTATGCCTGACCTGTCAAGACATTTAGTTTCTTATCTCCAGTTTAAAGTATGTCATTTTGTGTTGCTGTGTTCACAATCTCATTATTGCTTTGGTACTTGATAAATAGGACAAAAGGGAATTTTGTTGGTGTGTAAGGACTAGGTTTTGGCAATGAGACGGATGTACAAACATCATTTTTGTGTTGGCCGTCCTCCTGCTCAGGGAGTTTTCTGATCCCCTGTGATATGTGCTTTGAGTCGACCAGACCACTAAGGCAAAATCAGCTGTCCTTGGCATACTTTCCACCAGTATCTGTGACTTTGTTGGAAGGATGAGACAGCAGCATGCCAGCACTGAAATGCTAAGATTTAATATTTATAGTAACTGCTGGAAAATGCCGTCACACTGCAGCTGCCTTGTGTTTCTTGCAGTCTCAATTTCATGTTAACATTGCTAACAAATGGTGAAATCATTTATAAATAAGTACCATTACGTCACAGCCTGCAATCATCTTGTTTACTCCTCTCAACACACTATTTATTCTCTACTGGAAAGCTTGTTGATCCCTTCACACTGAGTTTTCCTTGTTTCTCAGATTGAACCACAGTGACTTGTTGATTGTTACTCATATTTTGAATACAAGTTGGAATTGGCACCTTTCATAGATGGTCAGTTTTTCTGTGATCTTGTTGAGCACGATATTGTGTTGTTGTTGTTTTTCTATTTTCACGCCCTCTTTTCAAACAATGATGACTAATCCCTTGGATGATAATTGTTTTATAGGCTCCTTACATAATTGTTCAGCTTAGTAGTTATTGGGGTTAGTTTACACCAGGATTTGGATAAAGCACATGTGCAAATAATTTATGATTATGTTAAATGTCCAATATAAAATATACTTTTTTGATTGTTTCGGGTCAAGTTTTAAATTGCACTGC
This sequence comes from Trematomus bernacchii, assembly GCF_902827165.1. Lineage (NCBI taxonomy): Eukaryota > Metazoa > Chordata > Actinopteri > Perciformes > Nototheniidae > Trematomus > Trematomus bernacchii. The sequence continues at coordinate 3,541,505 of NW_022987313.1, read as the reverse complement.
CATGTGGAAGTCTTTTTGCTAGTTAGTTAGTTACTGTGATGGGTTTTTTGTTTAGTGGATTAGTTTGGATCAGTCCAGCTCTTGTGATTGAAGAAAAAACAATTCTAAAGGGTTTAGTGGTTTAAGCCCAAAACATGAAACCTGATAATTATTTAACATTTCAAAGCCAGGTTTTGGAATTGTTTGTACTTTTCAAAATCCAGCTTTTTATTTGCCAGTATATGATATATGGTTTGTATGTCTGTATTGATTAACGACATTTTCTATCAGCTGCACATGATTACCTCCGAAACTCTGACTGTATTTTTGTTTATAAAGCCCTATAGTGGAAGATGTAACAACCTGTTTTGGTCGTTGTTGTTCATTTTTCTTCTGATATTCAGCGCATTGTCAACACAACAAGAGAGTAAAAAATCCCTTGTCCTAAGTCTTTAAACCAGATAATTTGTATGTGAATCTTGAACCCTTGTTTGTTATCCCAACCAACACATAGCTTATTGTACGTTTTGCTGTCTGAGAAATGTCGGTCTTGAGGAAAGGCCAAGTGTTAGTGAGAGTGCTTATTCATGGGAATTAAAGGTCACATGACATGGCCATTTTTACTGATCATAATTCCATTGTTGAGGTCTACTAGAATAGATTTACATTGTTCAATTTTCCAAACTCACATTGGTTTCTCATACAGCATCTCTGTATAGTATGTGTATTCACTCTCTGCCCTAAACGGCTTGTTGGAGCTTCTGCCCCCCCCCCCCCCTCCCTATGAGCCCACTGTGCTCTGATTGGTCAGCTCACCCACTCTGTTCTGATGAGACCACCACCGTTACAGCGGAACATCAATGATTATGTGTTATAATGGCGTTGGCAACCAGAAAATGACACCAGTAATGACAAACAGATGAGAATGCTGCGTGGGGTCTGGTTGCCGTGTTGGCGGGACATTGCGGGGCTCGCTGCTGCGGACAGTGTGAGCTGGATTACTGGGGTCGTTTCCTGAAAACACACACTCACAGCCTGGCTGTGAGTTTGTGTTTGTGTCGTGGTGTCCCACTGTCTCAGGCTGAGTACAGGCTGATAAATCCGCGGAGCCGCAGCTGAGAAAAGATAAGGCTGAGTGAGTGTGTGTGTGTGTGAGGAGCTCCACGGATTGGTCCATTTGGACCTGGGCATGGTTACGTCACCATACTCAGGAAGAAAAAAATGGAAAAAGAAAAATCTCCAACGAGGCGTTTCTGGGGCAGCATAGACAGGTCTTTTCTGTGTTAGAGTTTTACTCGCTACAGGGTGTACTTTGAGGGTTTGTGACTTTGCAGACCGTTTACATGCAGAAAAAGCTACATAACACACAAGGGGACGGGTAATGACCGGAAAAGCATGACATGAGACCTTTAAAACTTGTCGTCACACACACAAACAGAGGTTTGGTATATATTGGTTGCAAATCCTTGTCCTTGCTTCATTTTACCCTTCGCCCCTCAATGTTCTTAAGAAATAATCTCTTTCAAAAGTGCCAGGCTGCAGAAGTGGGAACAGTGAAAGTTCAGTGTTAAAGCAGGGCATCCGAGTTTACCTCGCCCGGCCGCTGAGTGAACAGCCCTACTTCTGCAATTTCATGCTTCACCCAATGCGGCACACGCGTATGAAACAGATACAGTAGATGGGTGATAACGAAATGTAATAGTGTGAAATGGATGGTGTAAAGCAACACTTGGTTAAGGTTGGTGGAGCCCTAGAATAGTTCTTGGCTCTCGGTTTGACCATCTGTGAGGATCCACGTGTCTCTGGTTCACTCACCTCTCTCAGATTTTGTTGGATTACATGACTAATGGGCTGCTGATGGTGAGTGCAGTGTGTAAGCAGCATGTGAGTGTGCTCATTTGTGCATACAAAAATGCATGCACTAAGCTTTAGGACTGGCTCACTAATACATCAGCTAAACCATTTTGAACTGTTTCCTTTGTGGTCATTCTATAATTTGTTATTCTATACGGATTAAGTACAACATATTTAAAAGTAACGTCTCTCTTACTAACATGCGTTTGTTTCACTGGGCTCAGCTATCCTTTATTGGGATCTTTAGTGGGCGTCAAGCTTTAAGGCAATTCCAAAATAGTTAGTTATTACATAATCGCTCAGTCAGGGTTTCCACAGTCAGTGGTTCATCTTTTACACAGTGCTTTGATTTGCTTTTTGTGAAGTCAAACTGAGACTTAATCAAAGATTGCTATATTATATTATTACCATTTACTATGGGCTACATGCATAATTGAATTCAGTGTCAAAGCACAGTTAATCTCTGTTATGCCCCCACTATTGTTATGGTAATGACAACTTTATTAAATCAATGAATAATCCTAAAAAAAAGGTAACTAGAGTGATGTAGACACTTCTGACACTTCTCTTAATTAATATGCGTTAAAAGCCTGACTTTTTGCCTAGTTGTAACAGATCTAGATCGAAATGCTGCACGCCACAAGGCTCTATAGCAAGGCAGGCAGTTTTCCTGTAAAATCTCACTCTTCATATCTTTGATTTCTTTTACCTGCTGACTGTATCCAACGTTTGCAATTCTCACTTTTCTTTTCATCGTTCTAAGATAAATCTGTTCCAAGAGCTGTGGCATAGCGCCAGAAAGTAGGCTTAAGCTAACGGTGCAACTACACAGCCAATCAACCCACACCGTGCTGAAGATGCAAGCTGCACTCATAGTATATGCAGTGGATGATACTTAGCAGTTATAAGCTACAAAACCATTACGTCCACATCTCATCAGATTTTAGAATTATCATGTGATGATTCTCCTGACAGTGTTATTTTTTTAACCTTAGGTGAACATTTATTGTACCATGGCCTGCATTTTGATGAAGTTGGGGGTTGCTGATTCTGTCGTATTAACACTGACAATGATGCTAACAGTTACTGACGTGTCTTTTCTCTCCTCTCCAGTACGAGGATGTCGCCCAGGAAAGATAGTCCAGATGAGCGAGTCAGAGGTGCGAGGCCTCTGCATCAAATCCAGGGAGATCTTCCTCAGTCAGCCCATCCTGCTGGAGCTCGAGGCTCCGCTGAAGATCTGTGGTCAGTGCTGTACATCTCTGACCCTAGGCTCATCTCAATTGATTATTTAGCCTCCTCCTTTCCCTCACTCGCGTCCCTTCCTTGCGTCTTAGCTCCGCCTCCGTAAGACGCGAGCGAGAGACACGAGGAAGAGACGCGAGGACAGAGGAGTCCTCAGGTATGAGTTGGGATGTCCTCGTTCACTCCAGCGTCACCATAAACAACGCCCTTAACTTCTGCTGTGAACAGTCTATCACCCGTCACTGGTCTTCCCTCCACATAAATCCCTTCAAACCTGTGATTTAGTTTCTCATTGAAATGATTTCGTCCTTCTCTTCCATTCATCTCTTTTATTATCATTTTCTATGTATTATTTTCGGTCCTGTATTTGTTTTTCCAGGTATAACATTTCATTTCAGTTATAATTATAATCATAACAATAATAATAATTGATGGATTAATTTCATTATGGTATTTGAGCTTGTTTCAGATCAACTTTTGTATTGGATGTTGTTATTTAATTTGTCCTACAGAAGAGAGACACAAATCACTCAAATATGTATTAGTTATGCTACCCGTATTTTTATATATCCTAAATGTTTGACGTTCTGTGGGTCTACCACACATGCATCAAAAAACACAAGTAAGAACTGCAAGTTATTATTTTATGATCAAAACATTATTATTGAATTTGTAAGTATATTTCACACACTTTAATGTTTTTATAGAGTATGATCTCCTCATTTGTTTAAGAGATTTATATATTTTACTCTTAATGAAGCACTTTAAACATTTAATGACTCTGATCCTCCTTTAACGGTAACGGAGCGTCCACACAGCAGCGTTAAAAAAATCTTGGAGGTGGGCGTATCTGAAGCTTGGGGATTTTTTGCGAGCAACGCGACCAACAACCAATCACATGAATCTCCCGCCCCCGACATACGAAGCAAAAAAGCCCGAAGTAAACTGGATATAAACTCCCCAAACAGGCGAAAACCTACCACTGTCTCTGCCACCTCCCTCCATGCCTGGCTCCTCCGGTTTGTATCCCGGTAGGTAAATAGGGACTGGTCATAAAGCACCGGGTGATTCCCTACCGCAATAATTAATTTCTCCTCCATTTTTTGGAATATGAGGAAATTACCTGCGGTATGTCTCTCCCAGCATACACGCGGTTTGATTGGCTAGCGCTTGAACTGTCAGATTTGCATAAACGGGATTTGATTGGCTGACGCTTCCACCTTAGCTTCAAAAGTTGAACATTGCTCAACTTTGAATCCTGAAAATCTCCGCTCTGCTGCCCACAATGCAGTTCGGCGAAAAGTGAGGCAAAGTGACGTCACCCCATTCAAAGTGAATGGGCAGAAGCGTTCCAAGATTTTTTTTTTAACGCTGCTGTGTGGACGCTCCGTAAGAACAGCTGCAGTGAGCAGAGGCTGTGCAGCTGGGGGCGGAGCTCTGATGCGCGAGGAGTGAAAACACTTTCGCGTAGTCTGCTCTCGTGTATCCTCCCTTTCGTCTCCTCTGGAAGCCTCCTCCCTCACCCCTCCTCGACTCCTCCATGTGCATTTAAGCGATTGGGACGTCCTTCAACATGGCGTGTCTTGATCGATTTCCGGGTCAAGTCCCGGAGGAGGAGGGGAGAGAGGAGTCGAGGAGAGACATTGAGATTAACCTATTTCTCATTTCTTCACAACGTCATGTTAGTTTTAGCTCTCGTCACCCACGTTCACATATTGTGTACCACTGTTGTACAAACATAATATGGACAGACAGTAAAGCAATTCATGTTTGCAAGCGCACTCCCTCACAACAGTTGAAATGCTACCACTATCACTTTCTCTTGCTGGCTCCTGCACATCTCTGCAAACTCCCACATGCTGTATCTCTTCCCTCCTGAGTATCGCTCAAATGCAAACAGCTCTGTCTAATATACGTGCCGGTTCTTCAAAAGTACAGTACACAAGCTCACATATACAGTATATACCCTCAGGCTCACACATAGTTCACGTGTGGTTGTTCTCTCCCTCCCACACATATTTACTTTCAGATTGTTGTTATGTAGGTCTAATAATGTCTCAAACTAAGGTAGCAAATATTGTATTCAAGTAATGAATGTCATGTGAAGCAACATTTCCATAGATATTGTTTCTCTTCAAATTGACAGTATAATGTTTCAATATGTAGGCATCTGAATCATTGTCTGGACTCATCCATGCAGACCTAACCCATGCGCATTACTCTCAAATATTTATGAGTTTGAGGTAGTGCTATTTGTCACTGTGTGCAGTTTCTTTATCTCTCCTTTACTTTCTCTGTATTGTTACTGAACCCCTACCCCCAGACTTGCTTTTAACCCGCGGCTGTGAGGCCTTTAGGAGGACCAGCACTGAATATAAAGACCAAACAGTGAATCCTTTAATTATTTACTGAGGCCACATGGATCAGGTTCTGCACCTACTTTCTCCTTCACAGTAACTTTAATGCCACAGGCATACTTTTGCCCGTGTGTGCATTTATTGTATTTATTGTCTAATTGGTTCTCTATGAGTTTGACTTATGATGAAGTGTTGTATACATTCATTCATGAGGTGATATTTCACATTATACTCGTACATATAGCATTACATTGCATTTCTATGAGTAAGGTGGGTCCTTTTGTTATTTGAAAATGCAAAAGTCATGCCATCTAAAAAGCCAGACTAGATTACAGTTAGGGACTGTAGCCTGTTAGATGAGTGTTTTTGTGTTTACTTGTTTTCATCGTTTAATGTGCTCTGAGCAGTATTACTCAGTGTTTTCCTCACACCACTGATGTGTTTTTATGTGGGCGCTTTGAACCTGGTAAATTATCTGACTACACAAGGTCATGCAACACTACACTTTAATTACAGCTTTGTTATTGGAGTACCAGTGATCTGATGCTACGATGCTAATGCAATGGCCATTACATTGTGCATGCTTGTGTTTTTTCACTATTACTGATATCATTTGTCTATTAGGTCTTTCAGAGAATGTCAGCATGGTTTTGGACGTTACTCTACCACACATGGGTGCACACGAGATGCACTGTCAGGGTTTTATTATCACCATTGCGGGAGATACATTGTGTTTATTTATAACACTGACCTGAGCTTCATCTTTCAGCCTTTTGCTTAGCTGTTTAAACCCTAAATCTCTGGGCTGCTATTCTCAGACTGTAAAAACTGCAGAGGCAGTGCTGAGTTAATAATTCACTGTCATCCTACAATTCCTTGTGAGAGGGCAGGCGGGGGGGTCTGCCCCGTAGGAAGTAATGCCAGTCTTTGTGAAGCTCACAGATTCATATTCAGTCATGCAGCAACTTTTACTGTGGAGATGAGGATAGTTAGGATGGTAACACTAACCTGCAGTCCCGCTTAGAGGAACACATTTTCAAACAGCCGGCAAATTAAATGTTAGTTTGTACAGGATTTAATGCATAGCCGCAAACTGCTGAATTTAGCCTTGCTCATACAAAGTTCACCCCCCCCAACTGTCTCTGCAGAGATTACAGTCCGTGTTGCCATTGGTACCATTTTATCCAAATGCAGCTTTGTGTGTAAAGCTAATTGTTTATGCCTTATGCCCATTTCTGTTTTGGTGCGGGCACAGTCAAGCGTTATGGTTTTGTGATTTGTCCTCTGTTGTCCAGTATGTGTTGTTTTCAGCCCACAAAACGAACCATCTTAAAAAAGTATTTTCGTGTTTTTATGTAGCATTTATCAGTCTTCAGATCTGGTCCCAACATTACCCAGACTAGCACACTGCAGACTTAGACACATGAAATCAAATATGACTCATTTTGTCAGACTGATCTTAATTGGCAAACAAAAAGAGATATAAAAGTCGTGTAGCTATAAAACGGAAATATTGGAAAACACCTCTGACACAGGGTTGCCTGCTTTTCACCTACCATAACCTTTTTACTGTCCAATAAGGAGTTCAAACTAAAATTAGGGTTGGAAAACGGCAACAACAGTAGGAGGCAAGACATTTTAAAAGCGTTCCTGTTTTCATTCGGACAGATTGTTACCTGGACTATTCTGCTGGAGCACTGCATTAATATGTCAAAGCTTGTTTTATTGAAGTCTTGACATTGTATTATTAATGTGGAGGATTGAGAATTTGTTAACATTACCAGCACTTGCATCAAAACTCTGTATGGCAAGCTGGGGCTGCGTGTCCAGGGCAAAGGAAATGATTGATGGTGAAACACAAATCCACTGCTGAGCACAACAGGAGTTAGACTTCAAACATACAGAACTGTTCCTCAAATCGCTCTTTTGCACGGAAAAAATTGTGTTTTTGCATGCCATCCTGAGGCACAGGCCAAAATAAGTACAAGCCTGTTGCCGTGTAGGTTAGACGCCAGCTGTGGTTTGGGTTTCGGTGACTACCAACATGCACTAAAAACAATGCCAGCCACTCTCATGATATAAAGTCGCATTTATTTTTGGTCAATTTAATCTCAGAGCGAGACAGCTGTGCAGCTTAACATTTACATTTGTATCTGGTGCCATATTGTGAAGCAGAATTGCCATAAAGAAATGGTGCCACATGAATTCCTATTTTGGTCACAATAAAGCCTGTTATTATTGTCTTGGTGATATACTCACTGCTTTTGTGTCTGAAACACTTAACCCAGATTAGAGCAGCTCTTAAATTAGTGCGTGAGGACATCAAAAGAAGCAGGTCTTGGCAAAGCGCTGAAGAGAGTCTCCTGTCAGAGATCCTGTGCTCCGATACGAGCTGCTCCAGCACAGCGCTGCCTGACTGATGTCAAACAGAGACAAGGTTGACCCTGAGTCCTGGCACAGTTGTTAAAATTAAACGTCAGTGTGTCTCTTAGGATTTCTTCCAGCGGAGGAGGAGGTACCTTTTCAAGCTGCCAGAAGATATTTAGCACATATCCTGACATGAATATGAATATTTGCACACAGATGTAGATGTCCAATTGAAAGGAAATGCTTCCAGACTTCTTCTTCCTCTCTCCTGTCCTGTTACTCTGCAGAATTCTTCTTTGTCCTGTTCTCCTTCTCTTTCCATACTTTCCTGTCTAGCTTGCGATATCTGTCGTCCTGTCTAATAATGAAAAACATGGAATAAAGGTACTCGATTAAGCAATGTAAAAGAATGGATGAATTTAAAACACTCACACTAGGCAGTACATTTCAAATTCAGGAGACAAAATACCAAGTACCAACTTTATCATGACCATCATAAGCCCTAATATGTGGTTTGGATACTAAAAAAATGTGTACTTCTTTGTTAGCTCCTGCATTGGCTTTGGTTATATTAAAAAAAAATTCATGATTACTACTTTTCTGCACTAACGGCACCGTTTTTGTTAACCTCTTCTATTTGACAACAGTATCTTTTAATAAAGCAGCCTTTCATTGTGACTGCACTTACAGTAAACGGTCAAACTAACCCCTTTTTCTCTCGCCCCCTTTTTTAGGTGACATCCATGGGCAATACACAGACCTACTGAGGCTGTTTGAGTATGGGGGTTTCCCTCCAGAGGCCAACTACCTTTTCCTGGGTGACTACGTGGACAGAGGGAAGCAGTCCCTGGAAACCATCTGCCTTCTGCTGGCCTACAAGATCAAATACCCAGAGAACTTCTTCCTGCTCAGGGGCAACCACGAGTGCGCTTCCATCAACCGCATCTACGGCTTCTACGACGAGTGTACGTTCAAATAAACCCACCTTGAATACTGTACACAAAGTTTGCCTTGATGCACATATGTAGTTTGATTTAAATAGATTGTGTGTTCATGTGTTCCTGCAGGCAAGCGTAGGTTCAACATTAAGTTGTGGAAGACCTTCACCGACTGCTTTAACTGCCTCCCCATCGCTGCTATCATTGATGAGAAGATCTTCTGCTGCCATGGAGGTACAGCAACTGTTCGCATTCGTTTTTTCTCGCCTTGTCCCAAATTGGTCGTTTTTTTTTCCCCCTGATTGAGATATAATTGTACTTGAAATATAGCTTTACATTTGACATCACTTTTTAGGGCTATCGCCTGATTTGCAGTCAATGGAGCAGATTCGCAGGATCATGAGGCCAACAGATGTGCCTGATACAGGTTGTGTGTGTGTGTGTGTGTGTGTGTGTGTGTGTGTGTTGTGTGTGTGTGTGTGTGTGTGTGTGTGTGTGTGTGTGTGTGTGTGTGTGGTGTGGTGTGTGTGTGTGTGTGTGTGTGTGTGTGTGTGTGTGTGTGTGTGTGTGTGTGTGTGTGTGTGTGTGTGTGTGTGTGTGTGTGTGTGTGTGTGATGTGTGTGTGTGTGTGTGTGTGTGTGTGTGTGTGTGTGTGTGTGTGTGTGTGTGTGTGTGTGTGTGTGTGTGTGTGTGTGTGTGATGTGTGTGTGTGTGTGTGTGTCGTGTGTGTGTGTGTGTGTGTGTGTGTGTGTGTGTGTGTGTGTGTGTGTGTGTGTGTGTGTGTGTGTGTGTGTGTGTGTGTGTGTGTGTTTAATTAATTATGTCTATCTTTCCTCTCATGTGTGTCTCAGGCCTATTGTGTGACCTCTTGTGGTCGGACCCAGATAAGGATGTACAAGGCTGGGGAGAGAACGACCGCGGGGTCTCCTTCACCTTCGGAGCAGATGTGGTCAGCAAGTTCCTGAACCGCCATGACCTGGACCTCATCTGCAGAGCCCACCAGGTAATTGTGAAGGGAGTTAAAGTAGAGAGTCTGGATGGTACAAATTAAAAGTGCATGGCAAGCAAACTTGGAGACTTAAAACTGTTTGGCCATGCACTTTACTTATAGTGGACTTCCATTAGTGTGTGTGTGTGTCTTTAGAACAAGTAATTACTGTGGAGGAAACACAAGCTAAACCACATTATTAATAGGCCTGCTACAGCAGTCTAGCCCAGTGTATGTTTCCCCCATGAATCATTCATTATTACTTCATTTTGCACTCAGTTATTGTCAATCAACTTTTTTGCTGAACCAAGATAGAATAGAACAGAGAATAAGAACCTGCTGTTTGCAAGACACTGGCAACATGTTTATTAAGAATACAACAGAATAGTATCTATGGTGTCACCCAGGAACAAAATGAACACAAAAACATGTGCTCAAGATAAAAGCTTCACATGAAACAGGACATATTTCTCAATTGTAAAACAGTCCTTTCATTTATATCCATGGTGTACAGCCTACCTTCTTCTATTTAATTTAAAGGGAGCAACTCAAACTCATGAAGGAGGGGTTGTGTTTTATTGACCAAAAACAATTTGTTTTCAAAAGTGGAATGTATACATTAGCTGTTTTGGCTCTGCGTTGGGTGCTTTGTATTGATTCAGATGTAGGTGGTTGTGGACACATCACAATTATAGCAGAGTAGGTTTCTGAAACCAGCTGGAGATCTGTGTGTGTGTTTATCGATCGCTGTAGGCGGTGGAATAATGTCCCGTGTCTTCTAACAGGTTGTGGAGGACGGCTATGAGTTCTTTGCCAAACGCCAACTGGTCACACTCTTCTCAGCTCCAAACTACTGCGGGGAGTTCGACAATGCAGGCGGCATGATGAGTGTGGATGAATCCCTCATGTGCTCCTTCCAGGTATTCTAACAAACCATTATAACACCTTTTGATATTTAAACTAAACTTCATCTCAGAAACACTCACATTTTCTCTCTCTGTGTTTTTTTAAAGATCCTAAAGCCCTCGGAGAAGAAGGCCAAGTATCAGTACGGTGGTGTAAATTCTGGTCGTCCCGTCACCCCACCCCGCACCGCCCAAGCCCCTAAGAAGAGGTGAACGCACCGCCTGATCTCTCACCCGCTCCGTCCCTGGTCTGCCATCATGGCGACCCCTGTAACTCCCCTGTATAGTGAAGATACAGGGCTTATCTAATTGCCCAAATCTTTCTCCTCTTTCTTCCCCCACTCACACAACCTTCCCAAAATCCACTGACAGCTCTTTTCTTAATGTGTATGTGTACATAAATTTGCTGTGACCAATCTCTTTTTTTTTGCCTGTTTGTTGGTATTTTTGATATTATTAACAGACTTTGTGGTTTTACTTCCAATGCCATTTAAAGTTTTCTGAGGTTCTGTGTTGTCTCTGCGAAGAGGGACAGAGTGATTGAGTTAGAGGAAGTCTTTTTGAGTTTGACAAAAACACAGTAGAGATTGAACATTGTTGTTGTTTTTGCCTTGACCTCTGAAAGCAGAGAAAATCCTTCCAATGTGTTTCAATGAGACTGAGGTCCTTAGACACGATAACATTTCTTATATTCCGGTTTAACTGTTTGAAACATTATTACTGCGTTTGCGGTGAACTTGCGGTTGTTGTGCAGGCGAACATTTTATATAATTAACCATTGAAAAAGTGCACCTCCCTATGAGTAGCAAGGAATGTGAAGAGACCGGCTTGAATGAAGGATAGAGGGTAAATCGGATGCTGCTGGCAGTGGACCCGCTCTCCCCAAACACAACGCCCTCTGGGCATCCATTCCTCCGCTCTGCTATGCCTCCCTGTGCCTCGACTCCACACCCACACAAAAACACGCCTCTCCTCACAAAGAGCTGCTATTGACATGGGTCTAATTATTATTTGTTTACGATTGTGTTCCCGAAGTCCTCTTGATTTTTGATGAATGTCCATGCATTTAAATAATATGTGTGACTTATAGTCAGTATCTTACCTGTTGACATACTGGATAAATGGTGTACTAAAAGTGTATTTGTATGAAGTTAAGGAAAGAAAACATCTAACACCACTTGAATAAAAAGCAAGCTTCACAAAATGCTCTACAGTGTTTGAATTGTTTAGGGCTGTGGGTGTAGAGTACACAAAATAAAAAACATAATGAGGGAAGTTTGTTCTTGGAACTTTTTTAAGTAAAGTGCCAGCTATTCTCCTGTCACATCACCCAGTGTGTCCTGGTATTGAGTTTGAAAGCTGGAGGAGTCGAGTGGCAGGACCGGCCGTTATGCGATGTGACAGTGATGCCACCTGGTGTATACATACAGTAGTACAATACAAATCACAAGTGAGTTTCAAACCAGACAGCTCAGGATGGGCTTTTCATTTTATGTCCTGGAAAAAATGTTGCGAGGAGGTACTGGAGGTTCATTTTAGTCTTCTGCAAAGAAGCAAAGTCGACCATTTGTGGCTAACCGTTTTTCAATCTTTAGTTTGCTCTTTTTGGTAAAATACTTTCTGTGGAATTTTTCTGTTTCACTATTCTCATTGTTTTCTTTATATTCACTTAATTTATTGAACAATACTGATAATAAGAATACAATGAAGTGTTACCAAAAGCTGTTTTGCAATTTGTACAAGTTTGTTTGAAACTCTATAAATCAATAAAATTGATGGAAACTAAAACTGTTGTCCCCTCTGAATTCACTCATTTTTGCATCTTTCAAGAAATTTGAGGAATTGCAAAAATTATATTTTCTTCACTTTTTTATCTCAGTTTATTCAACGTTGCCCCGCAGACGTCTTTTAGCCCATTTCAGAGCACTGTGCATCGGCCCTGAATACAACCAGAGGATGAGTGGCATGATGAAACATGGCAGGCCCAGGTGGAGTTGGGCCATGACCCAGGCAAAGCAGATCCACAGTCCCATCTTTAGAAAGAGGAGAGTGTAGTAGATGATGGTCTGTGAGCTGAATGTGGAGTTGACCTGAAAATAAATGAAAGTAATTAATTTAACATGTATTTAAGATTTCTGCAAAAAACTGGTTATGATATATGTTCATTTTGGGCATTTTTGGACAAACATCTTGACTAGCCAAACCTGTACATCCTGTTGTTTCACTGGATCCATCATCACATCGTCAGTGTCATCAAACCGGAGGCTTTGGCTCCGATAGGGCTGTCTGATAGGGCTGCTCATTTTCTTGCTGCACACTAATGGCTTTCTTGGCTTTTGTTCTTCCATTTTCATGTTAGTCTGTCCCTAAAGATTGTGGTTTCAAGCAAATATGGAATACTATGAACAGACACATTAAAACAGACCTATCAAATTGATCGATCAAATCAACTTATTGACATGAATATTGTTGTTCCATTAGTACCAAAACTCCAATACATGTTATGAGGTATACTTTTCTGAAGAAAACAAAAATAAAATATGAACATTAACAAATGACAAAACAATATCCTTATTTCTGATATATTTGTAGTTTGCTTGACTTACCGTGTACACAGATTGGGCCCAATGGTCGAGATGAGCACGTTTTTAAAAGTTGCAACTACAAAATAAAGCTGGAATGTTTTTTTTCGAAACAGGATTTTTGGAAAATAATAAAAAACAATGTATTGGTATTGGTTAGTGATGATTCCATTGTGTAATACACCTCACCAAACAAATGGGGGCGACACGTATAATTCTCATTCAGTAAAACTGCTCCTCTCATTGTTGTTGACGCAGCTCTAACATCAGATTCATATACAACATGGATGTGTCGCTGCCACTGCGCATGCGCTGCTGAAGCATTTGTAGATCTGCAAACAACCGAGCCCAGAAGTGCAGGTTGTGTCCCGTCCTCTGCATCTCTCATATCTCTTACAACGAAATATTTAATGAAGAGTCGTCCGAACTGTGAAGACTGTAGTTGAGTATTTAACACTAGAGGTTTTATTTCAATTAATAGAGTTTTATTACGAAAACAATTTAAGTGGTGTCCTGTCGGAGGATAAAGCTAATATTGTGTCACCATTGTTATTCTAGGCTGCTGTTGACAAGTCTAAAGTTCATCGATATAGGTATGGTTGAAGTCTGGTAAGTTTAGTAAATGTGTCTTTATGCATCGCTAAACTGTATGTAAGAAGCTTTTGCTGAATTAGTACATTTGTTACTATACTGTACGTTCTGACAGCACTTCCGTCTTGTGTGTAGTCATTTAAAACAATGTAGCTTCGTTAGCTTCGTTGTGCCTCTTTAATTCACTGTTTTTTAAAGCAACTGTTTTGCAATTTAAATCAACAACCAAATATTGGATTGATGCAACCTCTTACATGTAAGCATTTTGCTGCCTAACTTAAAAAAGAATTACATTCTGATAGTATTTTTTCTTTATTTTCTGATATTTTTAAGGGCAAAGTTGAAGAGTTTTTAGTTGCAGCCATTTCCTTTTGTAACACACTTAAATGCATTGTTTTCTCAAACCTCCAGGCTGAACATTACCTCACTCACAGAGTATTGATGGCATCCTGTTCAGCTACAGTCCCTCACTGCTGTCTCAACAATGAACTGTGGAAAGCCTCAAGCACTGACTGAAGAATGGCAAGGTTTAGGCGCAAATCTTGCATCACATTAATTGCTTTGGTGTTGCTCGTGCTCATAGTAACAGTGGTCTTAAAGGCGCTGACACCTGAGGACTCTCCGTTCGACAACCCTGTCGGTGAACAGCCGGTCCCGGAAAGAAGGAATGACAACCAGATCCAGAGAGAAAATGACAATAAACTTGTTCAGAGCAAAATGACTGACTCCGCTCAGTCAGACAAACTGGAGGCTGCACTGAGGAAGTTCCCTCCTCCAAACTACTATCTCCATGCCTTCTACTACACATGGTATGGAAACCCCAAGTTTGATGGCAAATACATCCACTGGGACCACCCACAGCTGCCTCACTGGGACTTAAAAGTAGCTCAGGGTTATCCACAAGCAAGACACGTCCCACCTGAAGACATTGGGGCCAACTTCTACCCCTCTTTAGGGGCTTATAGCTCCAGGGATCCCGCCATCATAGAGTCCCATATGCAACAGCTACGCACAGCAGCCATTGGTAAGATTAACATTAAACTGAACTTAACTGGAAAACAATTTAACATTCTCACCTGTCTTTTTCCAATGAAACCATCACTGTGTTCACATCTGAACTGATTCATCCACATTAACAGCTAGAGTTTCTTTGTGAATATCATTATAAAATCCAGCATTTCTGCTTTGAGTTGCATTCATTCAACCCTATAGTTTGATACATTATGCAGTGATTATAATTGGCAGGTTTTACAACATTTCACAGTTTTGTTTTTTTGTTTAGGGCATCACAGTGTACAGTAGTCCTGCATCTACAGTAAATGATATTGCCTTTTATCTTTTGAAACTGATTATATTTTTTTGATGGACCAACATTTAAAGCTGTGTTTTCACATACATTATCCATATTTTGACTGATATCATGAAAGATGATTATCTCCATGTTCACTTCTGCCCCATCTGTATTATTCTAACAACACATTTAATATCACTGCAGTACATTTACTGATGATTAACTAACTTTATTCACAAATGATCTCAGTGCTTCCTTTAATGTTTAAAATGTTTTTTTTCTCAGGTGTCCTTGTTGTGTCCTGGTATCCTCCTAATATGGGGGATGATAACGGTGAACCAACGGATGACATTGTGCCTTTGCTGATGGAGGTTGCACATAAATACCATGTTAAGGTATGTATGAGGAAAGTAGTGAGTTTAGTAGCCTTTTGTTTTGTAGTTATCAGCAAACTAAATATTTTGTTGTAGTTCCCTAAAATCATCAATATTTTGTGATGCTGTCATTTTTGTGTTTACAGGTAGCGTTTCACATCGAGCCGTACAAAGGAAGAGATGAAGTCAACATGTTAACTAATGTCAAATACATCATTGACAAGTGAGTACATCTTTATCGTTGTCAGTCAAATGTCAGCACCATAATCTCAAACTCCCTCTGGAAATGTTTCTCGATCAATAATTCTAATGTTTCTATCAGTCATTTTATTCCTTTGACATTTGTATTTCTTCCCTTTTTATTTTGCGCCTCCTCTTCTCAGATACGGAGAGCACCCTGCTTTCTTCAAGTACCGGACAAACACTGGCAAGCTTCTTCCACTCATCTATGTGTATGACTCATATCTGATGAACTCGGAGCAGTGGGGCAAACTGCTCAAACACACAGATAGTAACAGCATCAGGGACACCCCGTATGACGCCATCTTCATCGCCCTGCTGGTCGAGGAGAAACACAAGAGGGATATCCTAACTGCAGGTTTTGATGGTGTCTACACCTACTTTGCTACCAATGGGTTTTCCTATGGGTCCACTCAGCGAAACTGGGACTCCCTTAAAGCGTTCTGTGAAGATAACAACTTAATATACATTTTAAGTGTGGGCCCCGGGTACATTGACACAGGCGTTCGACCCTGGAACTTCCAAAACACTCGAAACCGCATCAACGGAAAATACTACGAGACCTCTCTGAGTGCTGCGTTACAAGCCAGGCCTGATTTCATCTCTATAACATCTTTTAATGAATGGCACGAGGGGACTCAGATTGAAATGGCAATACCAAAGACAGGTCAGACTGTGTATATGGACTACCTGCCCAATAAACCTGCAATCTACCTGGAGATAACTCGCAAATGGGCTGCCATATTTGGTGGGGAGCGACGGAAATGGCAGGATTGATCCCTGACTAAAAGCCATAGCAAATGTTAGTTCATGGTTGTATAAACTAAATGAAGTTGTAGTTGCAAAATGCACGATAAAATGCAAATGATGAATAGTTGTAGGAGAAAAGCTTAATGATTTCGAAAGTCACAGGCCATTGAACTCAATTATCATAATTATGGCTGCAGTGATGTACGTGAATTATTTACACTTGGGTAAATTATTGTTAATTTAACTGATGTCTTATTTCTAATGTTTACACATCCTTGTGTATTTTGGGAATCATAACTTAAAACAGCATGTTTTCTCACTGACTTCACCGTATCCATCTACAACTGTTCGTAGGCATGTTATGCCCTCCTGTAATCTGTGCCTGCATTAAACCTTAGAAGATTAAATAAAGTGTGTCCTGGAAAGAAAGGAAAGTAAACAAAGCAATCTGCCAGAACAAATCTGTCGCCTCACTCTGCTCCCAACTCTGCCTTAGCCCAAAAGCAATAGAAGAAATATCACAGCGTAGACCTTGATATTTGCAAAAATAATAACAAAAATCTAAGACGACAACAATGGGATGACAGGACAGCAGTTCGGATATTTTAAGATGCACAGTGCCCAGAGCAAGTGCAGGGAACATTTAGAAGATCTAATGGTTGGAATCTTTTTTTGTTAAAAATGTTTAGGAATGGTATTTACACTATTCTACATGCCTGTTAGCTGTTACACATTGTCATAACGGCTGTATGCGTTAACACGTAAACACCTTTCTGATTACATTTTGGAACTTCCCTGCTGTAAAAGTAGCATTTCCGTCATTATGGTAGTGTTTCTGGCCACCTCTACACTGTGATAACCATCTGGTTGCTCACTCTGTCTGTTTTGTGGTGCCGAGTAAGCAGTGTACAGTAGGGTCAAATGGTTAGATGTGGAAGGGTGGTCAAATGAAAGGCATTGAGTTGCATCATAGGAATTGGAGGATCCAGTGTTTTTGATGATATCTCAGCCTCTGCAGCTTTGATTTTGACCGTTGTTCTTCTTAAATGCGTCTTGTAAAACCTGCAACTTTATGGAAGGGCAATAATAAATTGCCATTGTGCCCCTTAAATTATTTGTAATGAGCCAATATGCTTAACTCGTTATGGTTGAATGGTGCTGATGGGCACATTTGGAAGTGCCTCTTTGTGATTTGTAAAATTACAACCCACCTTACTGTATGTGCTGACACATCAGTCTGTCGGCTATGTCATCAGTTGATTAATTAAATGAAAATGTTGTGAAAATGTGCATAAATGGCACACTTAACTGGTGTTTGGTTTAGTAAGTGGTTGTGGTTGACAGGCGGTCATAGTTCAGCCCTTGGCTTATCGCTTTACATGACTAAAAGGCAGCCGTGGAACAACACAACCATCCCATTATTACTGATGTCAGGTTAAAGAGCCGATACAGGCCAGGGGACCGGAAACCTTTTCATCCGCAGCAGCACTGATTCACACGCTCATTCAAAGGAGAGCCTTAATGATAGAAGTGTAATATGCACTAACGCTAAATCTCAGCATCCCAAACACACACACACACGCACACGCACACGCACACACTGGAGATCCGCCACAGCCTGCAGCTGCATTGACGGTAAACAGAGCAAGGTAGCGCATGGGCAGCCAGCAGGGAATTATTCCACATCGCATCACATCCCAGAGCATACATGGCGTCCTCACACACGGAGCTATGAATTTTGTGTGCAGGCTGACGGGGTAGCAGCCAATTATTTTTATTTTTTTTGCAGCCATCATTCTTTGCGTCGGTGTGCAGCAGCGGGGAAGATTCAGCGCACATTGCTACAGTAGGTATATTTTTCTGGATCAAGACGATGGATGAGTGCTCATCCGGATCTATTCCTGCAAACACAGCGGACGGGCGAGATTTTTTATTCCAAACGCATCCGCATCTCCCGTATGTTGCAAGGTGTCTTTGAAAAGGGTACGGACCTCTGGGGGAAATGAGAAGAAAGGTCTATTTTGACTCACGCCTGTCGAGATGGTGAGTGAAATGCATGGCTGTCTCCCCCCCCCCCCCCCCCCCCCTCCCTGCACCCCCATGACAGCAGCGGTACCTGGTTTTGACGGAGAATCATCACCAGCTAATTAGAAATGATCTCACTGTAAAATCACTGACCGGTGTTTTCCTGTGGTGTTAATTTTACATAGCGTTTTTTACATTCTCAATGCACTGTTTCATACTTTAGTGGAATATAAAGGTTTCTCTCCACTGTGATTTGTATTTAATCGTACACTGCACACTGTGTTTTGCATCGCACATAGCCTACTGTACATTTTTCAGCATCCTCCTCCACGCTTTTATTTATATTCTGCGCGTTTTCGCTGCGCACTGTCTGTCAGGCAACACATGAAATATTCCAGTGAATTTCTCCATATTCTCATCAACTCAGATGCAGTGTTATGTCCAAAGACAACCATTTTACAAAGAGTGCCTCGACTATAGCATCTCACGTTTTTAAAATGACCTTCAGTGCTCGGTGGCTGGAAATTAATTCTCACCTGGGATGGAGTGTCCCTTTACAATCACTCCTGTGGCCTTCCCGGCAGAACACACATAAATCAAAGGGAAAATAAGGGGGGAAATGTCATGTTCTAGGAAATGTGGGCTCTTCTTTGGCCCTTTAGTCTACCTGATACTGACACTACACCATGGGATTTGAAGCATCCCTATGAATGATGCTACCTAAATCTGTGGTTGCGTTTTTTTCTGCCTCTCTCCAGTCATATCTAACGGCTCCTCGCTGCAGACTAGGCTACTCACCCATGCGGTGCTCTTTCTGTGTCCCAAATACATCACAATGCATTTGACAAAACCCCAGTTATGTTATTTAAAATGTAAATGGATGTTTGAGCTGCACGTGTCTCACTCTGCTCTCATTTGTTGGAGATGGGAAAATAAGGACTGTGTGAGAGCCATTACCCTCTCATATCAATTTCTCTGACCTCAGCACCATCACCATGGAGACACTATAAACTTGACCACACACTGCATATTTAATAGCCATGATTTAGATCTGTACTGCACTACTGTACACTTGAGCCTCTAAATCTACCCTGTGTTTAAAGTATATGATACCACCACAACCACATGAAGGTATATGCATGCGCTGCATCCACTGTAAAGCAAAGAGCTTATCACTGCTGCTCCCAGAAAACATGTTACATCTCTCTAAGAGGATTGGCTTACATGAAATTGTATTGATACCGAAGCTTTTAACAGGAATACACTCATCTGGATCTGCTTCATGTGGCATTTGAGTGCTGATCTGTTTACCTTACTCACAGATGGGAGATATGAAGAGGTGCTGTCATACAGCCAATATATTCATTCCATATTATGTCAGGAGGAAAATCAAGTGTTGGAGCTTGTCTCATTGTTTTATTTGCTGAAGTGTGTGAAAAAAGTCACCTCTTGATGTCTATTTCTGTGTATGGCTTCTTTATGCCAGATGCAGGTGTGTTTAGCCCCGGAGAGCTGGAGAGTCGGGGGGCTTTCTACTCTCCTCAGCCTTAAGATGGCAGCATTCTCTTACAATACATAGAATATGCCAACAATTAATAACAGCTTGAAGCTTACACCCATGCTTTACAATCACATTTGAAATAACATTCATGATTAATTGGCAATTTGGCAATAACCGTACTGTTTTCCTTTTATTTTCCATCTTATTTAAAATAATAGTTTGTGTAAATCAAGCATATCTCTCCATGTTCATGCACAGAACCTCACTTGTTTTCTTTGCTGATGTTCAGTCTCTCCAGCTCTAATTGATTCTCTCAATTTTCTCTCCCTGCTCACGTAAAGGAGGCGTCATTAAGAAGACCTGTGCATTCAAGATCAAACGCACCTCATTAGATCATTCAGGATCATTGTTAATCTGCGTAAGAGCAAAGGAGCATAGTTGAGCTGTGACCTGCACTTTTTTTTTGTCTATGAGCACTGAATCACAAAGAAGATTGATCCCACCGTCGTCCCAATGTAGGAACTGCTCCCTCCGATTCCCACAACTTCTACTCTTGCTTGGATTTCAGCATTCAGTTAAATCCACCAGGTTTGTATAATAATACATCTGAGAATGCAACACAATTTTCTTCATGAGTATTGATCCAAAGCAGTGGGTGCCTTACGCACGGCAGGGTGCATACTTATAGATAACAGCAAGAATATGAACACTGTTCACATGCTATTTTTAATTGGGGCACAAATGATGTTTAGTGTCGATGACCCAGTATAATAGACATCATTAACACATAGTGCTAATGGGCAATACCTGTGCATGATTAGGTGATTAGTCTGGATGTCGATTCCTGTTGATCCTGACTTTATTTGTGTTCTCTTGTGTGCCCTTTCCAGGACAGAGTATGCCATCTGCACCTTTCCACAGAATCCTACGACCCCTTCTGCTCGGCACGTTCATACTGGGATGCTTTGTGACTCTGTTTTTGATGTATTTTAAACCATCCACCAGCTGGTTATCAGGTCCTGTCGAGTCAACAGTATCCACAGACCGGGAAAAGAGCCTCTTCTCCACCAAGAGTGATAAAAACGTGACCACCGTGCTGATCTGGCTCTGGCCTTTTGGACAAACCTATGACCTGGGCGTGTGCAGCTCCCTATTTAACATCGAGGGCTGTTTCATCACCGCGGACAGGAACTTCTACAACAAGTCAGATGGGGTCGTCATCCATCACAGAGACATTTGTACCGACCTGTCCAACCTGCCGCCTGTCCAGCGACCATCCTTCCAGAAGTGGGTATGGATGAACTTGGAGTCGCCATCGCACTCCTCCCAGCTGCCTGGGATCGAGAACATGTTCAATCTGACTCTCAATTACCGTCAGGATGCTGACATTGAAGTGCCTTATGGGTCCATCGTAGCAGCGGAGGGCGAGGAGGACTTTGTCCCACCCAGCAAAGACAAACTGATCTGCTGGATTGTGAGCAACTGGAACCAGGACCATGTGCGTGTGAAATACTACAATGAGCTGTACAAACACATTGAGGTTCACGCGTACGGACAAGCCTTTGGGGAGTACATCGCTGACCAGGACTACTTTCCCACCATCGCCAGCTGCAAGTTCTACCTGGCTTTTGAGAACTCCATCCACAAGGACTACATTACTGAAAAACTGTACAACCCGCTCTCTGTGGGGTCAGTGCCAGTGGTTCTCGGCCCTCCCCGGCAGAACTACGAGAACTTTATCCAGGGAGACGCCTTCATCCACGTGGACGACTTCACCTCGCCCAAGGAGCTGGCCGATTACCTGCTGCTCTTGGACAAGAACGAGGAAATGTACCTCAGGTACTTTGAGTGGAGGCGGCACTTTAAAGTAAAGAAGGCCTATTTCTGGGCAGAGCACACATGCCTGGCTTGTGATTACCTGCGTAGGCACAAGGAGTACAAGGCATTCAATAACCTTGACAAGTGGTACTGGGGAGAATAGTGCTTTGAAGGGCTATGCAGTGCTTGTTTTGATGTTAAAGGCAGTGCTTTAAGATTTGTGTCCTTCAGTTAACTAGAAGGTTCATTACTGTTCTGTCAAGAGCTCCCAAATGATGTTTTTCTATTGGTTCAGTGGCCCAGTGAGACATCCATCTTGTGTTTTTATTATTATTTGCAAGCCAATTTTGCTACACCGTACTTTGCCTTTTGTGTTATTCATTTATTTATTTTTGATGAACTACATCTGCACTACATGTTTTATTGTTATTTCAACCCATGTTTTGCTTAACATGATGACATTTGCTGCTATTTTCTTACGTTTTAGTTATTTTATTAGCATGAATGCTTGATTGTATGGATGCTCCTGTATGACAGATGGCTTTCATGGTGCAAGGTTATTGTTTTTTTTTCTTTAAATATCACCTATCATGAAGTGGGACATTTGAATAGTGTTGGCTGCAGAAGGAGACTGACGTAAAAAGTACAAATATTTATGTAATATTTATTCAAGTAAGGCATTATATGAAAAAAACAACAACAATCTCATCTGTGCTAGTGATACAGTCACCTATGCAGTGTTTACCGAACTCAAATGTGAAAGTAGTTCAATTGTGTCATGTACATATTGTGTATTTTTGGAATTATGTAGCTGTCATTTCCCCCTACATAGTTTTCATTTGCACTGCTAAGCCAACTGTTATCTTTCGTTACAAAATGTACAGTAAGACAGAAGGACATTGTGTTATGTGGTTGTAGACGAGATATGGTGATCATTACCTGTTCTCCGACAGCAGACGTGACTCTGCTCTGTGAGAGGGAGGTTACTATTTTAATCCTGTTGTGAATTGTTCATTATCACATGTGATGGTGTCACAGTGATGATGATCGTACAATACAGGGCCAATACTGTATTATGAAACTCCTAGACACCTCATTATGTTGCATTCAAATGAGATCTTTCATTTTTAACCGAATACAGTGATGAGAAAGAGCACAACATTAGCATATTACTGAAGCAATTTAGCTGTGTGTACTGTACTGTCATCCGCCAATGTGACATCAAATATTAACACTGATACCTTCAACAATTTCAAGCCGATGTTACCTGGTGAAGTGGGTGATGATCAAGATCATAACAGATCAGATGAGATCTGCCCACGTTTGCAACAATGTGAAAGATGTGAAAAAGATAACTGCGAGTTTATCCTTATAACTGTCTTTGAATCTCCACATTTCAGAGTTGTGTGGGAAGTGAGAGTTGCATGTGAAGATGTTTTCTGGATTTATTTTTGTTTACACTCCTGTTTACAGTTTTGTGGCTTGCCAGACAGCCTACACCACTCAAGATCACACAACAAAAAGCATCAGCATCTGTAGATATCCCATTCCTTTTAAATGTTGTAAGAACAGCCAATCCACTGAACAATGCATCTCAACAGCACTCAGCAGCTATTGACATGATAGTTACGTTTTTACAGAAACAACTGTGCAAAACCAAGTTAACATTTTATGCAAGATGAGCCGTTGTCTTCATGGTCAAAGTACTCAAACATTTTTCAGGTTATTTTCATTTCTTTACTGTCAAAGGGACCATTCATGTAAATAAGGATGAATTCAATTATTTTTCTTATTGAAAATGGTTCTAAATGCCATAGAGAAACCTGTATATAAACCTTGTTGTGAACTGAATCACCATCTGGATCAACCATACACCGAGGGAGCTCAAACAGACTTTGATTTAATGAAGTGAAACAATGTGTTGTATATATTTTTAATGTTTAAATCTCTTTATAACATACAAATGGTGACAGGCAGTGAATGTGATTTCGCTGTGATGTCGGTGCTTTGAGAGGCTGTGAATGAAGGTGAAAGGAGAGAGACACTTGAAAAGAATAACCAGCGATGGAGACAATGGTTTTAGTTGTGAGGTCTCCATCAAGGGAGGCCATTTTACACAGAAGGTTTTTTTTCTTTTTTGATTAGGCGTAATCCTGTTGGCATGACCTAATTGAAGAATTCGTGCCAAAATGCAGCACAGATATAGCACTTTTATTCATGTGGAGTGGTGTGACTCACTGTGCTGGTGGCTGTCTTTAGATGGAGCTATTGTGAGTTCAGAAACTGTCATCCTAGACTTCGACTGTCCCACAGATTAACTATGAAACTGCCACTCTAGGTTTCATATTGTACAGTCAATGGTTTCTTGTCAAATGTGGTCGGTGACTTTAAGAACAGAATATTTTTTTTCTTTGTGTTGTCTGTCTCTTTCATCCTCTCTCTCTCTTTCAATATCTTTTGCACAAAATCAAACATGGAGGAGCTGAGGCTTCTCTGTCCCCCGTCTCAGTCTGTGAGTGTGTCACAGCAGCAGAGTGAATCAGAAATCTCTGAATACTGACCAACCTGGCACTGATTTTGCCGGAGTCCTGAAAAAAACACTGTATACGAAATGTTTGTGTGTGGTTGAACATGGCGATTTCTTCAGAAATGCTCATTTTCTGCCAGTTCACTGAGGGAATCAGTGAGTCAATCAGTACAAGTTTTTTGCCAAATCATTGTATTTTGCCAAATGTTGTGTTTTAACTGTAGATGTCTGATAGTGTCAAAGAAAATAAAAGTAAGGACAAATGAGCAAACATGAGTGGAGCATACAGAATTCCTTTGAGACATCATGATGAAGGATTTGTTGGTACATTTTTAGAAAGAATCTTACGCTGAAACCATTTTTCCATCACAAACTGATTCTAAAAAAAACACAAAATCTGAAACTACATCAATCCTCATCCTAAAAGGACGTCATACAAACTCATTTGTAGTCCAGAAAGCGCTCATACCCCAAAAAATGTGACGGATGCTGTTGTTCTTTTGCTACCCTTTATGTATTAGTTTGACATTTTTGGAAATACACTTATTATTTTTGCTTCTTTGCTTTCCGGTCACGAGTAAGATGAGAATAATGATTCTACTTCCTTAAAACTTGAGAACAGTATGGATCTAATTCAACATATATGTTATATATTGTAGGTGCAATTCCATCTAATGTACTATTTTAGCATTTCTATCAAATATAATTTATGTTGGCCACACTGTTCCCAAATGTAATGCAGGCAAAAGTATAAATAGCTATGCACAAGCCTTGATAAGTGATTGATGAGAGAGAGGAGAGTGTTGTGTTGGTTACGCCTCGATCCTCTGGCTGTTGTTAGTTACCCCATATCCTCACTAGCTCTCTGGTATTTCCAGTCGTCTCTTCCACCACACAGAGATGACACATGTTTGTCAACTGCTTCTGCTCAAATAATCCGTCCATGTCATTTGGGGATTCATGTGAAAGTTCAGGTGGCAGGCGGGGATTGTCCCTGCAGTTTTTCCGAACTCAAGACAGTGTCACTGACATCCTGATGTCAAAGGTGTGTCTTGACAAACCAACAGTGAATTATATCCTGACATTGCAGTTGCCCTCAGATCAACAAAGCAACAGGCCATAACCTCTTTCAGCTAATCGTTTTGGTTTTTCCGCCTGCAGCTTTACTGTTTTGGTTCACTTTAACCGCTCTCATAGCATTGTTTTCGGAAGCTACCTCAGCTGTTTTCAGGTAAATGTTCCTAAAAACATACTGTACAAAATACCTCCGCAGATTCAGACTAAATTAGTGACTGCTTATACCAGCACAGCTCTATATGAGGAGACCAAAAACAGAGCTAGAAGAGAGTGAATATTGGACTAAACATTAATCAGGGCCAGCCAAGCATTTACTAATTTGACCACTCATAGCAGATTTAGACCTGGGTCCCAGAAAAAAAAATTATGATAATGATAATTTCAGCCGTCCAGGAATCCTTTTAAACCACCGTTAGTTTAGTTTTTTGTTGTCTTTTATGTGTTATTTTAATTAAACACACAAAGAATTCAACATTTGAGGAAATACATGATTTCATTTTATTTTTGATTATATTCCTGCCATACTAATGTTTGGCTAAATCTGGAAAATGTTCGGTAAACCTGTTTATTTGTGCTGCACTATTCCTAGGAGGTTTCAGTAGAAGGCACTGGTTGAAGTTATTATTAGTGGAAACGTGTCCTTGAAAGCAGGAGTACAATTTAAATATTTTTGGGCTTTTTTTCTCTGAAGCTCTCTGAGGTTAATTAAAGAGTGGGATTTTTCGAGGAGCAAGCATGGTAGAATTTCTCTTTTTTAAATTCATGATGCTATTTCTGTGTTGCAGGCTGTGAATAATGGACCAACATTCTAGGTTTAAATTTCTTATGTAGGTGAAATATTGTGGTATGCTTTGTTCTCTGGCTTCCACCCAAAGGTAATCAGGCGCTTCGTCTCTACATGGTTAATCCAAATACCACAGAATCTGTGGGCTGGGAGGAGGCGAGGAATCGAAGAGGAGAACATTTGGGTTGTGCATTCCTAGGAGTAGAACACTTTCTCTCCTCTTAAGTATTGCAGATCAAATATCTGGCGATGTGACTTGTCTTGTCACCCACTCGTACATGACTCATTTTGCCGAAACTGGCTAGGAGAGGGGGGCCGTACCCAGACGTTCATAGGGCCTCCCTGTAGGGGTGTAAGGTTTGGAGGGATTGTGGATTTAGTAGATTGTATCTCCAACCCCCTATGTGACTATCCTGTTCAGTCCAAAGCGCTGCGTTGAAAGCGAGCTCTCCACGATGCAGGAGAGTACTGAGGCCTGTTCAAAGGGGCAGGTTTGTGTGAGTTCTCTCATTAACTCCCAGAGCCGCCCCTCATCTCAACTTAATGGATGCCACTTACGCTGTCATCACCATGCCAACCGGCTGTCAACTCTGGAGCGGCGAGGCTTTTGTGCTTCAGAGAGATGCAACTGTGTCGCGTTGATCTGTGTCAGTGTCCAACAAGTCGCCACCTCAAAGGAGCCACCAAAGTAAATGCCTCTCTTCTTCTCTGAGATAATTTGACTTGGAGGTGGAGGGGGGGGGACAGTCAGTGCCACATTATTGTAAAGACTGAATACATTAAGATAAGAGGACACCCGAGTCCAGGTCATATAAAGGCCTATTTATTGGGGCTGGACAGGCCGCATACGAAATCTGTTGGCAGCTGCTCAGAAGTTGACTTCAGAGGATTAAGCGGGCAAAAAGGAATACGCAAGATCAGCAAGCTTTTTACTCTGCGGAGTGGGCACAGTCTGGTGTAGAAAGTAAAAATCCGGGAGACAAAGACCTCCACTTGTTATCTATCAGGGTTGTAATAAAACGAAAATCAGGCATGCACAAATGTAGGTTATCACTGATAGTATAAATACAGTATACTATGCCTGAATCTCTGCTTGAACATCCAGTGAATAACACTGTTGAGCTACAAATGATTTGTCAAGACTGTCATTTTATGTTAATACACTTGAAGGGAGAAGAGTTTTTTGTTTGCTGATGAATGTAGGTCACCTCCACCCCTGGCTTGACGTCACATGACGACAGACGCGCTGTGCAGCAGCCACCAATGCAGCGAAGATTAGAAGCTTTTTGAGAGGCAATGACTATATTTGCCACAGTTAGCTCTGGGTTTATTTAAGGTCGGCATGCTTTTGTGATTTGCATCTGCTCATCTGGACACCAGCAGGGAGCAAGGGTACAATACAGGAGTAACTTAATCCAGACCAGCAGATGACTCTGTGTAATCCGGCAGATCCACCTAAAATAAATTAAAACCTGAAGGATGGCATGATATCAAATCAGAAATATTTCCTACAGCGAAATGTGTGACATGATATGGTTTATTTGGTGCTGAAAGCCTTACATAACACGCAGCTCGCAGTTAAAAAATACCACAGTCTTACATTATTCCTAAATGGTTTGTAGTTGCCACCTACATACAACGCAGGCCCATGTTCCAACATCCGTCCAAAAGTGGATTGCATTTTATTTATTCACAAGGGTTTAACTGTATATATACATATCTTTACAAGGAGTGTTAGTGAAAGAGAAAAGACAGACTTCATCTAGACAGAGTAGCATTCCTTCAGCCTCATCCCTGTCGCTGACCTTCCTGTGTGTGTGTACGAGGGATTAGGCCGTGGGATGGACTGGTGGTCTTCTCAGGCTATTTTTATGAAGTTGTCCGCCCCCTGATCCTTTTGGAAAACTGATATGAGCACATGTTCATAGATTCAAATTTAATTAGGCAGCTGTCAGTCATAGATGCTGGAGAACTGGGATTTGTTTCAGGTTAGAAAGGACAGTTTCAGGCATCGTTTTTTAACACCTTCAACAACATTGATCCAATATGACATAATCACATTACCAAAAAATATAAGGGTTTGTTTTGACCAAGTGTTCGTGTTAATGTTTAGATTATTGTTATTTTCCCAATGTTTCAGGGTTTGGTATTGTGGCAAACTGTTATAATTGACTCACTTAGATGACAATTCTTATCATGTGTATTCTTCACAATGGGTTTATCTTTGTACTAACAGTACATTTGATCAATCAGTACTTTTAAAGTTGACCCAGTTTTCTGCCTGTGCTATATTGACTGGTTATTGGTCTGTTAATGATTTAGCCTCTAGGGGCAATCACCAATATTGCTGGTTCTCCGGTGCAGCCAGCGGATATCCGGTCCAGATATCCTCTTCCATCTGCTGGTCAATGTTTTGAGTTAAATTAGCAAATTGAGACAAGTTGGAGTTGAAAGAAAAAGTCTATAATCAGATTGTTCCAAAGAAGCCAGGTAGATAAAAAGCAACATTTCTGTCTTCAAGTGATAGCTGGTTGGGTTCTGAGATTGCATTTCGGCCAATTAGTTCTTCCTCTTTTGCTCTCGACACTCACTGTTGAACACCATGCAACCAAAGCCAGCTACAAGCAAAAAACTGAATATTTTTAACCTTGTGATTTGTATTGTGTGTATCATCTTTTGATACAGAACAACACACTAAATATGTATTTTTAATGAAATGACAAGTCCATTGTTTTCGGCAGGATGGTCACCATCAAACTTTAATGTCTGTTCCTCCTCCATTATTTTACTACAGATGAATTGGACATCCACAGCCCGCAGCTTACCTCTTGAAGTGCTGCCAATGCTCTCTCAATAGCAATAGTTCAGTACCTGGCAGACACCAAGCTGCTGGCACCTATCATAAGCCATCTGCAACTGCTTGTTCTGTAGCTGCCACTGACAAAGGCCTTAAGTGCGTCCAACACGTCAGCATCCAAATTGCCGAACATTGGCATTAATATACAAAGTGATATTAGTGTGTGAAAAGTACAAATATTGTGTTTATTTATGGGACATTGATAAAACAGTTGGGCACTGATATTCATTTAATTGTAGAGTGTCATCTTTTAGTCCTAAACCTGCATTACACATTGTTTTTTACACATTCCCTGAATGAACAACAATGATTGAATCGGGCGTAGCGCTCTGTGCACCATCAGCTCCCTTAAAAGGTGCAGAATGATGTAGTGGAGCATGTCCATTCTCCCCAGAGATTACCGCTAATAAGAGGGTTAGTATTTATAGAAGATCCCCCCCCTTAGTGGATACCCCTAATCCTGCCTCACCCCTTTGCCTCCCTGCCCCATCGCTGTGCCTGGATTGTTCGCTCTCTGCAGTCCAACCTCGCCACATATCAGCCGAGGTAGAGACTACTTTAACACAGCACTGCTCAGATTCTTTTGAAAGAAGCGAACAATTGCTTGGCCTCTTTACTTGCTTGATGAGAGGGGGAGATTGCTTGGACTATTAGAGGGCACTTTCAATCTTTCATACATTTCTTCATTGTCCAATTTTTCTTCCTCCTGCTCTCTTTGACCTACAGCTAAGAAAACCAAACAACAATGTCCATCATGGAGCGTTTCGACTGCCATTACTGCAAGGACTCCCTGCTGGGGAAGAAGTACATAATGAAAGAGGACACGCAGTACTGCACTAAGTGCTATGAGAACCTGTTTGCTAACTGCTGTGAGGGTTGCTCTTTGGCTATTGGCTGTGACTGCAAGGTAAGGAGGGGGTTGGCTTTGATGTCAGTAATGTCTAAAATAATAACGTATGCTATTTATTTATAATATCATCTAAGTGTGATTAACATTTGAATGTGTTTAAATCACATTTTGACCCGTGAAAAAACACAAACTCATTATTTCTACAAGAACGTCCTAATGAATATCCTATCTTACAGAGTTTCCACAAGTAAAATAAATAATGTGTTAAATATCAACAACAGGACATGTCCTACAAGGATCGCCACTGGCATGAGAAGTGTTTCAAATGTGCGAAGTGCAGCCGCTCTCTGGTGGAAAAGGCCTTTGCAGCTAAGGATGATTTGTTGCTCTGCACTGAATGCTACGCCAACGATTATTCTTCCAAGTGCACCAGCTGCAAGAAAACCGTCATGCCAGGTATAATGATGGCGATCAATAGGGTTGATGATGATAAATTAAGTTGTCGTTTTGTTATACACTGAAGGGGGCAAAAAAGCATTGAAGCATAAGTCTCTAAATGTCAAGCTATTCCTTTAATTACAGCATGATTGACTGCACTGTGTGCTGATTAGTTTGCTAAACCGTTTGTCAGTACTCAGTGGTTATTGTAGCTATCTCAGTTCATTTAAACATCATTTGGACAATTTATCTAATGTTGGGATGTACGTGTACACGTGTGAGTGAATTAAGGTTAGTAAGAGACCGATATTGATTTAAAGAGTGAAGCTCAGGTGAGGGCAATGAGGTAATTAGGCAGGAGAGCAGGCAGGTAGCTGATTGGCTGGAAAACTAACGAGGCTGATTCAGAGCATGTGTGTAAATGGGTAAAGGTGCAAAAGGCAGCACAGGAATACAGTAGAAAACACTCAGTCTAGTCTTTTAAAAAAGGAAAAAGATCTAAAAGTTGGGATTGAAAGTTTATTCTTGACCGTGGAAACAGTTTATCACACAATCTTCCTCAGTCGATGGAGTTTGCCCAGTTGTAATGGAGATTCAGATGTTGACATTTCAAAAATGACTGAGTGCTTTAAGGACTTTCTAACAAATGTTGGCTTGTATATGTGTGGAAATAAGTGCAGAAAGAAATTGCCTACAACTAATTAATATCTAAATATAAACAGTTAAAACCCTAGACAGTCATGCCATTTTTTCCTCCCCAACAATTGTATCCAAGATAATTAAGATTGTCTACTTCCTACCCATGATGCAGGGCTATTTTTGGGCCACTCTGTGTTTGTGTCATAGAGGTACCATATGCTGACTAAGCTGCTCTGCTCCCCTGTGCCAGGAGCCCGTAAAATGGAATACAAGGGGAACAGCTGGCATGAGACCTGCTTCCTGTGCCACCGCTGCCAGCAGCCAATAGGAACCAAGTCCTTCATCCCAAAAGATAACGGCTACTTCTGTGTGCCCTGCTTCGAGAAGCAGTTTGCCTACCAGTGCTGTGCTTGTAAGAAGGTAAGGTTACATCTAATTGTAATTGACCGCTGCAGTCAATCCCCCTGACTGTTGTTTTAATCTAACACTCACATCGATATAGATCGAGTATTTGGAGGATGAAACCCTCTTTAATGGTCTTTAATACATGCACACAGTGACATTTGACCTCTGCATTTAATCCATCCTAGTACTAGGAGCAGTGTAAAAAAGGTGCATAGTGTCACTCTCACCCATGGATTTGTGTTACCTTCAGGCCATAACAACAGGTGGAGTGACCTACCAAGACAAACCCTGGCACCGTGAGTGTTTCCTGTGCATCAGCTGCAAGAAGCAGCTGCCCGGTCAGCGCTTCACCTCCAGGGAGAACTACCCCTACTGCCTCGAATGCTTCAGCAACCTCTATGCAAAGAAGTGTGTGGGCTGCACCAAGCCCATCACCAGTGAGTCATTGCTGTGCTCATATTTTCATGCACTCTGACATGCAGTTTTCCTTACTCATAATCACGGCCTTTACATGCATTTGTGTAGGACTTGTCAGGTTAGTAAGATGAAGATCTTGCATTAACCTGCACATTATATCATTCATGTATCTTTGCTTGATGTGTGCAGGTCTGGCAGGAGCCAAGTATATCTCTTTCGAGGAGCGCCAGTGGCACAGCGAGTGTTTCTCCTGCGTTCAGTGCTCCGTGTCGCTGGTGGGCCGCGGCTTCCTCACCCAGCGAGACAACATCTTGTGCACCGACTGCGGCAGGGAGAAGTGACCTTTCCATGAAAAGGTCACAGCTTTATCCGTAAACCAACAAGAGCTCCTGTTCTCCTTTGCATGCCTGGTCTATAAACAAACTCTAAATGTCAGGTGCTTATTTGGGTCATAAATTACCATTAGTTCTCTCACGTTGCCCACACACAAAAACTTGGCTGTCTCCATAAGGATAGACATATTTCTTTAATGTTAGGCTGCCATTGCTCCACGGTTGATGAATGTTCTCTTTGTTTGTTCAAATTAAAACTCTCAAAGAAATCTCAAACATTTGTTTGTTATAGATTCTTAGGAGTTAGGATTTTATACTTTTTTTTGTCTCGTATGACAGTAAACTGAATATCTTTTGGATTTTGGCATGTGGATCGGATTTTAAAAAAAAAAAAGGTTTTGAAGATGTCCCTTTGGACTTTGAGGCTCATTTTAATTAGTATTATCTTACATTGAATGTACAAAATAATAATTTGTTGATTTATCCAACGATCAACAACATAATCACAAGTTTGATTCATGATGAAAAATAATTGTTAGTAGCACCCCCAAAATATGCTTTGCTTTTCCACAGGTCTGATTTTGATTACACAGGTTGCTGCTGTTTACTTACTGTGATATGTTTACCTGGATAAATGTATTCACACTGCAGAAACATAACATTATGCATGATTTATGCTTATTGGTTGTTCCAATAAAGACCTTCCTGTGGATATCATTCTAGGCCTGCTGTTGCTTATTCTAATATTTCTTATTCTGCTTCAAAGACACCATCCAGAGGAGGAGTCTCTAGGTTAAGGATGGGCACAAAGTTCAACGTTACAAATATAGCTGTGATGGTAGGTTTGAAACCACGTCTTTTTACAACCATCACTATTCAGACAATCATTGCTGAAAACAAACCTCAAGCGTGTTTTTGTTGCCTCTTGACCTCATCACACCCAGCTCATTCATGTTGTCAACAAACCGAGATCGACCATATATGGTATGATCAGCTGATCACTTGCTCTTCTGCATGTACATTATCTACTAACCAAAGACGCCACTTTGTTCCATGCACAAGACAAAAATACAAGTGACCGTAACTGTGGACACATCAAAATATGTGTCTTCCTCAGCATAGTTTAGACACTTGTAAAAGTTGGTTTTCTTGGTAAAGCCGTTGAAAGAGTTGCGTAAGTGTCCTCACAGGGCAGGATGAGCAGCGTAAAAATGCTGACATAGATTTCCTGTCAGGATTTAGTCACATGGGGAGGCGAGACTACTTTACACTTCACACACTTGTGGAGGAATCAAAGAGGAAGGGGGAACAGCAGAGAGGTAGGGACGTCTTATTTGATATATTTGACAGAAGATCTAAATCTTTAATATAGGCACATACATTTTTTATTATCACCCTTAAATACTTGCAATGGCTTTTAGAGCATTTACACAAACACACGTTTTTGAAAAGCAATCAGCTCCAAAAGAAAAGGACAAATCCAGCATCCAGTGCATTGCGTGCTGTGACCCACATGTGTATATAGGCACCAAAGATGCAACAGTCCAGCATCTCATCCTTTCAAGTAGCACAGACCTGGGATCTGGCCAGAGCAAAACTAGAGAAGGTAGGGCAAGAAAACTGGGCTCAAGCAACCAAGTAACCCAACTGAGGGTAGTCCCACTTTACAACCATCTGCTGGTCCTGTGGGACCGGAGCATTACTGCCCTCAACATGTTCTCCTTAGAGCCCGTTCCTGGCCTGAAGAAGATCCAGCATGTGTCTTTGTTTGAGGTATGCGACTCAATGCCCTCAGCCCAGGCACAATGTGTGGAGATGGTGACTTCCTCCAGCCGCAGGAAGCTGATCCGGATCCACGTGGTGGGAGTGGACAGGTGGGACGTCGTAAAGGAAGTCCCACTGCTCTACGACCCTAGGGCCTTGGCAATGGATGGCACCAGTGTGTGTGTAGCTACCAGCGACAGGTACCTTCTCTGTGATATCCGGACTGGGAGCAGCCAGGAGCTTTTTCCTCACAATCACAGCAGGCAATGTGTCTTTGTTACCTCAGTGGGACGAGGGGAATTCCTCCTGAACGGGCCTGAATCTTTGGGTAAGCCAAATGTTTGTGGTACATGTTGTTCTGCAGGCTCTCTCTGACATTACATGCTCCCTTTCCTGGACAGCAATACAGTTAATCATCTCATATCACTCTCCCATATTTCCATCTAGCCAGGGGATATTTATTCTGCCAAGTTCTCATTACTCCGTACTAATCCCTCAGGCATGTTTGTGATGAAGACGGGGATATGCCAGCGCCCCCCCCTGCAGTGGCCTCAGGAGGTGTTGGCAGCCGGAGTGTGTTTCCCCTACATCCTGACCCTACAGCCCCAAG
Source organism: Trematomus bernacchii (assembly GCF_902827165.1). Classification (NCBI taxonomy): domain Eukaryota; kingdom Metazoa; phylum Chordata; class Actinopteri; order Perciformes; family Nototheniidae; genus Trematomus; species Trematomus bernacchii. The sequence goes on along the minus strand of NW_022987313.1, from coordinate 3,507,000 downwards.
TGCTGTCGGTCTACAGCATGGTGGACCAGCAGCGAAAACAGACTGTGAGTCTCACTGGAGCAAAGGGACTACTTTCCACATCAGGTAAACCAGACAACATCAGTTCAACACCAAATCCTGGCATATTGCAAACTGAGAAGCTGTCAAATTGTGGCTTTGTTTTTGAAGATGTCGCCGTGTCTGTCTCAGTTTGCACTGAATCAGTCAATCATCCTTGCACCTACTTTTCCTACTCGCTGAGTGTCTCTGAAACCCCAAAACAAATCTCCCCTCAGATGGTGTTCTAGTGTTCACAGAGAGAGAGATTTTCAGCCTGCGCCTGGTGCCAATCGAAGAGCAGATCCAGGCACTTGTTAGGCATGAAAGGATCGAGGAGGCCTTACTGCTGCTGGATGGAGTTCAAGGGCATTGTCCACTTGACTCATACAAGGTGAACTTCAATTTATAGACACATAGCAGAATGCAAATGTGTCCCTGCTACGAATGCTCTCTCTTACAGAACACAGTTTCATATGAAAACGAAATGACAAAGACACATTTATAGTGTTTCTCCTTTCTTCTGTCCTTTATTTTGTATTGGTTTAGCTCTCTATAGAGGACCCAAGAGCATACAAAAGCAGATGGCGTTTCTTAGATTTAGTGTAATGCACTTAAAGGTCACCTATTATGCAAAATCCACTTTTTCACATCTTTTATACATAAACATGTGTCCCCTCTGTGTAAAGAGATTCTGACAGTTTCAGGAAAAAAGACCCCCTTACTTTTTGTCCTGATCCATTTATATAAAAACCTGTCTGAAAATGAGCTAATCAGATTTTGGCCACTTTATGATGTCATAACGATTTTTTGGCTTGTGTAACCATTAGCCAATCACCAACCAAGGTAACCTCCCCCCCTTATCAGCTGAATCTCCTCCTAGAGCACCATTGTGTTCTTTTTAACCAAATATCTCTCAGAGGGGCGTGGGGAGTGGCTCCTTATTTTCATCTAAAGTAACAGACAGAGAATCAGCACTTTTGAAACAGAGGGGTTTATGGGATGCTACAATGCACGATCTGTTTGGTATTTCGAGCCAAACACTTCACAGACATGTTTTGTATATATCTGAGACCTATATCTAATATATTGATGAAAAACAGTATAATAGGGGACCTTTAAGAGGAGATGAGATGACTTAAACCAAAAAGGAGATGGCTTGGCCGTTGGTGAACTTAGGTTGCGAGGGGCAGTATCAGGATTAAGCAGAAAGGAAGGCTGGTATCCTGAAGCACAGGAGACCAAAATACATTTATTCAAGTGTTATACATGAGGGAACTAACTGAGAATATTCAATTGGAAAATGAGCCTGGGATTAGCTACCACAATAACAACAATCTGGCACTGAATGTGTGAAAAGGAGGGGTTGAATTACTGGAGAGGTGATGAGTGAATCAGCTTTGCAATCAGGGAGCCTGGAGAGTTCGGCAAGGAACACAGACAATAACACACAGAGAAAACAGAGGAGCACATGGAACACAAAAGCCCGCAAACACAGAGAAACAGAAGGGAACAACAAAGGGAATATTTGATCAATCCAGTTGAAATATTTTTCCCAAAACTACAAACATCAAATTTATAGTTGCTCTAAAAATTGACATGGGATCACCAAATTCACAAGCATAACTGGTCAGGGAACCATAACTGTCTCTATACACTACTGTGTAAATTGTGTGCCGATCCATGTACAAGATGTTGAAATACCTCCAAGGATAAGTAAAAACTTGGAACTGGTTGGATTTTTCCTCTTGGGAACATGAATGTCTGAATTAAATGGCAGTCGATCCAGCATTACTAGAAGTATTTCAGTCTGGATGAACATTTACATTTTGAGTGTGCTGTACTAGATTAAAAAGGCTTGGATTAACAAATGTTGCTAAAAGCTAACTTTAAGAGCTTAGTCACCTTTTATAATGTCCAAACATAGAATATATAGGTTATTTCTATTAGGGGAATATCTATTTGACTGCAAAACACTTGCCTAAGAAACAATTTAAATGATATCTCGACTTTTTCTGCATACTTTCAGTGCTGCTACAATTGTATAGATTCCTACACATCACTGAAGAACGGATTACACTAGGATCCAAAGGTGTAGACAGACTACATTGTTGCCTGCTGATACTGTAGGTGTATCCCAGCTGGATGAATGCACCTGATGGTGTCTAAGATTTAGTGCAGTGTGTGCCAGGTAACAGGTTAGAGGGGAGGATGTTGGAATTAACAAAGTGATGAGTCAGTCCTTATTATTGGCGTGGTTTTGTGATTTTTTTCATTTACTAATTGCAACAGATTGCCCTCATTATTTAAAGACAGTTTTTCTCCTCAATGATTACGGCAATATTTAAATATGTCATGCAATATGTGCCTAGTTTTATGTTACCATTCTTTTTTTCCTGGCAGGAGCTGCTGAAGGCCATCACTTGCCTGGCTGGGTTTGTTCATTTTTACCAGGAGGGTTTTTCCGAGGCCAAAGATCTATTCATGTGAGAATAAAAACCCTTACACGACACTCGAAATTCAAAGCATGCACGCTCAATAAATCAGAACACACTGTGCAGTAATAAGTGGATTTTGTGAATACTGGCTCTTTTCTGCCAAATGAGATCCAACAAAAAGCAATACTCATTACCTTCTTGAACAGTACAGGTGAGCTTGACCCCAGAGAAATCATCCACCTCTACCCCGACATGCAGTCGTGTCTCAGCGAAGACTTTCAATCCCAGCTCGATCAGGCGAACAAGGGCAGAGATCTCCAGGTGCTCTGGCAGGGAGACAGCAGCACATTTCATCATTACCTGGCCTTCCTGGGAGATTTTCTCAGAGCAGTAAAGGGGACTGAGCTAGGCCTGAGGTGCAGTAAGGAGGTGGACTGCGCCCTCCTGAGGCTGTACGTAGAACTGGGAGACTCTGAAAACCTGCAGCAGCTTGTGGCATTAGCCAATGAGTGCAGGCTGGACCACTGTGTTCCTGTATTGGAGCAGCACAACAGGTAAAACATGATCATTTGTTGAGTAGATGATGTGATTTTTTTGTTAAATTACCAATTATTTTTGAATAAAACAGGCAGACAGACATTGTGTCTAATTTATGGACCATTTGCTGTTTGATCTCTTTTTATATACAGATTATTTGCATTAGGTTCCCTCTATCAAAGCCATGGAAATCTAATTGATGCAATTAAGGTATTGTTTCCCCATAAACGTATTCAATGTATTGACAATGTATTGACAATGTATTGACAATATATTGACAATGTATTGGCATTAATTAACATGTTTTGCCTGTTTTTTGCTTCCAGACTTGGGTGAAAATTGCAGATGGCTTCCACAAAGACCCCTCTTGCTCAGATGTATACGGACACATAGTTCGGACTCTCAGTCAACTGCAGGACAAAGATGTTGTGTGGACATTTTCAGACTGGACTCTTCGAAAAAACCAGGAGGTGCCTTTTTCATGCTTTCAACTTAACAGCAGAGGGCAGAGTTGCTATGCAATACAACTATGTGTTACAGCTTTAAACACACAGCAAGATGCCATCCATTAACCACATTGATTTGCTTATACAACAATGACTGCTAATGAAATTTCTTATAACAGCCTTTCTTTATCTGAAAAAGATAGGGGTGCAGATCTTCATCAAGCGTCCACCAGATGACCGATTTGAGACACAAGACATCCTTGCTCTCTTGGAGAAATACCCGCTGGCGATGCTTTTGTACCTTGAGTTTTTAATCTACGATTTAAACAGTGAGGTGTGTACAGCAGCAGCCAGCTAATTCAATATCCCTGACTCCTTTATTAAATACACTGAGACATAATTGGTGTAATCTGCCCCCAGGAGAGTAGACATCACAACCGTCTGGCCCTGGCATATGTTACTGAGATGCTACAGGAGGAAGAGGAAGCAGATTTGAGGAAGACCAGAGGGAAGTTGCAGCAGCTGTTATGGGAATCCAAATGCTATGACGTCTCCACTGTATATGGTGTGTTGGGTGCCGTATGAGTAAATAAACTCATAATGGAAACTTAATCTCATAAAATAATGAATTGCTACTAAATTATATTGCATTATTCTCGTTGCAGAGAGAGTTAAGTCAGCAAACTTGCACATGGAGGAAGCCATTCTCCTGGGCAGGGCTGGTGAACACTCCCAGGCTCTGAAGGTGCTTGTTCACCAGAAAGGAGACTTCCAGGCTGCAGAGGCCTTCTGCTGCCGGGACCCCCAGCTCAGACAGACCCTGCTGCTCACCCTGCTCCAAATCTACCTGAGCTCAGAAGACCTCACCAGCGCTGCCGTGGATCTGCTGAACCACAACCCTCTGGTCTTTGCAGCAGAGCAGATCATCCAGCTGCTGCCTGACTCCTGGTCTGTTCAACTGGTCTCTCAGTTCTTAGTGGGATCCCTCAGAGAGACTTTCCACCAGAGGCGGATGTCGATGGTGCAAAAGGCTTTGGGCCAAGCAGAGCTCATGCGGCACAAGGTCATATGGGTAAGTTAATGACTATTTCACATATTTTTTGCTCCATAATTGTGTTTATTCTTGTTGCCCTTTTTCCTAACCCTGTTGCTTTTTCTCTCGCTTCCGTGCAGATGCAGGCCTCAAAAAGAACATTCAGACTAGACAAGGGGCAGAAGTGTAAGGTTTGTCAGAGAGACCTCGCAGAGCCACAGTTTGTCTGTAACCTCCATGGTGACCTGATGCATACAAACTGCACTGACTTCACATCATCTTAAGAACTCAGATACAGCAATTTATTGTCTGCGTGTGCAATTAAGTGCATTTCTGCTCTCTGGAGAATCACATTCATTTCAAGTTGGATAAGTGTCTGCTTCCTACCTGATTATTTTTGTAAATTACACTGTGTCATCTAGACAAACTTTGTGTACAAGGATTCAATTCATGGACGTTGGACCAGACACTTTCCATGATTAGAAAAAAGAAAATACATTGTGTAAATAACTGGTTTCAGAACGCAAAAGAGCAAGCAATGCACTTTTTTAGGGCGGCATGTCTGAGCCATTTCCTAGAGACATTGTAGACAGCAATAGCTCTGAAGTGGAGGACACTCAGGGACATATATTCACTGATCAGACAGTGGTGTTTAACATGGAAACCACCCGTGGTCAACCTGATGACCAGAGGGAATTGGACCATCCTCTAAGGCTGTATATATGCATTCCCCGCCATCACAGTTTCCACTGACTGTGTATATTTGTCTGCATAAAGCTGGAAATAGAAGGTCAACAGAAAAGAGGAAGCACGTGTTTTTATTCTGTTCCCTGCATTGATATACATTTATGAGCAAAAAAATTAAATCACAATTATAGGCTTAAAAATGAAAAGCAAATAGGTTAAGGAAGTGTAGGGTTTTGGGTCTTTTCCCTTAATTTTACAGGCGACCCTAATGACATGTCTGTGTGTATGGAACATTAAATCAATTTTGACCAACATCATCCCTATGTCCAAATAATAACACACTAACTCCAGTGTGTCCACAAGTACAGTATGGAAATCTTTTATATAAACTTAAACACATATTATTAAGTTGTATGCCATTCAAGATGTATTTGTCTATTTTTGTTGTCATTTAGTCATTAAGGCTAACCATAGCTCAGCATTTTGGGACAGGAGTAAGGGGAGACGCCTAAAGGAGCTGCAACAGTAACTTGTGCATTTAGCTTGACTGATTGCAAGTTTTTGGTGTATGTTTTTGGCCATGTGTGTGTGACTAATTACAGTGCAGGGAAGGGATTATCTCTGAGTGATGCTTTTGCCAAGTTTTCTTCAGTTTTCCTCTCCTAATGAGGTTTTTGTGGGACTTTTTTTATTGTTCTGACTGAGTGTCTGAGATTTGTGCTCATTTAATGTTTCATAGGGTGTGTTGAAACTCTTTAAGCGTTTAACTAAGGTTTAAAAGGATACACTTGATTTAAGCTTTGACTTGAACATTCTCACTTGGAGTGTATAAGTGTAACCTGCTCTGACTCATATAAATAAACTCTGATCCCAGAAAATCCAAGAAAACCACAAACCTAGCCTTTCCTCTTTTATGTGGCTGCGTGAAGAATTACCATGTCCTCCCTTCCATATCGCCGCCTTGTAATTTCGATTATCTGTGCATTTAATTTAAATCCCATTGTAAGCACTGCTGGATAAACTGAAAAGTATCAGTGCAGAGGAACACCCAAACTTCTGGTTAGAGATGTGAAGCAGTCTCTCACTCACGGTGTGACTGTGAGGGGCTGCTGCTCTGTGACTGGCTGCTCTTTGGGCCGTGCCCGATGACCAGTGACCACTGAGAGGACCCAAAAGGATCGTGTCCTCTCTTTCCCTCTCATGGTCAACCTTAGGGGGCATTAATGTTGTTGGGAACACGTGTGGTTATGCTGTGGCTTAAAACAAACGTTTGGCTCATCTTTGATATTACAGCCAAAAGCCACTAAAAGGTAAAAATACAAGGGCACAAGTACAAGTCTTAAATCTAAATTAAGATTAGAAAACCTTTAAAGTGCATTTAACTGATTCTGGGTTCAGTGCCTGAGTGGGCCGGGTCACTGCAGAGGTCCAGATGGACATTTTGCACATGAGGAGAAATGGATTGGCTGCAAAAATGAACAGTTATGGAGGAAAGGATGGTGGGTATCCAGACATTGGTCTCCCATTATAAATACCCATTTCACCACAGAAGGAAAATAAGAACATTTTCTTCTTGTGCTCTTCCAAAATTAAGATAAAATGTCGTCTGTCTGGACTGTAGGATGTTATTGTTTACATATTAACATAGCTGTGTTTTATATGGACTGGGAGGAAAGACATTTATGAGATGCAGAGGGTTTTTTCTTCGTCCATTTGGCCTATGGAAAATGGATACTCTAACAACTCACAAAAGAAAACTCAAACAAACATGTTTTATATTGTTTTTTCAGCTTGGTAGTTTGTGACTTTTCCTACATTTATGAAAGACGCTTATAAATAGGATTTTTATCTGATGACCTGTAACCGGAAAATAATGCATTAATTCTGTTGAGTCTTTAAAGGACTGCAGCTGTAAAACCTGGCTACATCCAAATAGATTTGTATAACCTCTACATTATATCTGTGATTTGTGCTGGTAGTTATTTAAAGGGGCACTAGCCCTTCAAGCCCCGAATTATTATTTTTGGATTTCTCTAATTGGAGTTTTATAATAATGTACTCATACGACGTCTAAAAGGGAAATGGGGGGTCTAATTGACCTTAAAGGAGAGGTGTCATGCTTTTCCGGTTATTACCCGTCCCCTTGTGTGTTATGAAGGTTTTTATGCATGTAAACGGTGTGCAGAGTCACAAACCCTCAAAGTACACCCTGTAGCGAGTAAAACTCTAACACAGAAAATACCTCCCCAAAACGCCTCGTTGGAGATACGTCATTGTCCATTTGATTCTTCCGGGATGGCATGATGTCAAGCCGTACCCGGAACGAAATGGACCAATCCGTGGAGCCGTTACGTTACGTCCGCGGAGCCGTTACGTTAAGCCCCCGCTGATTGGTCCAAATTGACCAATCCACGGACTTCCTCACACACACATCTGTGTGCAGGGAGCAGGCAGCTCAGCTGATTTCTCCTCCCTGGCTGCAGGCAGACCCATTCTCACAGCGTTTATCAACCTTTTTCTTACTCAATATCAAGCCACACTTATTGTTTTTACTTCGGATGTGAGTTTGTGTGTGCTCAGGATGAGTTTGGCTGTGTTTCGCTATGTATCCTAAACAAGGAAACAACACCTCCACGGAGCTCAGCGCGATTCACAACGTCCCGACCAATCAGAGCACACTGTGCTCACAGGGAGGGTGGGGGCTGGAGCTTTTGGAGCTACAACGAGCCGTTAAAGGCAGAGAGTGAAATTCAGTGAATACACGTAGTTTACAGAGATGCTGTATGAGAAACCAATGTGAGTTTGGAAAAATGCACAATATAAATCTATTCTAGTAGACCTCAACAATGGAATTATGATCAGTGGAAATGGCCATGACGTGTCTCCTTTAATGTCACAGTGAAGAAAGATAATTACTTTTAGCAAACAAGATAATATATATCTTAACATCTTTACCCCACATATATCCTAACAATATATCAATATATATCTGATTGGCTCAAGATTATGACAGTTTCAGAAGGTATCACAAAATAAAGCATACGGGAAAGATGAATTCACAATGCTTCTCTTTGTATCATATTTATAGTCGAAGCCACAAATTACTGTATCATGTCCCAGATGACGCATTTTTCAGTCCCTTAGTGGTTGCCATGAGACAAGGGGAATCTTAATTTGGTAGCAATAATGGTAAGGTAGCAGAAAACCTAAACGATTGAACTTTAATTCCCACTTTCACCATCAAATATAATTCTATAGATATAGAAGAAGAAGTATGGGAATAAATAGCTGAAGAGGATGATCAAAACATGTCTTTTTTTAACTCAGGGCAACGCTCTCATTTTCATGGTTTGCTACCTTGGGGTTTGGAAGGGTGCCCCAGGGAGAAATGTGTAGGGTGGCCCAGTGGAGACACAGAGGCAGAGAGGGAGACCACAGACACCCACCCTGCCCTGCAGCAAGGCGTGGGTTATATGCATCAGACTGTGTGCTATAGAGGGGTGTCACCATGTCTACAGGCAAAATATTGTTCACTCTTCCTCTCTTTCAGGGCTCAAAACTGTTTTTTCTGACTGGGTATTTTGAGTAAGATATGATGTGTTTTAATTGTGTGCATAACTGGCTTTTAATACTAGTTGAACATAACATTTTTACATTTGTATGTGTTTTTTTATATGTTTCTAGTTGTTGTGCTTTTCATCATGTTTTGAATTATTGTTTTATTATTTTACCCCCATTGTGTTATTTTATATTGTATGTATTCCCTGTACAGCACTTTGGTCAACTGAGGTTGTTTTAAATGTGCTATATGAATAAATAAAGATTGAGATTGAGATAACTGTCACTTTTAGAATAAATATCAGTAGAGCAAACATAGGATTTACAGGTTTGATTCCTTAATAGGCAAATTATATTATAACAGACATGAGTAATGTGTTTAAGTTATAAAGGGTAGGAGTGGTCAGAAATAGGTTTTATTTTTCCTTAAGATTTCTTGTCAGTTTATTGAATAATCATATTTGAATTTAGCAATCCCTTGTAATATGTATAATGATGATGAATGATTTAAGTACGGTCTCTTAGGTGATTAAAATGTACGTTTTGTTTTCCAACCTGAGGTCACCCATAAAAAGATATTCCTAAACACCTTAAGTGGCATAAGCTTAATGATCTGTGCTGTGTATGACTAATGATTCAACTTTGGATGAAGAATGAGAGTTCATTTTGGGAAAGTTGAAGGCTTTTTGAGGAAGATATGATATGTGTTAATTGTGTGCATAACTGTCACTTTTAGAATAAATATTAGCACAGCGAAAATAGGATTTACAGATAACGTTTCCCTAGGTAAATTATATTAGAACAGACATGAGTAATGTGTTTAGAGACTGTACAAAAGTTATAAGGGATAGGGGTGGTCAGAAAAGTATTTTTACTTTATTCTTATTAAGATTTCTTATCTGTTTATTGTAGAGAATAAGTGTTTTTTTCTTTCATATTTGAATTTAGCAGTCCCTTGTAATATGTATAATGATGATGAATGGTTTAAGTATGGTCCCTTGCGTGATTAAAATGTACTTTTTATTTTCCAACCTGAGGTCACCCATAAAATGATATTCCTAAACACCTTAAGTGGCATAAGCTTAATGATCTGTGCTGTGTATGACTAATGATTCAACTTTGGATGAAGAATGAGAGTTCATTTTGGGAAAGTTGAAGGCTTTTTGGCAGCCTTGTTTGTTTACGCCTGTTTTAATCAGTGATTTTCAGGTGGAGAGCTAAGTACTCGGCCCAAAGGGGTGTAGTTCTGGTCCTCCACCTGTTTTTTTTTTAACCAGGCAGCTTGTGTCTCGTTTCCAGGTCCAGCACCTTTCATCTATGGACCATTTGGATTTCTGGGAACAGAAACAAACAGACCTGCTGCAAAATCTAAATCTTGGGGCGGAAACTGCAATCTGGCAGTGTAATTGCTTCGTTGTCCCACACCCAATCATACAAATAAACATTATCCATATGGTGAACATTTTTTTAGCAGCACAAAAAGCCAGAAAACCAATAAGATTGTATCAAAGTCAATAAATCTTACTTTCACTAGGCCTAATTAAGATTTATTTGTGTTAACATCGTATTTCAGAGCATCCTGTCGCTGGTATTCAAAGAGGGGTATTTAGTCAGTACCACAGAAAAACCGCTTCATGGCCTGTCTCGTGTGAAACGGACAAAATGAAAGCTTTGATAACAGGGGGGACGAGTATTCTGCACCGCAGGGTCCCCGATAGTTCCATCTGTGAGACGGTGCCTCGTGATGTTTGACATCACTGATTACAGAGCATGTGTCACATTAAGTTACTGTTACTGTACCCTGGGAAAGTGGAGAATGTGGGATCATTCATAATTAGACATTTAGCGCCGATCCTCGCCACAGATGAACACACCCTTCACCACAACAGATAGGCCAGGGAGTTAAAAATGTCCCAACGCCCCCTGATATCAACCACAGGAGTCGAAAAGCGCCCTTCCTCTGCTATCTACGACTGAACTTACTATAACCTACAGAATAAAGGCCTGTGCGGGCATGACTTCAAATGCTAAGCCCAAAAAGTCATAATTTAATCTTCAAAACTGAAGCCACTTCAGCAGAAATCTTAAGTGATCTGTATTTTTGTGCAGAAAAAGGCCCGGAGCTATCATAAACTTATATATAGCAATCTAAGCTCCAATCAGAACTCAGACAAATTAGAGGTTCATTGTGTTTTAGCATAGAATTACAATTCTATTTCTACAGATCGATTATCTGGTAGCATTGAATGAATGATATTTCAGGGCTTTTCTTCTGGTCTTTCATGAACCCAAACTGCCACAGGGCACAGAAGAATGGAACGATTCTCCGCTTACGTGAAGCTGCACGACATCTCTGCACTTTGTGGTTTCATTCACCAACACATACCCATATTTTATGGTATTTCAGGAGTGCCCCGAGCATCACTTTGCATCTAAAAAAAATGAATGGAACAATCCCCAAAGAGCACAGTGTGTTCTCTATCCAAAAAGTACACAAGAAAAGCAAATATTTGTTCTTGAATTAAATGAATTTACGTCATACGTTCCTTCATTACTCCTCATTTTAGCTGTTAATTTGGTCCTAGTTGTGGGTGTTGACTGGTTTGAGGGACTTGTACTGCAGATGTGAAAAAAAGTTGTTTAACCCTCAGAGGTCTAAGAACTGTTTTGAAACATATTGTGAAGTCTCAAAAAGCTATGCAAAGTTTGATAGATAGAAGTAATGTCACTTGAGTCAGTCTCATTGGGGAACGACAAGTTTTATATTGAAAATAATCTGGGTATATGGAGTAAGAAAGAAGCTATCTGACCTCTGTAGCCTGTTCCTGATGTCAGCTGTTTGAAACTATTAGATAAACACACACCAGGGATGTATAAAGAGAACTAAGTACTACAGTAGCCGACCCGTGCAAACACGCTACAACGGCCCAAAACACTCACATTAGGAGAAACTTGCGTCCATTGTGCCTATAAAGCAAACACAAAACAGTTTTCTTTTATCCTGCAACACAGCTGATCCACTCGCTAACATAAAAGACAAATCTCTAGATTGGGTTTCTAACGCATCTTACAGCTTTTAAGACCTTATGGTTTAAATGAGGACTATAGGAGTGTTTGTACTAGAGTTGATTTTAGTCCAAAAATGATCTGCAGTTTGACAGATGTCTCTTTTACAGTGTATGGAGAAATAGTATGGTAGATGGTAAGGGAAAAAGTCATGGAAGTTGAACTGGAAGTTGTAATTCCACGCTTTGGCTACTACGGAAATTGGCTTCAAGCTCAGCCCGGTTCATAGGTTTTTATAACACACCTACATCTCAGTGTTTGGATGTGTTTTGCAGATTGTCTGTGGTTGAGTTGCATTGTGGGAAATGTGGGTGCCAAGTTTTGACAAGGAGTGAGAAAGAGTGGAAAAAAAACACCTCCGCTTCTGCTGCTGACTTTCTAAGAACTGTAAGATGGGGACCAATTAACCAAACCTTACAAGCTCCTGAACCAGCAACACAGTAAAAACTCTTCACACTGATTCATCAACACTAACTAAATTAGTATTTATTTTATACCGCTTTTTTAACTTAAGTAAAGGATCTCAATGCTTCTCTCACCGCTGTTTGTTCCTGCCTGCCACTGAGACACCAGATATTTCTATGTTTAGTGATGTGCTGAAAGATGTGTTTAGTCAGCTTTCAGCACATGTTCAAACCCTGTGGGTCCACAGCAGAGAATCAAAGAACAGTCATCACAGTGGCGACAGCACAGTGAATCACAGAGGCCTAAAAAAAGCTCTATCCATTGTCTAAACACCAAAACCAACTCCTAGCTATAGCACTGTGTATGCTTAAGATGTTGCTTAATAAAGCAACAGAACCATGGCAACAGCCATCATTATACGTGTGAGTAAACCAGAGCTAGTATGCCCATAAACACTGGGGGAAGTACATACAGTATGCATGCTGTGTTCAAATCCTAACGCAAAAACTGCTTTTAATATGATTTTCTACTCTTTATGCAAAATATTTTTGTAACAAATACATTAGTAAACTTGTATACTGTATATACTTGTATCCGTCTAATATCTGTCTAATATCTGTCATCTCAAACTCCCTATTATGGGAGACTTTTACATTTTGCTGCTCATATCTTTGCATAATGTATTGGGCAGTATAAACTGCATTTAGAAAGTATTCAGACCAGTTCCGACCACTTTTTGTCCCTCATCAAATAAAAAAACAGGACTTTCTTTTTGCTATGCTATTACCTCAGGTGACTCTCATTATTATTCATAATTTAAATTGGTTAAGCATGACTTGGAAAGGCATACATCTGTATACAAAAAGGACTAACAGCTGAACATGCATATCAGTGCAAAAACCAAACCATGAGATTGAAGAAACTGCCTGTAGAGCTCAGAGACAGGATTGTGTAGAGCTCAGAGACAGGATTGTGTAGAGGCATATGTCTGGGGTGGACTTTAAAAGAGGTTCCCAAGAGCACAGTGGGCTCCCTTCAGTGATTTGTTTTCTGTAATATTTAAACTTTTTTTGGCCTTGTCAAATCAGGACTTGATGGGAGAGGTGACTCGCCCCAGAGATGTGCGATAAGAGAGACAAACAACTCTCCCTAGCGAAATACACAAGCATATTTGGAGTTTCCAAAAAAAGTCTTAATACTTTCTGAATACACTGTTAATCACCATAAATAGTACATGATGGGGGGCTATGTACATGGCACTTGCCACAGATCATTTCAGACCAACTTAAATACAAATAGATACTTTTTCATTAAGCACATGAATCAAAAATCTTGATGTCTTTGTGGTTTGAAAAGGCTGAAAATACATTCCAGCTGTCTGTTTTGAGAACTTGTTTGACAAAGTGTGTGTGCGCACTTCTGTTTGACTGCACATACAGTACAAGTCTTTTTTTCTTATCCCCCCGGTGATTGCTGACATTTACAGTTTATTGCTGCATTTCATCACAGAGCAGAAAGCTTAAATTGTCTGGAGGAGCTCACCTCAGCTCTCCTGCTCTCTGCAAAGACAGATTTCCACAAGCTGAAGCTTATGATAAGCTCTCAGTTGATGTCAAACCGGGGCAGACTGACAGACGGAAAAAACTAGGCAGCTTTTTACTCCCAAAAACAGCTCCCCAGCTCATAATGTCAGGTTTTGGCACTTTTCCGACCTTTAATTTAGAGAGGGTGTTTCACAGTCACAAAACCTTGGAGAGATAATGGCTGGTGAAAGTATAGCTTACAGTTGCTGCAAGTGTACAGGCGTGGAATATAATTAGCTTAATTTCAATGAAGCAAACCACTTGTCTGTGCGGTATGGATGGGATCAAACTCTGCAATCAACAAAGGGGCTTCACGCTGTGTGCATAAAGTGAAAGTGAAGACCTTTAAAAATAAGAGTGAAAACATTAAACTAATCTCATTTAGCTTTTAAATCTCTTATTTCGCATCTGTTAGTAAATGCATGTAATTAACACAAACTTAACAACAGAGCAAAAGTAGAGGATAACACTCATTAGAAAAAACGTCAAACCTGACCACAATTGCATCTGTTTGAAATCCCTCATTAACCCTGACCTTAAGCTTGGGTCAACTAAAAGTCATGTTTAGTTTTATTATGTTATCTTGGGCCCTAATTGTAGCAGAAAAGTGATACCAAGATTAATAAAATGTGTTGTCACTCAAACGTCCTATGATTATTTTAGCTCTTGAGATGTAAGACTTTTTCTGTCAGACAAAAGTCTTATTTCTCTCAGATTTAGGTCACACATTTGTTGAATTTGTGTTAGTGAGCACTTCTTCTTTGCCAAGATAATCAGGGTGTGGTATATCAAGATGCTGAATTAAACAGCATGATTATTGCACAGCTGGACACTCTAAAATCGGCAGTTTTATCTTGAAATAAAAACATTTATTAGCATTTAATATATCTAGGTCTACAAAAATGCACTTGACTCATGCTGTGCAAAACATCTCAATTACAAAGAGTTGAACAAGTTGTTGATATTTCCTGTGGAATATTTGCCCGACCCTCTTCAATGGCAGTGCAAAGATGCTGGATTTTGTCAGGAACTGGAAGGGTGCTGAGGTGCACGCCAGTAGAGATCATCACAAACATGGTCTTTGGCAACATGTGTGGTGAGTAAGCAGGTCATGTAAGAAATGGGATGTTTTCAGCCTCTAGTAATTGTGTGTACAGATCCCTGCAACATGGGGCCAAGCATTGTAATGCTGCAACATGAGGTGATGTAGGTGGATGCACCGCATGATAATGGGACTCAGGATCTTGTTACTGGATAACTGAGAGTCTAAGAAAAAGAAAAAAAATGGTGAACATGATACATTTTTCCTGCTTAGCATGTTAGCATAGTAAATGTTAGTACGTGTTATGCCGTTAGCATTTAGCTCAAAGGACGACTTTTCTCAAATAGGCCTAACACAAGATGACGCAGGCTTAGTCTTTTGTTTTATAATGGAACACATTTTAGTGTCATGTGAACATTGTGAGCAGGCTTACCAAAGAATGGTAGTATGGGGCACTGAGGAACCCAATAAAAGTTGAAGGGGATCCAAATCAAGGTGCAGATGCACGCATCATTTTTATACATATTCTATTGCCATTCTAGGTTTTTTTGTGTGTGGTGATGTCACTTTGGCACCCTGAAGCAAGATGCATTGCTATTGATGTATCCACGTTAATCAGACTCAGGGACACTGACATGAGTGACCTCACAGTGTCCTGTAATCTACTAACTGTATTCACAAGGTTTATTTAATTTAAATAAAAGCAAAAACACATGTTTTTAAAATATTTTAAAAAGTGCTCTGGTGCTCCTTTTGGCTTCAATAAAACAAAAATAACGGGTATATCTGGTGTGTTGTAAAACTAACAATTAGTGGATATAGAAACAGATGGCTTTGCATAAAAAATTAAATGTTATTCACTCAGGCTACCAAAGTGGTTACGGCCTCCTGGAAATGGCTGGTTGGCCGACTGAATGAGATGCACACAGCAGCACCGTCTGTGACTGAGGTCTGTTTCCATCTTGGGAAGCATGTTTGATCAAATGTTCTGTCCCTTTGGGAGACAGCCACTTGAGAAAGCTGCTGCCATTTTAAAGCTCCTGCAGGAGTTTCCAGACACAGCCTCAGTCCACCTGTCTGTCTGGCACGAGACAGGGTTTCAAGCAGAGGCTACAACCACAGTTTTATTCAACCACGAGCTGTTGCAATCTGACCAGACCAACGTAAACACATCAGCCCCAGTATTAGGACTGTAAGGCTCTCTTCTTCTACCACAGGACCTCAGACTTCCACTTTTGGAGATTTTGTTTGAAATACAGAACTGCAAATAGCTGAGAAAAATAGCATTGGAGACTCTTCAAAGTCTTATATTTACTATTCGTAAGAAGTGGCAGTTCACCTTGTGCCATTCAGACTCGACTGGCCACCTCCAGCTCCAGGGAGACGTATACTTACATGCTTTAGATTGACTTTGAAAGTATATCCTATACCGTTGGAAAAATGGTATTTACAGTAGCAGCATTATCCAGGAAAAAGGAGATTTTAATACAGGAATTATAGAGATTAACAGAAGCTCTTTGTCAGGAAAGAGGGTCAGAAACCCAAAATAGTCATCAAGCCTGTCCTAAAAAGATCTTCCAGTAAGCTGTCATTGCAGTTAAACCTATACAGAGAGAGCTCTGGGAAGTGACATTATAATTATTGTGTTAAGGAGAAGGGAAAGTTTTACATGGGGATCAGTCTGGTGAACAGGTCTACAGCCGTGGTCATTTAAGACATCTGCAGTGTGCCCACATTACAGAGCACAGTGACTCACACTCTTTCTGTGTTTGAGACCACTGGACTCTGCAGACAGTGAAACAGGCTCTCTGCAGAGAAACTGTTGGATCATCACAATAACAAACTCCTTGTTCTGCTGTGCAACATTGGCCCTGCAGACCACCTGGGAGCATTTATTATCTTTGTCATTAAATGTTGATCAACTCCAGAATTTGAATCTATGCATTTTAAACACAGAAAGACAACTTCCAGACCCCCCAAGAAAATACTCTTACTGACTTCATATAATCACATTTCCATAGCTTTCATCTATGTAATGCAGCTGAGTGGTATACATCATTTAACAAAACCCAGACAGGATTCAGCCCATTAGACGCCTCCGCCTTACGACTGGATGTAAATGTAAAAAGCTAGAGAATCACGAATGTGCACATTTTCTGTACAACATCCTGGAGTTTGCTTCTAAAAATGAGGGAGTTTACAGCTCATTTCATATAAACGCAGGTCTAATAGCTCCTTTAAAGATGTGCTCAGTCATGACTTTTCTTTGTGAAAGAGATGTATATCACTTGTAATTTCACAGATTCTGCAGAACTGTGAACACAAACGTTCATTCAGTGCGGTCCTGCTACATTTCTGAGTAAACGTCCAGCCAGATTTAGCCTGAGAGCTTTGACACTTTGACTTCAGATTTGTTTTGTCTAAATGTCAGGGACAGACTCAGATGACCTGTGGTTAGACATGTTTAATGCTCCATGGTTTTTCTCTATGGTGGGTGTTCAAAAGATACACTGAAGGCAAAGAATACCCAGGACACATGCTGCATTGACACTTATCCAGGTCCACCATGTGAGGCTCTTTAAAACCTCACAACGCAAGTGTTTTGCATTCAGAATCCACCTTTTGGTGATTGCTTCAAAATATCCTGCCAAAAATGAAGTTTGGTTCTCTGAACCTCTTAAACAAACACAACATGATATCCATCTACCAACAATATAACCAGATGGACTGAAACTTCACTTTGTGCGTTCTCATCACATTTCATTCTGGGATTTTCTTGTGTCAGTGGATTACCAATAACAAACTCCAAAACATCTGCTTCGAACCACTCGTCTGTGTTTTTTTCTAAATGTCTTATGTATGAGCCAAACACATGTAGACTTTGTATCATTCTTTGTCACATCTGATTTTAATTGGCAAACCAACTGCATGTTATCTCGTTGTTATGCTGGCTTATGGCAAAGTTGGGACAAAAATAAAGGTTGTATGGCAATAAGGTGCTGCATCTTGATTTGTGTAGAGGTTATTGTGTGACTTGTTATTGGTTTGATTTATGTTCCAAATGCAGTTTGACCAATTGGTTAACATGTTTCTCCAACTAAAAGAATGCCAATTTTCAAGTCTCTGTAACAGGGAAGGTTCAGTGGGTTTTTAAAGCTTTCTTTGCTGTAAACAGCTGACAGCTAAGGCCAAAAACAATGAAATGAGAGCAAGGAGAGTAAACCAAAACAGTAAACCTGTGGGCCCGACAGCTAAACACTGAGCTGAAGTTGTTTCGTAAAGCAAAGGAGAACCCAACAGGGCGTCGTAAGTTCCCTGCTGCTAGCTGATAAAAAAACGACCGACAGAAGAATTTCAAACTTAAAAACAATATGATATAAATTACGTTTTATCCATTGCTAATGTCAGCTGCAGACCCTGCAACCCTTCAACGGATCAGCAGGTACAGTATAGCTGATGTTGTTAGTAGAGAGTAGACAGGATGACATTGTTTGTGTATGTTACATAATGTGGAATGATTCCCATTTAGACTCAGTAAGGTCCACTGTTCCTGGCTCCGGACAGAGCATCAGCCCACGTAGTGTCCATCAGCCAGCAAAACAAACTTCCAAACCACACCTGATCCAGACTGGACCCCGACATTGTTAGGGACATACTGTACGTTAAACTGCAGCTAACTTCCTGTGGTCATGTCTGTATACACAAACAGCATGAACAGAGATATGTTTAGCTCCAACACTTATTTTGAGGCAGACACAGCTGGAACAAAATACAGTGGAGAGAAACAACACTTGTTTTGTCTCTCCGCAAGTCATTATGGTGCAGCGCTAACTATCTGCTCCAGAAGGTGAGGTGACATTTGTGTTGTACAAACATTGTTTCTCGGATGTCACCCTGTGTCTAGGCATAGAAAGCGCCATTTCCCCCCGCACAACATGCAAAGTCAAATGTAATTATGAACTGACAAGTCAAATATAAATCCACCTCTGCCTGATGCAGTTTACTCTGCACTCAGAGAGCTGGGCGTTTCCATCCTCCCATCTTTCACAAAGACGTCACAGACAGGTTTTCTTAGCATGTGTTGTGAAATGGCTGACGCTGCTTGATACAGACAGTGAAACCTGGAATTTACGCAGGCTCGATGTAGCGGATTAGTCATTATCCTTAAATACAGGACTCCGCCACCTACACTTAAGCGCTGAAAATCCCATTAAGGTGGTTTTATTTAACTTTGATATCTTAAAATGATCCCACAATAAGCAGTTTGTCTTCTGTTTGACGGGGGTTGTGTGTTCCCCTTTGAAGAGATCATTCCAGAGAATGGTGGAAAGTTATCATGTCATGAATAAAAAGCAGAGATGGAAAACTAAACAAGAATAAAGACGATATCTGTATTGTTCTGACCTTTTTACCTCTGTAGTACATTGTGTCCACAAGTGCTGTTTTGCAGCACTGTGACCTCATAATCTGTCTGGCTGAGTAAGTCTAGCCAAATTACTTTTTGGATGCTGCAACTCAGAAACTCAGATTTTCTCAGCTAAAGAAAGACAAAAAATGTTGCTTCAAACCAGCAGCTGAGTCAGACCTTTCTCACAGTCGAAAATAAATCCACACGTACGTAAGTGTTGAAACAAGTTCCTGCTGTCAGAAGTGAGTGGGACCAAGATATCCAACTCCACAATTTTATGAGTTAACACAATAAAAAAGTAAGATTTGTCAACATTTAAGTAGTTGTTTGTTAAACCTTATGAATACATGCATGGTAATTGTGCTTCATATTTACACCTACATACAACCGTCGCTCTCTCATCCATCCCCCATACTTTCCTACATCTCTGGGGTTTCAAACGTGACCTCCGAGAGATCATCCCTCATCCCTAAGGTAACCACCACTGCCATTTCTCAGTTACTTTTACACTTCCGGCTCTTTTTGGGTGCATGTTTGTTTTCAGGACCCTGTAATTTCCCCACCAATCACTCACAAGGGCCCCCGTCAAGTCTGCCATTCATAAAGTTTAAAGTAGCTCTTAGTGGTCCGTGGAGTTTATTGAAACATTACATTTGTATCCCAGTCGTGATGGGGTATCTTTAGCCGTTGCTTGACTCACGTGCTCGGCCGGGTTCCCTTACATCAACCGCCAATTATGTTCTCCTCTTGGGTGTGGGTTGAGCCTCGGTCGGCATGGCGAAGAAACCAGAAACAGCAATTCCTAGGCAGTGGAGCGAACAAAAACAGACAAAATACGAGAATGTTCCTTTTAAACACTATTATCATTGCAAAGTACAAGCACAAACATCACAAACATTGCCAGTAAGAGCGCCCAGCAGTCTTCCCTGATGAATTTAGTTAAATGCACTGACTTTTATTAGCTGCGGACGAGGCCTTTACAACAAGCAGGACCTCACAATGCCAGATCCTGTCCTCTGCAGAGGTCAAAGAAAATCTGCCCTATCAGAACTTGTGAAGCTTATTTTTAAGATTCAATCTATTTCTGTAGAGGATGATAAAACAAAACCTGTTGTTATCCTTCTAAACAGGCACCAGTGGTTTCTATTTTACAAGCAATACCACAGTTTCCTAATCAAAAGTACATGTATTAGCATGGAAATATACTAAAAGTACCAAGTATGCATTATGCCAAATACCCATTTCAGAATAAAACATTACATGATTGCAGTTATGATGCATCCTAATTGGAACAGGTGAAGGTGGTGCAAGTTGTACTTACTTTATGTACTGTTGGCAGGGCTATGATGATCTGCTTATCTCTCAATATTATACTATTACAACACTTGGGAGCCGATATGATATCGATTGCAATTTTTAAGTATTCTGTATCAACAGTTTTTGCTGTATAAAATGTATATATATATATATATTAATTGTTTTCTCTATGGGAACATCATACAGTTCTAGAAAACTTTAGTTGGAAATATTTTTCTAATTGATACTATAAAATGGATATTTGTAGCATATGTGTAGTCCAAAAGTCAAATTTACTAGTCATTTTGAGAAAATAATGTGTTTGACTATATCTCAAGTTTTCTAACATCTATGGCATCTAACAGCTGTATTGTCTCAGGGTTAGGGTTGGAAATGACTTGAGGTTTGATACATTTATTAAAAAGTACAATATTTGCCTCTTAATTTATTGGTATGTATAAAGTAACATAAAATGTAAAGACTCCTCAAAGTTGAACTGAAATATAGTACTTAAGTAAATGTACTTAGTTACTTTCCACTTTAACAAAGAAATCACATAAAACTACATTTGAAATCTGTGATCCTGAAACAACAACTGTGCAGTGTTGAGTTCTTTCAGTGACTTTGGGTGTGTCATGTTCATGATAAGCCATTTTCTTATTTTTCCAAATGCTGTAAAAGGGTTTTATGTCAGATCAAGTATATGAAGTGACATGAAACTGTAAGCGTGTTTTACAGTGAGCGTCTGTCCACAATATAAGAGCACAGCGACGTCACCGCCTTAAGCTCGAAGGCTGTTAACCTAATTCCTAATGGTTATTACAATAAAGCCTGCCGACCACATCAAGCCGCTGGGGTGCGGTAATGACTTACGCAGAGAGAGAGAGAGCTCTGCATGCACACAGCCTTCAATTTTGCCACTATAAGAACAAGGACACAGAGTCTTTTGCAAATGTGTGCAGTGGCGTGTTTACCAAATAAAAGAATGTTGAAAAGGTGATAAACAACATCCAAATTACAATGTTAATTAAAGTCTTCCTCACGCCAAAGTATACTGGTTCCAAAGCTCAGCAAATGTTTCTGCCTCTTCTCAGGCGCACATGCAGATTGCTGATGGATGATTGTCCTCAGAACACTGGAATGAAAACTTAAAAGCTCTTCTGCAGTGGTTAAGTGTTTGAATAAACTGAAATTAACTTAAATTAAAACCGTATAAAATCCTAACTCCACCCTCTCTTGCTCTGTCATTTCATCTACATTTGACTACAACTGGCATAGCTGAGGTTCCTCTTGAAGAATAAGCATCCAGAGATTTTTTTAATAATTTAGTTTGCTAAAAGATGTCAAAACTAGTGGCACAGAGAAAGCATTTTGTGGCAGTAACTAGCTAGGAGGAAACCTCAGCTTTAGAAAATTACAAAAAAGGAAAAACCATGTGCAATAAAAAAAGATTATGGCTTTCATTTATGATATTGAAAACAAAAGTCATGCTCTTTGTGCTTGAATTGCATGTGAAGAACATTAAAAGTGAATTTTCTTTAACATCCCAGAGCCTCAGGTAGTCAGTCTGCACCTTTGCTTTGAGCTTTGGCTCCTGTCTCGGTTTTTTGCAGAATTTCAAACATTTGGAAATGAACATCACAAATTATGTTGTGTTTTATTTGACAGGAAAAGCAAACTTAAACAATGCTTGCCAAAAATGATTAAGTGCCATAAACCTATGAAGGTAGCACTTTGTAAAATTGCAGATAATTTGGTCTAATTGACAGAAAAAAAGGGGGTTCAAACAAGTTCCATGTGCTACAATATTTAATTATAGTCCTGGTGAAAGACGCCTGTCAGTCGCGTGTTGTACAAATGCCTCAAATAGAAACTTTGTGAAGGCCTCAATCAGGCAACATGCTATCACCATTTTTGCAAATACACACACGGTGTCAGCAATATATACTCACTGTATATACACTATAAGAACACAGGAAGGTTCCATAAATAGTCTTGTGTTCAGGAAGATTCTGGGATGGGACACAGAGTCGGCCCCCCTTCACATCATTTATGGCTACTTGTGTGTTTGAGAACATGTGATTATTTGGGTGTATACATTTCCTATGTGGCCAGGCTGAAATTGAGAAATTACAGTTGGAGGATCTCAAGTAAGCAAGGCAAGGTGGAGGGTGAGGGGGAGGATAATACTGGGGGATGAAGCGCTGATTGAGGAAATACAACATCATGACAGAAACTAGCTGTAATTGTAGGAATAGTCCTGAAACCTCTGATGATGTATACGAAATGAGAAGTCCAAAAATAACAATTGACCACAGGGCCATGGCCCCCTTCCCTGCTGCAGTATCACTCCATAGAGAGGTGCCGTACTACAGTAAAACCTGCCCTCTGGTGTCCAAACACCCACACTGCATATGAGGGCTGTTGCACACTGGGCTGCATTCACAAGACTGCTCAGAAACAAGACCAAATGTCTTTTCCATTTGCTCCTTATATAGTTTTATTAGCTGTTTTGAGGGTGAAACACTTACAAAAATACACAACTTAAGAAAAGTGTTCATCCTGAAATAGAGACTGAAATCAAGGCCACTCTGTCCATTCGCCACAATGACAAGCGGACCAAATAATACCCAGCATATGTACATAAATAGATATATCAGTCAAAGTCAAAGTCAACTTTATTGTCAATCTCAAAATATGTTTGTACACACAGAAAGATCGAAACCCTAACCCTAACCGTTTCCCACAGTCCCAAGGTATAACAAACACACATTAAAATACGAGAACACTCAATAATTGCAAAAAAAACACAAAATATCCGTTTACTTCAAGTAAGCAGGATATATATATATAAAAAAAGATGATGTAGCCTACATAGTGCAAATGAGAGTGCAAAAATGTCCATGCAGCGTAAAAGTGACTGGTGCTGGATTTGTTGTATCTGTGTGTGGGGGGGGTGAAGTGGAAAAACGATATATGTAAATGCCCCAAATGATACTTCAGGAGTAAACATAATAATTTTTTCTTCAACCTATGATGACTTAAATCTTTAGTATCTTTCATGGACAACCTTTCCGCACCATTTCCCTTGTTTACCTTATCATGGCAGACTTGGAGGTGCCCAGACAGTCAGGAAAGGTAAAGGCTCGTTTGTGGCAGCCGGCTGGACAAGATGTATATTTGCAGATGAGTCTGCTAGGGTATATTCTCAATGCAAGCTTTGTGAAGCCACACAGGTGCCACTCTAATCTGGTGCTGTTTTTGCATTTTGACTATTTTAAGAGGTTGTCATATTTAAACAGGACGTCCTATAAGCCCTCAGAAATATAAATAAATCCTGAATACAAAATGAAATGTGTAGAAACAGTAAATAAGTATATAAAGATTTAAAGATGATTTGTGTATTCTACCTTCAAAATGTGTGCTTTGTTGTTTTATGTGTTCTTTATTTATGTGATTCTTGTGCTTTGATTACTTTCTAGTTCAGAGGAAGACTGAAATAAGTGATAATCATGTGTCTGGATATTCAAGACATGGAGGCACCCTGATGTGACATGCCGGCTTTGGGCAGATCTGTCTTCTAATTACAGCCTAGCTCTGAGGAGGGAGGTGCTTGCACAGTGGGGGCCTTTTTTTTGTAATGATGCGAGGAGTAGATATAGTATAAATACTGACATCATTGTACTAGAGAGCAGCATATCCTCAGTTGTGCTCCTACTCTAAGGATATACAGCAGTACCAGCAGTTCTTCTGGTGCTGAATACATTGATTTTACCCCCATTGGATGCTGGTAAGTGTGTTTTCCCTTCTTCTCTAAACTGCTCTGTATCTGGAGAAGTGTTGTCATCTTTTAGGTTTTGACTAGGCCTTGAGTATGTCTCTATGGCATGGAAGCAGGTTCTGGCTGGCTTTGAGCATCATCTGGGTTTTTTAAAGAGCCCTTAAGGATGCTCTGCTCAGAACACAAACTCATTTGCACCATGTTACTCTTAGTTATCTTATCTTACTGGTGTCCATAGTGTTTCTGTAAAGATGTTTAGTCTGTGTACCTAGCTAAGAAAGTTGTAAAGATCTGTAAAATAACTCAAAACTAGATAGAAAGTTTGCTAACACTTTGTACCTTGAGAGTTTTGTGCTAAATGTTTCCTTTTCCCCCCCATGCAGATCATACTTTGCAAGATGGACATAAGAGTAGCAAGCATCTTCCTGCTCATGGTGGCTTTTGCAGCTGCCCATGGAGAACGCTATGTGGTGAAGAAATTGGTGAAGGCCGCCCCTCAGTACCAGCCCTACTCTGTGAAGAGCCAAGGTAAGAAAAACACAGTCTGCTGCTTTCTATAGCATATGTGTTTGACAATACACAATGCTAGCATTTCTCCTGATGTAGTATAGTTTGTCCCTCCAAAAGTTGCTTCTAAAGTGTGATGTTCTTCTCTAAAGTCAAAATGTACTCAAGCAACATTTCAAGACTTACCTGTAATCTTCAGCTTGTAAATGTGCATCTTAGTTGTAGAAAATAGGAGCAGCACAAACAGCCAAACAGATGCTGGCCACAGCCGGCTGCACTTTGCTTTGAAAAGTAAACTCCACCTTGCTCTGAAACTGCTCTGTGCTCTGATTGGATGCAGCAGTGCTCATGCCTCTCCAATCACAGCGCACATTCAGATCTAAGATTTGAATAACAAGGCTTATTTACTCAGTGCAGACCTTTGGGGTTTTCTGCTATAAGAAGTCATAGGATTAGATGCATGCATCTAACTGTGTGTGTTTTGAGGATTTCTATAGTTTTAATGCAGTTACACTATCACCATTTTTGAGTGAAATTACAGAATTTCTTATTTTTTGGAGACTGCCTTAGTTAACTCAGGTACAACATGTTCATTGATCAGCAATATATATGAATTACTTCCAGAGCATATATCCATGATACTACTGTTCAATACTTTAAGCCTGTGAGATAAAACAATGTTTCTCATTTTAGTCATTTTAGCTGTTGATGTTGAATGTTCATATGCTTTGAGACACTCATGCTAGTCAATGCACACTTCAGCTCATTTCAACCAAAACCTTATTTTGCTTTTCTAAAGATGATTTACATTTCAAGTATATTTAGAGATTTACTGCACATTACAAATCTTAATTATGGTGTGGCCTTGAATGCTGGCTATAAAATATGAAATGTTACTTTTGCGTGAATCAATATACTATTTTTATTTGACAAAGTAGCTGTTAGTGAATTATTTTTAGTTTGATACTAGCAATTACAGTTCAGTCACCCAGCAGTGTGGTTTGTTTGGGTGTGCCTTCCTCACACAGAAGTAGAAACATCTGTTTGGTTTTGCCAAACTGAGCTACAGTTAGCCGGGGAGAGAGCCTTTGATACTCAAACACATGTTACCACATTAAGGCAGCACATAAAAAAGGTTCCCTCTCATTTAAACCTCACTGTTTGACAAACAAGTCCCAATCTGTCCCTTAAAGCTAATAGTTAAATAACCAATTAACACATAATTTAAAACAAATTATAAAATGTTGCGAAGAAAGCAGAGGCAGATATCTACATTTACTATGAAGGATTTGCAAGTTTATAATTTATATAATAAACCGTATAAAACGGCACCAGCATATCAGAGACATGCAGTCAAACCTCTAAACTACAAGATGAACTAAAACAACAACCTAAAGGTTTTCTAGGAAGAAAAAAAAGCCTCTTTAAATATAATACTACTGAATATGGAACAAGATACTACTTATACTTCATACTCACACACACTCAGACCTGAGAGCTGGCCACTACATCCATGTTTCTGTACTTTTTGTCATTTCCCCCAGTTTTCTAAGATATTATTGTTCAAATGATGCACACACTATAGGCATATATTTCCAGAACAAAGTCATTAAAATAAGAGATTTTGAAATGTACTCTTAAAGTATTGTTTAGAGTTGTACCTGTAAGTCATTTTTTTTACTGTTCTTCTTTCTGTTGGTACTGATTATGGACTGTTTCATTATTCACAGTGGTGTCAGTGGCAGGTGAGCCTGGAGCCCCAGGTGAGCCCGGCCCTGAGGGACCTGAGGGACCTGCTGGCCCCCCAGGTGAGAGTGCTGTCGGTCTGCCTGGAGCCGAAGGACCTGGTGGAGCCCCTGGAGCTCCTGGTCGCTCCATTGCTGGCAAACCTGGTTCCCCAGGTGGATCTGGAAAACCTGGCAGCAACGGACTTCCTGGTGACAAGGGAGACACCGGAGCCGCTGGCGCTCAAGGACCAAGGGGAGGCGCTGGATCCTCCGGAAGCCCTGGACCTGCTGGCCTCTCTGCTACTGGCAAGCCTGGACCTTCAGGTCTTCCTGGACAAATGGGACCCAGAGGAGCGTCTGGTCTGAAAGGACATCCAGGTGTACCTGGCCTGCCAGGTTCTAAGGGTGATAGAGGGGTGGGAGTTCAAGGAGCTCAGGGTGAGACAGGGCTCGAAGGAGCTGTGGGCGCACCTGGACAACCAGGTGAGGCCGGTGTTGGAAAGCCAGGAAGAAATGGTATGGCAGGTGAGCCAGGAAAGTCAGGTAGCTCAGGTAGGGATGGTGCCGCAGGTCCCATGGGAGCACAGGGACCCAAGGGACACACTGGTGCCACAGGTGTAGGTATGCCAGGTAAATCAGGTGATAACGGTGCCCCAGGTATGCCTGGTGCAGGTGGCCCTAAAGGCCACCAGGGACCTGCTGGAGCAACTGGTGCCCCTGGAGTCCCCGGATATGGAAAGCCAGGATCTAATGGAGAGAAGGGAGAGAGGGGATTTACAGGTGCCAGCGGGTCCACAGGTGCCAAGGGTGAGAAAGGTCCATCAGGATATACTGGTGCTACTGGTGCCACTGGACCAATTGGTTCCGTTGGACCTCAGGGTGCAACTGGTTTCACAGGTGAGCATGGCGCTGTTGGCTCCAAAGGTGACACAGGTGTGACTGGAGCTCAGGGAATTAAGGGAAACAAGGGAGATCAGGGAGCACAGGGCTTTGCAGGCAAGCAGGGTTATCCAGGCGCAGCTGGTCCTCCTGGACCCAGAGGAGCCTCTGGACTCACAGGTGACAAAGGTCATACAGGTGGCCCAGGTACCCCAGGTTCTCCTGGTATTCCAGGCCCTGCTGGACCCAAAGGTCATCCCGGTCGTGCTGGTGAGTCGGGTGCCTCTGGTTCTGATGGTGCTTCAGGTGTCAGAGGACCTTCTGGTCCTCAGGGTCCTTCTGGTGCTTCTGGCCTTAAGGGACACCCAGGTCTGCCTGGTCCTTCTGGCCCTGCAGGTTTGTCTGCCAAGGGTGTCCCTGGACCCCAGGGTCCCCCTGGTATGCCCGGTGATAATGGTGTTGATGGAGAGGCTGGCCCTGCTGGTCCCGCTGGTGCTCCTGGTGCTCCTGGTGAGATTATGTTTGAGAAAGGCATGGGAATGGGTGAGATTATGGTCAAGTCCCCTATGTCTGCTTTCACTGCATCTCTGATCACCCCCTACCCTCCTTCTGGCAGCCCTATCAAGTTTGACCAGATTGTGTACAATGCTGAGAACCACTATGACCCTGAGTCTGGCATTTTCACTTGCACAGTTCCTGGAGTTTACTATTTCTCCTACAACATCCATGTTAATGGAGCTCATGCTCTGGTGGGTCTGTACAAGAACGGCCAGCCTGTTATGTTCTCTTATGATGAGTACAACAAGGGCTTCCTGGACCAGATGTCCGGTAGTGCTGTCCTCCTGCTCGATCAGCAAGACACAGTCTTCCTCCAGATCCCCGATGAGGAGGCCAATGGTGTGTTTGCCGCCGACAATGTGCACTGCTCTTTCTCTGGGTTCCTCATTGCCTCAACGTGATACGTTGATTTAGTAGTTGCCAAAATCCAACCAACTTAATTTGTGATCTATTTCTCAAACTAAAGTAAACTCCCTGTTAAAATGTTTCTCAACCAAACAGACAGGTAGTTCACCCTTCTTTGAGGAATAGTTGCATTTCAACTTGAAAACTACAAAAAAAATAGGTGCTTAGAAGAAGGAAAACTAATTTATGAAAACAGGTGATCAGGGATGGGGGGGAAGTAATCCACAAAGTTACCAGTGAGCTTCTGTAATGGAGACAGCATGTGAAATGGAGGTGTTATAAATGTGTTGTGTCCTGACTTTTATTTTTCCACTCTTTTCCTTTAATACTGGTGATACCTAATTTACTGTTTGTCTGTTTTTTCCTTTTTTGTACCTCCTAGTTTTGTTTGTGTGACCAAAAATCTTAAGTAAACAAATACTTTCTGTGTAACATGTTGACATGTAACTCTTATCCTTGTATGTGACTTGAATATTGTGAAATGGTAATGGTCAAATTGACCGTTATAAGGAAATATGTCACCAGAATACTGTCAGACAAACACAACTACCAGCAACATCGTTATATCCCTGAACATGCATTATGTCGTGTAAAGCATAATGACCTAAATAAAAGTTGTCTAAACCAATGTTTTGTCTCAGGAGCACTTTTTCAAATACTGGTTTATTTTCAGAACATTCTATAAACAACATATTTGGAAGTGGGCTACATATTAGATAATACCAAATATCCTGAATGGATCTCATACATTATAAACTGAATATTCTGTCGGAAAAATAATTCCAAGTAGATCCAGGCTCAAGGGAACCAGGTCATTCATCTGCAAAGAAAAGTTCACCTTCTGCCTAATGCATTGGGGTCAAAGGTCACCAAAAAGTAATTGCCCTTTAGGCTGGTACAGTAGGGGTTCAGTGTCTCGATCAAGAACACTTTAGCAGGGATGGATGTTTTCTACTCTGGAGAAAATGTGTCCAATTTAAGGCACAATGGCTTGTGTGCTTAATTTTCCATCTGGCTATCGCTTATGTTAGCACTAAAGTGCAAACTAAGATTAAATCGAGCCTATTAGCCTTCATGTACAGCCCTGGATTGGGTTAGGGTTCATATTATATTATAATTATAGGAATACAAATTATCTGGTTTCCAAATTCAATTGTTCCAAGTTCTGCATAAAATAATTACTGCCAAGATATAAAAGGAAAACAAAACAGTCAAAATAAACTTATAATGGATGCTAGCAGATTAGCTACTGTACATATCCACACACACTCAGCACAGCAATGTATAAGATATACTGAACTGTTAAACTCTCTCAGATGTAGCATCTAGATCCTTTATAAGTAAGTACAAATACAAACATACCAACTTTATCCAATGTTTCAGTAAATGTATTATAATCTGCAAGTATCATCAATAGAAATGCAGAATACACTCTTATTATTTTCATTACTGATGTTAGCACTTATAATGTTATATGCTTTCATGTTGCACTTTTGATTCCAGAAAAGGAAATAGCTTAATTGCAGGTGCATGTAGCCGAGGTCAAAGGTCTTATCATAGCTTAGACAATCAATCAATCAATCAATCAATGTTTATTTATATAGCCCAATATCACAAATGTTACATTTGTCTCAGTGGACTTCACAGTTTGTACAGAATATCAGTATGACAATACGACACCCTCTGTCCTTAGACCCTTACATCGTACAAGGAAAAACTTCCGGAGAAAATCCACAGTTTAAAGGGGGAAAATGGGAGAAACCTCAGGGAGAGCAACAGAGGAGGGATCCCTCTCCCAGGACGGACAGATGTGCAATAGATGCCGTGTGTAAATTGAAAAGATAATACATTTGCAACATAGGTAGTCCAAATGTTTGGAAATGCATGTGTCTATAATAAGAAGATGAATCCACGAGGATATCCATCCAGGACTTATGATCCAGGACCACAGCAGCAGGCACATCCACGACTCAAGACAACAGTTTAAACTGTAGCAAGACCTATGTTTTGTATGTGGAAACTGCGAAGTAACCAGTTATTTAATCTGTAAAATAAATGCAGATTCAAATGTTTTCCATTTGAAATGTAATGGAGTAGAAGTACGAAACATATAATAAAGAAATCTCTAAAATGCATTTAAACGAGAACGTCCCACCACTGGTCTGGTCCTGAAGCTAGAAGGATGAGTATCATAAAGTATCAATTTCTCCCTAACAATGGCTACTGGTTGCCTTCTTGCCAGCCAAGGTTTACAAAATCTACTCTACCGTGCAAGTCTGAATATGGGTGTGCTGAAAATATTTTGCATGTGGGATGAGGGACAGGGATGGTCCTCTGGCAGGGCAGCGGGTGTTTGATCTTCCCTATAGAGAGAGCGAGGCGGTGGTTAGGTGAGGGGCCCGAGGCACAGAAAAGAGAGGAAGCTGGTTGAAGGAAACCACTTGGGAGTGCCATCTGAGGGGACTGCCATTCAGAGATGGTCTGCGGTTACTGAGGTGGGACCGACAGGAGCACAGACGGAGCACTGCGTCTGCTCCACTCCACAAACCACACTCCAAATATATCTGTTGCACTCAAATGAATAATTTCACTTTGATATATTTTGTAACATGCTCACCTGCTGTATTAACTTGTACATATGTAAACTCTTGTTTTCCCATTTTCTTGAAATATCTAAGAAAAGAAGGGAGAACCTGAGGACAGAGTTGTGTGGCATGATGGGATACTGTGAGGCACAGGGAGGCCCAAAATGGGTAGCAAATCCCTCAACAACCTGACCAAAATATACACACAGACCAGGATGCAGAAATAGAAATATTATGTGTAAAACACACCCTTCTTGTGGCAGCCAAAGTTGCAGTACACTGGGTTATACTGGGTGCAAAGGAAATAGATGGTTTGAAAATGAGTGTGGCACAGATGTGGGTGTCTAAAAACACCCTGGGGTTTGCCGTTTCTACTCTTGAAAAGATTCTGATCTTTTATGGTGTTTGCTTGAGGCAATTTCAACATGTCAATGAAAGGCGCATGCATCACTTAGGTATGTGCTAAAGTTGTAGATACAAACAATTGTAGACACCATAAAAAATGTTTGTTTCCAACACTATCATTTACATTGCAAAGCCAGCAGTTTACATAACTTACCTCAAGTCTTATCACATAATTATGCAGTGGCTGTTCCCAAGAAAGCCAGTCATTTCCTAAAAATACTGGAGGGCAGCAAAACATCTTAATTTGTCTCCTCGCAAATTAGTTTAGAGAAAGCATGTTTATTTTGCGATGCTCACATTCTTGGATTTCTAAAGTTATAAATCATGTGCTATTTTGTCATTCTTATTGCTCGATTAAATCT
The DNA here is from genome assembly GCF_902827165.1 of Trematomus bernacchii. Classification (NCBI taxonomy): domain Eukaryota; kingdom Metazoa; phylum Chordata; class Actinopteri; order Perciformes; family Nototheniidae; genus Trematomus; species Trematomus bernacchii. The sequence continues at coordinate 3,475,256 of NW_022987313.1, read as the reverse complement.
CTGGAATTCTTCTGAAGTCAATTTCATCTTGTTAAATTGTATAATATAGAATAATTTGAAGGCCTGTTATCCTTACAAGAGACTGCAGTATTGTCAATGTCATTAATGTAATACAGCCTGCTGAAGAATTTAAATGTTCTGACAATTTGACATTTTATGCCAAGTATTTTGAGGCACTCTATTCTCCATACAATGATTGAAACACCTGAAATTCCTATAAGGCTCCACACGAGGGTGCTGTAACGCAAATAATTGGAGTGTGCTCAGTAAGTCACACAACACAAAACTGAAATATGAAACCTACTCGGTTACAAAATCAATAAACGGATTATAACCCTGATAAATAAATTAGCTTAGTGGAGCTAAATGTCTTTATTCTTCATTAGTGCTGACAACTATAATCAGTTTAGGCAATGTTGCATTCCATATTGAATATGGTGATGCCTCATTATATACAAAATAAATTATGCCATATAAAAATTGCACCCAAACCCCTATGAGTGTGCTTTGTAGTGTAGAAATTAAGTGGTGTTGAAGTCATTACAGCTTGACGCAAATTTTGCTTAAAACATCTCCCAATTTTATTCAATCTTACAAATGGTGAAAAACAAGAAAAACTTCATTTACAATGGGTAATCTGTTAAAAACTTCAGTCATTTAGGTACATCTCAGTCATAAAACCAGTAATATCAAAGTCTATACAACGTGCATTACTACAGAGTTCTGAAATGGTGGTATCTAATGGAAAGTGATGAGCATCTATTGTTTTGACAGTTAACTATATCTACTTAATTCAGGAATGGTTGTGTCCACAGGAGCGTCGCATTTCTAAGAGTTGTAAACAACTGTGCACTGCAAAGACAACATTTAAGACTTGGTTTAGGACTTTCCCTTTAAATATCACAATGTGTCAAATCTTGCAGACACAGCTTTAGCTGCTACATCCAATTGCCCAGCACCAAATACTTTGATAAAATATGTCAAATTCAGCAACGTGTCAACAAAGTCATGGTTTCATGTAGAGAAAAAAACATTCACACCCACATTCGCACTTTCACACACGGCCAACATCACACATGCAAGCACCAATGAGCAGTGAGGAAGCAGCACACTCCAGTACACCTCCTGTTCATCACTGCCAAGGACCTTGCAGTCATTATGGATGAGATGGTTGCAGAATAGTAAACAAACACCAAAAAAAATGAACAAAAAAATCCCTGGTTTTAGACAAGTCCTCGCATTCCTTCAGACGGGCTCCTTCATTCCGGTGTCTGGCTCAGTAGGATTACTCAGCAGCGGCCTCTGGACTGGCTGCCGTCTCTGGCTCAGCGGGTGAAGCCTCCGCCGGTTTCTCCTCTGCTGCAGGTTCTTCTGCCTTCACCTCCTCAGCTTTCGGCTCCTCAGCTGCAGCCTCCTTGGCTCCCTCCTCAGCTGCAGCCTCGGCTGGTTTGGCCTCCTCAGCGGCTGCCTCCTCAGATGCCGCCTTCTCTCCTTCGGCTGGTTCGGCTGCTGCGGCTTCTTCCTCTGTTGCCTCCTCAGACTCTTTCTTGGTCTTCTTGAATGAGAAGCCGCTGAGCTTGAAGGAGGGTTTCTTGAAGGAGAAACGCTTTTTCTTCTGCTTGCCATCCTCGCTGGACGGAGTGCCTTCCTCCGGCTTGGCAGAAGCCTCTCCGTTTGTGGCGGCAGGCTCCTTCTCGCCGTTGGCCTCTGCAACTTCTACTTTCTCGCCATTCTCTTCTTTTGGCGCCTCCTCAGTGGGAGTGCTGCCGTTGGCCTGAACATCAGCTTTGTTGGCCTCCTCTGTAGCTGGAGAGGTATCCCCATTGGTCTTGGCGTGGCCATTCTCCTGGAAGGAAAGAGAATGAAACTGTCATTTGTGAACCTTTCCATGTTATTTAAGGAAAAGGGAGTTTGTTCATCTGTAATCATGCATCTTAGGCCAATTCTGGCCTACATAAGAGAATGTGTGTGCAAGAATACCCCCTGCAAAATCTGGCATGATGTGGAATTTAATCAAATGCAAGGACTAACCAATAGGAAAAAGCCCTAAAACTGCAGTAACATCTGTTACTAGGAGAGTGACGACAGACCTGTGGTTTTCAGCAGTAGGCTAGTCTGCTAGACTGCAGTACCGCCGGCTCCCGCCAGGTGGTGTTCAGTGTGGAGACACAGGATACAATATAGGAATTTTGTGACTTTAAGCCTTATTTTAATGACCTTTTTAATAAACCATTGTGTGTTATTTTATTTGAGATATATTCCCACCGTTCAACTCGGTGTTTTTTCAAACAATTGGTTGATTTACAGGGTAGTGTTGGCACAAAAACGTGGCTCCTTTCTTGAATCTGGCAACAAAGGCGTGGTATCGTTTTTTAAAATGGCCATGCCACAGTGAGAGCGCCCACAAACCCCCGCTGCACACATTTCAACCAAAAGAATACCAAAACAGCCGCAATGTTTCAGAAACCAAAGCCCCGTCGAAATGATTGTGATAAATCAAAAATGTCAATTTCGACCTGGTGAAATAAACACTCAACAAATTAGATGTGCGGCCTGATATATATATATATATAAAAAAATGAATTAAATAATATGCCTGTATGAATTTTAAGCAGTTCAAACAGAAAATGCATCAATTTTAATCAACGTTGCGTTAAAAAGCACATGATTTTGTAACAATGCTTTCGCCGGTGGAAATGGATACATGTGGCCACTTTCCCTGAATGCCGGTGAGCGTGGGGATGCGCTACAGGGAACATGGAGCACGCCATTGACGCAACACATTGTTAAAACCAGATACAATTCCGACGGAGCAATTAAGACTTAAATAATTAAATTATATACCTGTCCGTTCGTCTTTGCTGCAACGGCTGCACCTTCTGCTGGCTTTTCCACCGCAGCTTCCTCTTTTCCAGCGGTTTTGGAGATTTGTGCTCCCATGCTTTTGGTGCAACAAAGGAACCCAACCGATCAAATGAATGAACAAAGACCGCAAGCTTCCTCCCCAAAGATTCAAGTCAAGCGCCGGCAACTCCTTCTACAACCGAGACCGGTGGATCAGCCCGAAACCGAAGTGACCGCAGAGGGACGAGAGAGAACCTGCAAGAATTGTGGCAAAGATGCAAAAGAAACGGGAATTCTTTCAATTTTTTCTCGAGCGGAGTTTGTAAATGGAGAAATTGGCCCCACCGCAAATGAGATGCGGAGTACAACGCCCAAGTCCACTGATGAATGGGCACTGGGGCTATGACGACAAAGCCAGCCCGTCTCCACCAATCACAAGTCCGGGATCCAACGAGTGGAGGGGGGTCATGGAGTGGGGGCCATGGACAATAGGAGACACAACAACATGGCCAACAACTTGCTCTTATATTCACTTTCTGGTGCAGAAACTTGATTTTATATGACTGAAATAACGACTGAGATTTCATGAAGCTTTACACTATCAACATATTCAACTGTAGGCTGGTTTCAAGGAGGTGATATCTCCTAAATAGTGGATAATCCCATACTATAATTAACAATAATGGTTACATAAAACACATAAAAAGGCCAACATGTGTATGCTTTACATGTATATGACATTCAATTTCTGTATTAAGAAATATTTAGTCTTCCCTGTAGCACAATTTCTGGCCATTCTTGTATTTCATTATACAGCAGGTTTCATCTAAGAGCAATTGCCTTAAAAAAATAATATATATGTGTACATTTACATTAATATACAGTACAATATGCAATGATATATCATAAAACATTATTTGATGTTTAGCAGATAAAAAAATACATGTAGAGTTAAATGTATTACTTGTGCTGAAACAAATAATATGGAAGAAGTTGTTTGTCCCAACTGAAGACATGCGAGTGCAAAAACAACAGCATGTTTCTGAGAAAGCACAGCTCAGCTGGTCTCATGTCATATCATTACGCACCCTCCTGACATATGCCTCGCTCGATAGACAGACGTGCCCTGTAACTATAAGCCCCTGTGCCCACAACTTCCCTCGTCCCTCTTCTTGCATAATAGCGTCTTGTCTGCTGGTTGCAGCTGGAGCATCCCAGTGACCCAGATATAATGAGAGTTTATGGCCCTCTTCTCCAGCAGCCTGCAGTGCTCTGACTTCACCACCAGCCACAAGTCTCCTCTCTGCCATCACTGCATGACCCACATCTCCATGGTTACCAGTCCAAAATGGCTCCAAGGAAGAGGCTGCATGTCGAGGGCTTTTAGCGACCATGACTCCTGTTTTTTGGAGAAGTAGGGTGAGAGTGAGTTCAAAACAGTGCAGACAACAGTTTGAGGATTAGGGTGACTTCTTTCACCCGCCCTCATCAAGCTAACTAGGCCACGCTCATTGTTGTGATCTTCTGATTACATGCAAAGCTGTAATTATTATGCTGAGCTGCCATGAATATGTAAACCAGGGGACAAAGCCAGCAGGGCACGAAGCACCATGCAGGCCAGACATTCAGACATAAAGACTTCACCTGTCAGGAAGATACTGTACAGCATCAGGATCTTAAAGCACAGCCTGTGTGTGTTCAGTGTGTGTGAAATGAAACAAAGGCACAAATCCACACAACATCTTAAACATGCGAAAGGTATTCATTACACTTCTCACTTTCCTGCCTTTTAGTTTCTTCGGGTGCCAAAAACACCCACTACACAGTTTTTTTATTATAAGGCTCTACCAAACAGTTGAGTCCAATCAACTGTATATAACGTTAGGAAAATAAACTGTGTCCATTTAAAGTAAATGTACATTTTTAACAACATGCATTTCTTTTTTACACTACAGTGAAACAAAAATATATAAATCATCTGTTTATTTGTCAATATCAATAGAAAGTTTAAAGATATGACATAAACATCAAAAACTTTAAAAAGAGAATCCACAGAGTGATTTTTTAAAGTTGAGTAAACTGTATAGTACCACAAAAGCTAAAACACACAAAGTTTCCATAACATGTCCCTCAACCAAAGACCAAACTTTTGAAAGTAAAAGTGAAAAAAACTACTTTATTTTATCAAGTTTTTATGTTGTATATCACTATAAGTGTATTGTCTCATTTTTCACTACTTTCTGACAGACTACAAAAAGAGCCACATGCTTTTTCTGTCAGCTAAATAAGTGCATGTTTGGTTTATTGAAGCCTGATCAGTGTTGAAACCGCTTCAAAACTGGAAGTATGTTAAAGGTAGGGTAGGTAAGAATGGAGAAACCAGCTCGAGTAAGCTAGAATTTGAAAGTACAGAGACACACACGAACGTGCACATGACCAATGAGGGCACGAGATAAGTTTGTGCACGAGATGGAAGGCTGACAGGCCGGCAGGCCATCCAGTTATCTGCCGCGGGCCGAGGCAGATAATTGGACTAGCTTTTTACAGCGCCACGGCTTCCACAGATGAAATATTTGTATATATTTATTGTCAAAGCATTTAATTGATTCATTGCTATCGGGATGTTAAGAGCATTCCATGGAATATAACAAAAAGTGTTTCTGAAGTGAATTACCTACCCTACCTTTAAGTTATCGGGGGTCAGAGGTCAGCAGTGTGCTTCATAATCACATTCTTGAACAGATTTACATTTAGTTTGTATAGTATCCAAAACATTATAATATGGATTAGGATTTGTTTTCCATTTTCTTTTGCAAGACATGTTGTATTTGCACCTAAATCTCTTTCTGAGGGGTTCAATATTGCTGATAAAATATAAATACAGGTGACACAGTTTTCTTATTTCAAGCAGGTTCCAACAAAAAACAACAACATGATATTGAACTCATGAGCTTCCCTACAGGCACAGAGGAATATTACCTGTTAAGGATTTTAGTTTGAATACAACTAATTCACGAAGGCTTGACCCAAAGATTTATGAAAAAGGGTTTTGGTTCCTATTTAAAAAAATGTAAGACTTATTAGTGTTTTATTATCTGTATGCTGATCTGTGTGTTTCTTATTCCCATTTAAATACTTTCACTGAGAGTATGAAGAAGGCTCAAATCTCAATTTGCTCATCATGCTTTGTTATTTAGTCTTCTGAAAAACGAAGGGGCGTCCCACTATGCATTGTAATTTGTTATTGGAGGAGAGCGCTGTCAATCACAGCCCTTTTGCTGCGTGGATCCGCATCAGCTGCACGCAATCACACGACGTCAAGACGTCAAGAGATAAACCGGAAAACAAAGCACTATTTGCAGATCAAAATAAAAGCACGGAACTAAGTCATTTAAAAATCATATACCGGTCTTTCTTGACATAATGATGCTCATGCAGGATCAGATAAGTTATAATCATGTGAATTCATGTTTGTTTGACACTCTGTATTGTTGTTTTCACATTACAATGACATTAGAACAACAGCTTTATTTTGAAAGGACAAACCCAGCAGCGGTGCATTTTATTGTTGTGAACTTGACTGTTCGCCTTCGTCATCATCTGTACGCACGGCGGCGACAGCAGCTCCTGAATCGGGCAGGGAGGACCGCGATTCTCTCTCAATGCGAAGGAAAAACACTCACAGAGAGTAGAAAAATATCTGCGAACTCCCGCACGAAAGTCCCTCTGGAAACTCCGATGGATTAATCTGATTTTCTGCGGTAAGCACGCCTTTGTTTTTTATCTTTCTGTGTAGAATTTCAATTGGTGCACCCGCCTCGTCCCCTATTTTGCGCTGTGGACTGCGAGATGAATTCATCTCGGTGAAAGAGAGAGCAGAGGAGATAAATGACACATTGTGGGTCGCTGCAATACTGCCAGTATTCCGTCTAGTCGTCCTGCAGATAAACGTGCATATATTTGACGGGAAGCGTTGCCTTTAGAGGGGGTAAAAACACAGAGAGAGGTGGTGGTCTCGTAATTGTGGATGATGTTTTGCAGTGCTGTGATTGTGGAGAGGGGGCTCTGTGTTGCAGCAGGGATGGATGCGCTGCAGAGCATAGCTGACCACTGAGGCCATTCACACTCACGATGAACGCCACAATGGCCTCCAGACAGCCTCCTATTGATTCACCCCAAAATAATTGTGCTATGATTAAAGCTAATTGCATTGCCGCGCTGTTGAATATCCAATTAAAGCTGTCCTAATCGGGTTATCTGATGTGTCTGGAGGTGCAGCCATCCATCTTGTTGGCAAACACCAGGGCTGGTGTACACAGTGTGTAGCTGGGGGCTAAAGCCTCGGTTCTATCCATGTGCAATAAGTTAGCTGTGTGTGGGTCTGCAGCCTGAAGCTTTCAGTATCCAGCCTGTCATTGGTCCATGAATGAATACACAACTGTCGTGCGTGATGTGTATGAATTTTGAATGAAAGGAGTTGCATATTATGGTTCATGGACCATATACTCCCCTTCAGGCCCTCTCTGTCCATACAGTTTAGCCTACTTATGAGGCACACTGGAGTATAAGCCACTAATTGTGACTGATTTTAGGTTGAAATGAAGTATGTCCCCACAAAGGCGTTTCATTTGACCCAGTAAGGGGTTAATTAATTGCTTGGTTAAAGCAAAATGTATTCATTAACAACATATCAAGTAGTTGTATGACTGTCTATCTATAGGTCAACAAATGTCACACACACAACAGCCACAGCAGCTAATGCTGATTTTCAGTTGAAGCTGCAACAGTTAGTTTAATTATCAATTAGATGATGAACATTAATCAATTGGGCACCTGTTTGATAATGGAGGAATTATTTAAGAAATGTGCTTTTCAAAAGTGACTGTGTTCTTGATTTGTGATATTTTGCACTATTAATCAGAAAATGCAACCCATTTGAAGACATCACCTCAAAAAAATCTTATTGGCAGATTCATTGTTACCCGTATTTACTTCGGTTTGTGTGTTTGTCAGCACGTATTTTGGGAAAACAACTGGACCAATTGAATGAAAATTGGTTGGAAGCGCATACTGTAGCATCTATAAGAAAAGAAACCATTAAGATATAGGTAAATAAAAAGTCTATAAGATAAGTGTTTCATTTGAAAAACTCCCAAAATAGATACTAGTAACACTGTTTTTTACAAACTGATTGAATCAGCTATTTACAGCACTCTTACACCTTCTGGCTCGTCCTCAGTTATCTTTTTTTAAATGCAAGTGTTATTCAGAAAACTTCTAACCTCCATTTCTGTAGACCCACCACATCAATATTTCCAGTGTATTCTTACACCAACCATTGCCCTTCACTGGCACCAGATCTGGAAAAAAACGTTTTAAACCCCCCAGTTCAGACTGACAGGCAGAAGCAGCAAGAATCTGCTCCTGTTTCTGGAAAAAGAGAAAAGTTCATGTTATTCTAATTTGCCCTTATCTCATTTGGTAAATATTCATCAACCAGTCACCAATCTCAATGACTGAATGGGTCTTTACAATGTGCTCAGTGATTTAACAACATGACTCAACATACTCAAATGTGAACATTGTGACACCAAAACACAGTCAAGGCTTAAACCCACGCGTACGTACTGTATGAAGCTCAGCTGTGGGTTTTATAACCACCTCTGTTCATTCAGTATGAGAAGAATGCTTTGAAAGCCTCAACACTGCATGTTATTGTGCTGATAATCTTGTAGCAGGGTGAAATGTGGCCATTGTCTTGTTGTTGATATACTGAATGAACTCAGTTGTCTTACACAAGCAAATGTTGTAACTAGTCCAGCAAACACAGGAGAGTTTTATACGCATTCAAATGTCACACAATTATCTTCTTTTACGTCAATTCTTTGTTGAATGAACAGAAAGTAGATTTTTAGGAGATGAATAAGGTCGTTGCGAGCGTGGCTTCAGTAGGAGGGCTGTGGGAGGGTTGACCTTGTTTTGTGTCATGAGTGTAAAGGGACCCCACATTTCAAATTAAACAGAGCTGTCTTGTTAGAGGCTGGGCTGAATTGCAAAATGATTGTATTCTGGAGAGATTTGCACATTCATGAGGTTAAATAATGACGGCATTCTAAGATGTAGGGAACATTTGAGCTTAATTTGTAAGTCAAATTTCCAACTGTTGTTTTTCAATTTTTGAGCTGAGAGCATGTACCTATTGTTTTGAATCTTTTCAGTTGTTTTTCAAGCAAAGTGATGACATTTTCGCTGTTCTAGCTTCTAAACAAATATGAGAATAAGCTGTTTTTCTTTATGATATTTTATGGGATTTGAGCTGGTATTCAAATAAAACAATTAGTTTTTTGAAATGAGAAATGGCCATTTAAAAAAAACAATATTTTAAAGACAAAACGATTAATTAATCAAGCTTGAAAAAGGTGGATTTGATTTCGGATCACCAAAGGACACATTTGTTTTTTACAGCATGTATAATAAACAACCCAAAAAGGTTGGGAAATGATGTTGAACCATTCAAATAATTCATTGAAAAATGTTGCTGATTTTTGGCTGTTGACAACTAAGGGGTTGACTACCTAATCTCTACAATAAATCAACACCAGTGCCCGTTATTACATTTTCAGTCCTGACATGCATTGTCTTTTCAGGCCAGCGCATATGTCTGTTTCTCCGGCCTGTCTGTCTATCTCCTGTGTCATTCATCAGTCACGCTGTGTGACCCTGACATGTCTGTCCTTTTAATTTCACATATTGATCTCTCAGCCTTACTATAAATGGCCTAGTATCTCATTATGGCTCCCAGCTCCTCTGTTTTTACTACAGATGATTAACACAGCATAAAAAACAGTCAGAAAATGTAAATCCAGTTGATCCCATCAGCTTTGACTGATGCACTGATTTGTACTGGCCCTATCCAGTTCATTTCTGTTCAGAAAACAATTTGTACCTTAATTTAAGAAATAAAAAGTCACTTCCTGATGTGAAGGAATCTTGTCTTGACAGTTTTGAGATATGGCTGGACATTAAAGTCATATTTCAGACTACATCTTGAGCCAATCAAGAGGAGGACTTTAAATTTGATAGCTCTGTCCGTCTCGTGTTAAAGTCAAGTCCTCCCACTCTTCCACGTCTCTGCCTTTTTGCCAATAACTGTTACAACACACCACATAGCTACGATCCTGTCCCCACTGGAGCTTTCTTATCATGGCAGTGTGGTCCTCTCAGAGGCAAGCTGTTCATTTGGGTCTGAAAATAGCGTTACGAGCGTTCTTGCAGGGTGAGGTGGTCATGCTATACCCAAGCCGTGCCACGGAAAGGAACAAACCCCGCGGCAGTGATGCCATCATCTGCTTTTTTGGGGGGGAGAAAGTTGAGCCGCAGGTCAGGCGTGGAGCAGTCTAGTATGTGTTTAGTGTCCCTGAAACGCACCTAAAATCACTACGTTGCAGAGCTTTGTCTTGACATTTTGATATGATCCATAGTGCCTTTTCATGCGTGTAATTGAATAACAGAGAGTGGTCGTCCTTTGGATCTGAAAGTCAGTGATGAATGCTTCTGAAACTCTTATGTTATTTTGAAAATGTGATACATCTGCCTGTTGCTCTCAAGCTAAACTTGATATATATCGTTTGTTGTGTCCAAAGATTTTTATAAAGCTCTCATCGAGCAACTTCAACTCAACGTACACACAGATGTCCATGTGCAAAAGTTTACTACACAAAAAACAAAATACTACAAAGGGAACATATGTATAAACAATACAAGATGGCCTAGATTCTATGCAGCAGAATAGTTACAGACATGTTAAAGCTACAGTCTTTTTACTTCAAGAGCAGGAGGAATTTTATAATCCCTGAAGGCAGCACGGCGACGTGAGATCTCCCCTCATTTACTCTGATCCCTCCAGGAGTGGATGCGGTGCTATTTTCATTTCAATCACTCCAGTTAAAGTGAAAATCCACCAGAAAGCAGACCCGTGGTGTCGCAGTCACTCCAGTTAATATGTCCATGCTTGTGCAATTCTCCACCAAAGCTGTCACAGATTTTAATAAGTTACTAACCCTGTTTTCATCGGCTGGTCAGCACTAGATGTCTGTGGGTTAGTTTTTGCAATATCTCCTTGACTTATTGATATATAGTTTGACAGCTTGTCACATTGACGATATGACAGGCTTCACCTTTTCATTTCTACTGTTTTCCGAGAGCCTTTCCCCTTAATGAAAATTGTAGGCTTAACATTTGTTTTAAGGTGGATCTATACTTTTAATATACCTGCTGCACCGTAGAGAGCTGTTGCGGTAAATACCAGAAGATGGAAGAAGTGAAAGAAGATTATTTGTTATTTTAAGGATTACGAGAGAATCAGCTCCTTCTTCTATTTGAGTCTTTGGTCCCACAGCTTTGGTCTCTGGGCTCATACTGTAATGCTACTGCTGGGCTGGTTTCTTCTTCTGGGTATTTATGGGGTTTCATTGGCAGTAATGAATCACAATGATTTTCCTCCTCTCTGCGGTGGCTCCATTCTTCTGTTAGTTAAGTAGTATGGAGAAAATATAGGACTGGAGAAATTAAAGAGTCTTTCTGTGCACAGGAGGAGAATTCTGTATTTGGGACGCATGGTGGTTATTTCTGTGATTTTTACTTGCATTACTGTGCGTGCCTGTGAGCAGGAGGAAACACTATTTCTTATTGCTGTGGCAGCGATCATCAAGACTAAGGATAACAAAGCATCATGGACTTTTTGACATGACAAATGTGAGCACACCCTTTTTTATTTTCCCTTTGTCTTAAATATGAGTTGCTTGCTTGAAAAAGTGAAATACTCGTGCAGGATGTAAGTCTTCAACAACACTTAACTTTGCCTGTTGCAGTGCTGGCTCTGTGAAGCAAGTGACACATCTGTTTGCACTTTTTTCTGAAGTTGGCATTTGGGTTTCTGGCTTGTAAAAAGGCCCGAAGGAATCCAGTCATATATATTTTGTAGCTTAAGCTCTGGTGTCCTTCAGGACATGCCTCCTACTCCAGCTCATTTGGGCTTCAAACTGCAGTATAGTCTCCTAAAAGAAAGATAGTGTTTATACATTTTATTGGTTTGCAACACTGTCAATGTTTGGTGCACAAAATGTCAGCAGTCAGCTAACATTTGTCCAAAGTTACATCTTGAAATGCCTTGTTGTCCAAAACGGAACATATTTAGTTCAATCTCAAAGAAAACCAGGGAATTCACACAATTTAAGTGCCAAACAACATAATAATGCTCAAAATAACTGTCTTGTCTTTCTTTCTTTTAATTGATGAATTGATTCATCTCTTAATCTTCAATAATGAGATGCAAAGAGATTCTTCTAGCTGAAACGGTTTCCTCCAAAATCATCTTTACTCTGTGTGTGATGCTGCTGCTGGGTATTGTTGTATAACATATTTGGCATTTTCACTTGTCCAAAACCTACTATTTTGTCCCTATCATTGGCAAAAACCTTTTTCAAAAGATGATTCTTCTTCTTGTTGTATAAATCCCTCTTGGCAGAACAGAGACACCACCTGTGAGTCAACTAGCTCTTCTGTTAATGTGGATCTGAATCTTTTAGCTGAGGTCAAAAGCTTTGTTTCCCTCCTCCTCAGTCTCCTGCCGCCCAGGTGTTTGCCCCCAGCACCCCCTCCACCCATGCACAGCGACTGTAAACAAGTGTGTTTCCAATTAGCCGTCTCAAAAGTCAGCTGGCCTCTAGCGCTGATAAAAGACAACAGTCTGTCTGCACTCTCCTCCTCTCCGCGGCTCTGTAAGCTTGCAGGGCTTAATGGGGGGCACGGTGAGCTGAAATGTGCATTAGTTTAACTAGGTCTTATAAAGATGGTAAGGCTCTTTTTTTTTTAAATTGGCAAAGTAGATTGCCTTACCCATTACAGAAACTGGTTTGCTTTACTGAGGCCAGCCCCTGTCATGGGACTCAGTGTAAAGTCTGCGAGCGGTTTACTGTTAAGAGCCTCTCTGTGCATTTTAACTGAATCTTTAGTTGGCTGTGTGGCTACTTGTAGAGAAAACAAAAATAAAGTGCGTGCCAACTTGTAAATGCAATGGCTGGTTGTAAACTCTTCCTAAAAGTGTGGTGGTGCAACAAGATGGAAAATTAAACCATGATAAGTAGAGCTGGTCAATTCTTTTATAGTGTGGATATTCTCAGCATAGAGTATCTGTACACATATTTACAGTGTTTACATTATTCATACACTGCATCTCTGTCCCATTATGTGCCTAAGTATAATTAGTAATGGAGTTTAAACTATCGTGTTTAATTTCAGCCTAATTGAAAGATTTTTCATACAGCTTTCTGTAACCCTCAGAGGAAGCTCTGAAATAATGGAATATTGAATCATAATTTCCCCAATGGAGACGGCTTTTGAGCTATTATTTCACCCACGTACTAATTTCCTCTCTTTCTCTCTCCACCCACAGAAAGGAGAGAATGGGCTGTGTGCAATGTAAGGACAAAGAAGCAGCAAAACTCACCGATGACCGGGAGACCAGCATCTCGCACAACTCGGGGTACCGCTATGGGTCCGACCCCACGCCGCAACACTACCCCAGCTTCGGGGTCAACACCATCCCCAACTACAACAACTTCCACACCGGCGCCTCGCAGGGGGTGACCGTGTTCGGAGGGGTCCACACGTCCTCGCAGTCTGGCACGCTTCGGTCTCGAGGAGGAACAGGTGAGGTTCAAGGAGCTTTTTTAAACGAGTCTGTGGAGCATGTAAATTGGTTTGAATACAAGGCAGCTGTTTAGTAACTAATAGGGTTTGGGGGGTACAGGTTTTAAAGGCTGTTGCTGTTTTGAAAATATATCTTGTGATACTTTTTTCATGCCAAACTATCTGTTTATTATTGAGCATTATTGCCACAATGTAAAATCTTCAATGTGTTAAACCATAACAAAAATTCTGCATAGAATAAAACAAATAAGGTTTTTGGGGTAAAATACTTTTTAGCAGATCTATTTCCTTCATTTACTGGTCTTTATGCTAAGCTAGGCTAACTGTCTGCCTGCTGCTTGTATTACCATATTTGTTTTACACACATAAGAGTTGTATTGAACATCTCTTACTCTCTGCAAGAAAGTGTATTCCCCAACATGTCACACTGTTCCTTTAAGAGAAGGTCACATTGTAATTCTGAAATATGTTGCTGTCATTAAAAGGGGGTCACATTTCAAACACAGCAATTAAAAGAGAAATGAAATGTTGGTCTAAGTTGTAAACATCTGTAAACTTCTCTGAAAACCACTCACTGTCTGGCCCTCGTCCAACATTCACTGACTAGCATTCATTAATGGTTGCAGAGCAAGGTTGGAATTTCAAATGTAAAAATATGTTGAACTCTTTCTTCGTCCTATAGTAAATACATGATTCCTCCTGTGTGTGGTGATACTCTGGTGATGCGATTGTTCTCGTTTCTGCAGAAGATGAATGTCCACTGTCTGAAAGCTAATGGAAAAGAAACAGTGACCTAAATTGCTCTTTGAAGCACTTTCACGACCAGATAGATCAGGCATTGTGCTGAATAGTGGTGACATCTGCTTTACACTCTCTTACTTAACATTTTAAAGATATATGTAATGTGTGATGCATAAATCAGCATCTCCTGCTTTGATGTAAATTACTCTAGTACAGACAAACACTCTGCATCTGTGGAGTGCACCACCAGCATGTATACATGAAAAAGAGTACTCCAGGAGGCAACAGTAAACAACATTAACCTTTGAGTTTGTTAAAAAAAAAACAGTCAACTAGCACGGGGGAAATCCTCATGTGACCCCTTTGTGAAGTTATCAACATGTTCGCCTGTGACACAGTGAGCCCTTCGGTCATTGTAGGGTTTATTTTGGAGGTCACTGCATTTAAAGGGAAACACACAGGGTTTTATTGCAGCACTGTGTGTCCAGAAACGATTTAGATCAAATCAGAAAATGAAATCATTTTACAGACTCAAGCTTATTAGGAGATACAGGGAGTCCAAGGCCATTTCAAATCACATTAGATACATTTGATTAGCCTCCCTCATATAGTCCTTGGCAGCGTTAACTGTTCCTAGAGGAAGCTCTGTCTTATAATGCTTGAAGGCAGACTTTGATGCATTTGCATGTTGAACCGATTTTAATTGTATGGTAAATGTTTTATTTTTAAACCGTGGCATGTAATAAGCTTATAAACTTGCTTAGGGGAACGTCTAATAAGCTAATGGTTGCTAATTTACATATCCAGCCGATCGAGGTCACGTGACAAATATAACTTCAATATTTGCTCTTCTTTTAACTCTGTTTTCGTCTGCACCCAACTCCCGAGGGAAATATGAGTCTCTTAGGCTGCTAAACTGTGTCTGTATGCCATTTGGTGTTGAGCATGTACCTACAGTGGCTTTATCAAACTTAGAAAAAGACTGTAAAACCAAAAAAGTGAGCTAAAAGACACTAAAAGCCAAAAATCATTTAAAAAAAATGTTCTATAGGACGCAGTGAAATAAGAGATACAATCATCTGGAACGTTTCTCTGTCAAAGTAGATATATATAATGGACGTGTAGAAAATAATAAAATAAATATGAGAATTTGGGGTTAAAATAAAAGCAGCAGATGGCCTTCAAAAAATAAATGAAGAGGGCAGTGATTTTTATTGCCATTGCATAACATAACGGAAAAGCCCATGTGGGAAACAGATGAACAAACGCAACATAACAACCACAGTGAGAGTCCCAACATAATACTGCATCTAAACAATTCACCTCTGCTAGCTCTAACCACCAAAATGTCACGTTGTTATCCCTGCAGGGGTGACTCTGTTTGTGGCCCTTTACGACTATGAAGCCAGGACCGAGGATGACCTCAGCTTCAGAAAGGGGGAGAGGTTCCAGATCCTCAACAGCACGTAAGTGTGGAAACATCTGCATGACAGCATAAAGGGAGGCGGTCGTTCTTTCCCCACTCTCTGTTTTTTGTCTGTCCTGTCTGAATGCTGCTGAAATGGTGTTTCATAAGCACAGACAAAGGAAACATGACTCTGTATCCCTGACCCGGCTTATAGGGGTTGTTTTGCATGTTGAGACACTTTGTTTTAATGATAGCTTTCTGATGGTTTGCATTTTAGAAGTGAAATATGGCTTGTCACAATTGTGGTGTAGAAATAGTGACAGGATTGCTGTGCTTTAAAAACAATACATATGTGGTGTGGCGTGTTTTTAGACCCTGTAATTTGGTAACTATCCTATCCTTATAGTGTAAAGACATTTAAATCCTTTTCTATCCGTTTTTTCTGTTAGTACATATAAACTTCTATATATACTACGACTCTATCTATTTTCCCATTTTACAAGAGGATACAACATATTTGTGGAAACTCTTTCTGAGCTCCAGGGCTTTTGGGTGGACACTTCCCATAGCAGTGTTGACTGACACCAACATCTGAGAGCTGGTGTTATGATGGTGTCGCCTTACAAACATCTGACCCAAACCATATCACATTCTTAAGACCTTAGTTCTCCCTTTTGACATAAATAAGGGGATGACTCAGATTTCAGTCCGACTTTGAAGAGATAAATCACTGCAGCTTCAGTGGCCAGCGCAGCAGAACAACAACTTGTTTTGTAGTTTGTTTTATGTGCTCTTTCCTCAGCTCTCAAAACAACACAGCCAATAAATCTGATCCGCTTCTGAGTGTCTTTGTTTGCCTGCCTGCATAATGTGTAAATGTTTGATGGCTTTATTCCAACCTCCATCTCCCTTTCTATTCTCCTCTCCTCAGTGAGGGCGACTGGTGGGAGGCTCGTTCTCTCACTACAGGTGGAACTGGTTACATTCCCAGCAATTACGTCGCTCCAGTGGACTCAATCCAAGCTGAGGAGTGAGTGAAACTTTTTTTTTTGTATATGAGCACACAGCAGTACAGCTTCCTCAGTAGAGAATATATCATAAATATTTGAGAGCTCATCTCACGGTCTTTTTATAACTGTGGCATAGCGGCACTTAGAGTAAAAATAGAACATATAGTATTGAAAAAAGTATTTAATCAAATATTACTAACCATATTTTGATTATTTCTCTTTTTCCCTGCAGCTGGTATTTTGGGAAATTAGGCCGAAAGGATGCAGAGAGGCAGCTGCTCTCCAACGGCAACGCCAGAGGCACTTTCCTCATCCGTGAGAGTGAAACAACCAAAGGTAATCCTCATCGAATATGCTAACATGTTAAATACTTTAAAGTTTGGGAAACACACAGAATATAAACAAACAAATACATATTTAGGAACCCTTTACATGACATGAATGTGGCAGTGCAAGCTGTTTATTTATAGACAAACAAAATAGAATGTTACACCAACATTGCATTTTAGAGTTCAGTTTAATATCATGTCATTAACTATGTAAGTGCTCCATTTTCATTGCCCTAAATCTTTTACACACTCACCGGAGATTTGCTCTAGTCGACTTGAAACCATTAATTGTTTCTTAATAATGTTGTCTCTGCTCCAGGGGCCTACTCCCTCTCCATCCAGGACTGGGATGACATCAAGGGAGACCACGTCAAACACTATAAGATTCGTAAGCTGGACAGTGGAGGTTACTACATCACCACCAGAGCCCAGTTTGAGACGCTCCAGCAGCTGGTGCAGCACTACTCTGGTGAGACTCTCGCCACAGTTATGGAAGATGTACATAAACGTAAAGTCATGATAGATCCTTCCCTTGAAGGTCCCCTATTATACTGTTTTTCATCAATATATTATAGGTCTCAGATATATACAAAACATGTCTCTGAAGTGTTTGGCTCCAAATACCAAACAGATCATTGTAGCATCCCATAATCCCCTCTGTTTCAGCCCTGTTTCAAAAGTGCTGATTCTCTGTCTGTTACTTTAGATGAAAATAAGGAGCCACTCCCCACGCCCCTCTGAGAGATATTTGGTTAAAAAAACACAATGGTGCTCTAGGAGGAGATTCAGGTGATAAGGTGGGGGGGGGAGGTTACCTTGGTTGGTGATTGGCTAATGGTTACACAAGCCAAAACATCGTTATGACATCAGCTCATTTTCAGACAGGTTTTTATATAAATGGATCAGGACAAAAAGAGAGAGAATCTTTTTTCCTGAAACTTTCAGAATCTCTTTACACAGAGGGGACACATGGTTATGTATACAAGACAAGAAAAAGTGGATTTTGCATAATAGGTCCCCTTTAAAATGACAAAATGTTATTTGGTTGGTTCAGCCAGGGCTGCGGGGCTGTGCTGCCGCCTGATCGTACCGTGCCACAAAGGCATGCCTCGTCTCACCGACCTGTCCGTCAAAACCAAAGACGTGTGGGAGATCACTCGTGAGTCGCTGCAGCTCATCAAACGTCTCGGCAATGGCCAGTTTGGGGAGGTCTGGATGGGTGCGTATCTTTTTGGCGTTCTCTTTTGGCAAAAATGACAATTTTGGACAGCTGGGAGCACTGTTTTCGAGAAACATACTGCGTGTGTTGGATCATTCAAAACTAACACCCAGTTATGTAATGTTACCCACAGGGAGGGGTGTTTGCTTTTAGTGATATCATTTAGGAGTTTTCTCAGTGACCATTTGGACTAGAATAAGACATTTTAAATTCTCCGGATTTCTGCTTTAGTTTGTATGGACCTTAAAAGCTAATGTATATGGTATTTGTTATGTTTTACTTATTTGTAATATGCAATAGGTGTCTGTGTCACATGGCTTATCTTTACCTGCTTTAAAAACGTGATGTTTTAGTTGAGTTCAGTAAAACTACATTTTCCCATATTGGGTTATTGTTAGATGTTGGGAATACCACAAAAGTTGTAAGTAACACAAACACAGATAAAGTCATATCGTAGAAGTTTTCAACTAAAAGCACCTTATTGGTCTCCTTCCAAGCTTAACTTAAGCCCAGAAAAGCATTATGTAACTCAATGTTAGATGTGCATGTATTTTTTGTTTCTTTTCACTTCTTCTTTTTGTACTATGATTGTAAAAATGTGTCTAGAAAAGAAACTGGAATCGTAATTTTTCAAGATGATCAATAATTGTATCTCTAAGATTTAGGATATCTATAAAATCATTCTGAAATATTAGTCACTGACTTCCCTTTAACAACCTCTTTTTTTCCCCGCTCAGGCACGTGGAACGGCACCACCAAGGTGGCGGTGAAGACTCTGAAGCCCGGCACCATGTCGCCCGAGTCCTTCCTGGAGGAGGCTCAGATCATGAAGAAGCTCCGACACGACAAGCTGGTGCAGCTCTACGCCGTGGTGTCCGAGGAGCCCATCTACATCGTCACCGAGTACATGTGCAAAGGTAGATGCTATTTTCAACTGACACTTAAACACTATGAATATTACATACATGCATCTGTGCATACACTTACACAGTGTGTGCATCATTTATGGATCTGCACTGACAGTACAGTAGGTGTCCTACTTCATAGCATGTGCATACTGTTATAAACCCACATCTAATATCAGTGATACAAACATAACTAGTGGTTGTACAGGAGTTATGTTGATGAAAACAGAGATCTTCAGTTACCACAGCAATAACTGACAAATAAAGACTGAGCCATGTGGCAGGAATCCCAGAATTGATTTTCGCTACAATGTCTTACTTCAGTTTGATCCAAATCTTGAGTCAAGATCTGGCAGATAAAGACAATACAAGACGACAGATCCTCCTAACTCGTTTTTATCTGTTTCTTTAGGGAGTTTGCTTGACTTCCTTAAAGATGGAGAAGGACGAGCCCTCAAGCTACCAAATCTCGTGGACATGGCAGCTCAGGTACGCCACTGAACATGAAATCTTGATGCTGTACACGCTGGATTTGCTACCAAAACACTCTGAGGCGATTTTCTTTTTCTGAGAGCTTATTCACTTTAACCTTATCCAGCTGGTATCAATGTATTCGTTTAAGCTTATAAGTGTTGCCCATTTACAGCCATTTCCATCCTGATGTACTGCCAATGTTTACAGATTCATTAGGCTAATCCTCATCTCAGCAGGCCAAAATGGCAGTTTTTCAAGAGTGTAGATTTAGCACATTGTTACTTAGCAGTCTGACTGGTCTGGGACACTTTTATTCTTAAAGCAATTGGACTAAAGTATCTACATTTAGTAATTAAACCTTATTGTAAGAGCACTCAGTTGCTGCATTCATTCCATTTTGAAGCTGTGATTCATGATTCTCCGAGGGTCAATAAGTAATCATATCTGATAATGGATTTTATTTGTCAAATATGGCACATCTATGGGTTTTCAGGTCTGTTGTATTCCCCTTACATTTCAGTCCCTTTTATTATTTTTAGTAGACAGTTGCAGCCGGAGGCATTGTGTTTGTTTGCGTCCGTCCGCATTCTTGTGAACACGTAATTCCAGGAAGGCCTTGAAGGAATTTCTTTGAAATGTGGCAAAAACGTCATATTGGACTCAGAGAACTTGGTGGTCAAGGTCACTGTTCTAACTCTCTGAATCATATGTTAATTATGAACATTTTCCACAAATATCTAATAGGATAAAAGGATGAGGACATGAAGCTGACGTTGTGGGCAGATACAGATGTAAACATCTACTTGACTGTTTGACGGAGGCATTCAAGCACGAGGCAGTAATAATAGTTTTAGGCTCGTAAAATAGCTGTACATCTACATTCAAATCTTGCCTAGCACACATCAAATCACCTTGAAACTCTGATATGATGTTCATTGTAAAAAATAACTCCATTCCCCAGGTGGCAGCAGGCATGGCATACATTGAGAGGATGAACTACATCCACAGAGACCTGCGCTCCGCCAACATCCTTGTCGGAGAAAGTCTTGTGTGTAAGATCGCTGACTTCGGTCTGGCCAGGCTCATCGAGGACAATGAATACACAGCAAGACAAGGTGGGTCACTGGGTTGGGCTGCACCAGCTTTAAGTGAATTCAAGTTTTTGTGTCAAATCATTCCTGGGTTCTTCCTAAACAAGAACTTGCCGGTTCCAAACTAGTGATTTACTAAATGGGGTTGCCTTGTTGAAATCTAAAGAATGTTTAAGCTTGTAACCACTTGGTGATTCGGTTGCTAGAAAACATCTAGACCAGGGTCCAATCAAAAGCAAACTTATATGTAAACAGGAAGTCAGTGTAGGACTGTAGTAAGTAGGCCAAACACTATATTTAAGGTAACTGCCTATACGTCGTAAATGTCAGTTTGTTTATGCATGCCTACATGGAGAATTGTGTGTCTTACGGCGATGGCCATTAAATAAATAAGTTACTTTACAAACCCCTAGGATGCAATTGCTGTAAGTTTGCATAGAAAAACACAGACATAATGCTCAAATATTTAGAATAAGTGTGATTGGAACTTCTCAGTGATATCATTACAGTATCTGTAATTGCGAATAAAACATTCATAAATCCACTTGGAGATCTTTGACGCTCTTTATAACTCCAGAACATGGCAGTGAATCAAATCAGTCAATTATATAACATATTACTACCGCTTTTACATATTTATGAGCAAGCTTAAAGCTAATGTGTATTTAATTGAGGAACTGTGTAACTATAAATATTTAAAAACAACTAATAACTACTGATTATACTACTTGTGTAGCATGTTCTAATTTAGTGATGTATAAATTCCTTCCAAGTAAGCAATACCTTACAGTTGCATTAACCGGCAGCAACGGTTTTTTGCAGGTCTTTGTTGGAATAGAGATTAATTTGTTCTGTAGTGTTCCCTTAGTCCTCAACCACAGTATTTCCTTCAAAACCTCAACGTCAGAGGAAAAAGTTGGCGAGCTGGCAGATGACTTATTCCACTTAAGTTAATTCCATGATACATTTTACACACACACACACGCACACGCACACGCACACACACACACACACTACTTTTTCAGAATAACAGCAGTAAATGAGCAGGAATGTGTCTTGGTGACACCAGTGGAAAACAGAAGCACATGTGGTTGCAGCGAGGCACAAATACAACAGAATATCAAACCTATACTAGGGTTCAGTGCAGGATTTAAGCCAGAGCTCATGTTCTACCTAAAAATCCATCTGTCGCTGTTTATCTCATTAGAAGAGCGAGGAATAAACGGCCCTGCCCTGAATCGCTCAAACTATGCTCTTCCTGATTATGTTTGGCAGACGTGAACAACATCAGGAGGACTTCCAGACTCTGTTAGTCACTCTGTCAACATTTTCAGTCACTCGCGGTTTAAATATTTACAATTTGGGCCAAGTGCAAAATCAGATGGAGAGAGATAATGGAATTGTTCCGCTTTTTCCCTGGTGGGATGTTATCATGTCCTCGTGTCTCTGCACTAATGATATCACAGATAAAGGGACACATTCACACAGAGGAGACTGGCCTACTTACTCTTTGGGTTTTGGTAAAGGTTATTTCTCTCAGCTGGAAAGACAACAGTGAAAGGACAAACATTTTATAGTAGTTTAACATCCAGTATCTGAATTTCTTTTAGGCGCAAAGTTCCCAATAAAATGGACCGCTCCTGAGGCGGCTCTCTACGGGAAATTCACCATCAAGTCGGACGTGTGGTCGTTTGGCATCCTGCTGACGGAGCTGGTAACCAAGGGCCGAGTGCCGTATCCAGGTGAGGGTCTGCAGCTCATGTGGGTTATGTAATCTCATCCCAACTCCAGATTATTGCTCATATTTGATTAATGCAGAGTGCGTGAGAGTGTTTGAGTCTGCTGAGACTCTAGCCATGGATCTGTATTCTAAAAAAAGAGCGGCATGTTGCATAATGTACATCATATTGTGCATTATGCAGAGCAATGTTCCCTGACGAGTGTGAAAACATGTGAAATGACAGTGTTCTTGTTTATCTGCTATACACATTCTGACATTAAACTGACATTATATGCATTTGAATGAGTAACAGAATAACACAAATGAAGAAAAAGCTCTTATTTCCAACCGTTTAAATACATGCTCCCACACACCCACACATGTTTTTCAATTTCTCTGGATGATTAAACCTGCAGTAAAGTGGAAGTTGATCTCTATGAACTAGAAGAAGCCTTAACCATCAAATGCAATTTATCAACTCACGACGAAATCTTATGTTTATGCTGGCAATCTAATGTTATAAGATTTATAACATATTACATTGTCAGCATTTCGTTTTAGGACACAGACATATTTAACGGTCTCAAAAATCCAATCGTAGTCATGCTCAACTTACTTCTTATGAGATTCATTTCTGAGCATTTCATCCTAGCATGGAAGTTGATTGTTGACCTTTAGGATCAGTATACCGTACCTCAGTGGCGAACCGTGTCTATCACAACTGGACCTTCTGTAGACACACACACACACCAAACTCTGAAAGAATACGCCCATTGGCTACAAATCAATATATGATTGGTTGATCAAACTGTCAGTCCAAATGTACGCTCTCATTCAGTGCAACGGCCAGGGCATTCTATCAAGGATATAGAATACCTTGGTTGAAGGATATTCTACCCAGAGACCCAGAACAAGATCTGATTGGTTGCTTTCTTTTCTAACACAAAACCACTGAAATGCGTAGTGCATGGTCCGAGAAGGACAAACAAATCAACGTAACACTGTAATATTACAGATCAACAACACAGATACGATTCTCATTTATTCATTTTATATACATTTTATTACATTTTATTTATATAATTAAATCGATTTTTTGTTTGTTTTATCTGAGTGTTCCAGGGTGTTCTCTGAATACCTTGAAGGCCCTGACGGTTCGCGACTGCCGTACCTGTATGTTACCAAAATTAAAGCTTAAAGGTCCAAATACTGGCTTCTAGAGCTTTGAACCGCATTTTGTTTGTTAGATAAATTAGGTTTTGAATTGTTTTGGTTACACGAAATGTAATCAAAGAATCAAACTTCATTTGTTTAGTGTTTTTAATACAAGTTAGTACAGTTTTAAGTGCTTCACAGATGATTGACCGTGAAAATAACAGAAAACAAAATAAAAAATATATAATTAAATATAATAAAAGCTATAAAAACACTAATACTAGTAAAACAGTGTTAAATAAAAACAGTGTTAATAAAATAACAACTTACAATAAAGTAAGTGATTAAAATAAGAACAATAAAATAGAAACACATGGCAAAAATCTGTTATTTCAGCTGTTTCTGTTATTTATTTGTTTATTCCACACATGGCAGTTATTTCAAAACAAAACATCTACACTTTACAAAACATGTACACTTATACTGGTTGTTGTTTTTATAGCGCATGGTGGAAAGGAGCAGGGAGAAGAAAATCTTATTTTACCTGCCCCTTCTTACAACAACAACAAAAAATGGAATGAAATAACCATTACAAAGTCAAATAAAAGCAATATTCTCTCAGGCCCAGTTGCTTCCTGTTTATTTATTTATAATTATTTTAATAAAAGAGCTCATAAAAGAAAACCCAAAAAGTGAGACCGTGATGTGAGATGCTTATTATTCCATTGCCTTCATTTCTCCGTGTTTCTCTTTCCAGGCATGAACAACCGCGAGGTGCTGGAGCAGGTAGAGCGGGGCTACCGGATGCCGTGCCCGCAGGACTGCCCCCCCTCTCTGCACGAGCTGATGGTGCAGTGCTGGAAGAAAGACCCCGAGGAGAGGCCCACCTTCGAGTACCTGCAGGCCTTTTTGGAGGACTACTTCACTGCCACTGAGCCTCAGTACCAGCCGGGGGACAACCTCTGAGCGCCACTGCCCTCATCTCATGTCATCCCACCGGCTCTCCACCAGGGGGGGCCCCACTCCACCTCTTCTCTCTCATCCTGTGGCTGTTACAATTCAAAGCTCATTGACTGACTTCTTGACTTCCAAGCTGCTGCTGCTCTGACGGCACACTGACTATCAAATCTGAGGATATTTGGAGGGGTGGGAGGGGGTGCTGGGAGTTAAAAATGACTGCAATGGATGATGGAGATGAGTCGTGTCGTGAACCTGTACGTAGTGTAAATATAAATTGCTTGTTTACTTGTCTCTTTTATGTTTCATTTTATATTACTTTTGATATTTTGGAAATGTGTGGATTTTTTTTTTAATCCGAGGTCAAAGTAATTTCAGATTTCAGCTCGTAGACAAATTGTGTGAAGCTCACATTTGCTATCAAATCGTGACTTAATAACTGTAGGAATGGTAGTTAGACATTGTGGACCGAAGCATCTCAGAAAATGTTCTTTGGGAGTCCACTGACCTTTTTTACGAGGTGAATATAACGATACTGCTCTCCTCTTCTCAAGGAACTTAGATGTACTATAACACCTGTTCTTGCCTTTTCATGTTTAGTAATATTCTTATATTGTAAGAGAATGCCTTTATGCTTTCTACACACTAACTTAGTGCATCATGGACTCTTCCACTCAAACTTGTATGGCATCTGCACTAATATTAAGTGCATTCATCGCATTTCAGCTTCAGCCAATGATTAATAGATCGACTTAAGGTGACTTTTAGTTCAGCTTCTTGTAGTTGAAAAGGAGGCGGACTTCCTCTCTTCGGACAACTGCAACCATTGTTTGGCTGACTGCTTATTATACTGGCAATATTTTAAAATGTATGTTGCATTATCGTATGGCTGCCAGCTGTGTAAGAATTCTTGTCCTTTTTCGCTTCAGCGGCCAAACAAACAAACTGCCACCTACATGACGGGAATGAAGGAAGTGACCTGTGTTTGTCCCTCCATTATGTGTATCTTAAAATAACATGTCGTTTATGAGACCAAACGTGTTTATTTCACTGTATTATTTTCCCTAAACATTTTGGCCAGTGTTATGTGTCGTTAAGATTACATAATTCTGTGACCTTTCCAGGGAAATCTGCAGCTCTGGATGACATTTCTCTCATCCTCAAGTGTCAAACTTCTCTCTGTGTGCATTCCAGGACAATACACCTTTTCTGTGCGTATTTAAGTTGCTTTTCACGGTCGGAAAAGCGAGCAAGAAGTAGATTTTGTATCACTATGTTTGCTCTAATTCAGTAGATCTACGAAACATGTTTTTGGTCTCTGCATTATTTATTGTCTCTGTCTGTTACTTGTACACCTGGTTTTGAAATAAACAATCTTGCCACCATCGTCCTGTGGAACACTTACAAATAATTAGCCCTTAACACTTGTGAGCAAGTTGTTTTAATACTTGCCTGTCATCTAGCTTTTGTCAAGGAAATATGCAGAGCCAGGGGGAGACTGACAGCAGATATCAATCACACAATAAGTGAGAGGTCTTTAAGAACGATTGAGGTATGTGGTTTTCCCTAAGGCTCCCTAATGTAAATCTCTTTTGCTGGGCTGTTAACTTTAAAGTGAATTAATATGTATTTATTACCTGTTTGTTTATATTCATTGTACTTTTTCCCAATCTTTGTTTCAGGTGTTTCATTGTTTGTTTTGTTCTGACTTTAACTTTAGCTCATTTTGTGGAATTTAGTTTGAATATAGCTTTGTTAGTCTGAGAGTATAGCTTCATAGCTCCTGTGTTATTGTTACTCAAAACTATGCAACACGTCTTAATAATGTAATGTTCTAATAAGGAAATGAACTTTAAGAAAACTTTGTTTGAACAGTTTAGACTCCACTATTGAATGTTATCATCTAATCTCACCTGGCCACTCCGGCTGAGCAACACAGCCTTTCTCTGATTGGACACACCTGAAGCGGTGGAGAATTTGCATATAGCAGGCTGGAGCTTACACAAGCCTCTGCACCAACAGGAGTGTAAAGAATCCAGGCTGGAACAGGTATGTCACTGTTGGTCTTTCTCCTTCCTTCTGACAGTGTTCTCAATGCATGGTAGGTACAAAATAATATAAATGCAAGAATAGGATTGTTGTGGTATGTATGTTTAACAATAACTGCATGTGTAAAAGTATTGTCTTGTAATGTTCAACTTTATTTGAATCACACTTCCAAATGACCTTTTAGTTCTGTGTTTTTCTGCTCACGAGGATCACTTGTTTTCTGCGTCTTTTGTACTTGCAGGACTACAGGCTGACTTTACTTGGTTAAGATGGAAAAATCTGAAGAACCACCAGAACTAAAAGTGTTTCCCATCACAAAAAAGTCAGAACATTTCCTTCAACCTTTAATCCCTGAAGTCAAAGTAAACCAAATGTTTCACGCCGATCCACATCATAATAGATTCATACCAGCCCATTGCATAGATGCAGACTATTTCTGCCAAAAAGGAGCAATTGCAGTCGGACAAGCGAACCAGAATTGTGGGAGTCAGCCAGTTTGTGATACGCGGCGTGATCTGATGGAGCACAAAGAGCCAGAAGATAGAGGAGCAGCCCCTGCCAGGATGAATCTCCATCATCGCCCCCGTCCTGCGGAGACCAGAGCGGGGGACACGAGAGCAGACTGCTCCTGTGTGGAGTGTGGATCTCACCGGTTTGGAAACACTGAGCCTGCAAACACAGACACAACGAGGTGACTGAGAAGGAGCTACCTGTCAGAGAATATCTTATAATTAGCATATGCTTCAAGGTTTGAAATTAAAAGTAAAACATTTACATTTTCAGGGGTGAGGATGAATATAATTCTCAGCTTCAGAGTGATGAAGAGGATCTTGAGCTTCCCTGTCCGCTAAGATCTGATGATGAGTGGCAACACTACCAACCACCTCAGCCTCCTCACCACTACATGCACAACTATGGTAAGAAAAACTCTATTTCTTAAGAGTTATTCCTTTTTTTTCACTGTAAATGTCAAAAAACTGTTAATATGCAGTTAGTTTGATTTAAAAAAAGAAGATAATCACATGAACAAGTATTTCTATTATTATTATTATTATTATTTATATTTCCTTGCTTTTACCAAAGTAGCAGCAATACAGGAGTGTGCAAATAATATTATTCCTATATATTTCACAATTCACAGGTAAAAGTACAGTAATATTATCTGCAAAACATACTTGCAGTATTATAAGTTTACGTCTTATGAAGTGAAGTATTGTGTATAACAATGGTTCCTTTGAGACTTTAATTGGTAGATATCTTTGTAATTATAAGTACTGTGGAAAAATGTGTAAGCAGCACTTAAAAGTTGCAGTGCTTTAAAGGGGACCTATCATGCAAAATGCACTTTTGTACGTCTTTTATATATGAATATGTGTCCCCAGTGTTCCAGGGAACTCACCAAGTGTCAGAAAACAAAACCCTCTCTATTTTCCTCCATACCCAAATCTCTAAAAAAGGGGCTGCAACGGATCTGATAAAAACTGATCCAGATTTGAACACTGTCCTGACGTCAGGACAGTGGCGCTACGGCTATTGGGCCAACTCCACCAATCAGGAGGAGACAGCCACGGCCATTGCCGTTCGAAAGCGCTGGAGACGTTGTAGTATATATGCCAGGCCTGTAGATGGTGCTGTTCTCATTGAATCTGCCCTTGCAAAAACAGAGCTAAAAAATGTAAAATTGAGCAAAATGAGGCATGGCTAAAATGCATGATCTGTTTGGTATTTTTTTTTTTTTTAAAGTATAAATATGCCTTATATAGGTATGGTCCTACACTATATTATTCAAATATAGCATGATAGGTCCACTTTAAGGTAAAGCACATTTGAACTACTTCATATAATGTTCAGTATTTAAAATCTATGACAATGCTGTAACATTTTAGTCTATAAAGTAATTGTTAGTTTCAGAAGAATGTGTAAAAAAATTCATAATTTTACTCTAAACTAAGTGGAAGTACCGTAAAGTGTGCTCACGTAAAATACAGGTCTAAAACGTTTGCAGTACTTGACTGTAGTTGCTTTTAACCACTGTCATTAGCAACACTTTTAGTCATTATGTACAGTATATGATTTTAATTTGGCTGGGTATTTTAAGGTACTGTAAAGCACATTTTAACTCATATAATGTTCAGTATTTGCATCTATGACAATGCTGTAACATTTTAGTCTATAGAAGTAATTGTTAGTTTCAGAAGAATGTGTAATAAAATGCATAATTGTACTCTAAACTAAGTGGAAGTACGGGAAAGTGCGGGGAGTGCTCACGTAAAATACATGTCTAAAACTTTGAACCACTGTCATTAGCAGCACTTTTAATCATTATGTATGATTATCATTTGACTGGCCAGTAGAATAAGTATTTGAGCTGGCAACCATGCTTCTCCCTAGCTTGTTTTATTTAGGCGTTTTTTGCCTCATCATGTGCTTGAACTATATTTACAGACCCCTGTCATACCATGAATATCGGGTATTATCAGCAGCAGTTCAACCCCTATCCAGGCCACAGATACCCTCCTCAGCCATGTCACCACTCTGCTCCCTACCAGCACAGAGGACCCTGGGATGACTACCAAAACTGGTAAAAAAAAAAACATGCAGAATCTTAAAACAACTATGTGCAGTCCACAACTTTGTAAGCACGCACACATGCTGTGACCAAGTACTGCAGCTGCTTTGCATATTATCACCTGTCAGCAGGATTGAACTGATGAGCCTTTTCTGTCTTTTCTTTCCAAATGCTCCAGGCTCCGACACCCTCATCACCCTATGAATAGCATGGTGGCTCAGGGAGGTGTGTCGGTGAACGTGCCTCAGTTCTTCGTCCCCCCGGTGGAGGGCGTGTCACAGGTCAGCGTGATGAACCTCAGCCCTGCAGGAGAGGAGGCGTCTGTCTCACATCCACAAGAGAAGAGAAGAACCATCAGTCTGCCCGAGGAGTGCCGTGAGTCACTTTGATTTAATAATTTAATAGGATGTTGCTCGTGTTTTATTGTACAAAGGAATTATGGTGTAGGGCACTTGGAAGTACCTGCAGGCTTATGAGGTTACAACTGGAAGCAGGGTGTGTGGTGTATCGTGTTACTATAAACCTGCCAGGTCTGTTTTAGGGGCTTATAAATAGAAATGACATTTATATAAAGGATACACTAATTGTTACCTCTGCTGTTTAAGCAGGAGGTTAGCATAATAAGAACAAGGTTTAAAATGTTGATTCTAATTGTGCTTCACTCATCATGAAGACATTCTGCATTATTTTCACACAACACCATTAAAAGTGTAAATTTAAAAAAGTCGAAATGAAACCTTTTCATTTTCATTGTTATTTCTATTTTAGAGAAAATGTCTAAATGTGAGTTGTTGTTCACAGTTGCAGAGGTATTTATTCAATGTCATGGTCATACATTAAAGGGTAATACAGCAAATCAGTATATTACCACAGTAACAAAGAACACCATCTAAAGTGATCAGAATAAAATGTTTAACATATTTAACACCAAAACTAGAAAAATATTAATTTGTTTTTTATATTCTTTCTTCTCTTCACAGGAAACATTTTTATAACCTATTCTTCGGACATTTCCTCAGAAATAGTCCCCTTCGTAGACTTCCTCACAAAGCAAGGTTTCAGACCAGCTGTAAGATACTTCCTTTCTACACAGGTCAGATTTAAATTAAAAAAAAACCTCAACAGTTAACTCACAGCCCTGAATTTAATTCCACAGATTGACATATTTGACAACCCAATCAGACGCTTGGATATCAACAAGTGGAAGGACAGTTACCTGAAAGATGTAAGTATTAAGCATTTGTATTGCTTGCTTGTATTTGTATAAAACTGTCAGAAGTTATGACTTATAAGACACTTGAATACTTGAATATTCCATTTTCTTTTTTTTAGCATGTTTCAGGCCGTGAATGTGTCTAAAATGTGTGTGTTTTTAAACAGCCATCAACCCTGATTATCGTCGCCATCAGTCAAAAGTATAAGGAGGACATTGAAGGACATGTAGTGGACAACCATGGTCTACACACTAAATATGTTCACTCCATGGTGAGAACATCTCCTTTTTCAGTGAGACATCAAGCTGATTATAATTGCGGATAGATTCTTTAACACTTAATCTAATTTTTCAGATGCAGACTGAATTCATCCAACAAGGCAGCTTGAATTTCAGATTCATACCGCTTCTCTTCCCAAATGCATCCCAGGTCAGAATGTGTTTGTTTGCAGTTACTCCATATTTACACACTTTCTCTCTGTACTACTGAAAAACATGACTATGCACTCTCCTTACAGAAGCACGTCCCATGTTGGCTTCAGAACACGCGCGTTTACCGCTGGCCGCAGGACACTGAGGATCTGTTACTGCGGCTGCTGAGGGAGGAGAGATACGTTCCTCCTCCGGTCCCGCTGGAGCTCACCCTCATCATCAGGCCCGTGACCCCCAGCTGCTGCTCCACTGTCAACACACACCACCTGTGATCATTACTGTGTTGATGACTTGTGTGTAGCTCATTTTAATTGGAGTAATGTACACCTCCTGTATATCCTGTAAGACACAATTCATGTTCTATCCAATGTACAGATGTTTCAATAAAGTGTTTTGACTGTTTTACCTCTACACAACACGTTTACCACTCAATTATCTTAACAGTTAGGGATAAATGTCCTGTTTTTTGTTCCCCACAGGATGAATACCTCTGGTGGTGATCCTCTTAATTTCCCTCTGCCCATTTGTGGTATCTAATGCATGGATTGTCATGCAATTTGTTACACACAAACGTGCCCCCCTCAGGATGAGTTGTAGTAGCTTTGATGATCCCTTAACTTTTAACTTAGCACCATCTTCAGGTGACTAAAATATATTTGTTTAACATTCACGTTGATTTTCCATCAGCCTCAACTCTACTTTGACTTTATTGATAATAAGCAAATGTTTGCATGTTAACCTGCTAAACTAATACAAATGATGATATTATATTTATTTATAACTTGAACTTTCAAAAAAAGTAACAATGTGATTTACATTTATAATAAGTTAATGAGAACCAACATGCACACAGATAAAAAAAAAACGATGGAATAGTTCATACAGTTGAAATTATTAACATAATAAAGAAAAGACAAAACATTTAAGTGAGCTTTAGAAGATGTTGCGTTTTTTTCTGACTACGATTACAACCTAATACTTACAAAGGTACATTTGATTGTTTTGGGGTTTTAGTTCAGTAGTGAAATAGTTTGACATTTTGGAAACACATTTTTACAAGCTGGCCCTTAATGTATGACCAAATGTGAGAACAAAAAAGAAAGTGAATATTGAAACCCTGTGAAAAAGACTAAAATTGTTGGGAACAACAAAGTGTGCTGCTGCTAGTCAGGGAAACTTTGTTGTTTATTTCTCACCTTGAGCCCCTGATTTGTTCCAGGTCAGTGGGCAGATTGAGGTGCCCCACCAGTAGGGGTGCCCAATTCAGCCCACTGATCTCACACACACCCCTTCAACCGCCCAAAAAGGCCTGCCAGAGCGGCTGGGTCGCAGAGCTCCAGCTAAGAATAACCCGGCCTTCTGGGGGATAAAGTTACCTTGAAGCCCCCCTGTGCTGTGATCTGACCTATACCCATGTGAGGCACCAACAACACAGGGGGGGATATTCTGTCTGTTCCCCCTTCTCCATACCCAGCCCTTTGCTTAGCTGGACTCTTTCCTTCCCCCTGCGTAGCTCTCCTTCGCCCCACCGCCCCAGACCCCCCTCTGCAATGCTGCCACACCGGCAGCTCCAACATCGCAACACCTGTAAATCTTAAATTCAGGCTTGATTTTCCTTTTTTCAATCCTCGAGAAGTTTAACCTTTGGATTACACCGGCCAGGAAACAAGACAGAGATCACCAAGTGGAAATGGAATAATTGAATAACTTGGACACTTTTTACACATAAGCGGATGCTGATTGGATTGTATACTGAAGCTGTGATTTTCCATTGACTTCTGCATGAGGAGGCTTTGCCCTCAACTTAAAGGATTATAGCTGAAATTGTCTGCATATCATCATGACTCAAGGTAGGAGTGTTCCCTCTGCGTCAGCACTGAAATTAACCACAGCCCTTTTTTGCTACAGCACAGAAAGTCTAAGTGATTTATGCCATTATATAAACAAATGGAAGTCTTTCGATGGTTTGTCCTCTTTGGAAAATGTGTTGAAAGTTGGTTGCTATAAATACAGGATATCATGTGGCTGGAGTATTAGCGTTGCTCTCCAGTGACAGACACGACTGCTGCTGCCACTGACCTCTGTCTTCAACTTTCTTTTTGCCATTTCAAAAATAAGTCCACTTCGTAGGCAATCTGCTCACACAAGTTGTATTTTCTGTGGTTTGATGAAGCGTAAGGCCTTGTAATGATTTGAACAATAACAAGCAGTTTTTCTTTTAGAATCAGTGCGTTTGTGGTGAAATACTGACACCACCTGTCCATCCTGAGAAACTCTGAAGGCTCTGTTTTGAGTTTTTTCACATCTCAGCATTTTTACATGAGGAAGTGAATCATAAGTTGAGCACGCTCAGAGTTCATTCACCGTAACAAAGTGTCTTTTCACACTTTGACACCTGATCCATGTCTGAATGTGCGTCAGTGTTGATAAGGGTGAGGATGTCATTAAATGCCATCACAAAAATGTTCCACTGGACTCAGCAGCTGGGAATCATATATATTTGAATAAGCTGATGACATGGAAACTACAGAAGATTCCTTTCTTTTCTGTTTTTTAATCTAACAAGATGTGTTTATCATGTCTTTTGATAAATACTGTAGCAAGATCAGACTGTCTTCATCTTCTAAAGTTTCAATCCTTTGATCACAAACGAAAATCTCCTTCACCTGTTACGGCTTAGCTGCAGTGTGTAGGTGATGAGACTATGAAAGGAGATTAGTCTCCCAAACAAACCACAGTAATGTAATTTGACTGAACCATACTTATGTGTTCAAGTTAAAAGTTGTTGCTAGCATTACATGAATAGGAGAATATTAGATCTATCAAGCCAGTGGATATGCTTACTTTGTTGTTAAATAATATAAAGATTGTTATCAGGAACTTCTGCTAATTTCAGGAAAGTTTCTTCCCCCAAGATGTGTACTGTATATAACATTGTTTAACCAAAACCGAACCACATTCTCAATTGAACGCCCCAGAGACGTATACAGTATTTCAATTTAACTATGATCGATGTGGCTCTACATGAACATGTCATGTTGAGCTGAACCGGTTTGGTTTGTTTTCTTCACATGAGAAACAAGCTTCTCTTTTTTTGCTTTTTTCACTGATCCTATATTAGATTATATAAATAAAATAAGCCAACTTCCTCATGGAGCAGTTTAGATTGCTTTCTGAGTGAAAATGAACGTGTCACGGATCTCTGAAAGAAAATGTAAGACATATCTTTGGCATTTCTCTGCCCACATGCACATATATCTGCATTTTGACCAATATTTGTCCCTTGTTGTTTTATTGGTCTTGCTCTAGTAGGGCCGAAATAAACATTGTGATCATTGTTAATCTGCATGCCCTTTGTATGTTTGTACTATACAGTTATAGTTGGGTCTGACTGTAAAAGGACAAACCAAATATAAAAAAGTATATTAAAACAAAAAATATAATAAGGATACATATTCTAATACAACTTCCAGTGTAACAGAAGCGTCAGTCAGATCTAGGCAAGGCAAGGCAAGGCAAGGCAAGGCAAGTTTATTTATATAGTACCTTTCAACACAAGGCAATTCAAAGACATTAAGAAAATGGCATAGATAATCAAATAAACATTAAAAGAAAAAATACATGAACAAAGACCTAGCAGCAAAGGCTGAACCACAACTGGAACATCATGTTTTTGTTTTTCTCACATGAAGGCGCCTCGAATGCAGCCGCTGCGGCTCAGAGGCCCAGAGGGCTCGGGATCCTCGGGAAGCTCAAGGTGTCGGCGGAGCTGCTCATCGCCCTGGCGGCCCTCCTGTCCTGGGGGGTGGTGGGAGTGGTGATGTTTGACTTTGTGGAGTACAAGGCAGTCCCTGGTAAGTCACAAATACTTACATAAATGTATCTGTACAGGGTTTCAATCATCAAATATGCATAAATATCAATCATTCTGTTACTCTTCTCAGACATTCAACAAATCGTGTCGGACCCTGTGCAAGCTGTAAACGATGCTGTTGACGAAGTAACCAGTCTGTTCAATAAGTTTCAAGGTACATAAGAAAGACACACATCTTTTAAATAATCATGACCATTATGGACTTTATGTAGATGGCACAATGAATGCATCAAGTGCTTAACATTTAAACAAAGTTATCATAAACATTAACATATGGATATAATTCAACTATGAATGGAAAACAAGATAAAAGAAAAATACCTCTCTCTTGATAATCAAAGAACAATAAGATTTAAAAAATCATTGCTATTTCAAATGTTGTGATATATAAATCGTATCTCTGGGTCCCCAGAATGTGCACCTGATTTCAGTGACCCCACTTCCGCTGCCACCTACGCAGCTGAGGAGATATCGGAAGCAAAAGATGGATTTGTTCGCTATTTTTCAGATGAAGAAGGTATGAAAACACATAACACTCACTCTACTCAACAACAGCAAAAAATGAATTAAATGTGACGTAAGCACGACTCTAACAATCCACCTTCTAAACCCACAGGGAACTTCTACCTCAGCTATGTGGACCCGGTGGTCTTCGGTAGACAAGCTTTCCATTCGACTAATGATTTCATGTGTGGAGTTACGGGCACCTTCAGGGACACACTGTGTGCGATAGTGGACACCATATTGGATACTATATTGGGTATAAATAAAGGTATGTATTCAATAATTAATGCTTATTTCTGACTAGGGAAAGTATCTGCTTTCCTTTTTTTTTATTTACAAGAGAGTAACACAAGTAAAAGGAATGTTTTTTGGCATATATTTTGGGATAGTGTGGTTATAAAATAATTTTCCCTCCTATCTTTCCCCAGGAGAAGTTGACATTAGCTACATCGACCCGGTGGTCACAGGCCGAGGATTCTTCAGTGTTACTAATGACTTTATATGTGGAGTGGGGGGCTACATCCAGGGTGTGTTCTGTGCCATTTTGGACACAATTTTGGATGTAGTGAAAGGTATTTACTCTTCCCTCTTAAAGTTTCTTTATTATTTAACCTCTTTGAATCCTGCAATTACTATTTAACACATTACATGTCCTTATCTGTTTTGTATTTTTTTCCCAGGAACTGTAGATCTTAGCTTCATGGACCCTGTGTTGGTGGGCAGAAATATCTTCAGTGCTACAAATGAAAGCGTTAATGCTGTAGTGGGCTACATCCAGGAGATGCTTTGCACCATCGTAGACAGTGTACTGGATGTAACAAAAGGTACCCACATCTTTTTAATGTTTGGGGTGCAATACAAAACGTAGCATGTCTAGATTTGTTGCCTGAATGTGTGACTAAATCAACAATATTATTCAATAACTTAGCTTGTGTTTTTCATGGGTAACAGTACTTTTGTTTCTGTGTTTTAACTTGATCAAATGGTTTTTACCTGTCTTTTAAAATGTCTGTGTAGAATGAAGTAACTCATTGGAGTGTTGGTTTGTTCTTCAGGAACCACTGACATTAGCTACATTGACCCTGTGGTTATTGGTAGAAATGCCTTCAGTGTTGCTAACGACATTCTGAGTAAAATATCAGGATACATCCAGGATGTGCTCGGTGCCATCTTGGATGTGATACTGGACACAACACAAGGTACAGTATTTTAACCTTTTCCCTAATCTACTGTTGAAATGTTTACCACAACCATGTATACTTCACTGTAGCCTGTTAACTGAAGTTTCCCCCTGTTTTGCTCATCAGGCATCCAGGATGCTATGGGATTCAGCCCCATGTCAGCTGTGAAGAGAACAGTAGAAATCACCAAAGAGCAGATAGACATGCTCGTGAACTACGTCTCCACAATGATGTTTGGTGATCAAGGTCTGTATGTTTAAATTCAAATCTGCTACATTACAATACTGTTGCTGGTATCACTGTGTTTGCTTTTGCTGGTTATTTATACAAAGATAAGTAAGTATGGTAATAGAAGAAATAGCTAACAATTGTATGATTTATTTTGTATAATGTGTTTTATTAACGGCAGCTTTACTGATGTTTCAGGGATCCTTCCAGAAGTGTCCGTTGATCCCATGAAAGTCATAGAAGATGCTGTGTTGGAGTTCTCAGACAAGAAAGAAGTGTTTGTGGCTTACATGTCGAGCATGCTTGTTAGGGATCAAGGTATGCTTCTTTGCATTAGTTATATACTCTACTTTATACCTTTATAAATACACATACTTAAAAATAAAGTGGTGCATATGTGATGCCTGTTTTTCTCCTGTTTTAGGTGAACCTGCTGCCACACCAGCTGTTAAAGGTTTCACTTTTTATTTCAGTTGTATTATATCTAAAAGCATCTTCCAAGCATAATACTTAATATTTCAAACCATTTGCACAACATATCTGTTTCTTCTCTTTGTTTAGATGAAACTGTGTCTCCCCGCTCTGATATAACTCTGGTACATAGGAAAGGTAAGCAATACAAATGTAGTTTTTTTGTTTGTCTTGCTGTCACATAATATTTCTTTGTTTATATAAAAAAGGTTCGCTGTCTTTCATAACCAAATGTTTTTTTTTAAACGCAGGAGAATTTCTGCCACCTATTGAGAAAGGTAACAAATCAACATCATATACAGAATATATTGTGCAAAACCACAATAATGTTTATTTGGGTGCAATATATATGTTGTCAGCAAACAGTTGCACTCGATGCATGTTTGCATTAAATTTGGTTTTCTTGGAATGAACTGATCTAAACTTGATTCATGGTGTGTTAAGTATAAGACAATAAGCCTAAAGTAAGAGGAAATTGAATGTTAACTTAGCTTGAATAAACCTCATTTTGCACCTAACAAATATGCATCATGACCACTGTCTACCTTCATTTGAATAAATATATAATATTAATTAGTATTTGGCGACTGCATCTCTCCCTTTGTAACACTAACTGTTTGCTGTGTGTAACATTTCATGGAACTATGCGTTCACGTCTTTTGCTATCAAGTTGCAGTCATCACGTTTTCTGTTGTGCGTAAAACATTTGTATTTCTATGTTGCATTGAGCATAAAAACATGTCTTCAATATGTATCTTTTGAAGTTGTACGCATGTGTATGTATGTGGATTGTTTGTTCTTTGTTCTGCTGCCGTAAACTTTTACTATAGCAAGACATTTGTATTAATTGCCGCAGAAAATAGTCCCCGTCAAATAAACTATGTACTGCTGTTTAAGTCAAGCAAAATGATGCTTTAAATAAATATCTGCATCTTCAGTACACATGTATGAAAGTAATAAGAGATGAAGCATTGTTAGCTTTGGTTTAAACTTGGCAAATTCAGAATGTCATTGTCCAAGGCATGTTTTGTGTATAATGTATTGAATGGTCATTGTTCCCATTTCACCCCATCCAATTGTTCTTTACCTGTAAATCATTTTGGAGCTGCATTTCCATGTAACGACGTAAAGGTCAGATAAGACAGGTCACATGTGATGATGATGATGATACAGTTGCAGAGATCATGAAAGCTGCCAAAGATGAAGCTGCTGCTGCTGCTGCTGCTGCTGCTGCTGCGTTAGCTGAAGCCCAGGACTCACAGATTGAAGAGGCTGAAGTTCCCACTGAATCTGCCAGGGAAGCAGATGGGAAAGAGGCAGAGGAAGATGATGGTATTCATATGTTTATTCTTTAATTAACACATTTGTTAGTCAGATACAAGATTGATAACAGGCACTAAAATTGTCACTATCACGTCACTAGTGAAACACGTCCACCTTGAAGAGACTGAACATGAACCTTCTCCAGAAGATGAGGCAGAAGAGGCTGATGCTGAGGAAGAGGAGATTAAAGCAGAGGAGGTTGTAGCACATGCGGAGGAGAAGGAGGAGGAGGAGGAGATCAAAGATGATGAAGGTGTTGCTACAGAAGGGAAAGAGGAATTAAAAACAGAGATAGAAGAAGAAGAAGAAGAAGAAGAGGTGGAGCCAAAAACTGAAGAAGAGGTGGAGCCAAAAACTGAAGAAGAGGTGGAGCCAAAAACTGAAGAAGAGGTGGAGCCAAAAACTGAAGAAGAGGTGGAGCCAAGAACTGAAGAAGAGGTGGAGCCAAAAACTGAAGAAGAGGTGGAGCCAAAAACTGAAGAAGAGGTGGAGCCAAAAACTGGAGAAGAGGTGGAGCCAAAAACTGAAGAAGAGGTGGAGCCAAAAACTGAAGAAGAGGTGGAGCCAAAAACTGGAGAAGAGGTGGAGCCAAAAACTGAAGAAGAGGTGGAAGAATTGAAGCCAGAGGAAGAGGAGACTGAAGCTGAAGAAGAATCAGTCAAAGAAGTGGAGACCAAAACTGAAGATTTGATAGAGGAGGAGGATGAGGAGGATGAGGAAGAGGAGGGAACTCGAACAGAGGAAGAGGCAGTAAAAGAAGAAGAGGAGGATACCAAATCGGCAGATCTTGAGGAAGAAAAGAAGAAAGAGGGGGAGACCAAATCTGAAGAAGATGCAGTAGAAGAGGAGGAAGAGGAGGAAGAGGAGAAGGAGACAGAAACTGAAGAAGTTGCTGTAGAAGAGAAAGAGGAGGCAGAGGAAACCAAAACTGAAGAAGATACAGTAAAGGTTGAGGAGGAAGAGGAGGAGGAAGAGGAGGAAGAAACTGTAGAAATGCTGGTAGAAGAGGAAGAGGAGGATGAGACCAAAACTGAAGAAAAAGCTGAAGAGGAGAAGATGGAAGATGAAGATCTCCCTGTTGATGAAGAATCAGATGAAGAACAAACGGACATTTCTGAAACTCATGTCCAATATGAGTTTGTAAAAACTGACCAGGACGATCAAGCTCTAGATCTGGACGATGATGAGGAGGAAGATGAGGAGGAAGAAGACCAACTGGACAAAGTGGAGAAGATGGAGGTGGAAGATGAAGAAAAAGAGACACCTGTCCAACAACTTGATCTTGAAATTCTAGCAACTGAACAAGTTGATAATACCAGTGTAGTGCCTGAATCTGATGATGAGGAAGAAGAAGACATTATTGATGAAGACCAAGACGAATACTCCGACATCATTGACGATCAGGATGAAAACAACAACAACAGTGAGAGTGGGAAAACTGAACTCAAACGTAGGAGGAAGGTTCATATTCCCTTTGAGAGGCTCAGAAGAGCCGGATCCAAAGCTGCTCACAGAGAAGAACGCCTTGAAGATGAGAAAGGTACAACACTCTCACCATTATCATCACGTGTATTTCACCAGTCCATGTTCATTATCAGCTCATGAAAATGATTCTGAATGATGAGTTTGTTACTAATGATAAATAATATGTGTGAATATTCCTGTTAAGCCCGAGAGACCCCGGTACCGGGGTACTGCCGCAAGATCTTGCAGGAAACAGTGTCTGAGGGCATGTTCATTTAATAAAACTATGAATGTTTTATATCCATGTAACGGGAAGAAACTCATCTAACTGATCTTTTTTTTTTTTTTTTCAAAAGAAAACCCACAATGCTAACACTGAGCCTCTGAATTAGCAACGAGCGAAAAATGCTAACACCTTACTGCACCGAAAATCACTCACAAAACCTTATTATTTATCTTTTCACCACATCCAACACATCAATTCACATCGTGAGGTGACACAGAATCGTTTGACACCGACATTACCACTGCATTATACGTATTTGCGACGTTATAAGCAAAAACGGACATCAAAACAGGTGACGCTAGGTAGCTAAAAATGCTAACATTTTTACCTTGGCTCTGTAGTCTCTCCAAAGTGGTCTTCAATGGCATTCAAATGATAAAAACGCTGCTGAAGTTAATCCATAGGTTAATCTAATGTGTCTGTGTCCCTTTGAAATGATTTCTGATAATCCATAAGCATTAAAACTGCTTTTCCGTTTCCAGGGGCCTCATTTAACGCCTTGCGTAGGATTGACGTGAGAAGGTTGCTTACCTAGTACAAAGCAAAAAAATAGGTACAGAAATTTTCCGACATTTTCCGATTCACAAAACTGCGTACCGGCGAGGGAAGTGCGTACCGGCACTTCATACGCCTGTTTCCCTTTATAAATCACAATCGACTCGAAATGCGGCGCAGCTTTTGCAGGCTTCACGTAACGCCCATATTTGCCTATAAATAGTCAAAGAAACGCCCATTCATTCATTCATTTTTGACTGACTGCATGAAGAAGATCGCAGGAAATTACGACCGAACAGCTAAAAAAGACATCTCACACCGTGTCAGAGTTTGGTTATTTTGGGGAGGTCGAGATAAATCATATTGTTTGGTGGATGCAGTTTGAACCAGAGTAGCAGCATGGAGGTCAGATCGTCACCAAAATAAATAAATAAGTGGTCCGAAAAAAGTTAATGACAAAAAAAATACACATAACCTTCCTCAGGCAGTGTGTTTGTCCCGGGGACAGGAGACACCCCCTTGATGAGAAACTGTAATGCTGCGTTCACACCGGACGCGATGCGACTATTCGCTTCGCTCTAATCGCTCCTATCGCATCGCTCTAAACGCTGGAGGTTCACCGCGGCTGCCAGCTGTGTTTACTCGCATCATTCAAACAAGACGCGCTGGCTCGGGAGCTACAACTACAACAAATGAACATATTTTACCGTGATTAAATTGTAATACACGTTTCTAAATGATGCCGAAGTAACAACATACTGATACCGGTTAGTAACAACCATGAATTAATGCTTTGACAAGTCTGCAGACAAGACGGCAGGCAAAACACCTTTTAAAATGCTTGTTTTCTGAATGAAGATCGGGTCAACCAGGCTAAGCTAACGTTGTATATGCTCATTCCACACTCACAACAACGGCCTACAGACATAAATAAGCAGCGACTGTATTCACCATGACACAGACAGTCTGTGGTTTGTACTTGTTTAACTTTTGTCCAGTTTCTGAACGGATATGAGGAGCTGTGAGCTCTGTGTGCTAACTGCTAACAGCTAACGGCTGATGTTGTGTGGTTGAACGTCAGTGACGGCGGCTGAGATCCTCACCGCTGATTGGCTTCCGCGAGAACGCGTCACGTGAATTTGACGCTCGAGTTGAAAAAATTGAACTCTCGCGTTTAACGCGGCACTGTTCAATCGCCTCAATCGTGTGATTCGCGCTGCGTCCACCGCTTCATGCGCGCCGTCGGAGCGAATTCGCGTCTGTCCACGTCTCTGCATTGACTTTACATGTAATCGCGCCGCCCCCAAACGTCGCATCGCGTCCGGTGTGAACACAGCATAAGAAATGATCGGGGAATCCCTCCGGAGTGGAGTCATGACGACTGGATCTGAATTATTTTGTTGTATTTGGTGGTTTGTGTTCCAGCTGTCGATCAGCAACTATATATCCATAATCCACCAGTTAAAGGAAATACAATGTGTTGTGTTATATTAGCTGTACAATTTACCACATATGGTGTTTTTAGTTTCCATACCTCCTGTGTTTTACGAGCGACTTATCAAGTCTTGGCAAACGGCATAAAACACGATTAAACGTGATAGTATATAAAACCATGCTCGTATCTATACAACCTATAGAAATGCAAAACGGCGTCAGTTTAGACGTTATTCTGTCCTCCTGCTTACCGCATCATTTATGAGAAAACATTTCATAACATTAACACAACATATTCGAGGTGGTTTTAAATAACATATCCGTATTTATTTATTTCTCCAAGTTATGTTTTTGTGTGCACTGAGGAGTCTCAAACAGGCGTTTGTTTAATCATTTTAAGATTGGCTTTAAATTAATCAATGTTTGAAAATGAATTCGTCATATATGATAAATGAGAGGTAACATTTTATTTATTTCCACATATTTCTCTCCATTCTTCCTTCTGCCAACGGTGTCGCAGTTTCTCGTCTCTCCCGTTGTTGTGCTTAGTGCGTACGCATGGGTTAGAGTTTGCGTGGAGGACCGCACATTTTCCCGTCAAGTTAGTATTTTATAAATCGCAAACATTGCGTAGAAACTGGCGTACGCCATTTTTTGAGCGTATATCCCTTTATAAATGAGGCCCCAGATGTCAAAGCTAGAGATAGGTCCACTCTGATGCAAAATTACATGCACGAAGCCCCCACCTTTTCTCTTCACAACGTGTGTGTGGGGGACTCCCCCTTCGATTCTATTGGCTCTAACGGTCAGAAAGAGGTGTCAACCATCAAAATCGAGCAAGGGGGGCCAGAGATATGGAAAATCCACCCAAATGACCCCAGAAGTGGTTTCTTTTTGCTAAATCTCTCTAAAAAGGTCAAATGTCACTTGTTTTGCATAAATCTTGATACAGGGTACTTATTATATGTTGTACTTTGGATTCCTAAAGCTTTTAGTCTACTAACCCATCATCCAAGGGTGGTTTTCACTATAAGTAAAAAAGAATTTTTGGACGGACACTATAATTTACAGTTTTTTACTATGTGAAATCTGAATTTTCTTTAAAATAAAAAACATCTATATTGATTCTGACTTTTCTACATCCAACTCACAGGTTTATCATTACTTTGAGAAAAAAGATTATTAATTTAACCCTTTTAGAAGGGAAGATATGGTCAAAAACAGGTTAAGGGTCCTAACATGTAACCTATGATTTCCTCATCTCAGGGAAATTTGTTAAAATGTTCTGATCATTTATTTTGTGTTAATCGAGGCTTCAGGCCGACTGAGTGACTTTCACATAAAACTTTTTTTCATTAAAGATTAGAGAAACATATTTGAGGAATTACTCTTGTTTGTTGAAGAATCATAATAATTTATGGCTACAAAGAAGCCAGAACTTGTCTGAGAATCATCAAAGTTTTACATTTTCTGAGTCAGTATAACCACAGGTCACATTGCAAACAGGAACTACTGAAAGATACTCAGCAAAATGTATAGATGGCATACTATTAATGGTGCCTTATTTTAAACAAACCAGGGCTAAAAACGTCAACATGTGGCACCAAGACACAACATTGAACTCCATTTACGTCGCCAAATTTGGATGCTCTAATCAAACTAATGTCTCTGCAATGACTGTGTTATAGCGAAGCCTCTAAATAAAGCTTTGAGTCTAGTCTTCATCCTCTTGGCTTACAATGCTCTGGTACAATAATACATTTATATTTTACTTTGCTGTGCCTATTTCATTTTCATTGATGAATTGTTGTACTTGACACATCTTTGGACTTGACACAGAGGAATTAAACTGATATTGATCTTCTAATCTGACAAGAAAGATGAGCACATTTCCCAAAATGTTGTTGTTCAACACATTTTTATTTAAAAAGCAAATAAACATGGACTGACCAGATAATTTGAGGTTTTATTTAGATCAGAAGCTCATCTTGACTCAGGTGTGAATAGCTCAACGGAAAGAGGATCTTGTGACTAATACAGTACAGTGCTCCTATAACTGTGCTCTTTTCTTTTTGATGACTCAGTAACTACAAATCTATTTCCTAAGGTGCTAATTGTGTACTTAACTGTTCCTGCATTAGACCAAACTGTTCATGCCTTAGGCAGTGAGCCATTATGCAGCTTCATTTATAGTATTCTCCATTAGGACAAGAACAAACTATCAAATATAGCATGTCATCTTTCATTCACTGTGAATGATGTGTCAAATGAAATTGATAACTGAAAAACAAGTTATTATGACTTCGTTGTAGATCTCTGCACCTCAATTATCAATATAATATATATATATAGTGATTATGCAAGCAAGATTAATTGTTAAGACGTATTGACTTTCTAACACCGATTACTGGTCAGAATTGAAATACTATATAATTTGACACAATTCGTTATTAAAGGTAATAATCTTGAAATTGTGCACCTTCTTCAGTTTACTTCATTCCAACATGACTTTAACATTTCAGAACGTTCTAATTGAATGTATTGATTTGGTCTAATTTAGCAAACACCAGAACATACTCTATGCACTAAAGCACCTTATAGTTCTGCTTATGAAGAATTCTTGTTGCTTACAGAACTCCCAGCCGCCGAAACTGAAAAAGAGGAGAAAAAAGTTGAGGAAGA
Source organism: Trematomus bernacchii (assembly GCF_902827165.1). Lineage (NCBI taxonomy): Eukaryota > Metazoa > Chordata > Actinopteri > Perciformes > Nototheniidae > Trematomus > Trematomus bernacchii. Next base: position 3,430,488 of record NW_022987313.1, on the reverse strand, counting down.
CAAACTTGAGGAAACTATTGAGATGAAACTAAAAGAAGAAAAGCCAAAGGAGGTGACCAAACCCCTTGAAAAGGAACCACCAACGCCCAAAGGTAAATACACTTAATGAAACAAAAATATTACCTTTAAGAGTATCTAAATATGAAGTATGTCCACAAGAGAATGCAGCTTCATAATGTTTTGTTTACCTATGTTGCACTATTCCAATAAGCTGCATGTGCTACAGAGGACCAAATGAAAAGCATGTGTAAACCACTAGTACATATTTCACAAAACAAAATTGTTTTCAGGACTACAAACCGTTTTGGGTACTTTGTCCCTGTTCCACTTTTAATAATGTTACATTCATCTTCGAGTACCTACAAAACTGACTCGTGTATGTTTGTTTTTAGAAGAAGAGTCTAAAAAGGAGGAAGAACCTAAGAAACCATCCAAAGAAGAGGGAGAAGTCAGGAGGCCTTCAGAGGAGAAGAAAGAAACACTAAAGCCTGAACAGAAGACATCAGTGACAAAACCCTCTGAAGAAAAAACAGATGTGGAAACACCACCCAAAGACGAAAAGGAAGTCCAGAAACTTCTCAAAGGAGAGAAAGATGATGAGAAACATCTCAAAGAAGAGAAAGAAGCCAAGAAACATCCAGAAGAAGTAAAAGAGGTCATACAGCCTATCAAAGAGGACAAAGAAGTGAAGAAGCCACTCAAAAAAGACAAAGAGGTCAAGAAACCTCTTGCAGAAGAGAAAGAAGTCAAGAAACCGTCTAAAGAAGACAAAGAAGTCAAGGAACCTCTTGCAGAAGACAAAGAAGTCAGGAAACAACTTAAAGAAGACAAAGAAGTCAAGAAACCATCTAGAGAAGACAAGACATCTCTCAAAGAAGAGAGAGGGGTCAAGAAACCATCTAGAGAAGACAAGACATCTCTCAAAGAAGAGAGAGGGGTCAAGAAACCATCTAGAGAAGACAAGACATCTCTCAAAGAAGACAAAGAAGTCAAGAAACCATCGAGAGAAGACAAGACATCTCTCAAAGAAGACAAAGAAGTCAAGAAACCATCTAGAGACGACAAGACATCCCTCAAAGAAGAGAGAGAGGTCAAGAAACCATCTAGAGACGACAAGACATCTCTCAAAGAAGACAAAGAAGTCAAGAAACCATCTAGAGACGACAAGACATCCCTCAAAGAAGAGAGAGAGGTCAAGAAACCATCTAGAGACGACAAGACATCTCTCAAAGAAGACAAAGAGGCCATGAAAGCTCTAAAAGAAGACAAAGAAGTCAAGAAGCAACCAAAAGAAGACAAAGAGTCCAAGAAATCTCTCTCAGAAGAGAAAGACATCAAGAAAATGTCTAAAGAAGAGAAAATAGTCGATAAACCTATTAAAGAAGAGAAAGAAGTTAAGAAACTATCTAGAGAAGACAAAGAAGTCAAGAAACCAACCAAAGAAGGCAAGGAAGTCAAGAAGCAACCAAAAGAAGACAAAGATTCCAAGAAACTTCTCCAAGAAGACAAAGAAGTCAAGAAACCATCCAAAGAAGACAAGGAAGTCAAGAAACAACCAAAAGAAGACAAAGAGTCCAATAAACTTCTCCAAGAAGACAAAGAAGTCAAGAAACCATCCAAAGAAGACAAGGAGTCCAAGAAACCTCTCAAAGAAGACAAAGAGTCCAAGAAATCTCTCAAAGAAGACAAAGAAGTCAAGAAACCATCCAAAGAAGACAAAGAGTCCAAGAAACCTCTCAAAGAAGACAAAGAGTCCAAGAAATCTCTCAAAGAAGACAAAGAAGTCAAGAAACCTCTCAAAGAAGTCAAGAAACCTCTCAAAGAAGACAAGACACCTCTCAAAGAAGACAAGACATTCACGAAACCAACCAAAGAAGACAAGACAGTCACGAAACCATCCAAAGAAGACAAGACAGTCACGAAACCATCAAAAGAAGACAAGACAGTTACGAAACCAACCAAAGAAGACAAGACAGTCACGAAACCATCCAAAGAAGACAAGACAGTCACGAAACCATCCAAAGAAGACAAGACATTCACGAAACCAACCAAAGAAGACAAGACAGTCACGAAACCATCCAAAGAAGACAAGACAGTCACGAAACCATCCAAAGAAGACAAGACAGTCACGAAACCATCCAAAGAAGACAAGACAGTCACAAAACCATCCAAAGACGACAAGACAGTCACGAAACCAACCAAAGAAGACAAGACAGTCACAAAACCAACCAAAGAAGACAAGACAGTCACGAAACCAACCAAAGAAGACAAGACAGTCACGAAACCAACCAAAGACGACAAGACAGTCACGAAACCAACCAAAGAAGACAAGACAGTCACGAAACCAACCAAAGAAGACAAGACAGTCACGAAACCATCCAAAGAAGACAAGACAGTCAGGAAACTTCTCAAAGAAAAGAAAGGAGTCGATAAACTTATTAAAGAAAAGAAAGAAGTTAAGAAACCATCCAAAGAAGACAAGGAAAACCGCAAACCATCTAGAGAGGAGAAAGTAGTCAAGAAACTTCTCAAAGAAGAAAAAGAAGACAAGCAAGTCATTAAAGCTTCTAAAAAGGAGAAAGAAGCAGAGACACCTCTTAAAGACGAGAAAGCATTTAATACATCTATTGCAGTAGGGATAGCATTCAAGAAACCATCTAAGGAAGACGAGAAAGTCAGTAAACCATCCCAAGAGAAAATAGAAGTCTGGAAACTTCTGAAAGAAAAGAAAGCAGAAACAAAACCATCCAAAGATGAGAAAGAAGTCAAGAAACCTCTTAAAGACGAGAAAGCATTTAATACATCTATTGCAGTAGGGATAGCATTCAAGAAACCATCCAAGGAAGACGAAAAAATCAGTAAACCATCCCAAGAGAAAATAGAAGTCTGGAAACTTCTGAAAGAAAAGAAAGCAGAAACAAAACCATCCAAAGAAGAGAAAGAAGTCAAAAAAACCTCCAAAGATGAGAAAGAAGTCAAGAAACCTCTTAAAGAAGAGAAAGCATTTAATACATCTATTGCAGTAGGGATAGCATTCAAGAAACCATCTAAGGAAGACGAGAAAGTTGGTAAACCATCCCGAGAAGATAAAGAAGACAAGAAACCATCCAAAAAAGTAAAAGAAACTGAGAAATCATCTAAAGAAGACAAGGAAGTGAGAAAACTGTCTAAAAAGGAGAAAGAAGCAGAAACACCTCTTAAAGACGAGAAAGCATTTAATACATCTATTGCAGTAGGTATAGCATTCAAGAAACCATCTAAGGAAGAGGAGAAAATCGGTAAACCATCCCAAGAGAAAATAGAAGTCTGGAAACTTCTTAAAGAAAAGAAAGCAGAAACAAAACCATCCAAAGAAGAGAAGGAAGTCAAGGAAGCTTCTAAAACAGAGAAAGAAGTCAAGAAAATCCCTGAAGAAGACAAAGAGGTAAAGAAACCATCTACAAATAAGATAGAAGTCACAAAGCCATCCAAAGAACAGAAAGAGGAGAAGAAACCACTGAGAGAAGGAAGGGAAGAGAAGAAACATCCTAAGGAAGAGAAAGCCATGAAAATAACTCTCAAAGAAGAGACAGAAGTGAAGGAACCACCTAAAAAAGTAAAAGAGGTCAAAAAGCTTCTCAAAGAGGAGAAGGAGGAACTAAGACCAATGACTGCCATCACGAAGCCTGCAAAAGAAGAACCAGAACAGATCTCTAAGGAGTTGAAGGAGAAGGAAAAGGAAGCAAGTCCTTCCAAAGAAAGGGCAGTACCAATGAAGCCCTCTGAAGAAAAACCTGAACCAGAGAAACCTTCTAAAGACGAAAAAGAGGTCAAGGTTATTCTCACAGAAGAAAAGGAACCAAAGAAGATCTCTAAGGAAGACAAAGAACCCATCAAGAAGAGAGACACTAAGAAAGGTAGGCATAGTCTTGCAATGTAATGTTTTTATTATTATTATTCAAAATAAGGATCTGTTGACGATACAATACCAAGAATATACAGCCATGCTAACCGCTCTGTCCAGCTATACAACATGGCAATGCTTTAGGTGAAATGCTCACATCATTATGCTAATTCTGATCACCATGACAATGCTAAAAGTTTATTGTTTTAAAAGGATACCGTTCACCATTTTTACCATCTTAGTTCAACATGATTACATATGCTAATTACCACCATGCACAAAGATTTGATGAAGCTGGTAGGGATTCAAGTAGCCTTACAGGTATTTGTAGAGGGTCAAAAGATAGGTCAACTGAGGAGGCTAAATGAATTGCTTTTCTTTTTTTGGTTAAGATAAACATAATGAAACTTAATGGATTATTATGTTGTAATTTTCCACCAGTGGCAGCTCCCAAGGAGTCCAAGAAAGAAGCAAAGGAAAAAATCACAACTAAACCTGTAAAACCAGGTAATACAAAGCCATCCATAGAAGCATAGTGGAACCATGGCTAAATATACTTTTATGATCCATGTACAGTTTTAATGGCAATACAATATTTGTAGGCACTTGTTAGAAGATGTGCTAAGTATCTTCAAGGTTAAATAGATTGATAGGTTTCCTTGTAAAATAAAAGGTAAGTTTGATTCCATTGTAAAATGTATGTAAAACTGTTGAATCAGCTTTGCCATTTTATTTCAGACACTGAACCCAAAAAGGCTGTAAGCGGGATTAAAATAGTCAAAAAGGAGGTTGCGTCTCTTTTGATGAAGGACCATCTTAATGTTACAAAAGCAGGTGAGAAAATACAGTCTGTAGAATAACAGGTCACAGTGATATTTTGTCTTTGTGGTTAGATGTACAGTATAGATGTTTGCAGTAAAAAAGCTTACATTTTAAATGTAAAGCCAAGATTAGCAAATGAATTATGTTTTTGAAAATTCTCCAACATTAGAGGTTCGTCAAGTACCTAAAGTAAAATCCAAGCCAGAACCTGCAAAGAAAGGTAATATTATGTAGGAAACATAACAAGTAATATATTTGCAGAGAGTTTCAAATAATAAACACTTATCTTTTAATAAAACCTCAAATCTAAAGGCTTGTTGGTGTCATGATTTTACAGCAGCGGCATTTCCCAAGGAACCTAAGAAGGAACCAAAGGAAAAAGTAAAACCTAAACCTGTAGAAAAAGGTAATGCAAAGCCATGAAGCCACACCATGAGCATGGCTAAAAGATACTATTATAATGTTGGTGGATTTTTCATGACAATACATTGTTAAAAAAGTATTGTACATTCTATATTTCATAACTCATAGATGGTCCTAAAGATAGTGCTGCTCGAAATAGATTTATTTTTACTTTTTTTTAATGAAGGGTATATTTGTTTCCACAATGTCAAACTGTTCAATCATCTTTGGCGTTTTATTTCAGACGCTGGACCCAAAAAGGCTGTAAGGGGGATTCAAATAGTCAAAAAGGAGGTTGCGTCTCTCTTGAAGAAGGAGCATCTTAATGTTACCAAAGCAGGTGAGAAAATACAGTCTGTAGAATAACAGGTCACAGTGATATTTTATCCTTGTGGTTAGTATAGATTTTTGCAGTGACAAAGCTTACATGTTAAGTGTAAAGACAAGATTAGTTAATTCATTATATATATTTTTAAAATGCTCAAATACTAGAGGTTCCAGAGGTACCCAAAGTGAAAGCCAAGCCAGAACCTGCAAAGAAAGGTAATTTTATGAACGAAATATAAAAAGAATATCTTTGCAGAGAGTTTCAGATAATAAACACTTATCCTTTTATAAACCTAAAATATAATAATTTTACAGCAGCTGCACCTCCCAAGGAACCTAAGAAGGAACCAAAGGAACAAGTCAAAACTAAACCTGTAGAAAAAGGTAATGCAAAGCCATGACGCCACACCACGAGCATGGCTAAAAGATAACAGAGCTAGATTACTCATAGATGGTCTCAAAGTTAGGGCTACTGGAAATACATTTTTTTTACTTTTTTCAATGAAGGGTATATTTGTTTCTGCAGTATAACTTATGTGAGAGTTTTTAAACCATTTTTGTCTTTTTATTCCAGACGCTGAACCCAAAAAGGCAGAAAAGGTGACTGAAGAAGTCAAAAAGGAGGTTGTGTCTCTCTTGAAGAAGGAGCATCTTAATGTTACCAAAGCAGGTGAGAAAATGCAGTAGAATAACGGGTCACAGTGATATTTTATCCTGATGGTTAGTATAGATTTGTGTAGTGGTATTGATTGCATTTTAAATGTAAAGCCAGGATTAGTTCATTCATTATATTTTGTTTAATTCTCAAATACTAGAGGTTCCAGAGGTCCCTAAAGTGAAAGCCAAACCAGAACCTGCAAAAAAAGGTATTTTTATGTAGGAAACATAAAAAGTAATATATTTGCAGAGAGTTTCAAGTAAAAAACACTGATCCTTTTATAAACCTCAAATCTAAAGGCTTGTTGGTCTCATGATTTTACAGCAGCGGTACCTCCCAAGGAACCTAAGAAGGAACCAAAGGAAAAAGTCACACCTAAACCTGTAGAAAAAGGTAATGCAAAGCCATGAAGCCACACCACGAGCATGGCTAAAAGATAACAGAGCTAGATTACTCATAGATGGTCTTAAAGATAGGGCTACTGGAAATACATTTGTTTTACTTTTTCAAAGAAGGGAGTATTTTTTTCCACTGTATTATTCAATGTGAAACTTTTCAACCAGCTTTGCCTTTTTATTTCAGAAGCTGAACCCAAAAAGGCAGAAAAGGTGACAAAAGTCGTCAAGAAAGAGGCTGCTCCTGTCCTGAAGAAGGAACAACTTGATGTTACAAAAGCAGGTAACAAACTATCTCAGAACAGGTCACGGTGTCTTTTAATACTTCTATATAGATTTACAGTGGCATAGCTTACATATTTACATTTTTATGAAACCTATGTAAAGGCTTGTTGGTGTCACGATTTTACAGCAGTGGCACTTAGCAAGGAACCTAAGAAGGAGCCAAAGGAAAATGTCAAACCTAAACCTGTAGAAAAAGGTAATGCAAAGCCATGGATTTACAGTGGCATAGCTTACATGTTTAATGTTAGGCCAGGTTAAGCTGATAAATTATATTTCTTAATATTCTCCAAATACTAGAGGTTCCAGAAGTACCTAAAGTGAAAGCCAAGCCAGAACCTGCAAAGAAAGGTATTTTTATGAAAGAAACATAAAAGTAATATATTTGAAAAAAAAACACTTATCTTTTTATAAACCTAAAATGTAAAGGCTTGTTGGTCTCATAATAATAATAATAATAATAATAGCTTGCATTTATATAGCGCCTTTCAAGGGACCCAAGGTCGCTTTACAAGTAATAGGGCAAAAACAAACATAACGAAACAAAAGTCAGACAGACCAAACAACAGATCGATTAGGGGCCGAAAGCCTTGGCAAACAGATGGGACTTGAGGGCCCTTTTGAAGGCGTCGAGTGTGGGGATGTTGCGAATCTCCGCAGGGAGAGCGTTCCAGAGGGTGGGGGCTGCCACACTGTAGGCTCTGTCCCCGAAGGTTCGCAGTTTGGTGCGGGGGGTGGTAAGCAGGCCAGAGTCTGAGGACCGCAGGTTCCGGGGTGGGGCATGTGGGTGAAGGATGTCCGATAGGTACTGGGGGGCAAGGGCATGGAGGGACTTGTAGGTAAGGAGGAGTACTTTGTAGGATATACGTGACTTGACCGGCAACCAGTGTAGGTGGATGAGGGTGGGAGTGATGTGCTGCCACGGCTTTGTGTGTGTGAGTACCCTAGCAGCACAGTTTTGGACATACTGGAGCCTGTCCAGGTTTTTTTTGGGAACCCCGAACAGGACACCATTGCAGTAGTCCAAGCGGGTGGTGACAAACGCATGCACTAGGGTTTCGGCAACCGACTCCGAGAGTGACGGTCGGAGTCTGGCAATGTTCCTCAGGTGGAAAAAGGCCGATTTGGTCACAGATTTGACGTGGGAATGGAAGGAAAGGGTGGAGTCAAGGATGACACCCAGGTTGCGGGCTTCAGGAGATGGGGAGATGGAGCAGCCGTCGACCTCGAGGATGAAGTCACCAACCTTCTGGAGCAGGGCCTTGGGTGCCACAACCATGAGCTCTGTTTTTTTGCTGTTCAGCTTAAGGTAGTTGGAAGACATCCATGTTTTGATGTCATGCAGGAAGTTGATGAGGGACTGAGGGGGGAGCTGGGAGGATGGAGTGGTGCTGAGATACAGTTGGGTATCATCAGCGTAACAGTGGAAATTGAGTCCATGATGTCGGATGATCTGGCCGAGGGGGAGCATGTAAATGGTGAACAGGAGCGGGCCAAGCACAGAGCCCTGGGGTACACCGTGGTGGACTGGGGCCGGGGGTGAGTTTGAGCCACTGATGGAGACAAACTGTTTCCTGTTATGGAGGTAGGATGTGAACCAGGACAGCGCTGTGCCAGTGATTTTGCAGCAGTGGCACCTCCCAAGGAACCTAAGAAGGAACCAAAGGAAAAAGTCAAACCTAAACCTGTAGAAAAAGGTAATGCAAAGCCATGAAGCCATGACGCAAGCATGGCTGAAACTAAAACAGAAACAAGATTGCTCATTGATAGTCCCAAAGATAGGGCTACCGGATATAGACTTTTTGAATGAGTGTTATATTTGTTTCCACTGTATAATTTAATGTGAAACGGTTCAATCAATTTGTCTTTTTATTCCAGACGCTGGACCCAAAAAGGCAGAAAAGGTGACTAAAGAAGTCAAAAAGGAGGTTACGTCTCTCTTGAAGAAGGACCATCTTAATGTTACCAAAGCAGGTGAGAAAATGCAGTCTGTAGAATAACGGGTCACAGTGATATTTTTATCCTTGTGGTTAGATGAATCGATTTTTGCAATGACAAAGCTTACATGTTAAACGTTAAGCCAATATTATTTCATTCATTATATATATATTTGTAATTCTCAAATACTAGAGGTTCCAGAAGAACCCAAACTGAAAGCCAAACCAGAACCTGCAAAGAAAGGTAATTTTATGTAGGAATCTAAAAAGTAATATATTTGCAGAGAGTTTAAAATAATAAACACTTGTCTTTTTAGACCTCAAATCTAAAGGCTTGTTGGTGTCATAATTTTTACAGCAGTGGCACTTCCCAAGGAACCTAATGGCGCATTTCCACTACACGGTCGGCCTCGGCGTGTATTACAATTAAATCACGGTCAAATATGTCCATCTTGTTGTAGTTCTAGCCCTCTTGCCAGCGCTCCTCTCTCTAGTTTAGCATACTCAGCCCGACTCAGCCCTGTTTGTTGGCCCCGATAGAACCACAATTTTGTCGGGTCAGAAAAGAGGTGAAAAAGTGGCCCCGGGCCGGGCCGGGCCGTACCTAGGCCTAGTGGAAGCGCAACCAAAAACGGGTACGGCACGACACGGCACGCTTAAAGCGAGCTCCGCGCTGTAGTGGAACTGCGGCATAAGAAGGAACCAAAGGAAAAAGTCACACCTAAACCTGTAGAAAAAGGTAATGCAAAGCCATGAAGCCACACCATGAGCATGGGTGAAAGACAATAGAGCTAGATTACTCATAGATGGTCTCAAAGATAGGGCTACTGGAAATAGATTTGTTTGACTTTTTTCAATGAAGGGTATATTTGTTTCCACTGTATAACTCATGTGAAAGTTTTCAACCAGCTTTGCCTTTTTATTTCAGAAGCTGAACCCAAAAAGGCAGAAAAGGTGACTAAAGTCATCAAGAAAGAGGTTGCTCCTGTCCTGAAGAAGGAACAACTTGATGTTACAAAAGCAGGTAACAAACTCTCAGAACAGGTTATGGTGTCTTTTAATACTTACGTAAATAGTATGGATTTACAGTGGCATAGCTTACATGCTTAATGTTAGGCTAGGTTAAGATGATAAATTATCATTCTTAATATTCTCCAATATTAGAAGTTGCTAAAGAACCTAAACTGAAAGCCAAGTCAGAACCTGCAAGGAAAGGTATTTTTATGTAGGAAATATAAAAGGAATATATTTGAAAACTGTTTTATATATATATATACCTAAAATCTAAAGGCTTGTTGGTCTCACCATTTTCCAGCAGCGGCACTTCCCAAGGAACCTAAGAAGGAACCAAAGGAACAAGTCAAACCTAAACCTGTAGAAAAAGGTAATGCAAAGCCATGAAGCCACACCACGAGCATGGTAGGCTAGATTGATCATCGATGGTCTCAAAGATAGGACTACTGGAAATAGATGTTTTGAACTTTTTTCGATGAAGGGTGTATTTGTTTCTGCTGTATAACTTATGTGAAACTTTTCAACCAGCTTTGCCTTTTTATTTCAGAAGCTGAACCCAAAAAGGCAGAAAAGGTGACTAAAGTCATCAAGAAAGAGGCTGCTCCTGTCCTGAAGAAGGAACAACTTGATGTTACAAAAGCAGGTAATAAAATACAGTATGTAGAATAACATGTCAGTCATATTCTATCCTTGTGGTTAGTATAGATTGAAGTGTCAGAACAGGTCACGTGTCTTTTAATACTTGTAAATAGTATGGATTTACAGTGGCATAGTTTACATGTTTAATCCTAGCCTAGGATAAAGTGATACACTATCTTTCTTAATATTCTCCAATATTAGAAGTTCCTGAAGAACCTAAACTGAAAGCCAAGCCAGAACCTGCAAAGAAAGGTATTTTTATGTAGGAAATATAAAAGGAATATATTTAAAGAGAGTATCAAATACAACTTTCTTTATATATAAACCAAACATCTAAAGGCTTGTTGGTGTCATGATTTTACAGCAGCGGCTCTTCCCAAGGAACCTAAGAAGGAACCAAAGGAACAAGTCAAACCTAAACCTGTAGAAAAAGGTAATGCAAAGCCATGAAGCCACACCATGAGCATGGCTGAAAGAGAATAGCTACATTTATCATAGAGATGGACCCAAAGATAGCGCTACTCGAAATAGATTTGTTTTCTTTTTGTCAATGAAGGGTGTATTTGTTTCTGCTGTATAACTTATGTGAAACTTTTCAACCAGCTTTGCCTTTTTATTTCAGAAGCTGAACCCAAAAAGGCAGAAAAGGTGACTAAAGTCATCAAGAAAGAGGTTGCTCCTGTCCTGAAGAAGGAACAACTTGATGTTACAAAAGCAGGTAACAAACTATCTCAGAACAGGTTATGTGTCTTTTAATACTTACATAAATAGTATGGATTTACAGAGGCATAGTTTACATGTTTAATGTTAGGCTGGGATAAAGTGATAAATTATCATTCTTAATATTCTCCAATATTAGAAGTTCCTGAAGAACCTAAACTGAAAGCCAAGCCAGAACCTGCAAAGAAAGGTATTTTTATGTAGGAAATATAAAAGGAATATATTTGAAGAGAGTATCAAATACAACTTTTATATATATATATATATGTATATATATGCCTAAAATCTAAAGGCTTGTTGGTGTCATGATTTTCCAGCAGCTGCACTTCCCAAGGAACCTAAGAAGGAACCAAAGGAACAAGTCAAACCTAAACCTGTAGAAAAAGGTAATGCATAAGATGCTATTATAATACTGGTGCAGTTTCCATGACAATACATTGTTAAACAAGTATTGTACTTTCTAGTTTTCATTACTCATCGATGGTCCCTAAGATAGGGCAACTGGAAATAGATTTTCTAAAACTTTTTTCAATGAGTGTTATATTTGTTTCCACTGTATAATTCAATGTGAATCGGTTCAATCAATTTGTCTTTTTATTTCAGACGCTGAACCCAAAAAGGCAGAAAAGGTGACTAAAGAAATCAAAAAGGAGGTTGCGTCTCTCTTGAAGAAGGAGCATCTTAATGTTACCAAAGCAGGTGAGAAAATACAGTCTGTAGAATAACAGGTCACAGTGATATTTTATCCTTGTGGTTAGTATAGATTTTTGCAGTGACAAAGTTTACATGTTAAGTGTAAAGACAAGGTTAGTTAATTCATTGTATTTTTGAAGATTCTCCAACATTAGAAGTACCCAAAGTGAAAGCCAAAACAGAACCTGCAAAAAAAGGTATTTTTATGTAGGAATCCTAAAAAGTAATATATTTGCAGAGAGTTTAAAATAATAGACACTTATCTTTTTATAAACCTCAAATCTAAAGGCTTGTTGGTTTCACAATTTTCCAGCAGTGGCTCCTCCCAAGGAACCTAAGAAGGAACCAAAGGAACAAGTCACACCTAAACCTGTAGAAAAAGGTAATGCAAAGCCATGAAGCCACACCACGAGCATAGCTAAAAGATAATAGAGCTAGATTGATCATAGATGGTCTCAAAGATAGGACTACTGGAAATAGATGTTTTGAACGTTTTTCGATGAAGGGTGTATTTGTTTCTGCTGTATAACTTATGTGAAACTTTTCAACCAGCTTTGCCTTTTTATTCCAGAAGCTGAACCCAAAAAGGCAGAAAATGTGACTAAAGTCGTCAAGAAAGAGGCTGCTCCTGTCCTGAAGAAGGAACAACTTGATGTTACAAAAGCAGGTAATAAAATACAGTATGTAGAATAACATGTCAGTCATATTCTATCCTTGTGGTTAGTATAGATTGAAGTGTCAGAACAGGTCACGTGTCTTTTAATACCTCTAAATAGTATGGATTTACAGAGGCATAGTTTACATGTTTAATCCTAGGCTGGGATAAAGTGATAAATTATCTTTCTTAATATTCTCCAATATTAGAAGTTCCTGAAGAACCTAAACTGAAAGCCAAGCCAGAACCTGCAAGGAAAGGTATTTTTATGTAGGAAATATAAAAGGAATATATTTGAAGAGAGTATCAAATACAACTTTTATATATATATATATATATATATATATATATATATATATATATATATATATGCCTAAAATCTAAAGGCTTGTTGGTGTCATGATTTTCCAGCAGCTGCACTTCCCAAGGAACCTAAGAAGGAACCAAAGGAACAAGTCAAACCTAAACCTGTAGAAAAAGGTAATGCATAAGATACTATTATAATACTGGTGCAGTTTCCATGACAATACATTGTTAAACAAGTATTGTACTTTCTAGTTTTCATAACTCATCGATAGTCCCTAAGATAGGGCAACTGGAAATAGATTTTCTAAAACTTTTTTCAATGAGTGTTATATTTGTTTCCACTGTATAATTCAATGTGAATCGGTTCAATCAATTTGTCTTTTTATTTCAGACGCTGAACCCAAAAAGGCAGAAAAGGTGACTAAAGAAGTCAAAAAGGAGGTTGCGTCTCTCTTGAAGAAGGAGCATCTTAATGTTACCAAAGCAGGTGAGAAAATACAGTCTGTACAATAACAGGTCACAGTGATATTTTATCCTTGTGCTTAGTATAGATTTTTGCAGTGACAAAGTTTACATGTTAAATGTAAAGCACAGGATTAGTTAATTCATTATATATTTTTTAATTCTCAAATACTAGAGGTTCCAGAAGAACCCAAACTGAAAGCCAAAACAGAACCTGCAAAGAAAGGTATTTTTATGTAGGAATCCTAAAAAGTAACATATTTGCAGAGAGTTTAAAATAATAAAATAATAGACACTTATCTTTTTATAAACCTCAAATCTAAAGGCTTGTTGGTTTCACAATCTTCCAGCAGTGGCACCTCCCAAGGAACCTAAGAAGGAACCAAAGGAACAAGTCAAAGCTAAACCTGTAGAAAAAGGTAATGCAAAGCCATGAAGCCACACCACGAGCATGGCTAAAAGATAACAGAGCTAGATTACTCATAGATGGTCTCAAAGATAGGGCTACTGGAAATAGATGTTTTTAACTTTTTTCAATGAAGGGTATATTTGTTTCTGCTGTATAACTTATGTGAGAGTTTTCAACCAGCTTTGCCTTTTTATTCCAGAAGCTGAACCCAAAAAGGCTGAAAATGTGACTAAAGAAGTCAAGAAAGAGGCTGCTCCTGTCCTGAAGAAGGAACAACTTGATGTTACAAAAGCAGGTAATAAAATACAGTATGTAGAATAACATGTCACAGTCATATTTGATCCTTGTGGTTAGTATAGATTGAAGTGTCAGAACAGGTTACGTGTCTTTTAATAGCTCTAAATAGTATGGATTTACAGTGGCATAGTTTACATGTTTAATCCTAGGCTGGGATAAAGTGATAAATTATCTTTCTTAATATTCTCCAATATTAGAGGTTCCTGAAAAACCTAAACTGAAAGCCAAGTCAGAACCTGCAAAGAAAGGTATTTTTATGTAGGAAATATAAAAGGAATATATTTGAAGAGAGTATCAAATACAACTTTTTTTATATATAAACCAAACATCTAAAGGCTTGTTGGTCTCGTGATTTTCCAGCAGCTGCACTTCCCAAGGAACCTAAGAAGGAAGCAAAGGAACAAGTCAAACCTAAACCTGTAGAAAAAGGTAATGCATAAGATACTATTTTAATACTGGTGCAGTTTCCATGACAATACATTGTTAAACAAGTATTGTACTTTCTAGTTTTCATTACTCATTGATAGTCCCTAAGATAGGGCAACTGGAAATAGATTTTCTAAAACTTTTTTTCAATGAGTGTTATATTTGTTTCCACTGTATAATTCAATGTGAATCGGTTCAATCAATGTGTCTTTTTATTTCAGAAGCTGAACCCAAAAAGGCTGAAAAGGTGACTAAGGTCGTCAAGAAAGAGGCTGCTCCTGTCCTGAAGAAGGAACAACTTGATGTTGCAAAAGCAGGTAATAAAATACAGTATGTAGAATAACATGTCACAGTCATATTTTATCCTTGTGGTTAGTATAGATTGAAGTGTCAGAACAGGTTACGTGTCTTTTAATACTTCTAAATAGTATGGATTTACAGAGGCATAGTTTACATGTTTAATCCTAGGCTGGGATAAAGTGATAAATTATCTTTCTTAATATTCTCCAATATTAGAAGTTCCCGAAGAACCTAAACTGAAAGCCAAGTCAGAACCTGCAAAGAAAGGTATTTTTATGTAGGAAATATAAAAGGAATATATTTAAAGAGAGTATCAAATACAACTTTTTTTATATATAAACCAAACATCTAAAGGCTTGTTGGTGTCATGATTTTCCAGCAGCTGCACCTCCCAAGGAACCTAAGAAGGAACCAAAGGAACAAGTCAAACCTAAACCTGTAGAAAAAGGTAATGCATAAGATGCTATTATAATACTGGTGCAGTTTCCATGACAATACATTGTTAAACAAGTATTGTATTTTCTAGATTTCATAACTCATTGATAGTCCCTAAGATAGGGCAACTGGAAATAGATTTTCTAAAACTTTTTTCAATGAGTGTTATATTTGTTTCCACTGTATAATTCAATGTGAATCGGTTCAATCAATGTGTCTTTTTATTTCAGACGCTGAACCCAAAAAGGCAGAAAAGGTGACTAAAGAAGTCAAAAAGGAGGTTGCGTCTCTCTTGAAGAAGGAACATCTTAATGTTACCAAAGCAGGTGAGAAAATACAGTCTGTACAATAACAGGTCACAGTGATATTTTATCCTTGTGGTTAGTATAGATTTTTGCAGTGACAACGTTTACATGTTAAGTGTAAAGACAAGGTTAGTTAATTCATTGTATTTTTGAAGATTCTCCAACATTAGAAGTACCCAAAGTGAAAGCCAAAACAGAACCTGCAAAGAAAGGTATTTTTATGTAGGAATCCTAAAAAGTAACATATTTGCAGAGAGTTTAAAATAATAAAATAATAGACACTTATCTTTTTATAAACCTCAAATCTAAAGTCTTGTTGGTTTCACAATTTTCCAGCAGTGGCACCTCCCAAGGAACCTAAGAAGGAACCAAAGGAACAAGTCACACCTAAACCTGTAGAAAAAGGTATTGCAAAGCCATGAAGCCACACCACGAGCATGGCTAAAAGATAATAGAGCTAGATTGATCATAGATGGTCTCAAAGATAGGGCTACTGGAAATAGATGTTTTTAACTTTTTTCAAAGAAGGGTATGTTTGTTTCTGCTGTATAACTTATGTGAAACTTTTCAACCAGCTTTGCCTTTTTATTTCAGAAGCTGAACCCAAAAAGGCTGAAAATGTGACTAAGGTCGTCAAGAAAGAGGCTGCTCCTGTCCTGAAGAAGGAACAACTTGATGTTGCAAAAGCAGGTAATAAAATACAGTATGTAGAATAACATGTCACAGTCATATTCTATCCTTGTGGTTAGTATAGATTGAAGTGTCAGAACAGGTTACGTGTCTTTTAATACTTCTAAATAGTATGGATTTACAGAGGTATAGTTTACATGTTTAATCCTAGGCTGGGATAAAGTGATAAATTATCTTTCTTAATATTCTCCAATATTAGAAGTTCCTGAAGAACCTAAACTGAAAGCCAAGTCAGAACCTGCAAGGAAAGGTATTTTTATGTAGGAAATATAAAAGGAATATATTTAAAGAGAGTATCAAATACAACTTTTTTTATATATAAACCAAACATCTAAAGGCTTGTTGGTCTCATGATTTTCCAGCTGCAGCACCTCCCAAGGAACCTAAGAAGGAACCAAAGGAACAAGTCAAACCTAAACCTGTAGAAAAAGGTAATGCATAAGATACTATTTTAATACTGGTGCAGTTTCCATGACAATACATTGTTAAACAAGTATTGTATTTTCTAGATTTCATTACTCATTGATAGTCCCTAAGATAGGGCAACTGGAAATAGATTTTCTAAAACTTTTTTCAATGAGTGTTATATTTGTTTCCACTGTATAATTCAATGTGAATCGGTTCAATCAATGTGTCTTTTTATTTCAGATGCTGGACCCAAAAAGGCTGAAAAGGTGACTAAGGTCGTCAAGAAAGAGGCTGCTCCTGTCCTGAAGAAGGAACAACTTGATGTTACAAAAGCAGGTAATAAAATACAGTATGTAGAATAACATGTCACAGTCATATTCTATCCTTGTGGTTAGTATAGATTGAAGTGTCAGAACAGGTTACGTGTCTTTTAATACTTCTAAATAGTATGGATTTACAGAGGCATAGTTTACATGTTTAATCCTAGGCTGGGATAAAGTGATAAATTATCTTTCTTAATATTCTCCAATATTGGAAGTTGCTGAAGAACCTAAACTGAAAGCCAAGTCAGAACCTGCAAAGAAAGGTATTTTTATGTAGGAAATATAAAAGGAATATATTTGCAGAGAGTTTAAAATAATAGACACTTGTCTTTTTATAAACCTCAAATCTAAAGGCTTGTTGGTCTCATGATTTTCCAGCAGTGGCACCTCCCAAGGAACCTAAGAAGGAACCAAAGGAACAAGTCAAAGCTAAACCTGTAGAAAAAGGTAATGCAAAGCCATGAAGCCACACCACGAGCATGGCTATAAGATAATAGAGCTAGATTGATCATAGATGGTCTCAAAGATATGGCTACTGGAAATAGATGTTTTTAACTTTTTTCAATGAAGGGTATATTTGTTTCTGCTGTATAACTTATGTGAAACTTTTCAACCAGCTTTGCCTTTTTATTTCAGAAGCTGAACCCAAAAAGGCAGAAAATGTGACTAAAGAAGTCAAGAAAGAGGCTGCTCCTGTCCTGAAGAAGGAACAACTTGATGTTACAAAAGCAGGTAATAAAATACAGTATGTAGAATATGTCACAGTCATATTCTATCCTTGTGGTTAGTATAGATTGAAGTGTCAGAACAGGTCACGTGTCTTTTAATACCTCTAAATAGTATGGATTTACAGTGGCATAGTTTACATGTTTAATCCTAGGCTGGGATAAAGTGATAAATTATCTTTCTTAATATTCTCCAATATTGGAAGTTCCTGAAGAACCTAAACTGAAAGCCAAGTCAGAACCTGCAAAGAAAGGTATTTTTATGTAGGAAATATAAAAGGAATATATTTGAAGAGAGTATCAAATACAACTTTTATATATATATATATATATATATATATATATATATATATATATATATATATATATATGCCTAAAATCTAAAGGCTTGTTGGTGTCATGATTTTCCAGCAGCGGCACTTCCCAAGGAACCTAAGAAGGAACCAAAGGAACAAGTCAAACCTAAACCTGTAGAAAAAGGTAATGCATAAGATGCTATTATAATACTGGTGCAGTTTCCATGACAATACATTGTTAAACAAGTATTGTACTTTCTAGTTTTCATAACTCATCGATGGTCCCTAAGATAGGGCAACTGGAAATAGATTTTCTAAAACTTTTTTTCAATGAGTGTTATATTTGTTTCCACTGTATAATTCAATGTGAATCGGTTCAGTCAATGTGTCTTTTTATTTCAGAAGCTGAACCCAAAAAGGCTGAAAAGATGACTAAGGTCGTCAAGAAAGAGGCTGCTCCTGTCCTGAAGAAGGAACAACTTGATGTTACAAAAGCAGGTAATAAAATACAGTATGTAGAATAACATGTCACAGTCATATTCTATCCTTGTGGTTAGTATAGATTGAAGTGTCAGAACAGGTCACGTGTCTTTTAATACTTCTAAATAGTATGGATTTACAGAGGCATAGTTTACATGTTTAATCCTAGGCTGGGATAAAGTGATAAATTATCTTTCTTAATATTCTCCAATATTAGAAGTTCCTGAAGAACCTAAACTGAAAGCCAAGCCAGAACCTGCAAGGAAAGGTATTTTTATGTAGGAAATATAAAAGGAATATATTTAAAGAGAGTATCAAATACAACTTTTTTTATATATAAACCAAACATCTAAAGGCTTGTTGGTGTCATGATTTTCCAGCAGCGGCACTTCCCAAGGAACCTAAGAAGGAACCAAAGGAACAAGTCAAACCTAAACCTGTAGAAAAAGGTAATGCATAAGATGCTATTATAATACTGGTGCAGTTTCCATGACAATACATTGTTAAACAAGTATTGTATTTTCTAGATTTCATTACTCATTGATAGTCCCTAAGATAGGGCAACTGGAAATAGATTTTCTAAAACTTTTTTCAATGAGTGTTGTATTTGTTTCCACTGTATAATTCAATGTGAATCAGTTCAATCAATGTGTCTTTTTATTTCAGACGCTGGACCCAAAAAGGCAGAAAAGGTGACTAAAGTCATCAAGAAAGAGGCTGCTCCTGTCCTGAAGAAGGAACAACTTGATGTTACAAAAGCAGGTAATAAAATACAGTATGTAGAATAACATGTCACAGTCATATTTTATCCTTGTGGTTAGTATAGATTGAAGTGTCAGAACAGGTTACGTGTCTTTTAATACTTCTAAATAGTATGGATTTACAGAGGCATAGCTTACATGTTTAATGTTAGGCAAGGATAAAGTGATAAATTATCTTTCTTAATATTCTCCAATATTGGAAGTTGCTGAAGAACCTAAACTGAAAGCCAAGTCAGAACCTGCAAGGAAAGGTATTTTTATGTAGGAAATATAAAAGGAATATATTTAAGGAGAGTATCAAATACAACTTTTTTTATATATAAACCAAACATCTAAAGGCTTGTTGGTGTCATGCTTTTCCAGCTGCAGCACTTCCCAAGGAACCTAAGAAGGAACCAAAGGAACAAGTCAAACCTAAACCTGTAGAAAAAGGTAATGCATAAGATACTATTTTAATACTGGTGCAGTTTCCATGACAATACATTGTTAAACAAGTATTGTATTTTCTAGTTTTCATTACTCATTGATAGTCCCTAAGATAGGGCAACTGGAAATAGATTTTCTAAAACTTTTTTTCAATGAGTGTTATATTTGTTTCCACTGTATAATTCAATGTGAATCGGTTCAATCAATGTGTCTTTTTATTCCAGACGCTGAACCCAAAAAGGCAGAAAAGGTGACTAAAGAAGTCAAAAAGGAGGTTGCGTCTCTCTTGAAGAAGGAGCATCTTAATGTTACCAAAGCAGGTGAGAAAATACAGTCTGTAGAATAACAGGTCACAGTGATATTTTATCCTTGTGCTTAGTATAGATTTTTGCAGTGACAAAGTTTACATGTTAAATGTAAAGCCCAGGATTAGTTAATTCATTATATATTTTTTAATTCTCAAATACTAGAGGTTCCAGAAGAACCCAAACTGAAAGCCAAAACAGAACCTGCAAAGAAAGGTATTTTTATGTAGGAATCTAAAAAGTAATATATTTGCAGAGAGTTTCAAATAATAAACACTTATCTTTTTATAAACCTAAAATCTAAAAGCGTGTTGATGTCACCATTTTACAGCAGCTGCACCTCCCAAGGAACCTAAGAAGGAACCAACGGAACAAGTCACATCTAAACCTGTAGAAAAAGGTAATGCAAAGCCATGAAGCCACACCATGACCATGGGTGAAAGACAATAGAGCTAGATTACTCATAGATGATCTCAGAGATAGGGCTACTGGAAATACATTTGTTTTAATTTTTTCAATGAAGGGTGTATTTGTTTCCACTGTATAACTCATGTGAAACTTTGTTTGCCTTTTTATTTCAGAAGCTGAACCCAAAAAGGCAGAAAAGGTGACTAAAGTCATCAAGAAAGAGGCTGCTCCTGTCCTGAAGAAGGAACAACTTGATGTTACAAAAGCAGGTAAGAAACTATCTCAGAACAGGTCTTGTGTCTGT
Source organism: Trematomus bernacchii (assembly GCF_902827165.1). Lineage (NCBI taxonomy): Eukaryota > Metazoa > Chordata > Actinopteri > Perciformes > Nototheniidae > Trematomus > Trematomus bernacchii. The sequence goes on along the minus strand of NW_022987313.1, from coordinate 3,409,995 downwards.
TAATACTTGTAAATAGTATGGATTTACAGTGGCATAGTTTACATGTTTAATGTTAGGCAAGGATAAAGTGATAAATGATCATTCTTAATATTCTCCAATATTAGAAGTTCCTGAAGAACCTAAACTGAAAGCCAAGTCAGAACCTGCAAAGAAAGGTATTTTTATGTAGGAAATATAAAAGGAATATATTTGAAAACTTTTTTATATATATATATACCTAAAATCTAAAGGCTTGTTGGTGTCATGATTTTCCAGCAGCGGCACTTCCCAAGGAACCTAAGAAGGAACCAAAGGAACAAGTCAAACCTAAACCTGTAGAAAAAGGTAATGCATAAGATACTATTATAATACTGGTGCAGTTTCCATGACAATACATTGTTAAACAAGTATTGTACTTTCTAGTTTTCATAACTCAACAATGGTCCCTAAGATAGGGCAACTGGAAATAGATTTTCTTTAACTTTTTTCAATGAGTGTTATATTTGTTTCCACTGTATAATTCAATGTGAATCGGTTCAATCAGTTTGTCTTTTTATTTCAGACGCTGAACCCAAAAAGGCAGAAAAGGTGACTAAGGAAGTCAAAAAGGAGGTTGCGTCTCTCTTGAAGAAGGACCATCTTAATGTTACCAAAGCAGGTGAGAAAATACAGTCTGTAGAATAACAGGTCACAGTGATATTTTATCCTTGTGGTTAGATGTACAGTATAGATGTTTGCAGTGGTATGGATTACATGTTAAATGTAAAGCCAGGATTAGTTAAATCATTATATATATTTTTTTAATTCTCAAATACTAGAGGTTCCAGAAGTACCCAAAGTGAGAGCCAAAACAGAACCTGCAAAGAAAGGTATTTTTATGTAGGAATCTAAAAAGTAACATATTTGCAGAGAGTTTAAAATAATATCTTTTTATAAACCTCAAATCTAAAGGCTTGTTGGTGTCACAATTTTCCAGCAGTGGCTCCTCCCAAGGACCCTAAGAAGGAACCAAAGGAACAAGTCAAACCTAAACCTGTAGAAAAAGGTAATGCAAAGCCATGAAGCCACACCACGAGCATGCTAGGCTAGATTGATCATAGATGGTCTCAAAGATAGCGCTACTCGAAATATATTTGTTTTACTTTTTCAAAGAAGGGAGTATTTTTTTCTGCTGTATAACTTGTGTGAAACGTTTTAACCATATTTGCCTTTTTATTTCAGAAGCTGAACCCAAAAAGGCAGAAAAGGTGACTAAAGTAATCAAGAAAGAGGCTGCTCCTGTCCTGAAGAAGGAACAACTTGATGTTACAAAAGCAGGTAAGAAACTATCTCAGAACAGGTCATGGTGTCTTTTAATACTTACGTAAATAGTATGGATTTACAGTGGCATAGCTTACATGTTTAATGTTAGGCTGGGATAAAGTGATACATTATCATTCTTAATATTCTCAAATACTAGAGGTTCCAGAGGTACCCAAAGTGAAAGCCAAGTCAGAACCTGCAAAGAAAGGTATTTTTATGTAGGAAATATAAAAGGAATATATTTGCAGAGAGTTTCAGATAAAAAAACACTTCCCTTTTTATAAACCTAAAATCTAAAGGCTTGTTGGTCTCATGATTTTCCAGCAGCTGCTCCTCCCAAGGAACCTAAGAAGGAACCAAAGGAACAAGTCAAACCTAAACCTGTAGAAAAAGGTAATGCAAAGCCATGAAGCCACACCATGAGCATGGGTGAAAGACAATAGAGCTAGATTACTCATAGATGGTCTCAAAGAATCTGGCTACTGGAAATACATTTGGTTTACTTTTTTCAATGAAGGGTGTATTTGATTCTGCTGTATTACTTATGTGAAACTTTTCAACCAGCATTGCCTTTTCATTTCAGAAGCTGAACCCAAAAAGGCTGAAAAGGTGACTAAAGTCATCAAGAAAGAGGCTGCTCCTGTCCTGAAGAAGGAACAACTTGATGTTACAAAAGCAGGTAACAAACTATCTCAGAACAGGTCACGGTGTCTTTTAATACTTGTAAATAGTATGGATTTACAGAGGCATAGCTTACATGTACATGGAATATACTTGAAGAGAGTATCAAATACAACTTTTATATATATAAACTTAAAATCTAAAGACTTGTTGGTGTCATAATTTTCCAGCAGCGGCTCTTCCCAAGGAACCTAAGAAGGAACCAAAGGAACAAGTCAAACCTAAACCTGTAGAAAAAGGTAATGCAAAGCCATAAAGCCACACCACGAGCATGGCTATAAGATACTGCTTTATCTTTAAATGAAAAGGCATTGTAAGGGGCGGCTCTGGCTCATTGGGTAAGTGAGCTAATCTGTAACTCAGAGGGTTACCGTTTCAATCCCACCCCCGCAGTCAACATGCAGAAGTATCCTTAATAGATACTTAACCCCAAATTGCATTTATTTGCAGTGGCATAGCTTAAATGTTTAATGTGAAGCAACATTTAGCTAATAAACTATATTTTCCAATATTAGATGTTCCTGAAGTTCCTAAGGTGAAAGCCAAAGCAGTAACTGAGAAGAAAGGTGAGAGACAACTCATTCAAAAACTTGAATTAGACCATTCAAGATGAAAATATGCTAAGAAATTGTGCATCTTTTTCATTTGCTGTCACTAACTTCATTCAATTCAACAGCTACCAAGGAGCCCAAGAAGGAACCAAAGGAAAAACTCAAATCTGTATCTGTAAAACCAGGTAATGCAAAGACTCACTAATGTTGCATTTTAAAACGTTTTGGGAACTGCCTCGCTCAGAGAGGAATGTACACATTGTAGCTGAAATGCTGGACTTCCTTACATCTCCAGTTTCATAATTGATATATATGATTGATACTATTGTAACTATGAATTTGCCAGAATGTAATGGTTGTCTTTTGAAGCATTGATAGCAGGATGCAAGGTACTAACAACTAACTTATCTTTTTGTGACACAGAAGTACCAAAGGAAAAGGCCAAAGCAGCTCCTACTAAGAAAGGTACGCACATTATTGTTTTTTTTACCAAAAAACTAAATTATCCGTTGTCATAATGTAAATACTCTCCTGCTGTAAAATAACATGATACTTTTACCATACAGAAGCTGTTGTTCCAAAAGAAAAGTCCAAACCAGTCATCTTGAAAAAAGGTAAAAGTTGTGCATGTTATTAGGTAATACAAATAATGAACAAACTAAAAGTGTTACTGCCATTACTGCATGTATTTTATTTGCACATTTCTGCCGACAGAACAAGAGGGCACTCCAAGAAATGCCTCTCTGGTGAAACAGAGAGTCAAAATAGTGCCTATGAAAAAAGGTACATTATTTATGTTTATATTTGTATTTGTCTCAGATTCTCCCAGGTTTAAGTGAGTTGAGTCAACGATGTTTTTGTTCTCCTTTTTTCAGAAGTCAAGGCACCTAAAGAGAAAGTCAAGTCGGTCTCTCCAGTGACAGGTAAGGTTCTTGTGCAATATTTAAAAAAACTATAAGTTCCTGACATCGAGGTTTGGTTTTGCAAACTGATCATCATGCTATGTGTTTCGTTAGAAGCAGCGGTTTCAAAAGAGAAGCCCAAATCAGCTCCTAAAAAGAAAGGTAAGATAGTGTTTTATATTTAGCTTAATCGTTCGAGTGTTTCCTCTCATTTTGTGGAATGACAAATCTTAAATGTTTTGACACAGAACCTGCTCCACTTAAGACAAAAGCAGCCTCAGTGCTCAAAGGTAAGACGACACATGTAAACACATGTTTATGTTCAAATAAAGAAAACATGGATTTAGCTATTCATTGTATTTCTTCTTACAGTAGCAGAAGTAGCGCACAAAAATGTCTCCATAACAAAGGAGAAGGCAAAGGTGGTGCCGCTGAAGAAAGGTACATCTTATACAAAAATGTTTCATAATGCTAACCACTACAATTTGACAAACAAGTGTGTAAATACATATTTCCGTTGTTATTTGCTCTAGAAGTTGAGCTTCTCAAGGAGAAGAAGGCCACGCCAGTGACCCCCACCAAAGGTGTGTTTCTCTATATTATTAAAGTGTCTCTCTTTAGAGAGACACAAGTTTATGATTTAACTTTACCCATTAGAATTAACGGGGCTATATGTTTCTCTAGCACCTGCTATCAAAGCAAAACCTGCAGAAAAGAAGAAAGGTATGTGGCAGGAGTTTGTTTCTCTAGTGCTTCCTAGCTACTAACATGTGGCTGCTGATTAAAAACAAAATAAGAATACCATCAAAAATATAACTTTAAAGAAATGTTGAGGAAGCTACCCAAGTGTGTTGTTATTTTAGTGTAGCCGTGTTTTTGTCGGGTCATTTGTATGTTTAGGCTTGTATCTGAATTAACACGCTTCACTATAAGCTGACAGTTTTTTTTGCATGTGTGTGATTACCTAAAAAGACGGATAACTTGATATTTTGAAGATGTTTTTATCAAAGCAGAAATATTAGATGCTTTATCTAAGCTGCATTGTGTTGCGAAATTATTGCAAAGGCCTAATGAATAAATGTTGTCATGGTTAATAGCTAACATTTCAATCCCATCTTCAAGACATTATATATATATATATATATTTTCAGTACTCATCAAGAAGCAAAAACAATCATGCCATTTTTTCCCCTTCCTATTTAGAACCTGAGGCCAAGGCACTTCTTGCCAAAACAGGTAACTTAAATACAACCAATACTTATTCTGTAAAATAATTATTTTCCTAAGAAATGTTATATTTTCATGACTCTTAGCACCTGAAGTTACAAAGGAGAAACCTAAACCAGCTCAAGAGAAGAAAGGTACATTTATTTGAACAACAACAAAGTCATAGATATTTACAAATTATTAATTTATTTACAATTTAAACATCTTTTTTATTGAACTAGCTCAATTTGAATCAAAGGCTGCGACAAAGAAGGAATCACTTCTAAAGAGAAAAGGTAGTCTGCCACTTTCCTGACCCGGCACAGATCTTCTGGGGTTGTTTTGTAGCTTTACACAAATGATTGTTATCATCTACTAATATATAATTAAATGCTAATAATGTAATATTGCAGTGTTACTTCAGCAACTATAATCAAACTAAATGACAAAGCTACTTAATACAGATCAACAAATGCTTACATTTGTATTTACTCAGAGCCCAAAGTGCCAGAGGACAAAGTGAAACCAGCTGTAAGAAAATGTACAGAAACAACAATATTGACTTCTAACTACTTAAATATGTGTACTTATTACTTGATGTTGATATCAGCTATTTGTGTCAGTTTGGCACTTTCCTTTAATCTGATGTAAGTATACGCCAAACATTGTCACAAATGTATTAACTGTATTTTCTCCCAGCATTGTTGAGGAAAAGGGCCAAACCAGTCCATGTAAAGAAAGGTACATTAGTGGTGCTTCAGTAGGGGTAGTCCACATAACCAGTGACTGTAATAACAGTTATGTAGTTACAAAATGTAGGTCGTAGTAAAAGCTGATTGGATTTATCAGCAGAAAAACACGCATGAGATCCATAATAAATCAATATTATGCAGAGGAGGTGGAGAGTGATTTTTCTCCTGAGGAATACTGGATGCTTGTTCAGACACTTTTAGTTAGTAAATCTGCGCAGCACTTCGATTTAATAGGCTTTTATAACTCTTACCTTCTTACACGTGGGAAATAAAGAGTGGGGAATCCAAAACAAATGCTATCCAACCTACCCAAACATAACAATGTGTTAGAAATGTTGGAATGTATCCGGACACTACAAATATATGACATGCAACAAGCATTGCAAAGACTCAGAGCCAGAAGGATCACACTTGACAAACCAACACACATCAAGGTTTCAGATCACACTGAAAAACCCCCAAATGTTCCAAAAACAATGGTGTTTATCTGCTCAACAGAGATGAACTTTTTTAACACTAACTACAGCCTTTGAACGTAGTTAGATGTGCTCTGCAAGCTGCTTTTAGACCTTTTTAAATGTGATTATTTAGTTGTTGTCATGCTGCTGCGGCTCCAGCTGTTTTGAATTGTTGGAAAATGAGAGAATTGCAGCTTCCGCTCACAAGTAATGTGTCCCACTTGGCAGAGTCTGACCTAAGTTTCCCTTTTGCAGAACTGGACATATCTAAAGAAATGGACAAACTTGCTGAATTGGAGAAAGGTACGTTGTTAAGTGCAATAACAACAGTTCTTTTTTACCATTATTTTGATACATTTAATTATGGAGAAGGATGCTGAGTTAATTTGGTGATATGAGGCTAAGGTTTTATAGTTTAATAAATGTGCTGAAACTCTATAAATACTGGTAGCTGTATATTATATGAATTGTATTTTCTTCCTGATAAAACAGCCATTTCTAGGGAAAAGGCCAGAGCGCTGCGTTTGAGGAAAGGTACATTTGTGACGCTTCAGTAGAGGCAGCACGCCATGTAACAATGTAACCTTTACAGTAGGCTAATAACAACATGTTATCTGAAGGCTAAGCATATTGTACTGCTGAATGCGAAAGTGTCCTTCATAGCTCTTTATACAAAATAGTCCTTTCTAGGAAATGTAAAAATTAAGATTTATGGACATGTTCTTATTCAGCAAGAAACTATTCATCTGCAATTTTAGCTTTTCTTTCACTGTGCAGTACACGGCATTTGTAATGCTTTTTAATATCCTGTTTTAACAACACCGAGATGTTTCTTGATGTTTTCAGCTTTCGCTTCGCCATGGGATCTTATGCATGTATTTTCATTACGACATATACGTTTAAAGCAAATGAGCCACAGCTCACATGCATAGATGCTGCACTGGCTTAAACAAGCAAGAAAAAAACATTTGACTTATACTGATGGGCAATGAAAACGATATTTCTAATCATCCATTTCTTGTCTACTTGTGTTTCTTTTACATTTGTGCGACAGAGCTTGACATTTTAAAAGAGCAAGTCAAACCCATCGCAACAGAGAAAGGTACTTCATAAAACTATAGCTTTGAGTATAGCGTTGATTACATCAATACATCTACATTTGCTGTTCATTTATTAAAAATGTGTGACACTTTGCAGAAGACAGAGTTCGTAAAGAAAAACCAGAGCCTGTAGAGAAAGGTATCTTGATTGAAAGAAACTGACAAAAATGTTACACTACACCTACTTGTGGACTACTTATGGACAAATATGAAAACGATTTTGAGTTATTATTATTATTCTTTTTTAGAAAAAACTCTAAAGAAGAAGGCCGCCAAAGAAGAGAAATCTAAAGGTACATTGTTGTGCACTCAGTATTGAACATTAACCTCATCAACTCAGCAAAATGTGTGAATGTCATTAAAAAATACCATCACCAGCTGCAGTCACACTGCAGGAAGCGGTTTAAGTCTTTGACTAATACAAGTTATTCATCTTGTGTTGCTATTTACAGAGGACAGAGTTCTTAAAGAGATACAGGAGCCGGCAAAGAAAGGTACGACTGTTTGTCAAGCCACTCAATCATTAGTGTATGAAAGCATTTACTTTATTCACAAAAGATGAAATGCTCTTTTTGTTGTAGAAAAAGCTGCTGAGAAGAAAGTGGCTAAGGAGGAGAAAATCAAAGGTACTGTGCAGAGAAGCTGTTATTTAGGATAGTGTAACATTGTACTGTTTTATGGTTAACATTGTGTTCTTATTTTGATAGCCGAGGCTTCTGTATCGGACAGCTTTCAGATGGAAGGTATGTACAAATTCTCCTCTCATAACCGAAATATCACACAAGTGACACAAGTGACACAAGTGTGCAAATTGCACGCTCAGTTATCAGTTCAGATGCCAGAGAGGGACACAGTGTCCTGACTGTAATGTCAAATATTGTCCTGTCCCCCACAGAAGAGCCCTACTTCCAGTGTTTCTTCGTGGACGAGGAAGAGGCCCAGTTTCCTTTCTACGCCTTCTCACCGATGCAGATTTGATAGGTTTACAATTTAGTCAATTTTACTGATAACGACAAGGTCACGTCACGCCCTGCCGGCGCTGCTGAAACGCAGACGGCTGCTCACTGCTGGTCTTCAGGAGATAACCCTGGACCGCAGAGGATGACGAGGGATTTTATATGATGGACCGATTTTATTTAACTTCCAGATTTGGTTGAGCTCTCTTTCCATGCAGCCAGTGTCATTCCTTTCCATTTTTATTTGTATTTATTGATTATTTCTGTGTTTAATTGTTTTGAAAGGTGGATATCATGATGGAACAATATCGTTTATTACCTCTGTGGATCATTCATTTAGATCCCCACAGCAACACAAGCAAAGTAATACAATTGTGCATTTTTTTGAAGAAGAAACATAGTGCTGTACACAGGGTACAGGGCCACAGTTGCATTTTCATGGGTTCAATTCCCACATTTACTTGAAAAGTGGTTTGTACAGTTATCATGCATTTTACGCACCGTCATTGTCTTTTTCCTTCACTGCATTGTAGATGGCGAGTCTTTAATGCTCACCTTTTTTGCCTTTAGGCCCTGGAACAAACAATTGGCCATTTGTGTTGTCTGTGCATAATTCATGATATTTATGATTTTTTCAGTTATTTAAAAAAGAAACTTATTTTCTCACATATTCCTCTATCTAATGAAAGAAAGTTGTTTCTGTTTCTGTCTCCTATGTCTACTATGTGTCAAAAGGAATGACCACACACTGTATATGAGAGCTCCCAAATGTTCTGAGGAAAAACTACCTACTAAGTCTTATTAAACTACCACCATGTGCACACAGCTCCTCATTTTGACATCTAAAATCAAGCAATGCATGGCCTGCAGTGTCAGGGTTCATATCAAAGTAAAGCATTCATTCACTAGTTGGATGTTATGTTAGAAAGTTGTGTTTTTTCCAGCTGCTCACTGTTGGAATACTTAATCTATGGCATTTTAATTTAAAAAATATGTTTTACAAGCTGGGACATTATTAGTAGGGAACATGTGAGGATTTATTTTGTCAGTCAAGAAGGATGTGGCTAACAGCGATTCCTTGATAGACCAAAAACACACTGACCCTTGGTTCAGTGTCTGTGTGCACAACATAGAAACATGATATATATATTTAGCAACCTTTTGAACAGGGGCTTATTAAACATTATGCTAGCATAATGGTTTAAAGTCTTTGAAAGTATCATCATAGTTTATGTATTTAACATAAAATGATATTATTGCATATCTCATGCTGTTGCATCCCATACACTGTGCTAAACAAATGGTTACAGGATTCATATTATAATTTATGAATATCTTGTGCATGTGATGTACAGTTTGGGTTATGATTTAGGATTGATTTCAAGTCACGTATTAGAAATATCTGAAGAAGAAAATGATGACAAGACAGCAGCGAGACTCAGCTATCCTCCAGGTTTATTTGACAACCTGAAGGTGCTTGTTAATGTGGTTACGATGAAGTCTAGTGTAACACATTTAATATTTACATTTTTTAAATCGTACGATTGAGGCAGATGGCGTCACATGTTTGAGCAGTTGATCTCAGATGTAAACGGGTACATTGTTTTTCAGCGTGCACCAGATGTTGTTTACATACGGCTCTTTACATTTCGTTCAATATGCCGTCATCACAGCTTGTGGCGTTAATCCCAAGTTTAATCAAACGTAAATGTAATTATCTTTTATTTATTAGAATAAACAGTTTCTATTGTGGTGCACCCTCTGCAGCTCACAGTGAGCTCAGACTCCAGTAACTGTGCTGTAACAGCTGGAGTTTCATGGTGATGATTATCTGATGTTTTAGATTTAGACTTTGTTACCAGAGTGTACTGTCTTTGAATATTTATTTTTTCGGTGATAAAGTTGCTATTGTAAAAAAAAAGACGTTTGATTTAGGGTGAAAAAAAGATGAATATTTGTTTCAATCTTTTGACTGAATTGCATTTGAAGACTCTGTTAAACCAGGAAAATGTGCAATACATACATTGTTAAAGATCTCATTGGTCAAAGCACCGTCTGTTTGTCTGATTGAAAGAAATGTGCATGATGGGTTTTTTTCATGCTCATGAATGTTTGGTGGTATTTTTTCCCAGATTTGAGAACATTTGAACTCTAGTATCATTTGATACCAATTACTGACATGTGTCTCTCAGTTGTGATGCTAAAAAGGTACCTTACATATATATTGAAAACAATCTAATTGTAAATAGTAAAATGAATGGAAAATGACATCGTCCTTATGCTTGTGAATTGTACCAATTTGACATTAAATCCTTGCAATAAAAAAGTTGTTTGTCTTTCTCTAAAGGTGCCAACACCTCTTTCACAGTGAGTCCAGCCTATTTCTTAGGTGACACAAATATTTCGAGATACTTTTTGTGTTCAAACACAAAGATTGATGAATATTTTAGTATGAAATGTATTAGTAAATACTAATACATAACTATGACATATTTATATGATTTAATATTCAGTTATATTCAAGCAGAAACTTCAGCTGTTCTAGTCTCATAAATGTGTTCACAACTTTTTTAAAGTCTAAGAAAATTACTCTTTGTGATGTTTTTATGACATAATGTGACTTTTTATGGCTTTCTTATGACATAAAATACAGTGATGTTTCGTGACTATAAAAAAATATTGCATATAATGCTATGACTTTATTACTTTTTAAAGGCCTTGCTCTGAACATTGCAGTGCCATGCCGTCTGGCTAAGTCCTTTTAATGAGTCATGTCACCAAGCCTGACAAAAAAAACATGCATAACGTGTGTTATCATAGAATATAACCCCACCCCCCCTTCAACTAATTTAAGCCCCCATATTTCCACAAATGATGGACCATGTTGTCAATGGTATGACCCTGGTATGGCCCTGATGACTGTATGATGTGTGTTTGAATAGGAAAGAGTACCAACTGAAGGCAGTATAGTAGGTCAGGTCATCACGCTATTCTCTAATGAGGCCAGAGAGGTTACTTCAGGTCAGTTTACACCGCTCACACAGATTTCACACGAGGAGAAAACTTCCTTTGCTCTTCTAGGAACAGAAGGACCTACACGTTATCTCTTACTGTTTCTCCAAAATGGGAATGTAATAATCTCCCTTTTAAAACATTTCCGTGTGATTGTGCTGCAGTGAAAATTGTTACCTAAACTCACATGAACTGTTTTCACCCCAAATACTTATGCAAATGATTTTGCCCGGTTCTGTGAGAATAGAGGCAATTTTTGGCATACTATGAGTGGAGCATAAAGACGGATTCTGATTGGAATTAATTCAGTGGGCAAGGCCAATGAGTTCCACTCCAGTTACCACGGTTTCTTTGTGTCACATGCTATTCAGAGGTGGCCAGAAACTTGGCAGCCTTTGCCTTGAGATGAGAAGAATGGCCACTTGTAGTCACAGTATTCAGTAGGCTAGACACAGCTCACAGGACAGGACAGGGAGGCTTTACTTGGCTTCTTAAAATGTGGGAAAGATGGATGATTAATGAGGGAACTTAAATGAAAAGCCCAACACTCGGAGATCAGAAAGGTTTAGTGGTGAGACTCTAACTTTAGACTCTGAACTACTAACCGTGGGATATTGGATTGATAAAACTCTTCTCATCCGACACAGTGTCCTTGCACGTTCTGCCTCTCATCTGTCATGCTAGCGGCAGCATTCAACCAGGGTTGGTCCACACACCATCGAATGATGCCTCTACGTAATGACGCCACAACTAAAACCGGATTATGCCGAGTGACATCACCACCCCCACCCCCCCAGCTCCTAGCCGTCTCTGACCATCTGGGTGTTACTAGAGGACACTAATTCCCATGAGTTCAATGGTCACACAGCTCTGGCCCGCACCATCACCCTGCAGCTGTCACCTGGAACTGACCCATCACAGGGAGACCACTGTTCCCACAACTTAGGTTGACCAATTGAAAAGAAATGGGACTACATTCAAAGTCGCATGAAAAAACGACACCCTGAATGAAAAGGCTAGCTCTGTTGAGATAAAGAGGCACTGATACAGCGTTCAAAGACAAATGAAAAGTCTGAGACATAAAGGTTTAGTAAAGCAGTTTATTTTTGTGATGCACAGATTGGAACTGTTTTAGGCCCTTCACAGTCTGAATTTCTTACAAAAGATCTTACAAAAGATTGCCCATAATATTTATATCATGTTACAATAGCAAATCAAGTGCAAATCACTGCATACTGTTAAAAAACAAATAAAAACATGTTTGTTAAAAAAGGGTAACTCCTTGTTGATCGATTGCAGTGCAGGGAGGATTTGCTCATCAAGTGGACAAGTTAGGCTTTCTCATATATGCGGACCGCCTGGACTCCTTCGAAAGTCACAGTCTGTGAAGCAGAGAAAAAGATTTTTATTTTAATGCAAAGTTTCATGTTTCTTTGGGTCATATGATATAATGTATTACACCATTGCAAAGTCATGTTTATTTGTTTAGCACATATCAGCAACAGGGTCATTCAATGTGCTTGAGATAAGCATACGCTCCATAAAATGATAAATGAACCCACAATGATTACAGCATGTTTCTCTTCACTTATCAAAATAAGTTTTGTGTTAGTCATTCTTACCGCCACCAGCTTCCCATCCTTAATTTCTCTGACAAATTTGGTCTCCTTGCCGTCCCACTTTTGCACTTGCACAAATGTGTCTCCTTCCATGGAAAAGGTAGACTGCAAGCATAAGTAAGCACAATATAGTTAAAACCATCTCAGGAGGATTTACAGCCAGAACACATGATGTTAGAGTCAAGACTACACCCTGATTTCTTTCTTACTTTGACATGTCGGTCATCAGGTGTGGTCTCATCAAACTCCTCTCCAAGTTTGGCGGAGACCTCAGTGTTCCTGAAGGTGCTCTGAGTTTTCAACACCACTTTGTCCCCATCCTGTTCGATCACCACTGTGGGTTTGGTGACATTGCCCACTTGTCTGGTGGCAAAACCAACACCTGTTAAGAAGAAAAATACAAATAAGTGCCTTTACGGCAATGACAACTACTATTGTTTACTTCTATTCTATGCTAAAAAGTGAAATGATATGTAAGATATATATATATTATAACTAAGTATAAACTACTATTCCAGTATCACAACTTTGCTCACTGTAGGCTACTCATCAACTTTTTTTATATAAAATAAATGATCTTATCTTACCAAGTGCCTTCATGTATTCATCAAAGTTCTGGCTGTCCACCAGTTTCCATGTCCCGCAGAAAGCAACAACCATCTTTGCAAATTGTATTGGTTTGTTAAGTATCAAACTGTAAGACCTGCTCTGTTCTTCGTGCAATAAATCCTGCAGCGTGTGTCCGAGAAATAAATACTGTGACCGAGGGGATGACCCGGGAGGAGGCGGGAGAGCTGATTGGACGATCCCGAAGCTTCGTGGGCTGTGATTGGTCATCACAAATGTGCCGTTAATATAATTGTAACATGACTGATTAATGTGAAATCGTAATGTGTTCTCTGAAAACTATGTAAAAAGAGTATAGAAGTCTACATGATAAATGTAAAAATATACAATATATATTAAATGTCCGACAAAAGGAACAAAATATAAACCTTTTCACATTTATCTAAGTATTATTTACTCAGTTTCACACTGTCGACAGTCAGAAGACGGTTGGCCTTTAACCACAGGGTTTTATATAGGGAGCGTCATTAAATTATCCCTTTGACAAAAAAAGTCATTAAAAAAGTCGCAATTTGTTTTACTACTGCATATCTTTATTGTTGATAAAATATTTTCCGCATACCTAATCTGAGACAGATACAAACAGATGTCCACTGCCATGATACAGTAGAGGTCCTTATCAATAACACCCAAAATGTAATCAATAACACTATTGCTGAGTACATTTGTCCAAAAAAAAAGTACTTCTTGGCACTAATTAAGGCCAGATTTATACATGAAACAACCTGCAACAAGCATAAAAAGTTTTATAAAACAAAATCAGATTTCTTCCCAAATATCACATTATTTTGTCACTATTTCAAAAACATTATTTAAAATAATGTTTTTATTTTACTTCCCTGAAGTTCACATAAAGTTCATGCAAATTAACATTAGATGTTTCACAATAAAAGAGCAACTCAGGGATCTTTACTTAATCAAGGAGGGTAGGGGCAGAAATAATTTGAATGTTTTACAGTATGATTTTGAAGCAGCGGTGAGCAGCAAATTCATAAGGTCATAGATGGATACATTAAACAATGATTTTGGCTCCAGAGTTATTCCTATGAATGTAAAATCATAGATTAAAGTGAAACCAAAGACACTCTACTGGTTTTTCAGCTCTAAACAGTGTGGATAATGTCCAATACATCTAATAAAGTAATTTAACCGATTGAAGAATATGGCAAAAAGCTTCACTCAAACAGTTGATATGTCATGTCACACCTTAAAGGTAGGGTAGGTAAGTTTGAGAAACAGGCTCGAGATACTTTTTTTGTTATATTCCATGGAATGCTCTTAACATCCCGATAGCAATGAATATCTTAAGTGCTTTGACAACAAATCCATAAAAAAAAAGTCATCTGTGGAAGCCGTAGTACTGTAAAAAGCACGACCAATCCTTTTAGCCGGCCCGGCTAAAATAACTGGATGGCCTACCTGCCTGTCAGCCTTCCATCTGTGCACAAACTTATCTTGTGCCCTCATTGGTCATGTGCGCGTTCGTGTGTGTTGGAGGAGGGGCTCTGTAAGGAAGTGGCAGATTTTCTCCGGCTGTGTATTTTCAAATTCTAGCGATCTCGAGCCGGTTTCTCAAAATTACCTACCCCACCTTTAAGTGCTAAATGTAGAGCCAAATGATCAAACCATCCATTACTGAAATACTTTAACCGTTTACTTAGAGAGCAGGGGTTTTAGATTACAGAAATGTAAATGTGTTTTACAGTGAGAACTTGGAGATGAAAGCAGACATGGCAGCAGAGGTAGAGCAGGAGAGGCAGAGAGTGAGGTAGGGAGGACAGAGCAGCACCCAGGCTTCTCCACATTAAGGCCTATCTCCCTTCTCCTTATCAACCTAAAACAACCCCATTATCCAGATAAATGTTTTTGTTCTTGGTGCACAGTGATAGGTTTATCACAAACATAAGCATCACTTTCAAATACCTTTTGAGCAACAACAAAACTGACTGATGGTAGATTTTTCTTTAAAGCCACTAGCTTGTATGTTATTACCCTGATTGCAGTATGTATACAAGTCAACAAACAGTATATAAAACAGAAACGTCAGTATAACCGCCACCCTGTACTGTAAAAGCAAAATCTAATTTGAAGTAGCATGAGCTCATACTTTAAGTATAAGGGAACAGATTAAAAGTTATAGAGAGGATGAAAGACAAACATAGGGCATCTAAAAATAAATCCAGTAATTGTGCATTGAAATAATGCAGATTACAGTCAAATGTTACAAAACAGATTTGCAAATAGTGAAAAAGAAAGGCCTTCTCTTCCTTAAAAAAATAAAGAGTTTTGTCAGTTGGTTTTATAATCTTTCTGGTGAAATACAGTAAAAGAAAAAACAGGAATGGCACAAGATTGACGTCAAGTGGATTGTCCTAATCGCATCATGCCATCTGTGTGTGTGCATGCAAGCGGTTAATAACTAGTTCTGATGTGTCCATGCACCCACGGGAGCGGGATGCTATCTGAATACCCCAACGTTGATTGACAGCGCTACTTCTGGTTTCCTGGATTTGTTAGGTCCAGCCTTTTTCTGTGGTCCAACACCGTCTGAGTCTGCAGCCGGCCCTCTGAAAATAAGCAAAGGTAAAAACCATTACCAAAGGATTGTGGATAAAAAGCACAGAACATAAGGCATAACTACAACTAATTTACAAAGTTGTGGTACAGCAACAGTACTAAAGATTGTAGGCACAAGATGAGTTTTTTCTGTTCTCTATAGTCTAGCAATAACATCCAGAAAGCCATAATCCCCATGGTTAGTAAAAGTCACAAGCATTTTTCCTGCAGCTGCATGTGTTGAAGTAAAGCGTCCCACCCTTTCCTGCGCTGCTCGGCCTGCTCCCTGAGCCTCTGCTGGCCCCGCTCATCCTCCAGGGTCAAGAAGTTCCTGTTGTTGTCAATCAAAAGATTCTGGGAAAAATATCAACAATTATTTCTCAGAGAAATAAAACCAGAACAGATTCGTTTTTAGAAAACAAACAGGGTTTTGTTATTACCTTGATGCCTACTGTGTCGCCATCTTTGAGGTGAAATGGCGCTCCCAGTAGTGACTCTGCCTTTCTCTTCTTTTTCTTTTTGGAAACCTGCTGGTTCTGAAAGTACATACTGCATATTATTCACTAATAATATTACAATGAATGATCAATATATACAAGAATACTGAGGTGTAGGGATACTTTCTTTGCTTTGGAAATACAAATCCCACAAGTTCCTGATAAAATGATGACACGATGATCAATGTTGACACACCCACTTTTGGCTACATTACATGCAGTCAACATTCCTACCTAATGTTCTTCCCAAACTCTTAACAATACAATTTCCACTACACATTTTATTTTTGCGCAAAGCTTGCAAGTACACATATGGGTTCCCTAAAAAACCCTTAAACACGGTCCTTCTCTAGAAGTGACTGTCTCCTAATCTTACCCAGGTGGACATTTCCTCCCAGGTGTGTTTGTCCGGCTGGTGTTTGGCCAGCAGCAGAGAGTCAGGGGAGAAGCCGTAGTGAGCAGCCAGACAGGTGCGCAGAGAGCGAGGAGACGAGTCTCGGGCTGCATCCCAAACCAGCTCCTCTGTGGGGTAGAAACACCTCTCCCCTGGTACTCCCATTTTAACATTCAGCATCACATCCTTAGGACTTAGGAACAGAAGGTCAAATAATTAGACTTAAATAACGGAAATGCACAATAAGAAGAGTTTCTAATATCATCGAGGGATTCAACATAACATTATTTATAAAGTAGAAGAATTATGACAGTCAAACTTTACCCAAGATCTTCTTCTTTTAGTAGCGGTTGCACACAAAGATCCATACCACTGGTCAGCTTCAATTTCCTGATCAGGAGAAAATAAAACATCTTCAGTTTTGATAAAAAAGTAGAATGCAGTGGCCAATATATTAAATAGGAAAAAACGTTGTTCATACTTGAGTGTAAGCTGCTGTCCTCTGAGGATACGTGCCAGCCTCTGACACTCAAGCTGCCACACACGCATGAAAGCAGTGATTGGCACACACACATCCTGAAGGGCAGGCAGCGTCAACACCTAATACACAAGTAGATAGATAATATTTCATTAGTAAATAGCATCAAAAACACTTTGCATGGCCTGATCTTTAAGTCTTTTAAAAAACAGATAAGCAATGCAGCTTCCTTTACATGCATGTTGTTTTAGTTGGCCTTAATACTGCCTCACATCCAGCAATGTAAATACGAGTATTTATGTCATGGTCTCATAATGAACTAGTATGACTGGAAAAGGGCAGCTCTCAGAATCAAGTAATGATGACAGAAAACTCCAGAAATCTAAGAGGAATAGTTTTTGGAAGTTTTAAAGTTGCCTCAAAGTACAAACGACTATCAATTCCTGTTTTTGGTTTAAACCTCAATACACTACCTGAGTCTTGAGATCCTCCAGCGTGGCTTCGTCTGATATCTCCACCTGTCCTGCACTTCTGAGCTCTGCCGTGTTGCCGATACAGAGGGGGGGTGAGGGGCTGTGCGTTTCACTTGCAGTCAAAAGCTCCAGCATTTGCTCCTCAGTGTGGCCGTTGTCAGTGTGATTAAAACCTGTGAAATCTGACGAGTTGTTTCTGGGATCCAGATACAGCCACACGGATAACTTGAGAAAACCCTGACAGAAAAACAAAAAAACAAACGCTTAAGAGAGACGTAAAGTTAGACTTTAGAATGAATCTCAACCCAAAATCTAAACGTTAAAGTACCTTTGGAGGAAGTTGTCCTTCTGTGACGATTAAAGTCTCTCCATTGTTAATCTTCAGCTCTGACAGAGGAGCATCCTGAGAAAAAAAGATTTTCGTTTTAAAAACTGGACAATATTCATATAATTATTTCAAATAGAAGTGAATATTTGAAACACTACTTGGTGTGATGCGAGTGGATTTTTGTTTTATTCATGGTTTTGTATTTTATAGTCTTTCAGACAATATTCTCTCAATGTAGAATGTCTGGTGCTAAATATTATCAATAAAGTTGGTGGAAAACTAAAACTGATAACACTGTTTGATTTAGGTACAACACATTGTGCACACTACAGTCAGCCGCTCACCTCATCCATGATTGGCTCTCCAACCTCCTCACACCAATCGAGCCTTCTTAAGTGCCAACAGGTGCCTGTAAACACGCATTTAAAATTACATACAAAACTGAATTCCCTATACAACAGTAAAATATCAGTTTGATTACAGTCCTACAAAAACACAGATTATTTGTTATAAGGTACAGTTCATGCAAGTTAACTGCAACAGTAAGAAAACTGAACAAATATATTTGTACCATCAAGTCCAACATCATCCAGCATTGCCTTTAGACACTGCAAATAATCAAAAAGGTAATGATTTAAAAAGTTACATGTATAAAAAAAATAGGTAACATAAGCACATTATAATTGTTTCATGAAATAAGTTTCCTCACCTCTTTTACAGTAAATGATTTCTCCACAAGTATGTCCTTCTCAAAGCCAGCAGAGGGCGCTGTGCCCACAGAGAAGTGCAAGAAAAGCTGCAGAAAGGAAATCTTACAACATCAACATCAATCAAGCATTTTAAACGCTCATAACTTTTCCATTTGTTTTTAAATGTAGGATAGTAAAGGTTTAATCACTTTAAGGTAATGTAACACCTGTGCAGCTGCAGGTACAAAGGATTTACTGAAGCTTTCAAATAAAAAACACACACCTGTGAAGCCTTGGGGGCATTTCCCGGACAGAGAGTGAGTGTGGTCATGAGGCGCACTCCTGCATCCCGAACACTCAGCTCCTCACACACTGTCGGGCACAAGCAGTGAGACAACACAAGCACACTTAGTAAATGTGTTATAACACTTCAAACAAAGATGAGAAGAAACATTACAAGCAGGGGGAGTACCTTTTCAACATTTTATGAGGGGGCACTGTAAAGGAATCTTAATATTTTGGTAAAATGAGGGGGATTTCCAGCCCCATTTAAATCACCCACAGGTAACACATGAGACAGTACCTGGAGGAAGGAGTTTCCCTGTGCAGTCCACCTGTCTCAGGCAGTGCTGTGCACCTGGTCAGTGAGACAGAAACAGCTGATCTAAGTAATAGTTCTTACATAACACTGCAAACGTAAACACAAATACACATTTTCTGTTTTACTTCAGTTTAGCCGAGACAAAAATGAAGGTCCTGAACCAGTTTTAGCGATCATTTATAGGCACATTATATATTTTATAATTTATCTAGACCTTCTTTATTAATAAGAAGATGATCCTTTGGTCCAGTTTTGAGGATACATACATTTATTTGAATAAGAAATTGATAAAATATAAAAGCTGAAACAGTATGGCCTCAAGTATGACATGTTCCAGTCTAATGGCCTGTGATTTTACATTTAGTAGGAGACAGTCAAGATGTTTTATTTACTTTATTATACTATAATAAAAAACAGATTAAACGGATTGCTTGTTAAATAAACTTAATCTTGTTGCTTGATTCTTAAAACAAATACTAAGAGTGACTCTGCATCTACTCATACTCTACAATAGCGGGGGTAACAGAGAATTTTTCCCTTTGAAATGTGGGTTTTTCTCTGGAAGTTTTTCCTTGTACGATGTGAGGGTCTAAGGACAGAGGGTGTCGTTTTTCTCATACTGATATTCTGAACAAACTGTGCTGTTGTATTTGCTGTAAAGTGTCTTTACTGTAGGGTATTTTATTATATGTACAGCACTTTGGCTCGACCAAAAATCGTTTAAAAATGTGCTATATAAATAAAACTTGATTTGATTTGAAATCAGGGCTATGTTTGACACAGAGCATCTTGCCTGAGGTTTGTTCCTCTATCTGCAGCTCCTCTATGGCCCTCTGTTTCACCTCACACAGCAGCTGTAAGACAGACATTCAAAACCAAATTGGGACCCTTGGAAATAATGAATACAATTGAGCGATAAAGAGGACAATCAGCAGAAAAACACTGACCATATTTCCTGTAGCTGGAACCTTAATCTTCCTCCTCTCCTCTTCTTTATCCCCTTCTTCTCCCCCTCCTCCATTTGGTCGAAACTCCACCTGGAGCCAGCGGCAGTCGGAAGGCGTCGTCACAGTGACCACGTCTCCGTTTCGAGTGAACAAACTGAGCAGAAAAGACACTAGTTACACACCAACCTCCTCAGGAACACAACATGTAAACACTTTGCGGAGCATGTACCTGCTGTCGAAGGACTGCGGCTCCAGCACCAGCAGCGCATCGCCGTCCTTCAGCGACAGCTCCTTCAGTGTCCGGTGCATGTCGTCGGGGGGGAACACCCTCCACCCACTCGCCCCTCCTCCCTCCCCTGCCCCCTGTTCTCCTCTCTTTCCTCCCTTATGCTCCTGGCACAGCAGACTCTCCCGAGGCTCCCCCAGTGCCTCCCTCACCTCCCCGAGAGTCGCAGCACCTGCAAAACCTCTCGCCTCCCTTTTGAGCCCTGGACCCCCGTTTTCAAAACTTTCTCTCCCCTCCTCACACTCCATCTCATCTGCCTTTTCCTGATCACAATCTTCCAGAAAGGGACGGACCACATTCAGCAGCACTGGCTCCCACTCAGCTCCAGTTAGGACAGCCGCACCGCACACCTGAGATAACAAACAGAGCACAAGTCGGTCATCTGGGATCTTGTCAAGTGAGCAAGGAAGTGAAGTAGAAATATTATTAAGTGAAATTTCAAAAGTATTAGCTTAATAAGTCTCATTATGTAGAATGGCCCATTTTAGAACTTATATATGATCAAATAGTATAACAATATTGTATGCGTTAATCAGTTTAATGTTGCAGCACAGTAATTGTGTAAATGTACTTATTTACATTCCACCACTGGTAACACTACACACACACTACATCATAAACATATTGACATGAATGAGAATGTACTCACCTCTCTGCCATTCCACACAAACAGGTCAGAGTTTGTACAAATGCCGGCACTGTACAGGGAGACACCGTCGTCTGCAAACAACAACCAGAATGTAGTCGCATGCTTTGTCAGGCTGTTATTTGTATTCTAACTTCCTATTTTGCATTTAAGTGACTCACCTATAAGTGTATTGTAGAGGTGTAGACCTGCAGGGAGACTCCGGGCCACAGTCAGAGCCATATCCCCTTCCCAGAGTTCCTGCATCTTTATAATCAGAAGCACAAACAACTGCTGATTGCTTTCATTCTTTTAGACACAACAGCTCGTGTTTTCGGAAATGAAATTACCTGGTATATAGCTAATCGAAGATCTCCCACAGTCTTTCTACGGTCGAAACTCAAAGGTGTGCTAGCGCTCTGCTCTTTGCTGATTGGTTGCAGGGCTCCATTATCTAGCCTATAGGAGGGTGCGAGGTGGAGATGCAGCTCCACGGTGTTATTTGAAGCTTCAAACTCCTCGCTGCAACAGAAACAATGTTGACTGATATTAATCATTTATGGAAGAAATTCACTTTCAAATAACTTTCTTCTTCTTTCTGGGTGTTGATCACTGAATTACACATTTTAAACTAGCTAAAAGTGTCATGTTGTAATGTGATTTAATTCTGTACCGCATTTTCTGCACTCTGATGTTCTCCTCCTGAGCCATCTTGATGAGGTTAAGAGGAACTTTATACTCAGGATTTTTCAAAGCTGCGGATGTAGAAAACATATTTTAGTAGAAATGGCCTTACTTATTACAAATGATCAAAATGATGAGCCAATACATTGTTTAATTGGATAAATGGTTACCCCACTTAACAGTTTTTTTCCCTCAGATCCTCTTTTCCAATACAAATGCAATATAAAGTGTCCGTTACCTTCACCGGGCCTTTGCAGCTGTGTTTTTCTGTAGAACAGCATGTATGCGCTCTCTTTGCCCTGGAACTGCTTCTCTATGTCAGACTCCCTGATGGAGGTCACCGCCGAGTCATTAAGGTCGAACCAGTGGCTACCCTGCTGACAGACAAGAGAAACACCGTGAGAAACAGCCATCAAAGTAACCACAAGATGTTCACTTGGACAGAATGAAGTAGGTGTCTTTTTTTCCTTCAAATTTCGTTAAAATGTCCTTGATTTCTTGTTCTGTTGCTCTGATACCTTTTGTTCGGGCTCTGGCTTCTGGTCTGGTTCGGGCTCTTCCGCGGCTCCAGGTTCTGCAGGAGTTGAAGGATCAGAGTCAGTGGTCTGCTCTGCTGGGCCGGGGGTCTCAGTCACAGGGCTCGGAGGGTTTGCCTTCAATGCCACTCGAGTACCATTGGACACCAGCATGAAAACATCATTGTGGGACTGCAGGAACTACACCAGAAGAGAAAAAGTGAAAATAGAATTATGGGTAAACTACATATATTTTAATATCCGCAAACGACAACAGCATCATAAAAAAAGAAAACAAAAATACCTTTCCTATGGGCCCGTAGTGTTTTCTGAACTTTTTGCTCCAGGATGAACTGATTTTATCCATGATTTTTTGTCCCAGCTGGTCCAACAGGACACTCTTTGATGGCTCCTAGTGGACAGGATATGAACAGCATGCAAATTATTAACTAACCATGGCTGTATTAATGCCTGAACAAAGAAAGCTCTTTATAATTGTGGTAACTATACCTGTGTAATAATAGCACTGATGACAGACAAAGGGTCGTCTTCTTGAAGTTTTGGCTCACACATTTGCTTGACCTCGTCCTTCAATTTCTTCTGAGTCTTAATTTTGCATTCCTCTTCCTGAACACACAACAAACAGAGGTGAAGTGATGCTTTTTAGCTATGCTTACTTTCAAAAGCTTGAATATTGTTATACACTTTTACATTGTTGATAGCAAAGCATGTCCAAAGATATCAGAGTAATAGCACTTAGCCAAATGTAATACAAGAAATAGATCCTCATATTCTAAAAAGCGAGTACAACTAATGAATGCTTATTATATATATATATCATAATATTTAATTAACTATAAATATAATCTCCCATGTTTGCTCTTCTGTTTTTCTCACCGGCGGCTCCCATTGGCCAAGCTGGTCTATGTCCCTGATATAAACATGGTAATGGCCTCCATAGCAGCCACCCTTATGGATGATCACAGAGAACAGCTCGTAGGAGTAATCAGAGTCCTCTCCATCAGTCTGTAAGGGAGGAAAACATAGTAGTTAACTTATTAAGATATCTTAGTGTGCGAACACTGGAAGGAGGCATGTGAAATGCTTATGATTAAATTATGTCAGGTACCTCTTCACAAAATGGCCGTAGGTTGATGTTTAAGGGGAAAACGTAGCGTCCCGTCTCCTTGTATCGCTCACATTTGGCATAGTCAAAGCTGAACCTCAGCAAAGACATGGTCATAAAAGGAGGGAGCTTCTTCAGCTTGGCAGACTGAATAATAGCAAAATAAGAAAAGGAATGTGAGATACAGTAAAGAAAAAGCTTTACAAGTTTAGTTCAAATATTTGTTTCTCTTAAGGTTGATTTTGTTATAAAATGTGTTATGTGTTGACAGTCTGAGCGCTGGCACTGACCTTGGCAGCAGTGACCAGCCTGTCACACTGCCCACAGCGGTACAGGTTATTGCCCTCAAACAACTCTTCCTCCACAAACATGTTCCACAAAGCCTCCTCCAGGCTCGACACGCCACAAACACACACTGTCAGGTCCAGGAAGTCCTCCTGAAAAAGCCACATACAGAACTAGTTAATTACTAGTTCTTTATGCAGTGTGACTGAACTCCTAAAGTATCATTCTTTCTGATTCGTACTAGGTAAAAGTATTTCCAACAGTATCTAATGGACAGAAGCCCGGTCAAAGAGACAGAGAAACCCCGCACAAATGGACACACCTGTCTTTGGCTGACGTTTCCACACTCCTTGCAGGCGATACTGTTGACAATGGTCCCATGATACAGCTGGTGGATAAACGTGCTACCGGTGGTGCCCACAAGAGAGTGCTCCAACGCGCAGAACAAAATCCTGTTCAGCTCCTGCACATCATGCTGATTTGTTCCCTGAGAGAGGAGCAAACATAAAAGGATCAGATGAGGACAGATAGACAATCACTGTCCTAGTTCCAACCAATAAAAGTGTTAGTATACATTACATTGAATATTATAGTTTGCATAGTTGTGCTCAGGGATAAGGACAACACCTTGTACGTCGCAACAAGGTATTCCTTATTTTGTAACGATAAAGTATATGGGATATAGCTTTTCTGCTAATTCAATGTTTGTTTTTTTATAGTATATACTTTACAATTCAAAAAAAAAAGCTTCACTGAAAAAGCAGTTCCATGCTTCTTTTATTTACCCGCTATAACCTGCCTAATTCCTTTTGAGTAGTGCATTGTGGGACAATCGTGACCATCCACAGATCAGTTAATTAAAACTAGTTTTCATGGTGCACTCTTGACCTGGAAAAGGTGGTTATGCATGTCCTATGTAAAACTCTGTGAAAATAACTTCTTACTTTTCCTTCTCTTGTATTTATTTTTGCATGACTGCAGCTGGAAAGCCTCCTGTCAAAATGGAAGGTTTCAGGCCTGACCTGACCACAACTTAAAATCCATTTGTGTGAATCTCAGCATGAATGTCCTGGTATGACTGGAAGTTAAAATAAATCACTGAAATGAGAATTGTAACCTGAGCCTCTCTCTCTCCTTCCCACTGATAAAGATAATAGACACAGACCTCGCTGCTGTTCCAGCCAAAGCTGTCGGTAAGGTCTGCAGTGGAGGCGCTCTGCTGATCCGCCAGCAGCAGACTGGCAAACAGTCTCTGTAGCTCCAGTGGGATCACTCTAACCTGAGGATAAGGAAGGAAAACATCATTAATACACATAGACATAACAAATGTGGTTACAGCTGCAGACACTTTGCAACACTTACTTTGGCCCCTGGTTTGTCTTTGTCTTCCAGGCATCCTAGTTCATCTGCTCCCAAACTGAACAGCTCCCCTGTAAAGACACATAAACAATGAATAAGTAAGTGGAAAAGAATACAAATGTCCTAGTTTTCTACTGCTCTGGTGTACTCCAATCTCATCCCACTCTTAAGGGAATGTGATGTTACCTCTGAACTCTGGGGTGAACAGCAGGGTCTGGAGCAGGGAGTTGAGGTAGCAGGTGCCCCCCTGGTTCTTGATGCCGCACAGAGTGCTTCTTCCTCGGGGTGGAGGTGGCTCGTCTCCCCCCTTTGCAACTCTCCCACCGGAGGAGGTCGAAGAGAAGCCTTCCTCCTCCTCTTCCTCGAAAAGATTCCCAAACATGCTGCTTGAGTTATGTATTCCTTGTTCTCTGCGTTATGCTGGGGCTATACCTCGTAATAAACCATGTGTTAGTTAGCACTCTGATATGCCCTCTTGCTATCTCATCTTGGTCTTGCCGAGTTCTCTGTTGACAATGGCCGGGCTAACTCTGAAATAAGAAGACTTCACTGGGCTAAACATAGCGACTATGAGGCTCCTGGATGTAATGTATGCGTTGGACTCGCAGGTATGTTTTTTAGCTTGCTTAGCTCGATAATAAATACAAAGCAATCCCAGTCCCAAAACGATGAGCAGCTTGACAGCTCAGCAAAAATTAAAAGAAAACCAGACGTGAACGCTCAGTTTCACAACGACCGGAAAAATTGCGTCTCCCTACCGACACTCTAACGGGTCATTAAACGGAGTATTTACACAAGGTAGTTCATGACACAGGCTCTTTCTTCACCTTTCTGTCTTAAAACAGATAACAAACTAAACGTAAATAGAAATACCCTCGGTGAATAGTGGGCAGCCATGTTTCTTCCTGGCAGAAAATGGAATGATGCATTGTGGTACTTGTAGTGTCACACTTTGGTAACACACATAGCCTACCGCATTTTAATGTAACTGGAGATATTTTCATTACTGCGAATGCATAACTTAAGTGTGCTTACTTTATGACACAGCGATAAAGACATGTGTTTTGGCTATATTTTATTTTCAAGGCAACACTAATTGTTGCTATAAAAACTACATTTCCGACAAGTCTAGTCTTGAAGTTATGGGGCTTGTAGTCTTCTAGAACAAACATGTTTTTTAGGTAGGGTGCCCAAGGCCATGTGTAGAGGTTTGCATACCACTCCAAGATTTTAGGATTTTGATTAGCCACAAAATTACTTTGAATAAAATCTAGTGTAGTTTTGATCCTGCAGGGTATGTTTGCCCGCCCTACGAGCTCTAAATGAAAATAGCTGGATGTAAGTCAATGCATAAACAACTCTTGTCGTTCATAGACACACATCAAGTCTGGTTCTATTTATTGTCATTCCAATACACTCATAATATAATTTGACATACAATTAATGTAATAAGTAACTATCAGTCAAATTTCAGATATTCAGTTTATAAACAAAATGTTAAATATCATTCATATTAAATGTTTTTACAGAAATATATAAATCTCACATAGCTGTATACATTTCTGTCAGACAATGCACACAAATAAACAGATAAACTCTCATAAAAATATTGTGCTTGTGATATTTGGGTTATTATGAGGTACATCAGTTGTCCACCTAGCGCTGACGGTTGAATGCAGGGCCAAAACCTCTAGGTCATTTATAGTAGTCGCCACAAAATAATTCTGAAATAATTACGCATGTTGTCCTCATGTTGTTTAACCCCCAAAATCCCTAAAACAATATCAAGGTCATGACCTAAATTGCAGCTATGGCACTATATAAATTAGTAACAAGAAGAGAAAAGCTACATTTGCATAAACCCAATCACACATGTTAAATATTATTGCAAACATCGTCTCACACAGGAACACATGGACACTTCCAAAGAAGAATGAGAACATGTACACACACAAAGAAACAGTGCACTCTCTGTTTTTCCTAGTAAGTTTTCAGCTTAAAGATCTTGGCAAGAGGTGCTTTGGCACTAGAATAGATCAGATATGATTCTCCTTTGGAGCTAAAAAACTCCCAGTCACTGCATCCAATCGTTGGGAGCCAATGAACAGGAACAAATCCTTCATATCCCTGCCACCTAAAATTAAAAAGAGAAGAAGACTCATATATAAGATATGTCTGCATTTGTAAGGCTCTATAGTCAAATGAGCTAGGTCCTTATGAATCCTCACTTGTCAAGATTCAAGGCTTTTATTGTCATTCGTACATAGCTACAGTGTAGTTATGTCGATGAACATCTTAGGTCACAGGCTCCTCCAACAGTGCAACACAATAACACAGATAAAATAGTGCAAGTAAATACAATACAATAGAATAGAAGTAGTGCCATAAGAGTCTATACAAGTGATAAATCATTTGTAAGTTGCAAACAGGTGAATGTAGTTTCTGTATGTTATCACTAGCGTGGTTCACAGGAGGAAAATAAACATTAATACATTACTACATTACAACAGCACTAAGTTAGAGAGCAATCAGAATGGATGAATTATTTTACACTCTGAGGGGTGTTGTTGACAAGTTGAGTACCTGTAGACAACGCTGTTGAGAGAGTACGATTCCCCGTTGAAGGAGTTAGCAACAACCAGAAAATATTCCTCCCCGAGGCTGAAGAACTCCCAGTCCACTGCACTGGAGAGACAGAAAGGTATGTGGTGATGTCGAGAGGTTGAATTGGCAGCAAACCGCTTATTACACAGGAAGTGTGCTCATGATCTGTCTGTATGCACCTGGCAATGCTCAAACATTATCACATCTGTACCTGTAGGTGACTATATCCTGGAAGCGGACAAACAGCTGTCCAATCAGGTCCAGTTCGTAGATGGTGGAGTTGATGGCATATTGACTGGGCCCATTACCCTGGAGTCTGTGTCCATTGGCTACAACCAAGAAGACCCTACTGCCAATCTGAAACATTTCCCAGTCTGTGGCGCAGAACGTCTAGATAAACAATCAAAGAGAATACATCAGGTGTTTTTACTTGAGTAAAAGATCTAGAGACCTCTTTGTTTGCTTGAAGCTAAAGATAATAAAGCTGAAAGAGAAACTTCCAAGAAACTAAATGATGTAAAATGATATATTTGAGCTCATTTCCTGATTATTATAAATGATTAATTTGCCTCAAGGTGATCTTAGAAATCCTCACATCCAGCTGTGGAGTTCCCCTAAATCAACTCCTTTTGGTTTTTCTTGTGACTATTAATTTGTCAACCCTGTCTCCTGAAATGTGGCGAGATTCAAATATGATTCCCTATCAGTTACATGTCAAAGCACTGCTATCGCCAAACAGATTATCCCCATTTCTGTCTGTCAATCCCTTTTTATCTCTTCTGTTTGTGTTTCCTTCCTTCTGTGCTTTCAGACAAGATGCTTTTAATGTAATACTCATCTCAAAGATACAGATCTAATCGGCGGAAATCAAAGCCCAGCTGGAGAGAAGATAAACTATATGTAAATTATGGTGTAAAAAGCTACATTAAAGTGGAAATAAGACTAATTTACACTTCAAACTTCAACACCTTCCAAATATTTCCCTGATAGAGTACCAAACAGTCCCCTGCCATGGAGGTTTTTGGTTTGGTTTGTTGTTCTGTTAGTCAAAAGGATTACTGAAAAACGACTGGCCCGATTCAAAACTTCTAGTTTAGGTACATTTTTGCATTTATTTTGCCGTTTTATGTTCACCACATACCTTTATTGTCTGAAACACCTGGAAGCTTCCATTGACCCAAACGTAGATGACAGAATCAACAGAGGTTGTCACTCCATCAAAAGCATTTGCAACCACCAGGAAATGGTACGGTCCGACTGTGAAGAACTCCCAGTCGTACGCCCCTGAGGTCCGCAGCATCTGGTGGACCTCAAAAGACTTTGTCAACCTGTTCCATCTGTATATCACACTGTCTATGGTGTGATTTGTATCACCTGAAAGAGCAACCAGAAAGCAAGCAAATGAAACAGGGTAGTTTGTGCATGTCATCCCAAGATTTCTTTAAGTAAACAGGAAGTCATTTGATGGATGTTTAGTTGTTACCTTGTCTGTGATTGGCTACAGCGAGATAGGTTTGTTTATTGATTTGAAATGCCTCCCAGTCCCGTGCACAATGAGTCTGCAGAGTCTGGAACCGCACAAATAGTTTTCTTCTTTTGCTCCACTTGTAAATCACAGAAAAGTCATTCTCTGTTTGTTTGTGCTTGTCTGGCCCTCCTCCAGAATTAGACACCACCAGATAAACCTAGATCCAAGTGACAAAAGACCAGGAAATATCAGCTCTCCACACTACTTTGACCAGGTGGATGCATGAGCCCGATTTATATTACATCACTTCCGACCTTTTTGCCAATGCTGAAGTGTCTCCAAGCCAGAGCTTCATATGTGCTGATATTCTGGTAGAGCTGGAAACCTGCGTTGCTCCACAGATACACAGCAGAGCCAGAGGCTGACCTATGAGCCATAGCCGCCATCATACCCAGGCCAGGTAACTGGAACACCTGAACATTTAATACAAAAATACTGAAAAAAATGCTCTTTGAACAGCATTAAGGTAGGCTATAGAAGAATGGAATCAACGCATTGTGAACATCACTGCTACAAAAGATTGTTTGCAGAAATGTAATGAAGTCAAAAGTGGGACTGCAACTGAAATAAGCACTAAGATTAGCCAAATTAAATGTCTGGTATGCACACCTTTCTACCTAGAGAAAACGTACTTTTGACCAGAGGAATTAAGCACTAGTGGTATGGTTCCAAATCCTTTTTTCCCCATAAAACTGTAAAACAGGGTTATGTGCAGTGCATGACCCCTTGTCACATCATGCATATCTTGTGTTTCACAAGACAAAACAAAAAGAAATGTTGTATTCATCTTACTGTAGATCTAAGATATAGAGTCTCCTTGTGTGGGTCTTTTACCCTAATAGGGAACCCTTGGGCCTGTAAGTCTGATATTGTGATGGCTGTACAACAAAATAAGAAATATAAATATTAAAGTTATACAAAGTGGATGTAATGTAAAAGTGTACCTCTATGTCATGTGTCTCTGATCTGGTGGGGAGGACCTGGTGTTCTGACACGTAGTCCAGTCGTTTATGATCTGAGTAGATGGAGTAGTGAGATTTTTGTAAATGTAAAGCTGAGTAAAACATGCTTTTGGTGTTTGGATGGTAAGTTCTCACCTTCTAACACGGTGATCCACACAGTACCGTCACAGAGATAGAGGCCTTTACTGAGTGGATTGAACCACATCTGGCCTTGGAGCGTCTTTGAGCACAGTCGCTCCGTCCCCACTGACACTCGCTCCTCTGTCACTGGCAAATCATGATCAAAACAAAGATAAGCAGACAATCAAAAGGCAAGGAAGCAGAAAAACATATTATTTGTAAGATATCTTTCATAATACTTTCAAAAGTATTTTAAAATGTGTCTGCAAGTTACCATAGGAAGTCACATGGCTGTCCCCCTCACTCTCTATGACAGAAAGGTCTGACAGAAGTGGTGGTACTGACAGAACTGCTAGTTGGGGGTCAGAGGAGGGGCAGATATAATGGGTGGCGTCCAAACCTGGCACCAACACCAGCTGCCGCAACAGACCCTGTACACGAGGCAGCAGATAAGAAGGAAAAGGATTGACTGTTTTTATCGGAAACATTTTTTATTATGTGGTTCAGAAAACGTATTTTTCATGCTCAGAAAACACAAGTCTTACTGAATACAAGCCTTTCCATCTTCCCCGACTGCCAATGTGAAATCTCGCTCCTTGAATGTTGAGGTCTGGAGGGAAAGGCCCGGAGGGAACTCTGATGGCAATACAAATACATCATTATTTCTAATAGCTGAGCTAAGTTGTTTTTCTTCAATGAATGACACTAACAACTCTGTAATTAAAGGAGTATCCTCCATTCTCCTGTTTGTGCTACTGAGACAGGAATCGTATTGTATTAGACACCATACGGTAGCTGATATTCCTTCGCTCTGTGTGCCAAAGGGAGTTTCCACAAAAAAAACATATATCACACATTGTCAGACCCCTGTGATATAGCTGCAGGGTGTGAGAGGATTTGGAGCAGTGCCATTGTGATGAAGGATCTACAATCCCTCAAAGGAATGCAGAGGCAACAGGAAGAGAGGATGGTGGGAGACCGACACACCCAGTGAACAAAAAACTGAAAAGCAAAGAAAATCTTACATTTCCAGAGGTGAGTTGCAGTCCACAGTGAGCCTGACATGATGACTACCAACGACTAACAAGAGCGTGTGCCACTGATTGTCATCCAATCGGGTGCCTCGAAACACCCAGTGATCTACGACCCCTCTGTGACCTTTAAGAAGGAAGTGCAGACGATTTTTCGAGAACCTCAGGCCCAGGATGACGCGTCCAGGCTCCTCATTACTCTTGACTCGCCTCTCCTCTTCCCTATTTCCATGTTGCTCTTTTCCACTGACACCCCTCTCTAAAATGTCCCCCTTATTGTTGTCCTCTTCTTCCTCATCCACTCCTGTTTTCTCTCCTTTTTTTGGCTCCGTCAAGGAAAAGATATATTCATTTCTCTGAAAGGTAAACAGGGAAAACAGTCAGTATTTGGCAAGGGCCGAAAGTAACAACGTACATTTACTGAAATACTTATTAAATGCTGCAAACATTAATTAATTAATCAAGGATATAGTCAACAGATGAATCGATAATGAAAGATTTGGATTTGAAATGTATGTCCCAGAGGGATATATGTTCACCCCATCGACACAACAGATATACACATAGCAACACATAGCAATAAATAGCGATACAACAACACAGCGACATGCATCAACACATAGTAACAGCAACGCACAGTAACCCCAAATACTTTTAGCAACAAACAGACAGTAAACAAAAACATCATGTGTGAATCCATATTATCCCATTAGTGTCAGCAAGGAAGATTGTTAGGGCTGCTTAGTGAGCTCTTTTTCCATTTCAGTGTCCTATGTCTCCAACATGGGAGTAATGAAGTCTTGGATCGGGGGATTAGTGTCATTTGATATTGTGAGAGCGATGTATGTGAGATGTATGTCTGATACACTGGGTGTGGGAAGCAGATTCATTTGGAGGCAGTGCGTGTGATGCTGGTGAGTTTGTTTTCCGTTGGTGATGGTATAATAGTGAAAAAGCAGGGGAAACAGGAATGCTAAGCCACAGGAAGAAGCAATTGTTTCATGGACTATCAGTGATGAAAAGTGGAACATTTGTATTTACAACCCAAATTTGTACTTCTTAAAATGTACTTTTCAAATCACTTAATCATACTGCAACATCAGTTTTAAGATTATCAACAGTTTAATTTTCAATGAGTTTTTATACAATGCATATACAGTATACATATATCCCTTAATATACTCCATTGTTTAAATTGCCTCCACCACAAAAATGCTGCATATTGAGCATTTCTAGGTACTTGAGGTTGTTGATATTATTTGTGTACTTTAACTTTAAGTATCATTTTAAATGTAGGGCCTTTATTTGAAACAGAGTTTTTTCACACTACACCGGTATGGGTACTTTCACTAAATGAAGAAGCTGAGTACTTCTTTGACCAATGGCATTCAGTAACGGATGTTTCTGATAAATGTGGAGCCTCACCTTGGGCGCACTGCTGGAGACCTTTAGAGTCACAACAATGGAGAATTGTTTGGGGAAGAGGTCGCAGTTGACCAGCAGCTGGGAGGAGGGAAAGCTCATGGAGGTGTGAGGGCTTGAGAAACTGACGCCCCTCACCCCTCCGGCCTGCTTCATGTTCACCCCTGGTACCAGTTTGGAGGTGTCCCTCTCCAGGACAAAAGACAAAAGATCCAGAGGAAGCATATCTGCAGACAATAAGCAAATAAAGAACTCAGGAAGATTGTTTTACAGCTGAAAGCCTTATTTATGGAGGAATTGCTACACTAAAGCAGTTGTTCCTAAACGTGGGGTAAGGAGGACCCCCTAAAGGGGTCGCAAAATAAATATATGGGGCCCTGAGATGATTAATAGGATTGCAAAGAGTCAATAAGATGATCTGCTTCCCACACTTTAGAATTCTCATCAATAAATTATTTAAACTGATCAACCTGATCATGGAAGCTCATTCTTAGGAATTGATGGAATAGTCAACCAAATAGGGAAATATTGTATTTCATACTCCACTACAATTATTTGACAGCTTTTACTTAACAAATGAATATGTTTGCATACAACACACGTGAAAAGATGTTGATAGGAGATGCTATGTAATAAAATAAACTGCCCAACAGCATTTACAAGTAGAGCTGAAAAAAAGTCAATTTACAGAAAATACATGAAGATTTTTTTTTAATGCAAAATCTTAACACTGATTTTGAATCTTTGGTTAATTGTAACAGACATCATTTTGTGAATTTTTTCAAACCAAACAACCTATCGATTATTCAAAAAAATAACCAGCAGATAAATCCATAACAAAAATAATCATTTAGTAGTTTCAGCATAGAAGAGTCAT
The DNA here is from genome assembly GCF_902827165.1 of Trematomus bernacchii. Taxonomy (NCBI): domain Eukaryota; kingdom Metazoa; phylum Chordata; class Actinopteri; order Perciformes; family Nototheniidae; genus Trematomus; species Trematomus bernacchii. Next base: position 3,376,463 of record NW_022987313.1, on the reverse strand, counting down.
TTGCTCCAACTCAACCAACAACAAGGGTAAACAATTGCTTTAATATAAATGCATCAGTATAATATTATGTGATGACATGACATATTATAACAGCCACAGGGGACACAGTAATATTACTTTAAAAAATGTAAGCATATTTTCCTGATAATCCTGTTATACTTTTACTTAATTAAGATGTTATAGTGGGGTAATATACTTTTAATGAGGTAAGGAATCCGACCACAGCTGCTCAGAGGTAAACCATTTGAGACAAAAGGAGAAGACATAGCTTTATTGAGGTGACTCATGTATAAAAGAGTTGGGAGACACCACCCGGTGTGTGAGAAATAGCCCTGGGTGATGGTGGAGCTATAAGGAGGGGTTGTTATTAAAAAAGGACGCTTCATGAGCAACGGCAATAATAGAAGAGAAATGCCCTGAAATTGATGAGGCATCATATGAATGTTCGTCCTGACAATATGATGTGTATAGAATTGTTGTGGAATCCTAACCACATCCAATGTCTGTACTTGTTTGTGGAAGTTAATTTAACTTAATATTGCACGCAATACTGCACACACACAAACACTCCCACTGAACTGTAAGCAGACACAGACAGTTGGAATTATCCAAAAGAATTTTAGCTGGAGGGGTTTCCCAGGTTTCTAAATGAAACCCTAAACCATCCGCACAATAATCATTAACTGTGTTGAAGTGAGCTGAGGTAATAGAGAGGGAAGCTGAGGTTGGGGAGAGGTAAAATAGAATGAAATGATGTTACCTGTGCAGCGTCTCCATGTGTCTGCGGTGCAGTCAATGACCCTTAACCCCAGGAGAAGGAAGTGCAGAAAAATGAGCAAAGTCATCACAAAAATCCTGTTTGGTTCAGTTGCCAGCTGGTGCGCATGTCTCCATACCAAAGATATTTCTCTTGCTTCTTTTGTCTCTATCTTAAGTGACAACAAACACAAGAGAAAACTGTGTATTATTCATGTTGATATGATTTTCAAGATCCAAAGAAAGATTTCTAGCCACAAACTCTGTTTCTAAAAATCACAAATATATAAACTAAGACCCAGAGCATCTGTGCTGGAAGAGGAATTCATTCATCTGTGTGGAGAATCCTGCACCTGCAGCTCCTTTTAAACACCAGAGCCATGCAAATCACTAACCAGCCTGTCATTCATCCGCCCTCAACCGCCTCTGATGACACAGACCTGACAGAGGGTGAGCTGCTCCTGTGTGTGTGTGTGTGTGTGTGTGTGTGTGTGTGTGTGTGTGTGTGTGTGTGTGTGTGTGTGTGTGTGTGTGTGTGTGTGTGTGTGTGTGTGTGTGTGTGTACATATTTCAATGTAATAGTATGGAAAATGTCTGTCCAAAGACACATTCCTCCTGATATTCACTACATGACAAGGGGCCATAGCAGACTAAATGTAATTAAAAAGGCAACCCAAAAACATAACAGTTGTGACCTTTGGTCCACTAATAGTAACATGGATATGAGCTATTATCATATTAGTTGTATCCCTATAGTTTATTACCTGAGAAACTGAGGTATGTGCATGAACCCAGCTGTGATATTAAAGTCTCAAACCAGGATGTTTTCCTAAATAATCTGCAAATATGGGGCAGTCTGGGGCAATGAAATTAGGCAAACACTGCAATGACAAAGTAATAAGATAGCCTGGGTTAAATACAAATTGCATAATATAAAATTGGTTAAATCCCATGTTTTGACTTTTGAATGCAAAGTCTAGTTTTCTATGGTCACCTAAAAATGTCATTCAACAACAAAGCCTATTTGATCCTGATGTGTTGGTTACTAGGCGCTCGTGTAATATTCAGTCTGTGTTGTAAGAGGCGTCCGCATCAGACCTCTCTGAATCCTATCATCCAATGACCGGCACATTTACAAGGCAAATACACTTTGTCTCTCTTCTTGTCGCCCATACAGATCATAAACTGCACGCAGATCATGATACCAGATATAAACCCTGCCCTGCTTTTCTTTTCCCTCTTTCCATTCATTAATCTTTCTTCCTTCCAGGCATGGACTGCAGTTTCAGAGGGAGATGTTTGCATGCAGAAAAGTGAATAGAGATTTTCCACTTGTTTTTCCTTATTCCTGGTTTGACTTATCAACTGCTGCCATACGGCTTATCACTTTTCCAGTTGTGGTGAAAGTAACCAGTCGATGTGTCAGATTAAATCTAAGACTCTAAATCCGGCATTGGCTGATAAAGGGACTATTTTTAATCCTTATCTGATTTAATATAATTACTTTTTATAGGCTGCTTTAATCAACCAAGTGATCCTTTGTATTATTTAATGTATTCTCAGGTGCGTCGTGTCACGGATAACAGAATGTTATTCTAACTTCTGTTTTTACATTTAAGCAGAAATGTCTAGATTCTTGTGTTTCTGCATGTCCATGTTTCATATCAGATATAATCTTTTGTTGGTGAATATTCAGAGAAGTGTGTTTTGTGATAAATTCAATCCAAGCAGACAGAGCCTATCATAGTTCACTGGCACCATCTAGCTGTCAATTTCCTTAAAGACACATGCAGTGTTTCAATCTGTCATTTTTGGCATACATTTTTAGTAGGCAAGGCTTAAGAATTCAAACCGTCTTTTTTATAATCCAACACACCTCAACTATGTATAATTGTGTTATGACAGCCATGTTCTGCCACGTGACAACATTTCAAGAATACCAGGTAGAAGAGAGAATAAATGGTTGACACGTGTCACAGGTTGAGCTGTGACGTGTTGTACAAAAGCAAATACACATTTTTGAACACAAAGAAATAACAATGCATGTTACAGCAAATCTGAGTACCAAACTATATTTATTGTATACAGTAGTAAAAGACCACAAATAATGTACAAATCAGTAGAGAAACAAATAACATGACAAGACGCGGGCCCAGTTCTTCGTACATGACAAAGCTTAGCTCATGTTAGCCAAGCTTAAAATATCTTAGTCCTAAGTTCTTCAAATGCAAGTGGAAGGCTGTCCTGATAACTGTGCTTTTTTTGTGAACGAAAAGCTAAAACCAGGATCAATACTTGATGTGCTTGTGCAGAGGTATGTTCATGGGAGAATGACAAAAAAATAACTCTGTACCAACCTAGCTTGTCAAATGCTTGTTAATCAATGTGGGAAGGATGACAGTTTGGTAGTCCTTAAAATGTATTACTGAACATTTGAGCATGTGGCAGTACAGTGAAGCTTTTCAAACAGTGATGTTAAATGTTAATTAAAAACGTTTAATGTTTGGCATTTACAGTTTTTATTTATATAGAATGCATACAAAAATACAGCTGACACTTGATTTGGACTACAATTTAATTACCGAAAAAAAGAAAGCTCCTTTCTAATGTGGCGGAGCAAAACTACATCCAAGGTTATGGAAACGTATCTTGCGGAGACTTGAACACATGAAAATCGCAAAAAGCTGTGTTGCTTAAAAGTAAATAACAAAAGTGTGTCAAATGTAATGGCTAATTGACTCAAACCCTGTTATGTTACAATCAATGAGTACGCCAAAGATGTAGTCTTATCTGAAAATAAATTACATTTGCAAAACTTAAAAATTGTTTGTCATGACCCAACTCACTCATAATCTTGTGGACTACTTGCTTCAAAAACACATTTTCCCAACTGAACTGAGAAACCCAAATTCAGGTCAGGGCATCAACTATTACAACAAGCAATCTCAGGTAACGGTGTACGAAGAACGGGCCATGTGGGTACAGAACAATTATCTCCCAAACTGCATTGGTTGCCCTCCCACTTTGCAACAAACTGAATGCATCCTTCTCTGAACTGTAAAATATTGGAGACACTCATCACCACCTAAGACTGTTTGCAGATCTGAAGTCAGGCTTTTGAACAGATTGCCTTAAATGTTTAAACAAAAGGAAATAGGTTGATTTCTGACAAAGCAGTGAAAAGTGTCTTCAAAATGAGTTTGCAGAAACTGACTTTTATTGGATATCCACTCTCAAACTAGGAGCTGCTTTTCTTCAAAAACATTTAGAATCAGTTTTCTCATGAGTCTACATTCTCAAAGACAATGCAGAGATGAGAGAGCTGACTCAAAAACAGCATTGAGTAACAACCTTCCAGTTATTACCCCCAACATTTAAAACACAGAAGCAGAGCCAATTGTAAGAATACCATTGGGGACTGGCAATTGACCAGCTTAATCAGAAAAAAGGGGAAGAAAACAAGTTATGTATTCCACATTAAGAGACCATCGTTACAAAGATAGACCACAACCAGTTCCAGCAAAGGATAAATAACATTTCCCTCACTTAAACAGGCTTTTGTCTGGATGAGCGAATAAAAGTCTGTACCACGGATACCCAGAGAAGATTTCTCAATTAGTTGAAGTCAAAAGGAAGCAAATAACATGAAATACAAACTCCCTTAAAATGTGACGGGTTAGACCTTGCAATTTGCTTCTACAGTGATCCAAGTACATCAAATATAAAACAGAAGTTCAATCTTTGGAGTATTGGTCCAAGCCCCAAAACTTAATCTAACATCCACTCTGAGACTTCTGTACAAGAAAATCAACAAGCCTCCTGCATGGTAATTGTTAAAAGACAATTAAAAAACAAACACACATTGCAGCACTCTTAAGCGAAAGCACCTAAAATGCAGAGAATTCAAATACCTTTCTTGACAGAAGAGCAGGAGTCACCGTTCAGATAAAAAACAAACACATGAAAGCGAAGTGAAATGGAAGGCGGGTGTGTATTAAGTTCAGATGGTGCTTCCACTTCACAACATTTCCATGCCTACCGAGTGTGACCCCGGACAAAAACTTGCATTCGACCCTGATGGATGAAAACTGTGACAATATACCAGATACTAAGCTTTCACTGGAGAGTGAATGAGAAGCACTGACAAACCAGGAACACATGTGACGCGCTGTTGGTCCAATCGCAGCCTGCGGTGTCGGGAGGAAAGGTTGTCCTGATTGGCCAGCAGAGAGACTGTTGACACGCACAAAAGTTCAGTCCTGGCTGTGACAGTACATAAACAGCTGAGGGGCCCCCTCCCCTCACACACCTGACGAAGAACCATGACAGACATCTCAACTAAAGAAATAATAATAATAATAAAGATAATAATAGTAGGCTGAGAGGAGCGATGGGAAGGGGAGGGGCAGTGAAGGTGGCTGAGGGTGGCCGTCAATTAGGGTGGTGGTGGGGCGCTTAGCAGTGTCCGCCTGTCTGCTGCTGGAAAACATCTATGGTGTCTTCATCTTCCATCTCCAGCTGAGAGAGGCAGAGGAAAAGAGATCCCAGTAAGTAAATATAAACAATAACTATACAGGTATAATGATGCAGATTTATAAATATAACATTTTAGTAGACTTTTCAGAGACGCTAAATAAACATTGCTGAATATTCTCTTCAACAGTGACAGGCTTCTGTGTTGCATAATATATTACCTGTGCAGGTGTATCCGTCTCATTGATAGGCTGGCCGTCAAACCTGAACCTGATCTGCCTTATTGCGAGACCCTGCAGAAGTGAGGACAGACATGAGGGTGAATTTACACATAGTAGCAACATGAAGTGTGCAACTAATGATAAGGCTGTCTGAGGTGTTGCAGTAAGTTCAATTTGGTCTTTCAGCTTACCTGTCGGTCACAGTATGCCTTCATCAGTTTGCTGAGCGGTGTGTGTCTTTTGATTTTGAACTGGACCACCGACCCATCTTGCCCTGCAACCTTAAGATTGATGTGATCGTTCTCAGTCTTTACTCCCTCCTGCAAAAACAAAAGTGTTTAACATGGCGTAAACATGCAGGTTACAAGCTACAGAGTCACCACATTCATGACACTAATGGAGCTTACTCTAAAGTCACTGCATGGTTCACTGCAAAAGAGCAGTATTACAGTTGCATGACAAACGAAGTAACATAAGTTACAAGCCTGAAACTTTTAAATGCATTTAAGTGAAAACTCGATGTGTGGTGAATGAAAACACAATTAAGTAGTTATTTAAATAAACAAACGTATGTGAGGCAGCCTAAAACATGCAGGTTAAGGTTGCTTCAGTCACAGATGCTAACGTTAGCATGATTAGCTTCGTGCTAGGTATTTGGCACACCAGCCCCTTTAAGACCGATACAGAGTTTAGCTGCCGGCTAACGCTGCTAGCGATTTTGTTTGGTTGTACTGATGCAAAACAGGCACTGATACATTAAAAACAACCACAATAGCACAGCTACAGTGTATTTTATTTCTGTGATGCACCTCCATTTGCGCTCTTTTGTAGCTGCTGCAGTTGCGGCATTTTCGGCGTTGCGGGCATAACGTGGTCCCGTTTCGACAAAGAAAAAAATCCGCAAATGACAATCATGGTGTAATTGACATTTCTGATCAAAATCTTCGAGTATCCATTTAGTATGACAGGATATCTCATATATCCACCAACAGAGTGATGTGTAGCCGCATGTAGATGTAAATATGGATGTGACTGGTACTCATTCATTTGCGAAACAAACACTGCGCCGATTCAGAGAAACGTGCAAACCAGGCCATTTTAGATTGCACATCTAAGAAATGGTTTGGCAGGAAATCTACTCAGCAATCACTATACATATACAGCTATTTAATTCCTTATATCTTACCTTTGGCTTTTCCTCTGACATCCTGGCTGTATTTTGTGTGCTGGGGTTCAAAATAATCGGTTAATTGGGCTATATTTGTCTCTCTGCCGCCTTCTGTGCTCTCTTTTCCTCCGCTGACGGGTGCGCGCTTTGGACCGAAGTTATAATGAAACGATTGGATCCGAGAATACCACGTGACTTGTAAACCTCGGGAGCGCGCACACGGGAGCGCGCACATGCAAATTACTCGAGCACGCGAGCCCATGGAGTGAATGCTCTTCTATTCCTCTTAATACTCCTACAATAGCATGTTTTTATAGGATATTTATATATGTATTAAAACAGTAAGTAGGCTATATAAAGTAGTAAATGAAAGTTATATCAAAAATCATTTTTTTCAGATTTCAAGCACCATCTTAAATGTCCTTACGGCTTCAAAACTATTTTACCCACAAACACTATATTTACTAAAAGCAAGTTTAACTTATAGAAAAAACGTTTATTTTAACTTATATTAAATTATATATTAAATATAAACATTAGGGCTGGACCCGAATAACCAACTGTTTATCGGTTGTAAAAATAGGTATTGGATTTTCAATTTGGGTTTAGATTTTTTTTTTTAATCCTCAGAATACCTGACATGCATAACACGTCAATAATTCCTGTTTCTTCTATTTATGCAATTATTAACAATACAACAAACTAAGTTACTTTATAATGTGGAAAAATACACTAATTTAATTAAAACGAAGGACGTGTATTTCAGAGCTATACCATCCATCTTAGCTGAGAACGTAGATGTCTGCCGTTGTACTTCTCGAGTCTTGTGTCATGGAGACATCAGACAGAGCGCTTGGACTGTATCGGAGAGGCTTTACAGTTTAAAATATGGAACCTTCTCACTTACCTGAACCTGACTGACAAAATATAAGGCAAAAGTTGTTGTTTAAATTCTAGCACAACACAGTCAAATCACACAATAAAAGTCCAGCGTCAATAAGGATTAAAATATAAGTCCAGATTCTTTTTTATTTGGCCTGTGTGTCTATACAGGATATACATGCAATGTAGAATTAGGCAGACTTTTATCAATCATCAGGATCAACACATTCAACTTTAGTAAATAATGACTTTTTCTGGAAGCAAAGGTACAGTGAAACATGGAGCAGTAACACAATACAAAATTGTCTCCTACATCCCTGGATAAGAATGACTCAATTTGAGATAAGATAAGTAATTAGACAGTACAAAAATAGCGTATAATTTTCTAAGTTATTCTCAAAATCAGGAGCAACTCAGAGGGGCAAAACAGATACATCTGAAAATGTGAAGATGCAAAGATATTTTTAACAACCAAGCTGGATTCTCTCCATTCTGTACATTTAAACTAAGGACTTTACCTAATAAATAGTATAAGGCTGATGCTATCGGAGCCGCATATAATAGACTATTAGTAGTCTTGAAAAACACTGCTGCCACAGGCGTCTATTCTAGCTTTTGGTTTACAACCTCTTAGGTAATCACATTGAGCACAACACACCTATTCATTGGCTGGAAGGAACAATACATGCTGCCTAAACAAAACTACTGTCACCTTTTTGAAATTGTCTTAGCTATATTACATTAATTCTCACATCTACAAAACATGTTGTTGATGTTTGCTCTGCGAGAGGTCAGAGTTCAGAGGAAAAGAGAAAGATCCTCATGCGAATTTGGAGTATGGATTTTGCCCACTTAGTCCTGGAGAAACATAAAACAATCAGTAAAAGTCTTGAATCAACTTCATTTCAAATAGTAGTCTTTGGGAAACATGTGTACTTGTTTTTCTTGCTGAGAGCTAGAGGAGAGGACTGGCACCATTGTCATGTCTATCAGACTAAAAGGAAGCTAGCATCAGCAGCTGGTTAGCCTAGCTTAGCACAAAGACTGTAAATAGTATTTAACATTTATTGCTATGTCTGTAAAGTTGATCAATATTGTGTCATTTTGCATTTGTTTATATCTAAAGAACAACGTGTACCAATAACACATTCAAGGGAGACGGAGCAACATATCACTTTCTTTGTACAGATGTGTATGATAAAGACAGGAAAAAAGGTATGTAAGCAAGTGAGTGTGCTCACCATATTTCTTCCTGATATCGTTATGTCTCTCGTTCATTTCTGCTTTCCTGTAAGGACAAAACAATCTCTTATGAGCACAATGACTGATAATACGTTTTAAACACTCAAACACTCCCACAAGTCATGTGGCTACAAGCCAGTTTGGGCTGGTAACAGTTTGACGTATGCTTTTGTAGTTTGCTATGACGGGAACTGATATGAATCATGTCCAACAAGGCAACAGGGGCAACTAGAGCGGCAAATGGCTGTGGATACTGAACCAGTGCCTTTGGTCAATAGTTCTCTATATGAATACATCTAATGTATGTGCATTTTTACTGAAAGAGAAAACACATCAAATAAAATCACTGTTGAATCAAGAGGTTGGTTAAGTTCACCTTTGATCCTCACCGGTCACTATTTCAGTAAGATGCAGCCTGATAGTCAGACCGATTTGCTTTATTATTAACCGTTTTCATTGTAAATTCAAGTCCACCTATTGTATCTGAGTTCACGTGTTACTGTGTCTCTTGAAACATTGTGTAGCACAAGGGCAAACATCACTTTAACAGAACATAATTTCTTACCTTTCTTCCTGCTTTGTCCTCGTCTTGTTGGCCTGTTTCTGCAACTTGGCTTCCGTCCTTTTGGATCTGACACACAAGTTAGGCTAAGGTTAGATCCTGGAAAGGTACTCAGTGAGTGTTTCCAGGGCAGACGCCTTAAGGTAACCACACCAAAGCTGACAGAAATGTTCAGCATGTGGCCGAATTATCTTATCATCATTGAACTTAAATATTCCTAAATACAAAAGGATCATATTCATATCATAACATCACCTTGTAATGAATTAAGTTCCAGGCACAGAAGTATATTAGGAAAGTCGACGTGACATTAATCTAGACTTATTCTGGCTTCAAAGTCACCAAAATGTACTTTCTGATTTCATCATTCAAAGACAAATTAAAGAAAAGTTTGTTTGTTTGTGTTATTGTTTGTTAAATGCAAGTATGTATATATTTTTGTATTACTCATGTCTAATGACAAAATCCATAAAGTTGCAGACACTGTAACAGATAGACGGTAGGCACTACAACTATACAAAACAAATCATGTCTGACCTTTCTCCTTTACCTACAGTTCATTATGTCCCTATAAAAAAAGTTGCATATTCCCTTTATCATTATTATCAGTCATAGAGCGATAAGATCTCCATAAAGTAGCTCTCTCGCTGCACACTTACCCAAAGTTCTCACACTTGCAGCAGCAGAACAGGCAGATCATGAGGGCGATGATGAGAATTGCACCCAACACTGACAAGGTGATTATCAACGTCTGGAAGTTCACTACAGACAAAAACAGAGAAACACAATGACAAAGGTATGCAGGAATCCACAGATCCAGATCTACCTTCAAGATAGAAAGAGAAAACATGTTCTTCCTATTATTCAGCACTACTTTTCTTTTCATTTTATCACTGACATAGTCACTATTATCATTCTAACCTTAGTATGTATATTGCAAAGTGACTTTTTTGACCGCAACCATAATGTTGCTTGGTTTCTGTGTTATTTTTAGACCAGGAGACATAAAGGTCAGTTCAGTGCAAGACAGAAGTGCAAGTCCCAGTTTGACATTTTCAAATACATGTCAAAACTGTAAGTACTCTTGTGAGAATGTTTAATTATCTGTGTTAATTTTTAAGCCCAATTTTGCTGTAGTCTGACCTTGAAAAGCACACTAATACTTTATTTATCATCATAATTAATATAATTGACAGCCAGTAGGGGCATATTGTACATATGAGACAACAGAAATGTGTCTATTGTCAGAAGATGTTCAGAAACATTGGGATCTATTGCCTTACATTTCATTGAGTATATCAGACAATTGAGACATTGTTGATATCAAAATTGTGTTTGATTTAATCTGGGGAGCTGTCATGGACCCTTTCCCCCACTTTCTGGTGTTTCATAGACCACACTGAGTTGATTCATTTACAATGAAATAGATCTGTACTGGCAGTCCTTCATCAGAGGAATGTAGCTGAGTCACCTGTGACATTTGCTTGAGTTAACTTAGGTTGGACTAAATGGAAAAATACCAATGATGAACCAGTTCCTCAAAACGAATAATTCATTTCTTGCATAGGAATTGACAAAAAAATCCCTAAATGAATAATGAACAATAGGCTTATGTATGCACTCATTAAAGGGTGGAGGTGTGATTCAATATTATTTTAGGAGAGGTCTTTCAAAGTTTAGCTTCTTCTACCAAACACAATCTCCTGTTAACGTTGAAAGAATGTACATCTGAGTATATGTTGATAGAAGTGTGATTTTATATATGATTGTATATTAATGTGTTTGTATTTCTTACTCCAGCAGAGCCCCCAGCGTGCTTCTTTCAGAGGACAGAGTGCATATGGTGGAAGGATGGTCTTCACTGGATACGTTACACATGACTTGGATGTGATACACCACAGACACTGTAAAAATATCAAAACACATAAAGACTTATTATCTGAATTGGATCAGGTATTCATATGTAGGACACACACTGGCACACATACAGTTGAAAATGGAGGAAGACCGTGAGAGTGGATGACAGATCAGTTAACTCCTCAAACCTGTTTAACTGGTATGGAGGTGGAGGAGGTGCCAAATGGCTTTGTTTCCTCCACCTGCAGCAGGATTCTTCTTGAGACAGACTAACAACAAAGGGAAATTGACCCAGCAAAAACAAAAGAACTGACCGACACATTTTTCAGACATTCCTCGCAGTTTGTCCCATTCTTCGACTCACACGCTGCGAGAAAAGAAAATCAGTTTAGATAAAAGAAAACACAAAATGATCCACAGAGGGTAAATAAAGGAGTCAGTTCGAGGTGCTCAAATGTTTCCTCATTAAAGAAATAACTTTAATAATAGCTGGAAACACTGTGAGAGGTAGATTAAATGACGCATGAGCTCACTGTGGTTTTTGTAACTACTGCTAATCCTCATAGGACATTTTCCATAGAGACACAGCACAGTAAACACACAGGCTCCACACCAGTCATGTCAGCAGACTGCACAGGACAACAGCTGGGGTTATCTAAGTGTAGCCATTTTCCCTAAAATTAAGGTGTAAACAGACCAAGTCTCCTTGTTATGTGGTTGGTTGGGTTGGTTTGTGGCTAATCCAGCAGGTGTCTTTACTCTGAGGGGGGGTTGTTGAAAGCGACTCATTGTTCCCGTTTAGAGGTTTCAACAATACACAAAGATATGAAGCTAACAGAGGCAGACTGATATTAATGTAGTCACTGTTTATCTTTGTTTTATGTGAAGATTCATATGCTGAAACTCAGTCTTTATTTATCTTTTTGGTAAATTGTTTTATGAGAAATCTGAGACCAGAACAATTTATTTGAACTGTGGTCCTATATTACACTAAAGTGTTTTTGGTTGTTGTATGTCCTGTTCTATTCTATTATTCAAAATGTAAGATATAAGAGAGCTCAAAAACGAAATAAAAAAAGGGAAAATATTGTAATCTAAGATCAAAGCAGTGTTTTAATAAATCAGGTGTCTATTTGTTGCCTTTCACTTTTTCCTAGCACCTCATAAATCAAAACGATGGAACTAAAATCGATTAAAAGAAATGGAGAGTGTGTTTGTAGCAGCCATGAATTCCTCAATTATTCACTGATTCCCACTCCTACCTTGGTCAGGTGAAGACTTAGCGAAAACTGTCGCCAAACCGAAGAGAAGCAGCACAGCAGCGAGACAAATCCGTGAATCCATCATTACAGACGCACAATATTCCAGAAGTTATCCCTCAGACTCTTCGTCTAGGAAGATTTGCAAATCATGTGAGCGTAAAAACAGGAAATGTGTGTCGCTTGGATGCTGAAACTCGAGAAGTGAATTTACGGAGAAGGAACTGATCACTGAATCCTGACGCACGCTCAGTAGCCTACGCAAAAACTAGTGGGGGAGGAAGGTGTGTGCGTCTGCGTGCATTTTTACCTTGAAGGTAAAGTAAAGTAAACAAAGAAAAGTGTCTCCTCTCGTTTATATTAATATTAGGCAATAAAATTTCATTATATTTTCCCAATGTTTTCACTTCTTTTGCAGCATTTCACTAGTTTGGCTGATTGTATCAGTTTATATTCAGATATTGGGTACATGGCAAGATGCAGGCTATTTGGGCGTTTTAGACATTTTTGGAAGAGGAAGGTAGAAATTAATTAATTTAACATTTTTACATATACATATTATTACATTCTTTAAATCACTTGAAGTTTTCTCTATAATATTTGCTCTTCATGAACAGTTCTCTATAGTGACTAGTGGATAGGTATAGATAAATATGCAATATGGTAGTAAATCAGTGAAATCTGATAAGTTTACAGTAGAAATTGCTCCTTTTTTGGACCTGCTAACAACTGAAAGACATTGACAACTTGAGCCTCAATCAGAAGCTGTGGTTTATTGAGGAGAAAACAAGACGTGGTGTTTTGTATAAACTCAAAATGTTTTTTAAAAATAATCTAAATTGGCTATTTTTAAAGTAAATTGACATCATTTTGTTTCAATCTGCCCGTCGAAAAAGCAAATAAGCATATTTCCCCAAATCTCAAACTGTTCCTTAAATCTAAAAGAGTTGTTTTATTAGCTGTTAAATGAACATGGAGAAATGTTTCCTTTTATAATAGCGGAAATATAATAGTATAAAATGAAAATATAAGTGGAGTACAAGTAACTTGTGTAGTGCTCAAATAAATATCCTAAACCTTACTTTACTGATTGTGTGTCAGAATAAATTCACAAAGACAACATGAACTAGAGGACAATAATTCCAATAATTTATTAAAGCATAATTTTGTAAAGCCAGTTACAAATAAAAAAGAACAACACACATATCTCTCTCTTTCTCTTTTCTTTTTTTTATAACAAGCACAATGTTAATGACGATAATAAGCATAACCTAAGATAAGAACGGGCCCCACTCTGGCCGCCTGCGGCTGATAACAGGACCCTTTGTGATGAAGTTGCCCTTGGAAACGGATTTGGGATCAGAAATCCAACTTAATTTCTCTGCAGTAAACTCACTGATCACATGTCAGCCACTATGGGCAACTTCTTCCCACTCAGTGTAATATCAGTGATCTATGGTTCTGATATTCACTTATATCAGAACCATAGATATAGAATAACTAGAACAGACAGATCCAGGTTCCTCCTTACATATGGCTTATGGGTTCTCTGGTTCTCCTTTCCTTTTAGCCGAAACTAAAATAACTAAAAGTTCAAACAGGAACCTGTGAGTGAGTTCTGCTTATTCTAAATCCATAGGCAGGATCCCAGTGGGCTGTGTGTCTGAGACAGGGCCGTAGCTAACATTCAGGACACTGAGGTCATGTCCTTTGTGTCTTTTTGGTATTTTATCATAGGTGGTAAAGGGACATTTATTTCTTCAATGAAAAAACATGATTCAAGTGTTTTTAAGATTAAATGTGTTTTGTTTTTTTACTTGTATGTGCAGGCCAAAACAGAATGCTATTCCAGTTTAGTATGGGTTCCTACAAATTAAGTACCCATTCAACAAATGTACATTTTCAATTATGCTTCCAGAGAACCATATTGTCTCTGGTTTTCTTTTATATTTGACTTATAACAAATTGTATTTTTGGGGGTGCTGAAAATTCATGACCTCAGTATTACTAAAATCCTGGCTACGGCTCTGAGTGTGGCGCTTCAGGTAGACAAAACATTTCAACCTTTAAAGTTCCACTTCATTTAAATATCTGGCAAACCATAAATAATTTCAGGGCAAATATTAAACAGAAACTTGTTAAAAAAACTTCAGCTGAACAAAATGAGTTGGGTCATGTCTTGATATTAGTATGTTCTGTGATATCTAAGTATTCCCTCTAGATATTCAATGTTGGGAAACACTTTGTCTCCAAGGATTTGTTATACAAGATGGGATAATTATGTCTACCGGCAGTGCCACAGAGAGAGGTGACAGAACAGTGACTTCACTTTCAGTCCACCCACACACACACACACACACACACACACACACACACACACACACACACACACACACACACACACACACACACACACACACACACACACACACACACACACACACACACACACACACACACACACACACCTGTCAGCATTCCCAGCGATTAAAAGCACATCTGGGCCCATATCCTCACAGTGTCTTATCCTATCCGCTCCTCTTACACCAAGATTGTAAAATTCCAATATATTTGTATACATTATTCTTCCAAACACACCTTGCAATACATACAGTACAATTATAATTAAATAACCCTCTAACCCTTATAAGCCCATGCTTTTTCCCTCTAACTCACAATCACGTCACCATTCTTTGCAAATGTTAGTTATGTAAATACTTCTTAATTCCAAGGAATACACTCATTATAAATCACTTCTCATTTCCCTTTTCTTTTCCAACTGTTACACTATGAATACACACACACACACACACACGCACGCACACACACAGCAGCATTCCAGACACAGCACTTCAGGGTGGTTAAGATAGCAGAGGGCATACAGTACAGTAACAGTAGTAGTATCAGTAATAAAAATCACATGTTCATAAACAGGTTGGAAACATAAACAATCCGGAGCTCTTATGCGTTATTGTTCACTGATCTTAGTAAATAAATAAAATAAGAAAAGCATGAGCAGACAACGATATACAACACTGTATGACTCCAATTAATGCTGCAGAGTGATTTACAACAATGCATACGTGATCAAACACTGTGAAAACACAACCACCAAAGCAGCCTGTCTCATTATGGTCTGTGTTTTTAATAGTTATTTCTCTGTGAGTCACATTAATGGCACAGCCAGTGAATTATAGCATTGTTTTTGGACATACAGTAGTCATTATTAACACCATTCATTTGCATTTACCCAAGAGGTGTCACATTGTATTTAGTATGGCATCTGTACAGTGCAGTGGCCCACCAATAATTCAGTAATTACTCTTATAATGTGTGATATACAGTACAAAACAATACATGTTGGTTCATGTGTGTATGTGAATATACAGTAGATATATGTAGTGTGTATTACAAGTAGACATGGACAGGGAAAGGTTTTGTTTTATACTATTCTGGTTGATATTGTTCTCCCTGTAGTGCCGAGCGAGGCTGTTTCCCATGCACTGACTCTCCATGTCGAGTTAAACTTGGCCAGAGAGCCTCCAAAGCAAAACCTCTACTCTTTCTTCTTCTGAAGAATATCTCTTTGATATTGTTCCGAAATATTTAAAACCACTTCCTTTGGCTGTGTTTTCTTCTTGTGGCCACACGGTGGCACTGACGAGTGAGCGAGTGAACACTATATGTGGAGCTCATTTTCCCCTTTAGTAGCCCCGAAGAAGAATCATCATCGAGTCCTTTTTCTCAGTCACAAACAGATGCGATACAGCTGATGTAACACATAAACAACAGAAAGAGAACAAGAAAGAGAAAGCAAGCAAGAATTTAGCGTAATAACTTAATATCAACAGCAAACAAAGATGCAACAGGAGTGAGGACACGTGAAGAGAAAGAGAGAGACTCTTGAAAGTGGAGGAGTGAGAAAGAAACCGATTTAACTGAGAAAGTGTGGCTTTCTTCTGTCTGGCAGTGCACTGGGGGATGGGGGGGGTGGGGGGGGGCTTGTATTGGGCGGCTGAGTTGTGCTTGTTATTACTGAGTTTTGTCCGGAAAAAGGGAAGCGGAGAGAAGTTTGGAGTGTGCTTGAACATCTACATGCAGGACTACAACTGGCGGGTTATGTATTTGAAAGGACCGTCCCAAAAAACAGGTGGTTTTCTTTGACATGCACATTTTTAAATAGATCCCCCTATCCCAAGTGAGACCCAGGCCAGTAGTGTGCGTTTGGCTTCTGTGTCCTCCCATTCGATCATCCATCACTCTTGATTCAGCTTTGAGGAATAGCTGGTTGGTGCGACTGCCTCCATATAAAAACAACCAACCAATGCAGGGGGGCCAGAGGCGCCTGTGGCCCCTGGATGAACCGGGCTCTGATTGGTTTGTGGGAATCACCTGGCCCAGGTACTGCCGGTGCTGGTAATCGACATGGTGCTGCAGCGTTTCTTCACCACCATGTTAATGTAGGCCCTCATGATCTTGGTGATCTCGCCAACCTAAAGACAGAGAATGAAGTGATTGGTTTATAGTTTTCCAGCGGTGATATTATCTTTTATTTATGAGAAGAGAGTCTCGTTGAAATAGAAAATATGATTGTACATGATTGAATAAACGAAAACATGTAAAGTTAGATGTCTCTGCCTTCAATTCATAAAAACTCCTTTAAAGTCATCCAGAGGAACCAGTTCTCTTTAATAAAGTTGATCAAATAAATGACCACTTTCGGATCCTCATCAAAAATAACAAACAAATAAATCAACATTTTATAGACAAAATAAGTAATGAAAAGATTAAACTAATCTGCAGGTGCAGCTAGGGAGTACCGAAATCCAGTTCCGATTCGCAGCCCTTAAAGGTGGGGTAGGTAAGTTTGAGAAACCGGCTCGAGATACACTTTTTGTTATATTCCATGGAATGCTCTTAACATCCCGATAGCAATGAATATCTTAAGTGCTTTGACAAAAGATCCATAAAAAAATGTCATCTGTGGAAGCCGTAGTACTGTAAAAAGCACGACCAATCATTTTAGCCGGCCCGGCTAAAATAACTGGATGGCCTACCTGCCTGTCAGCCTTCCATCTGTGCACAAACTTATCTCGTGCCCTCATTGGTCATGTGTGCGTTCGTGTGTGTTGGAGGAGGGGCTCTGTAAGGAAGTGGCAGATTTTTTCCGGTTGTGTATTTTCAAATTCTAGCACACTCGAGCCGGTTTCTCAAACTTACCTACCCCACCTTTAAAAGGAAGAAAAAATACTTGAAAATGATAAAAGTTAGTAAATATTGAGCTCTCACCAGTGGTGTCTCGAAGTACATCTCCCTCTCGTCCACGATGATCTTGTAGGTGCAGGGCTGTGACGCCCCAAAGAAGGTGATGTGAACGTACTGGAAGGTCTCCAGGGGCTTCGGATCGCCTCGCTTATACACCGACAAGTTGTCAGCACTCACACTCAGCCACAGATCATGAGGGAAACCACCCTCTTTACACTGCAGAAAACAAGAAGAAGAAGAGGTTACTTAGTGGTTTTTGGAACAATCCTTGCTATCCACCATTTGCTCTACTATTCTCTCACCTCCACATCAAACAGAGTAGATCCATATCCAGGCCACTCCTTGCTAATGCTCATGTATTTAAGCATGGCCTGATGCTGGGTCATGCCCTGCAGCCGGGTCCACTTCTCCAGCACGCTGGTCCGTGTGGCCGACGTCTCCTCCTTCACCCACATCTCGTGCATCTGCTCCTCCTCCACCTGCAATGACAGCCAATCAATGAAGAACACTTAGAGTTTCTTAAAGAAATTCAGAAAGCAAATCCAGTTTCTTAGGGAGGTCCATCTTTGATTTTGTAAACCAGACTAGTTTGAACGATCATGTTTCATCCTTAATCTTATGTTAATCGATAAACAAAAAACAAGTTACTTTGTTAATGCCTACATATTTCAGCTGAAGGGGGACTTTATTACTTCTGTGTAACATTTTGGGAACCAGACTCTTCATCAAAACTCTGACTTTTTTTACAGGACTAAACGTGTGTGTGCAAGTTTGAGCTCTCTAACTAGAAATTATGTGAACTTAACATTTTTTGCCACCATTTTTTATTTTGTGTAACGCTTGCTAAAGACTGCAAAGAACTTTAAAATGTCTGCACTCTGTGGTTATACAAACATAAAGTATACATCATTTGCAGTCAAATGTGCTCCACTTGCACCACTGACCTTCTGCTTCTTCAGAGACCCAGTTTTAAAACTTCTCCTCAGGCTGCCGTCCAGGAAGCTCGGGGTCCTTCGTTTCTCGACCCCCACGCCCCCCGGTCCTCCCACCGCTCCCTTCCCGTCTCCTGCTCCTGCTCCTCCTCCTCCGGCTCCACCTGCCGCCCCAGCACCCTGCTTGGTGGAGTGAAGGATGCGATTGCGGAGGCGTCTGACAGGATAAACGCTACCCAGGCTCCATCCGGCTCGTCCTGCCCCGTCGCCGTGGAGATACTGGAGACGTAAAGCGGCCAAGTGCTGCAAAGCCTCCTCTGAGGCCGGGAAGTGACCGCTTATCAAAGACTCATGAGCCTGAGAGAGAAAACAACAACATTTATTGTGTATCATACAGATCTTAATTTGTTTGTTTTGCAGCAGTGTGGTTCTAACACAAGTAATCCATTGATTTAATAACATTAGTTTTTCCACTAAGCAAGTAAAATATCCCTTTATAAAAGGGATTACAAACAGTGTAAAGATGTAACTTTTATGGTTATTTTAGTGATATTCCCTGAATCTTTTAAAACTTCAAGGCTACCACATTTGCCTTTCATAAAAATAGGAGTAATGAGTGTTTCAAAAAATTGCAGAGGGCACTAGGTGCTGAAAACATAGATCAATGTACGTATATTAGGTTTAGGAAAACCTGAAATCTGTCAACTACTGTCAAAAATCCATCTGTTTTCTTGATTAAGCCATCATTTATTTTGCATCGATCCAATCTTGTTCTACTTTGATTTTGAAATTAAGTTCAATTAAGTATTAAGTAGTGATATTATTATTGAGAAAGATATATCATTTCAATTGGTAAAATTATGAGACAGTGTGTTGTGTAAAGCTTACCTGCTCAAACATAAACGCAAACTCCACTCCTTCTTTTGGCATGCTCTCTACATCCAAGAAGCAGTAGAGCTTGAAGTAGAGTTTCCATTCTCCTTCTTCCTCCTCTTCGTCACTGCCTGCCAACCTGGATAAAACAGTAGACCCAAGTTAAGTAACCATACAGTATGACCAAAACAATCCACTTACCAGTTATTAATCATTCTAGATCAGTATGTTGACTAGATGACAGCGGTATACATACCTTTCAAACTTGGCCAGAACATCTGCCACGATCACTCTGCTCTCCAAAGCTCGGTCTGTGCAGGAGTTGTGTTCAAACAGAGAAAACAGGTTCTTGCTCTCCTCCATGGCCAAGCCTCTGATCAACTTCTCCACAACCTGCAGCAGCAACATAAAAACACAGACATTTTAAAAACCGCACAAAACCGCACACAGTAATACAACCATTTGGTTGTAGGTCTTAAAATATGTTTTACTGAGAGGATGCTATGCCAGATTCTGAGTGTGTTTTGTTATGTGCACCTCTCCAGCTGTGGTGTGTGAATTGATGGAGATCTTGCAGGAGCCTCCTCCGTGGCAGTAGACGATGGTGCTCATCTCCTGTCTCACCAGCAGGGCGGCGATCTCCTCCTGAGAGGGGACAAACTCACGAGTCTTGGTCTTCTTCAGGGATTCCCCAATGAAACCAGCGTAACGCTCGATATCCGTACCAGGATAACGCTCCCGTACCCTGAGTGAGATAACATTTTTTGCCATTAATGATAGATCAAGAACAGCACAATACAAAATGCAGAAACAAACACTCACCTCTTCTGGTGGAAGCGGAGGTATCTGATGATGACTCGACTGGGGAGGAAGGTGCAGCTCATGCAGGTGAGCAGGTGCCAGTGAGCCCGGTTGGCGGGGCTGTTAGGCTGAGGCACATGATTGGTCTGCTTGATCACCTGACAATATACCTGAAAAACAGAAATGTCGATTTGAGATATGTGAAGTTTGAATTAATCTTTATCAGTAAACTGAAATATCAGACCCTTTCTGAAATATTAGGTTTATATTAAAGTGCTTTTATTACATGTCCTTTTGTCATGTGAGAGAATCGCCTAAATCTATTTATTTACAGTTTTTGGAATGTTTATTCTAGCATTTAGTACCTCATCCCTGAGAGGGCGCAGGTCCTGGCAGGTCTGCAGGATGCCCTGAATGATGGGCACTGTGTCCGCCAGCGTCTCCATCTCCTGCAGGGAGTTGAAAACTCTCACCGCCTCATCCTGCAGACTGGCATAGCCCTGCTGCCTTTGGACTGCACACAGACAAGGATAATGGAAAAAGGTGAGCAAAGACAGAGAAGAGGAAAAAAAACATGTAGCTTATCAAAGATGCAAGAAATAAAAAAGGAATATTGTGATGATTAGAGCTTTTTTAATCTTTGTTCAGGCAAGCAAGAGTTGTAATTTAATTTGAGGAGGCATAGACTAGTTTGTTTTGGACCTGCATAGGGCAGTTACATGTATGGAAGCTTTAAAAGCACAACAACTGGGAAAGCAGAAGGAGAAGACAAGGAAGAAACAGAAGAAAAAACTAAGCTGCCCCAGTCAAAGAGTCAGAGAATATCGTCATTTGTCTTTTCCTAACCATTTTTTCCTGACCTTGATTGTAAAAAACATGAAGTTAATGAAAGATGTGAAGGAGGATTCAGAGGGTCTTAGGGAAAATATAAAATATGTTTCATAAAGCATGGTCCAGTGTACCCTAAGTGTATAGGAAAGTAAGTACTTAAGCCCTTTTCCTCGGCATCTACAAAATCGACCAGCTCTAATAACGGCTGCTGCTTCAGCTCATTTCACTCAAATAGGAACTGTAGTTCCAGTAATCCAAAATTCGATTCACAGGTAGCAAATAAGCTTGACTCGGACAAGATACGTCTCAGGATAGTTTGTTTGACTCTTTACTTAAACAAAAGGTATTAAATACAAACACATATTTTTCTCAGGTCAAAAATCGATGTTGCTCTGTGCTTCTTTCTCCTTCTCACACACACACATTCACCAGAAGCTGCCGTCGGCTATAACGTCTCGTAATCACAAACAGCTGCGGTCGTCTATGCCGTCAATTTCACACGGCTGGTTCAAATAAATGATATAATAGCACTAACAACAAAGGATTATAATATTCAAATATATCAAACTATACATTTTAACATATGGCTCGTACAGGAACCTTCCTAAGCAAAAAAGACAATTTGACTCCAGTCCAAGCTCTAGAGTTTAGGTTGTTGAGTTTTACTTACGGATGGTGACCTCTCCGTAAGGGAGGGGCAGTAAAGGCGAGTGCAGAGGATGCTGAGTGTATCTGAGGATGGGGTTCCTCCGGTACATCTGCTCCACGATGTCTGCGTTTACACTGTTCTCCTGAGAGCACACAAGATCAAATTCAAGTTAGAAGTCAGTGCATGTTAATACATTTGAATATGCTTACTTAACAGATGTGTTTTTGTTTACCTTGATGTCTCTGATGAGCTGCAGAGTCGGGGTCTCTATCGGGGTCTTGCTGTCTATGACTCCCTGTATGGCAGCTGTCCACCTCATGGCCTCGTTCAGCATCTTGGTGTAGAGGCGGTAGGAATGCTTCCTCCCGTAGACGATGATGTTCCAGTAACCTGTCAAAACAGCAATCATATATTACTACTTACGTAATAAACCAAAATGATCTTGCTACATGTAATCTCAAACCTCCTACGTCTAATCCCGGATTACATTTGCCCTTTCGCTTCACTTCTCTTTGCCCACCTGTCTCCCTGTGCACCCGTTCATCCGGCTGAATGATTGAGCAGAGCGAGTTAAGGACCAGAGTTCCCATCTTGGAGGAGTTTCGCTCCGAGCTCTTGTAGTAATCCAGAGAGCCGTGGGTCAAAACAATCCAGCGCTTCTTCAGCTTCAGGGAGGTGCTCTTAGCATTCGTCTTCATCTCCTTTTGGAGCCAGCCTGAAAGAGAGATAAAGAGAGAGCGAAGGAGATCAGAGGAAAGATGTAATTAATGTGTAGAGGATCAGCAGGGGCATACAATTAATTTATATCATGATCCGCACGTCTTTTCGTATTGCAAACAAATATTATGTTGCGATATTTTAATTCAAAATCTGTCATAAAATGAGGTCTTTAAAAAAAGTATAATAAAAATAAGAATAAAATTCCTATTAAACTAAACTTATTTGTAATGGTTAGTGTACCTAAAGTAAACAGAGTTATTATGTTATTATATATTTTAACACACTGACATACCATTTAAACAAACATTTATCACCATCCATACCGGACCCTATTTTACAAGGTTTTTAATAAATCCCCCAAATGTTTTGTGATGAAATGAGTTCTCACCTCTGCACAGGAACTCCTGTCCATCTATCCTGGCGTCTCCTTTGGGTTTCTGCAGCAGACTGATCCAGTGATGCATCTCCTCCGGTGTGTCGCTGTTGCAGTGGATCACACGGTTTGCCGTGATGATGACAAAAGAGTTGGGCCTGCAAAGGTCAAATGATAGACTTTTAGTTATAAAATTCCACCTAAGGATACTTAAGGGTATCCAAAAGTTGTATTTATAAATCAATAGTGATGGCATATTGGGTTTTCCAGTTAATTTTGATATGCAAACTAGAATCTAATGATTCTATCTACACAGAGAATGGACTGATTTTTTGCAAGGGATTTTCATTTTCCATTTATGCTTTAAAAACATAAAAAATTTGCTAAACTGTTCATAAACTGCTTCTTCTATTAACCATTTGTAGGGACTGACACCACATCAAAGCTTTACAATTTCACTTATTTGAAAATATTGAAGAAAGATATTCAAAGTTAATCAGCCTTTCCTTCCTTTTTCAATCATTAATTCAACTTACCGATCAGGGTTGTCTGAAGCACAAACCGAGTCGATCAGCCCCACATCCAGAGTTCCCTGAAGGACGAAGGAGAAGAATTTAAACGTTTATTAATGTTGCTCTATTGCTTCTACTGTGAACTGTAAGCAATTCTAAAGTCATCTAACTCAACACAAGCCACAACATAGTATTGAATAACTTAAACACAAAACAGGTTATTGGCATGTTGTTGTTGAGACTGACCACAGCGTTCTTTGGGTTGGCCTGTTCATGGGACATCTCCAGCAGCTGCTCAGGAGTGCACACACGCACCTTACTGAGCATATTAAACCACCCACTGCACAGAAAGACATAGTCACACATTACAAGTTTGAATAAATTAATATATTTCTGAAGTTCTTGAAGTTATCTACAAAATCTCCACCACACCTTGCATCCTCTGGCGACTCAGCAAACACCTGATACGTCCTGTCATCTGTCACGATGTTCAAAGCGTTCTCCTTCTCATGGTTATTCACTATCTCTCTGTAAACATACAAACAGTGCACATCTGAAACCTCTAGGCGTTGAAACAGAGAAATAGTGTATATCTGTTTGTTTTTTGTCTATGGAGCTTTCTGGAAGTCTTACTTGGCAGCTTTGATGTCGATGGTTCCCTTCAGCTTCTCCTCGCTGTCGTTCTCGTAGTACATCAGTTTACAGTCTCTCAGCACAAACCAGCGCATCTTCCAGTTTCTGAGGCAGAAGAGAAACAATAAAAAAAAGCCAAGACAAACTAATCTAGACTCTATAAAGGTTTATGTAAATGAAACATGCTCTTTATGGACTTCTTGATCTAGAATACAAGTGTATTAAGCTTATTTTTATGGAATACCTATTACCTCAGGCTAACTTTATATATAGAAAAGAATGGAAGTGACATAATGCTTAATCTATATAAGTCCCATTTAAAACTTGAAAAATATAATTTAGCTTTCTGAATAATCTTTTGGATTTCAAGTGGTTGTCATTTGCATACTATATATTTTTTTTTAATTACATTTTCACACATGTAACTGTTTTATATCTTATGCACAGCCTCTTGTTGTGTTTTATGCCATTTACAATATATTTAAAGTGAACCTATCATGCTATATTTGAATAATATAGTATAGGATCATACCTATATAAGGCATATTTATATATATATTTTTTTCAAAATACCAAACAGATCATGCATTTTAGCCATGCCTCATTTTGCTCAATTTGACATTTTTTAGCTCTGTTTTTGCAAGGGCTGATTCTGTGAGAACAGCACCATCTACAGGCCTGGCATATGTACTACAGCGTCTCCAGCGCTTTCGAACGGCAATGGCCGTGGCTGTCTCCTCCTGATTGGTGGAGTTGGCCCAATAGCCGTAGCGCCACTGTCCTGACGTCAGGACAGTGTTCAAATCTGGATCAGTTTTTATCAGATCCGTTGCAGCCCCTTTTTTAGAGATTTGGGTATGGAGGAAAATAGAGAGGGTTGTGTTTTCTGACACTTGGTGAGTTCCCTGGAACACCGGGGACACATATTCATGTGTAAAAGACGTACAAAAGTGCATTTTGCATGATAGGTCCCCTTTAAGGTAATTCAAATGTATTTATGTTCTTTGAATATTTGAAACAGTACTTATGTGTAAGTTGTTTATTATAGAATAACAAAACCAAGCAGCAAACAACATACTCTTTACCAAGAAGAAACTGTACTACTCTTTCCACTTAAATGTAATCTTTATCCTATGTATTTACTTAGACAATGTACTATAGTTAAGAAGATAATGTTGTAGAATATGAACAAAGAATCGAGAAGTAAAATCTCAGAAAGGTATACGCTCGAGTGGGACACTGAAGTCTTCCAGCTCTGCAGAGGGCTCAAAGCGTTCGTTAGACAACACAGATAGTCACTCACATATTCATCATTCAAACCAACATTGCACTGAACATCACTCACAACAAAGATTGTGGTTTATATAGCATGCAGTCTGCACTCAGTAACAACTACAACAACCTCCGTGAGAGAGTCGAGAGTCCTCCTCCCTTCTTGTAGAGCCAGCCGGACTTCAGAGACTCCTGTTTGGACCGGAACCACATGAAGGTTTCATCCTTCAGCACGCACCAACGCCTCCTCCACGGGATCATCAGACCAGCTGAGGGAGCACAGAATAAAATACCGTCATACAAATTGTTGGGGAAATATTTTCCTAGGCCCATAACTATGACCCAGTTTATCAGTTTGTACTGACCTCACTGAGCTCAGGCACCTGTAGCCTTTGGAGCTGTGCTCTCAGTCTTTTGTCTCCCTGTACCTGCCTGTTGGCGTCAGCTGGTAAAGGTGTTATGGTTTTATCTTGTTATGCACAATGTTGATTATTCTCTCTCTACCAGCTAAATACATGGGTCTGGGGTAGAGATCGTCAGAATAGGTTTGGCATCTACTGTGTCAACTCGTGGCACACGACATGTCTTGTGAATTCTCCGCCCGAAGCTCCAAATAAACCATCAGTGTTTGCCATCAAAGTTCCTGCTCTCCTCATGTCTCTCTGAGTCCTATCTCCATTGCTTCAGAAGGTTCCATCACACAAATAACAAATGAAATGGTGTAGATAGTTTCATTTTAAAATGAGAGAGAAAAGGGTTCAAGAAACACAGATAATATATCGTAAACCCACCCTTCATGTAGAGGAAGCCATGGAAATATGGTGGTCCATTCCCATTAAACAAGGTCACTCTGCCATTGTTCACTTCTTCATCAGTGTCCATCATGCCATCATGTTCATCGTCACTGTCTGCATACTGCAACATCATACAAAAACATGAATTATTTATTGCACATAATAACAAATCAACAAGAGAAGGAACATCACATTATCGGATTTCCCTTCATCAAAACGTAGTAGAATTTCAAATGTTCATTGCAGAGCTGCTCATACATGTCTGCGTGCACGCGTGTGAGGATGCGTGTGAGTGTGTGTCCTCACAGAGTCGGAGCTGCCTCTGTAGGACTCGATGCTGGCGTTGGTGCACGTGGACTTCCTCGGGTGCTCCTCGTCCGTCGCGGCGGCGCTCCCGCGGTTGCTCCCGGATACGGAGCTGTCGTCCCCGGCGTTGACGGAGCCGTCCTCCTCCTCCTGGTCGTAGTCGGACTCGGTGTCGGCCGGCATGCTGTAGATGGGCTCCTCTCCGTCCGCCAGGCTCTCCACCATGCTCACCTGCCTCTCTGAGTCTCCATCTTCCTTTTCCCCGTCTCCTGGGGGAGGTGGTGGAGGAGGAGGAGGAGGAGGAGGAGGAGGAGCACCATCCTCAGGTGGAGGGGGAGGAATTCCAGGAACAGGGGCACCGTTTGCGGGCAGAGGGGTTGGAGGAGGCACTGTCCCCTCTGCGAACGCAGGCGGCGGAGGAGGGAGGTGAGCGAATATTTCCTGATCGATGGGAGCGTCTGTCTCAGCAG
Source organism: Trematomus bernacchii (assembly GCF_902827165.1). Taxonomy (NCBI): domain Eukaryota; kingdom Metazoa; phylum Chordata; class Actinopteri; order Perciformes; family Nototheniidae; genus Trematomus; species Trematomus bernacchii. Next base: position 3,349,612 of record NW_022987313.1, on the reverse strand, counting down.
GAGGAGGGAAGTCAGGGAGGGGGATGCACTCGTCCTCAGCATGGAACCCCTCGTCCACCTCCTCCTCTTTGGACGCTCCTCTGGTGGCATTTGCAGGTTTCGGGGGTTTCGCCTCTGCAGCAGGCTGGGGCGCCACCTCTGCTCCCATCGAAGGGTCCACGCCTCCGAAGTTCAGGAGGTCGATGAGCTCCGTGGCTTTGCGGGACGCCTCCTTCTTCATGCGTTTGATCTCAGCGTCCCGCCGCAGCTGCAGCTCCTGTTTGGAGGACTCACACAGCTGGGACACCTCGTCCTCTCGCTTCTTCTGCAGGCGCTCGATCTCTCGCTCCAACTGCAGGATATCTTCCATCTGCCGGGCCTCAACCTAGATGGTAGGAGAGAAGAGAAGGGGCAAAATAAATATCAATACTTGCTTTATTCTGTATTAATAGGAAGAATCAAATGTGTTAGAGTTGTAGAAAACACACTAAAGGATTATCATCGTCCTCTGGTGATTCAGCCTTCTTCTCAGCTCCTTCCTTTTTCTCCTCCTCCGCCCCCTCGGCTTTCTTCTTCTCTGCGTCCTCTTTCTTCTTCTTCTCCTCTCTTATTTTCCGAACGCGAGTACGAGCGACCTGACCTCGCCTGTGTCTCTGCAGCACCAGCACTGCCTTACGTTGCCTCACAAACCGCCTGCGCTGGAGGTGCCTTCTGAGGTGTTTCTGGAGCGTGACGACACTGGCGCGAGCACGCTTGAAGAACTTCCTGTGGACAACGAGAAAAAACATACAGCGAATAGGAAATGGTACAAATACATTTAGAATGTCTTTTAGAAGGGTCTTACTTAGCACAGAAAGTGAGAAGGTGGGCTCGAATGATCATGGCAGCTTGACGTCGAACTTCATCTCTGTCTTTCTCCAAACGCTGCTCCAGAGCCTCCTTCATAAACACCTGCAGAACAAAGGTGAATCGTTCGGAGGAAGTTCTCTAATGTGATGTAGAAAACTTGTAAAGACTTGAAAGCTTTGTAGAGTCTGAAATAGAGTTTCTGAATACTACCACATGTTACCTTGGTCTTGCCTAACTGCCATTCTTTCTTGGTCTTGTCATATCTGTACAGAAGGTCTGTACATTTCTTCTTATCATCTCCTGCTGCTGATGATAGGGATTTCTCTTTCTGAATGATTTTATACCTGACAGGCAGAAGAGAAAGAGAACAAATAAAGAAAAGATCTCAGCAAAAGGGTCAAACAATCGGAGGACACTTGTAGATTTAGAGATACTTACCGATTGGCAAAATCTTTAAAAGTTCTGCGGACGGGGAACCCGGCCCGACGGATTTTCACTGTCTCCAACATCCCAGAATACCTCAGCTGGTTCAGGACGACCTCAGGGTTAAACACACTTGGATTCTACAAGTAAAAAGATAACAATGAATTAACATTAATGTTTAAGATTACTGATACTTCATTAGGGCATTGCTAAACAGGCTTTTATGTGAATTTGAGTACCAAGACGGAATGAGACTGACCTTTTCCATGTTTGGCTTAATGCAGCGAATGAAGAAAGGGTTGGAGACACTCAGAGTGGCCATGAGAGAATGTAGTGAGTCCTAAAGACACAGAGAAAAGAAAATGTTTACATATATTTGCATTTATTTCAGATGATATTGAATAATTGTCACTTGCAAGAAAGTAAAACACCCAACAAGTGGTAGTAAAGCTGAAACATTAGTCAATACTTCTATTAGCTAAGCGACAGAACGATTGATCATCTAAGTTATTTTATCATAAGAAAAATGCTAATTTCCAGGTTTTTCGTTTTTTTCGTAATACTGTACGGACTATGTGTGGGATAGAACAGCTTGAAGCTCAATTCTTTTCCCAGCTCCCTGTGGTGCTGACCTTTAAAACCATTTTTGTTTACGAGTTGCCTGTTATTTTAGAAATGTAATGATCTTAATCTGCTTGCATCACTCACTCTGAACTGGGAGCTCACGGTGGGTTTGCGTCGGGCTGTTCCCATCTTCTCCTCGTTGTTCCTGCTGCCGACCTTCTCAAACAAGTCGTAGATGAAGTCCAGTCTGGGGCAACATAAACAAAAATGGATTACATACCTACATATGATAAGTTATGTCAGTGGAAATGTCAGAACTAAAAACTAAAATGAGGTATAAACTGCTCCCGTTAACCCTTTTTGAAATTATTTTGAGGTCTTAAATTAGTATGTCATGGATTCTTGCCAATTTTAAAATGTCACAATGGTGAAAAACACATTTCTATATATTTCTTTATTTGTGAAAAGTTGACATTTCGATGATTGTGAATTATAGTTTTCACCTTATATTGACAGTTTAATTCTAGTCAATGTAAAATGTAGAACACATTTCATCAAAGATTCATATCAGTTCAAACAACTGAAAGCATTCCTTTTTTTGAATGACTTGGTACCGTTTTACTTTTCCAATAAACTATTTATTTAAACTGTGTGAATGTCTTGCCTGCTGTCCTTAAGCATGTTTAGGATGTCGTCTCTGAAGGTGTCTCTGTTCTTCTCCAGGATCCCTCGACCATCATAAAGGACCTGACCAAGAAAGACAGGTTCATCATGAATCTCCCGGACTTTGAGACAGTAACAAACACATCATGTTGACATAAAGCGGCTCAGTTATACATCTCTCACCTCCCCAGCATAATGTTTGATACCAAACTGATGATCGCCAAGTCTGGGCTTGAAGTAGAAAGGGTTTGTCTGCAGAAAACAGGAAAATAGCACAAAGGGAAATTAAATAAATGTACGTGTACCACTTAGCTCAACATACTCTTATGCAATAATGCATGCCGAATGTAAAAAACTCACAGCGTGTCGGCTGTGCAGCTTCTCCAGCAGAGTGAAGTCAGTTCCTTTGGGGAATCGGCTCTCTTCATTCACCAGCGCCAACAGGCCCAGTTTCTAAGAGAGAGAGAGAGAGAGAGAGAGAGAGAGAGAGAGAGAGAGGGGAACACCATAATGTTATTCTATTAGCTTTATGAAATCAGCACCATTTTCTAAGATATCAGTCTGATATTATTAGATCAGTTTACAGAGAGCATCCCAGGCTTACAGCACATCCTTTTATTTTAACTCACTTCAGCTCAACTCTGATAGAGAAAAGTCTGTGCTGTAGAAAATCCTGATGATGAACACAATATTTCTACTTCCAGGTCAGATGCAAAGATGATACATAGATTTTAAAACGTTAAACCTATTCATGTATAGATTAATCAATGTTTTACCTTTTCTATAAGGTCCAGACACTCTGCATTGTCCATCCAGTCTATGGCGTCCCACTGGACACCTTCCCTGTAGAGGTAACCCAAACAATTACACACGGAGAATGGATGTACACTACAGCATTTAATTCAACTAATTAAATATGTAACACTCTGTTAATGTCTTAGAAAGATTGCATGCTTGTGAATGTAATGGTCAACCCTTTTAAATCACTTCTTGAAAGATCCTTAAAAATGTTGGCGTTTTTATTTACATTTAATTAACTTTTTAAGTACATTATATTTATAATAAACATACTTTTATGGCTGAACCTAATGTTTGTACATGATACCTTAAAGTTGTATGTTTTTCATATTGTTATATTGGTGTCAATAACCCTAACCCTCAATAAACTAAACAACTCACAAACGGTTAATATCAAGTCATTGTTTATTCAGGTTTGTATTGATATAATGTATGTAGAAGTTCACCTGTTGTACTCGAGCTGCTCCAGGGAGAAGATATGCTTGTTGAAGTATTCCTGAAGCTTCTCGTTGGCGTAGTTGATGTTAAACTGCTCGAATCGATTCACCTGGACACATAGAAAAATAACTTTGATATAGATATGTATATAGATGTATAAAGATCGGCATGCATGTGTGTGTGTGAAAAACAGCTTCCAGCTAAACAGTTTGTTTCCTACCTGAAAGTTCTCAAAGCCGAAGATGTCGAGGATGCCGATGGATTTGAAGTTTTCCTTCCCTTTGATCTTCTGATTTATTTTGAGGATGATCCAGGAGAAACACTGGGAATATAACGCCATGGCAACAGAATCCCGGGAATCCACCGCCTGTTAGGATGAGAGTGTGAGTGTATCAGGAAGAGATCGATCAAAAGAGGGAGAATACATGTATGGATATAAGTGTGTGTGATGACCTGCTCTATAGTGAGTGGCGAGCAGATTTCCTCTCCTCTGAGGATTATTGAGCGCTGAGTCAACACTTCGGACAGCTGGAAGGTATCCAGGCCCAGCAGCTCACTGGCGTTAGTGATCACTGAACGATGGAAAAAGATGAGTTTACACTTCTATCAGGTTTTACTTTCCCTAACTTTCCTCACACAAGTCGTGCACTCACCTTGCTTGGTGGTGATCTGGGCTCCTCCTGCAGTCATGAACTCGATGTTTCCCAGCTGTAAGACTCCTGACAGCAGCTTAAACATGTCTCTGATCTCCTCCTCTGCAAAGTCCAACACCTTCAGTGCCTCCTACACGCAGGAAAAACACACAGGTAAAGGGATGAGGTGCTACCAACAGATGAGGTGCTCTTAATATCGCAATATAATCATTTTAAAAAATCTCAATATAGTACCACCGCAAATTCTGAATAAAAAAGAGAGAGGTTTTATAAATTGTGTGGAGCTGCTCCTAAGGCAGAAATCATTTTTACTTCGGGATGCTATACAAAAAAGAAATGTAAAAAAGACACTTCAAAATCTAGCACATTTTGGGGACATTTTAAAGACATAACTTATATTATTTATATTGTATGTGCTGCTATTAGCAAGCTGAAAAATCCCTTTATGGCTTATAAATATATTTTATATATTATTTATTTTTGTTAGTTTCGTAGTTATGGTTTAGCAACACTCAAATTCAAATCCCAGATGCAATTTTTGTCCTTCAGTATGCATTTTTGTAATGCATTTAATGCAAATCTGTTATACCTGCTGATAAATAGAATAGTAAAAAAAGGAAAAACAACAACCTGGCAAAAGGTAAAAACATGTAGAGCAATTGTATTAATAATACTGGACAGTCATCTTCTAACTAGTTTAGCAATCTGCATGGAAGCTAGTCAAGGAAATGTTTGTAAATCCACTTGACAGAGATAATACTGACCATGACACTGTTATACAGTTCTTTGTCATTCAGGCTCTTGTCCTTCATGCATCCTGATTGGTTGAGGTAGTGGAAAGATTCAGGAGGGTCTTCCAGGAAGTAGAGACCTGATAAAGGAGAAAATATATAAAGTCAGGGTGCTACTGACAGAGATGCACATTGAGATACCTTACTGCACTCAGATGATGTAGATAGAGTCTGTATAAGTTCCAGTGAAAAAACAAAAACATGCTTTGACTGATAACAACACAATCTGATGCTAGATCTTTTTGTATCACCATTGCCAGTCTCTGGTAAATGTATAATGTACGTCTTGATAATTGGACCTTTGTGTGCTTTTACTTACTTTTATTGTCTTTGTTAGCACCTGACAGCAGAGCGTAGAAGATGTGGTAGTTTCGTTCTCCAGGGTTTTGTCGCACCACTCGGTTCTAGAGTAAAATCATTTGCAGAAAAGCCACCATTACTATTCATTATGATTCACAATGCAACGCTGACAAATCACTCCTAATGAATTTTAACTTGATATGTGCAGACTCCAGACGTGCTTACCTTTTCCAGTAAATCTTAAAGGTAGACAGTCAAGGAATAAACAATAAAACCTGAGTTCTTCTAAGACACATATGAATCACATACAAATTAAAGTGCATTTGCTACAAATATACAGATTGTGTATATGAATATAAGGATACAGTCGATGACGCAGCCTCCCTGGATGTTGCCTCCCTCAGAGAAGTGAAGCTGTATAAACTTCCCAAAGCGACTGGAGTTGTTGTTGTAAACAGTCTTAGCATTACCGAAAGCTTCCATGATCGGACTGAAAGAAGAAGATACTGCAGTGAGTGCATTTGGTCTAGTCAGCATTTATCTGTGCATGCAGCGTATAATACAGTATACCCATCATGCACTGCAGAGGCCATTCATTATGTTTCTCCTAAAGCAACATTGTTTTACAGATCTTAACTCATCTATAGAAAACTGACTGAATAATTAATGCTTTTCAGCAATGTTCTGCTTTATATACAATAATCACAAACATCCATACAGTAAGTGGACGATACAAACACCGAACTCTCCCACAGTATCTGGGTTTGCCTAAATACAATATGTCTGTTATTATTTTGTTGATGGAAAGAGTCATCTTTTAAACAAAACTGCCAAACAGTTGTTGCTAGCATCCTCTCAAATGTAAGGTGGTGTCTCTTCTCTCTTTCATATCACTGTAAACTAAAAATATTTGGGTTTCGGGCAAATGAATAGGGCAAAAGAGACATCTGAATGTTTTTCCTTGTGACAGTAATTTTCTTTTGCACTACTTTAAAACCCAAAACAATGAATTGTAATTATTCAGTAGGTTGATTGAAATAATATAATCATTAGTTGCATTTAAAGAGCTTAAAAAATGTGCTTTTAATGACCTCATTTAGACTTGTACTTGATGACTTTTGACATATCAAACATGCAACATGGTCTAGAAAGTCTTTAAGTCATGATGTTTTCTTAAACAAACTTGAAACTCAATCTGGACTTCTTTTGAATAACCTTAGAGTCAGACTTGTCCAAAAATACTTAAGAATTGCTTTGGCAGTGTTAGTAAAGGTACAGGAAAGTGTGTCGTCTCCTCTTCATTGTGCTCATATATACCTGCTCTGCACGATGGCCTGCTCCACTCGTGTACTCTTCTCCGTTGGGGCAGTCCCGGCCGAGTTCTGGCTCATCACCGACAGGAACTGAAGCAACAGCTTAGTGCTCTCCGTCTTCCCTGCCCCCGATTCACCACTGGAGAACACACACACAATTTAATTAAATACACTGTGACCTTCTCTGACATTCCCTTATCTCAAACTGTTCTGGTCGTTTAATTGATTGAATTGATTTGCAGAGATCTTGCATTATCTCAGAGTCTATCTCAATCAGGAATGAAGAGAGACAAAGCCTGGGTGTAATTGAGCACGGTGAGATTTCTGACCCTACTTCTAAATTAGCAAAGCAAGCAATGAGTAGTTAACTAACTTCATCCAATTATTTTTTTATTATTGGAGGAGGGATGGGTTTTTTTTTATCCACAAATGCAGATGCTTTCTCTATTTCATCAACTAGTAATACACACATTATAGATTTTTCTTTTACAAAAGGTGAAAAGATGTTTATGGTAACTGACTCCTGGTTTTAGCTACATGGACAACAAAGCAGACATTCAGGGATATAAAACATGCATTGGTAACTCTGGTTAAGTAGGACAGTAGGAAATGTTGGATTTTCTAAAATAAAACTACCCTAATGCCTGCTGGGATATGCTACCGTCCCCTGTGATAGAGGATGTAATAAATAAATGGATTTATGGCTTGGAAGACAGACTGATAGATGGATAAAGCGTGATATAATCACCAAAAAAGCCTCCATGGTTGAAGCTCACCTGATGAGGACACACTGACTGTCGTGGCGTTTCCAGATGCAGCGGTAGCATTCATTGGCCACGGCAAAGATGTGCGGAGGAAGCTCGCCTATGTGGTGCTTGGAGTACTGGTCCACCCTCTCTGGACCATACATACCTGCGATCTGCTTATAGGGGTTGATTGCTGCCAGGATGCTGCCAATATTAGTCTGAAAACAGTCAACAAATTACATTTCAGCTTCTGTCTGTGTATCCTTTTTTAGTTTATTTGCTTCTTATTTGTTGTCAGTGGATTTCCTACCTCTCTCTGGTTCAAAAATATAGATCTAAACATGCCCCAACACTTACAATGAAAGCACTAAACACATATGCAAGCAATAAGCTCTCAGGAAAACATACAGTGGGCCTACAAACATGTGACATTTCAAAGCAGCCTTGTGGTGATATTAATCTGGAGGATAAGGGGACACAGCAGGGTGCATATCTCACAGCATTAGTGACAAATCATCAAATGTTTATTAGAAAGCTGACTTAAAATCAGTGAGATGATGGAGGCTTGGTTTCTATTCTGAGCCGTTTGTGCTGTAACAGTCACCTTGCTTTCTATCCTTCTGCACTATGAACAAAAAAAAGGTCAGCAAGGCTTCCATCGAGTCATATTACCCTGTCTGTGCAGTTTGTGAGCTACACCCATATAAAGCTGAAGGACACATTTACTCATAAATGCATGAGCACAGTGACACAGAAAGCTGACCCATGAGGGTCAATTCTTATGATCAGCTTAAGGGAAATCCATGTATGGACAATATTTCATCATTTAGATTGGGTCACTCCCAGGGACGCTGTTATTGGTCTGTTCCCTGTAAGCTTTCAGGTTTTCAGGCTTTCCAGATGTCTGACTTTCAACTCAACAAACAAGAGCAACATTTATTATTTAATTGAGCTCAATATCCTTTTTATGACCTCAAAAAGAGATTATTGTCTTTTCACCATCAATGGTCATGAATGAAATGCTTTATTAAAGCTTCAATTCATTACAAACATATAATCAAATTACCACAGATATGAATTTTTATTGTGATGAGTGTGTCATAGGATCTGAAAAAGACACAAGGCTTTTGATGCTTCATCTACTGGATTTACTGTAGAAATAAACACGAATCATGCATGTGTTTATAGTCACTTGTTAGGGCTGAAAGACTGATTGAGATTATTTTGACTGCTATTGCAATGGCTTTACGATTCACGATAGTTTAGAGAATGTCTCTTTTTGTGTCATTATTCTTATATTAATTCAAATATATATTAAAGTGATTATGGGATGATTTTTTGTGAGCATCTGTTCAAAACAAACATTTTCTTCTCATTTCTTTAGAAGGATGGATCTGTAGCACCACAATACTTGGTATTAACATACACATCTTTTTTTTAATAGAAGAAAAATGCATACTTATTTCGAGTGAATAGGCCTTCAGTTTCTTTCTTTGCTGCAAACATGTAATTGTTTGTCCCTGGTTGTCACCAAATCACCCAGGATTAATAGGTTAAGGATTACAACACTTAAGAGTTTTGTGTGCTGGTTGTTTCTTACTTTATAAGTCTCTCTCTCCATCTCCTTACTAATTCCACTGGGAGTGGATGAGTGATAACCTCAGGCATGTAAAGATTACTGGAAAAGGAAAAGGGGGGCAGATCACCACATAAACATGCTGTGCATCCACCCTCTCACACATACTTACAAACACAGACACACATCTATCTGAATGCACTCACATAGATGTTATCCTTCTGGTAGCGCTGGTACAGGTTGTGCATGATGGCGGCCTCGTGCAGGTCAGCCAGCGCCGACATGTCCTCCACGCCATCGATGCTGGACTGGTGCATCGCGTACACCCGCTCCCTGGTGATCTCCGCCTGCTGCAGGTACAACACCTGGAAGACAAATAAATTACATTGCATGTGTTACATTCTTGTCTGCGTCAATAACATATTTCAGTAGTACTATTTCCTTAGAAAACACCTGATTTTGTTGCAGTTATACACGCAAAACTTTTCAAAACAAGATAGGAAGCTCTGCTGATTAAACAGTAGTTTAGGCATGCGCAACTTTATTCTTCCTCAAGGTTAAATTATTATTCACAAATCTGTAAATACTGTGTAACCAGTCCTCATCTTTGACCATGGATATATGAGTTTTGAAAGTTGGTACTGCAAAGTTAAAGGTCCCATGTCATGCTTTTCCGGTTATTACCCGTCCCCTTGTGTGTTATGAAGGTTTTTATACATGTAAACGGTCTGCAGAGTCAAAAACCCTCAAAGTACACCCTGTAGGGAGTAAAACTCTAACACAGAAAAGACCTCCCCAAAACGCCTCGTTGCAGATTTCTCATTTACTTCCTGGGTATCGCTACGTAGGGATACCCAGTAGCCACGCCCAGAGCTATGGCCGCACCCTCTGCCAGCCTTTCACGAAACAAAGCTTCCCAAACCTTTCAGCGATTCAAGCCGGATATGTACAGCTTAGGGCACTGAAGAACGATGCTGTTCCTACTTTGTTTGGACCAGCGGGAGATTCGGGTACACAACCTCTAAGTATTCATTGTTGTTTGTGTATTTATGATGTTTAAAACAAACAAGGTATCTACCACGACTGTTTAAATGGGTAAACGTTTTTCGGGCCACTACGTTGGGATCGCGGAGAAATGCTCTCCGCAGACCCATGCTCACAGCGTTATAAACCTTTTTCTTATTCAATATCAAGCCACACTTATTGTTTTTACTTCGGCTGTGAGTGTTTGTGTGTGCTCAGGATGAGTTTCGCTTGTTCTGTATCTGTATCGCCACACACGGAAGCGTGTCTCGCTGCTCCTCTGCTCCTCACGAGCAGCTGCGAGCAGCAACGCGCCTCTCACGTCGCGTGACCAATCAGAGCACACTGGGCTCACAGGGAGGGGGGGGCAGGAACTCCAACAAGCCGTTTAGGACAGAGAGTGAATACCGGTGAATACACATACTTTACAGAGATGCTGTATGAGAAACCAATGTGAGTTTGGAAAATTGCACAGTATAAATCTATTTTAGTAGACCTCAACAATGGAATTATGATCAGTAGAAATGGCCATGACATGGGACCTTTAAACTACCTTGGGTTTCGCACTGGCATTGACAGCCTCTGGTCTTTTGCTTTTTGAAAATACGAGGGTGGAGAGATACAAAATAATATGAGATTGTCTTGAATAGCTAAGAAAGCTTTCTGTTACTAACTTTCTTCTGTCATGTAACGCCAAAACCAAATTCTCAGTCACCAACAACCACTGATCAGGGTCAACAAAATGCTGATGAGTGACATCATTTCCATCTCAGTGCAAAATCACAAAACAGGGTTGATGACGGACAATCAGTCATGACGGTTCGTTTTGCTTTCTTACAACGTTACGTTAATGTTAACTTAACCTTACATTTGCTAGGAGGCTATTGTTACTTCCCTTAACAAGAGCTAGTTGTCTTAGCTAACAACAGTTAGCAGCTAACGAATATCTTAAGTGCTTTGACAAAAAATCCATAAAAAAATGTCATCTGTGGAAGCCGTAGTACTGTAAAAAGCACGACCAATCATTTTAGCCGGCCCGGCTAAAATAACTGGATGGCCTACCTGCCTGTCAGCTTTCCATCTGTGCACAAACTTATCTCGTGCCCTCATTGGTCATGTGCTCGTTCGTGTGTGTTGGAGGAGGGGCTCTGTAAGGAAGTGGCAGATTTTTTCCGGCTGTGTATTTTCAAATTCTAGCGCACTCAAGCTGGTTTCTCCAAAATGACCTACCCCACCTTTAACACAAAGAGGGTGCTTCATTGTAAACTTTTCTTACACATGTGTGTTAATCTACCTGAAATTGTAGGGACAGTTTTTTTCTACTCAATGATACAGACCATTGTTGAGGAGATGCAAAACATACTGTAAATTAGTTGGGTCCGACATATATTTTGAGTAATGTTACTTTGCTGCTAAAAAATGAAACATTATCAGATGAAGACATCACCAAAGTGTGTGAGTCTGTCAGGGGATTTTATCTGTTCTTTGCATGTCGTACAGGGCCTATGTACACACTGCTCTGGTATTAATTACAAATATAATTGTAAAATGTAAGTCTCCCGCTCTTGTCATCAGTCAGGCTTTGCATTTGAACTGGTGCACCAGCTAAACCAGCTAAACCAGCCATCCTGTCCAGCTAAAGTGTCCAAAACCCTTCTAAACCAGCCAACCTATCTACTGGCTGGTCAGGCTGGTCAACTTAGCTGGTTTTTTCACCAGGGTAGTGTGTTGTTTTGTATTGCAATTAGATAAACTGCATAACGTTTAAGCTGGTGTTACTTCTCAGTGTCTGTGCTAAAAGTAAAATACACCACAAAACCTCCTCTGAAGTAGATATAACACTTGTGCCACACAGTTGTCAACCTGGTATTGATGCCAACTGGATAATAAAATCTTGTTCAGTGTGAGGAGGACAATGCTAACACTGTAAGGTCTTTCCATTTTAAGCATGAACAGAGTAATTATGATGCAACATGACGAAAAACACACATGATGAGAACACAGAGCTTTGTGCTAACAAGACCCCGGTCTCATCTATGTCAACTATCGCCATGGCAACTGGAGAGCAGGTGACAAGACAGGAAGAAAGCCATCTGTGGGGGGAATAAGAAGAAGAAATGTGGAAGAAAAGGAGACAGAGTAATAGATCCAATCTGGCAGGAAGGACAGCTGAAAGTAGGGCTGTGCAATTAATCGTATTTTAATCGCAATTACGATTTTGGCCTGCCACAATTACGAAAACAACATAATCGAAAAAAACAATTATTTTGCTTTGCTAGGTTGTGACAGTGCACTGCAACATATTTGATCTAATTAATGTTGGTCTCATTTATTTTTATTTATTATATTTATATATGTTTAGTAGCTTGGGGAAGTGCGCTCCAAAATATTTGTTGATCTTGTTTATTGGTATTTATTATTTTGATATTATTTATTTAAATGTATAATTTATTTTTGTATTGGTTTTTCAGTTGAATTATATGTTCAGGGTAATCAACAGTTAAAAAGATACTGTTCAAATTATTATTTGTATTTGTTTTAAAGTTCAATAAATAGATTTTTTCAAAGTCAATGAATAATCGTATTTAATAATCGTGATATCAATTATTGACCCAAATAATCGTGATTATGATTTTTGCCATAATCGCACAGCCCTAGCTGAAAGCATCTCATGTATTGTCACACACACACAAACACACACACACACACGCTGCTAGGATGATCTTTCTCTGATGCATTCAATCAACAGCAAGTGGCAACCTCCAGGTCTAAAAATAGAACCTCCGAGTCGCTAATAGCCAGCAGGGGGCGACTTTATAATGTAGGTCTGACTGTCACTGTATAGAAGTCTATGACAAATTGACCCTACATCTTACTTGATGTATTACCTGAGTCATTTAAACATGAGTTTACGGTCTCAATCGGTAGTTTCAAGTCTGCTTTAATTCAGAATAATGATAATTTTGTAGTTATGGAATCATTTAGAGTAAAATAGACGACAAAGCAGGGTATATTGGGCATTGCTAGTTAGAACAGTGTTGTCTGGTTTGGGGGTCTGTGTTTTCATCGTACAACTTTAACCCTTTCAACAGTGTGTTTTCATTCAGAAATCTAACTGTAACATTGTAGGTGTCTCAAAAGGTCATGTCCAGCATTATGTTGCACTTTTCGCCATCCTCTTGTGTCACTTCTGGTACCAAGAAACCAAGATGGTGACAATCAAATGTGAACCAAAAATGCCAAATTCAAGGCTTTAAACTTTAATCTGCATAACAATCTGTGAGGTCACCCTTTCTAGAACCAGTTTCTATACAGTCTATGGTCCACATCCACACACACATACTGTACACACACAGATAATTAAAGTCATTTCATCGCAGCATAAAGGTCATTCATTCATTCCAGCTAAATCAACTTGCCTAAGAATAGAAAACCTTTACAATACTGGTTGTTAATATGTCAGCGCAGTCTCACAGCCAGCCTCCATCCTGTGTGTGTGTGTGTGTGTGTGTGTGTGTGTGTGTGTGTGTGTGTGTGTGTGTGTGTGTGTGTGTGTGTGTGTGTGTGTGTGTGTGTGTGTGTGTGTGTGTGTGTGTGTGTGTGTGTGTGTGTGTGTGTGTGTGTGTGTGTGCGCACGTGCGTGTGCTTGTGTGTGTGTGTGTGTGTTTTGCCGTAACAGATGTTGGGAGTCTGTTGAGAGTGGCAGAGGGGCGCGCTGTAGGCGTTCAGACATCTTGTTCTTAAATAAATCTATTTCACTCCAGCAACACAGTCTTCTACGGAGCTGTTGCGTGCAGACAGCTCTCTATAGGGCAACATAAACTCAGTAACAACATGACCGCACGTAAAATGTTGTTTATAGCCAACAAATAGAAACCAGTGTGTCATATGTTGTAGTTTCTGCACTCCTAATCTACTCTCTCCTGTCTTACAAGTACAAACGTTGAGTGGATGCTCTTTTGGTAACTGCCTCACTAACCTTTCCCTACTCACTCAGCTGTGATGAAATGACCCAATTATCCTTCATCCTCCATTAGAGAGAGCATAACTTATATAGCTCTCTATCTTCACTATGACCTTGTCCACTTGACTCTTTGTCTCGACCTTTTTACAACCTTGGTGCTAAATTAAGACACTGACATGTTGCTACCCAAGCACAATTACTTATATATATTAGTGTTACAGCCGGGGTCAATATCATGAGGATGATTTTGATCCATATAGTGCTATAATAACATTTGTTCTAATGCAATCAATACTTTTATCCTTTTCAAAATTACATTTTATTTATTCTAATTAGGCCTAATATACGTGTTTGTCAGTTTGTAATGTTAATTTCAAGCTATTTTTTGTATTGAATAAAATCACCATAAGCGCTTTAATTGTTGTTATATTAAATATATGATCATGTTTATTTTACCAGTTGCAAATACTGGTTGAAAATGGCCAAAAATTCAAATAGGCTGCCATTTTCAAACATTTAATTTAAGCTAGTGTTTGTAATATTTAGGTTTTAAGCAAAGTTCATCAAAATGTACTCACTGTATAATTATAGCTATACCAACAACAACAAACAATTTTGCCTGCAAGTTGATATGTCAATCTTGTGTTGACAGCTTGTTTCTGATTCGCCCGAGTAGGTTTGTTAATTTATCTCCCCTGTGACTCTCAATCTTTAATCAAGAGTCAAGACCCCTGGCATAATTGAAATCTGTGTGTGTGTTAACGTGTTCGTACTTCTCAATGTGTGTGATGTGCACCGATGACATGCTTGTCTGAGTGATGACATGCATAAACATGCCTGTTAGTCATGGCTTTGAAAGCTGTACACATGCAGGGATGCTTTCATATTGACTGTTTACATCTGGACCAGGGTGTATTGCTAAATCTGTGAGGACAAAAAATGAACTGAATTTCCCCAAAATTACATCAAACCAAGTCCATTACTTTTATCAGACTTTTCAATTTATGTTTCACCCTATTAAATCTCTCTCTCTCTCCCACTCTCGCTCTCTGCATGCCTTCATGTCTCTCATCTCACTCTCCCTTTGTATCCCTTCCCCCTCTCTGTCATTTCTCTCTCTGTTCTTTCAATATCTTCCTCCCTCACATCATCCCACCCTTCATTATTTTGCCCGTATCCCTTCTGCCTTTGCACCTCTCATATTTCGCCATCCTAAGACTTCCCTTTTGTTACTCCATCTCTCCATGCTTATTTCTTTTTTTAACTGAAAGTATCCGTGTCTCTAATGTACATTGATTCCTGTGTGCTAACCCACACAGACTCACTTGATGCCTAAATGGCTCAATCTGAGACCCCTGGCTGTAATTGAAGACTTACTGAGAGCCGTGTCAATCAGAAAGCCAAGCATGCCTTTTGCAATCCAGCGTAAATTATAGTTGAACAAAAGATAGGGCTCCTCTCAACATTTAAATGAAGGCTTGGGTCAAAATGCATAGTTGTGGTTGTTGGACATCTTTTTTTAAATAGACAATGTCCCCAAAGTGTCTCAGGTTGGTTATTAGAAGGTATTACTATTAGGTTGCTTCTTATAGCTGAAATCCTGTTTTGTGTAAATTCCCATCAGACGGGTTAGTATGGAAACAAGACTGTCAATGTCAATTTTGTTTAGTGTTTTTTAGATATATCTGTATCCAAATTGTATTATCTGAAAGATGTAGATGTAGGATGTGACCCATATGTCTTCAAGTATGTTAGTTATATCCCAATATGTATCTTAAAGGGATTTAGTTTTGCACCTGCATCAAGTTGGGGAATTTGCATGATAGATATTTTTTAAATAATGCTAAAAATCACTGCAGTAAAGGTCCAGTTTTACTGACGTTGAGTACCTAGAATAAAAGACATCGCATCATTAATTTAAAAAGAAAATATATAGAGAGGTCAATCTCCAAAAGTGGTCTTTCTAAAAATAAAAATAAACGTCATTAAGCTACAAGATTAAATCAAATAAATGCCTGAGCTGCAGTTCTGGGTTTTACAATTGCTTCTAATGCCAAAGCTGCTTTCAAATATAAATGCCTAAAACAACAGATAAAGGAGAGACGTTCCATAAAAAACCATTTGGGAAAACCCAGATGCAGATGAGAGAGGACGGACTGCTATGAAGTTAGAAAGTATGTCAGTGATGGAGGAAAAAAACACAGCTGAAGTGGAAGAAAAAAAAAAGATTGTTGCAATTGTCTCCGTCTTCTTCTTCCATTGCCCTGTGGTGGGTTTTAACACACTTTCTGTGCTTCTTGGCGAACATTTACACAAAGGGGGACATACACAGACTAACTGTACTTTATGTGCACACACACACTAAGTTTGACTATACCCAGAGAGTCTAAAATGGGATACAGCTTATTCAATAATTCATTATTTGAGAGAAGCACTGAGGAAAGACATGGAATAATGAGAGAAAAACACTAAGAAAGAGTCTGAAAGGGAGAGATGAAGAGAGTGGTGGGGAGCAATGTAGAAGTAAATAAACAAACAAGCAAACAACTCTGATTTTCTCTTCTACATCTCTCAGTGACATGAAGTGCGGGAGAGGAAATTCCTTAAAGGATGTGGTATTTCTGGATTTTCCTTTGTCACAAATAAACCAAATAAAGAGACACATTTCATTGAGTTATCTACCCTTTGCATGCCACTCCACCCCAAGCCAATATGTTATTGAACATGTTTTTTAAAAGATTACTAATATTGTTGGCTGAGTAATGTAGTTTTAAAGAGAATTGCTTAAACAGGAGAAACTAACTTACTTCAGAATGATGTAAAAAATTGCATGAACAATTGTAAAGACATTCATGGTCTCCAGAAGAAGAATATTTGGTGTCCCTTGATACTTCTTCTCACTTCCTCAAGTAGCACCAGCAGATTTGAAGTTTTCACATATCCAGTGAATTTTCTCTACAAGTATTGGCATGGATTGGCACAGAATTTAGAATCTCGGACAGAGAAATACACAGAATGGCCATACTTTCTTTTCATGAGATTTGCTGACAACATTATGTGAATATGTCACACAGCTTCTTCCCTTTTACATATTTCGGTTGCTTCTCTTTTGCAGGAAAATACCTGCATTCTTAACCCCACTTTGCCCGTGTGAACGGACTTTCACACACACACACACACATAGAATGCATAGAGCGGCCTTGCTGTAAAGCCCTCTGATATCTGAAGCTGCTTTGCATGATTCAGGAGGGGAGCCAGAGGATACAAGCCTCTTCATCTGACTTCACATATTAGCAGCAGCCAGAGTGAGGAGGAGAGAGATACAGATAGAGCATGGAGACAGAGAGAGAGAGAGAGCTGTGGGCACAGTGACCTATATATTCTGCAGACGTCTATTCAGTGTAAAATACAGTATCACACAGTTCTCTATGCACCTGCAGCTTCCCTCACTGACCTTGGATCAGAGCTGGCAGACCTCATTGGGTCAGATTAGGATTGGGGAACACTGATGATGTATTTTTATATAATCTGACCGCTCAGATCAGAGTATATTACAAGCAAATAGGGCAGCTGCAGCCAGAAGTGCTGGCCAAGTCACTTGTATCTTTAAACCAAAGTATTTTAGAAAGCTCTTTTGACTTTTGGTTTCACACGGGACACTGACATCTATCTCCTGGGTCCTGGTGATCATACCCAACCCTGTCCCTACGTGGACTTTGTTTCATTTTGTACTACATCACCGACTTCCTTACGGGACGCCATGCACATCCTGGCTCACAATAACGTGGTTTATATACAAATGATAGTGCTTTGCTTTATGTAGTTAATTATGAACACATGATAGAACAAAGCCTGATTGTTTCTTCTTAAGTGCATTGTCAAATTTACACCAAAATCAAGTGACCTGTCGTTTCTTCTACCCCCGATCTTGGTACATTTTAGGGAGAAAAAAGGTTAGTCACATGCTTTAACTCTTTTTACTCCAATGCCTTCTCTGCCCCACAGCATCCATTTAGCACTTGTGTGTATAACATCCTTCATATGTCATTCTCCTTCAAGATTCAACATCCCACACTCATCCTGCCCCAAAGGGGATCTCTGCTTCATTTCCCACAGATACAGGGACACTGCAGAGAGACGGTGAAGGTGAGGCAAGAGAGAGAGATAGGGGTGGTTGCATGTGTGTGTGTGTGTCCCAAAGTTAATCTCATTATTTGATACTAAGCGAGTGAGTAACTATCAGGTCCTCAGAGGATTAGAAATAGAGGAATGTGGGTCAGGAGATCACACAGCAACATCCGCCTGTTTATGAGCCAAATGTTACAAAACACGTAATTGCTGCACTTTCCATTCAGGTCATTTAACAGAGTGTTTTTTGTGTGTGTGTCCAAGTCTAAAGCAATTGTGTGTTTGCAGAAGGAGTAAGGCATCCCTGCAGCATGTTCAGTGCTCGCGTGAGCTTTCGCTACCCCTTTCACGCTAGCTACTGAAATCCAGGTCACATAACACACACTGTCCATAACTCATGGCTAACGTAACCTGTGTGTGTATACGTGTGTGTGTGTGTGTGTGTGTGTGTGTGTGTGTGTGTGTGTGTGTGTGTGTGTGTGTGTGTGTGTGTGTGTGTGTGTGTGTGTGTGTGTGTGTGTGTGTGTGTGTGTGTGTTGTCTAAGTGCAGGGAAGCAGGTGTGTGCTGACTTCTGTATATTTACATTATTCCCCATGTGTAACACATTCCTGTGTGGGTGTAAATGAGATGTACATGGAGACGTCATAATTATAGCCAATATAAGGAAGAGGGTGCTGTATCCATGGCAACCAGGGAGATCTCCGTCAGGCACAGAGTTGCCTAAATGTGTCTGGTTTTAATTACAAAGCTGGGGATATAAACATCATCTAGGGTTGTTGGTTTTTAATAATGATTAATCTGGTGATTAGTTTTTTCCAACAAACAGGCTAGTGTGAAAATAGTGAAGCTTTTAAAGTGATTATGAGAATAAAAGGAAAGCCAGTAGGAGCTCTTTTGGATTTTGATAACAGTGCGCTACCTGTAGTTTCTATGTTTTCATATTTAAAGTATCTTAATAACCTCTTTTTGTTCTATATTTATCTATATCAAGTGCTTTGCTGACATAGTTTTACCACAGGTTAACAAACGTTTGCTCTAATCTGAAGTAATCTAATCACATTCTCAATGCAGTACGCTATACAGAGTTAAAAGGGAAAGAGAAAGCCTTGGATCATGAATGAAATATTTATGAATGATCCGGTGGTTTGCTGATCCAATAAGATTTAGTTTATGTTTTACTGATTTATTTACCTTCCTAGCCACAAATTAAATCCTTCTTCCTGCACAGGAGAAAGATTGAAATGATGGAAATGTGTGTTTTCTGAGTAGAAATGCAGCTCCTTCACATTAATGGAAAAGTAGAAGTGATTCAGACATCTGTCAATTATATCCCCTGGAAGTCTACCTTTGCAAAAGAAGTTCTCACATCTTTACATACAAAAAAAAGAAGAGTGTGTGGTGAGTGTGGGTCACACAATAAATGAGACTGGAATAGCTTCTAGAGTAAACAATTACTGTTCAAAATATCGAAAGATCAATTTGTATGTAGGTACAAACGCCTGTCATGAGAAGAAATAAAACAATAGCCTGCCAGCATAACATCTACAGAACATCTTTTTTTATGATATTGTCTGTTTCATGCAAATTCACTGAGAGTAAAACATGACTATGAATGATGTAAATGCTCGCACATACAGTATACCCCTGGTAGTTCAAGTTGTGCTGATTTGACATGAAGGCTTTTAGTTGTGCAGCCACAGCATTTGTAACCCAGAAATGGTAATGAAGTGAACTGGGTCAGGGCCTGTAGATACAGAACCAGAGAGACATGGCAGCTGGATGAAGAATATGAGAAAGTAAAGAGAAAGTAAAACCAGCCACATCCTGTTACAGTTTGCAAAGTTCCTTGTTTCACCAGCCACCATTGCAGCGAGTATTAAAATGCCTCGAGGGCTGCTCCTTGGACATTGGATTTAGAGATGTATTTATGATCATGGGAAGCAGGAAAAGAGCACCAGGGAGTGATGGAGAGCCTGGGACAGTTTGCATGGGTCAGGTCCTGTAACAGAGTTATACCCTCCGTCCTGCTGATTCTCTATCAAATATTTACCACCTCCTGCAGAGCTAACATTTAAACACCAACAGCAAGCAGCGAGGGGGGGGGGGGCAGAGCGAGGAGGAGAGAGCTGGGTGGGGGTGGGGGAGGTAAAGGACATTCATAATCCAGAGCGAAGAGAATTGCTACTCTATAACCAATCCTCTTTTTTGGGAAATGCCCGTCTGTGCCTTAGAGAGAAGCAGCTTTATCAGAAAGACCATGCTTTTCGAGCATCATTTGGCCATTTTATGTTTGAAAGGCCAACATGAATTCATTGTACATTTATAAAGGACAGCCTAGATGTGGATGTTCTTTGAGGGTATAAAGGAAGGATTGAGACTGTTGAATTCGGGCCAAAGAACCAAGTCTATTATTAGCTCCATCTAAACTCCAAGCGCCAACTGGAGCGCATGTGTGTGTTTGTGGGTGTACTGTACGTGTTTGCCAAACACATCAGCCATCAAAAAAACATTAAATCCAACGTGTGCATGTCCTTGCTCTGATACAGAAAACACACACTCATAATGAGATTTAAACATTTAATTACATTACTTAGACAGGGGTTTTGGAATTGAAGGGATGGAGCGGCCGTCTGGCTTTGCCATTTAGAACAACTAAAGGCAACGCACTCCTGACATCCTGAAATGTGCATTTGTGCTCCCATAATTCTCTTCATCTATTCTAGCTCTCCTCTCGAGGCTGAATGTGTGTCAGAGATAAATCTTGCATATGTATGAGGAGAAAGAGGAGGAAGAGGAAGAAAGAACTGGGGCAGGAAAGTGGAGCATCATGTCCAGGAGTTTCTATTGATCCTAGCAGGAGAGGATGAACCTGCACAGCTGCTTCACCTTCACTCTGACCTTCATCTGAAGACTAATGCACAGTCCAGATGACAGATTACACCATGCTGCAGGTTATGCTAAACAGTCATTAAATCCTGGCTCCGTTTACTGTTTAAACTAATTGAATGTGTAGAGTGTTTGCAATTTGCTTATATGTATTATGTGTTGTGATAAACAATAATATTATCATCACAGTTTAATTAAAACCTGCATAAAGGAGAGAACACAGTGGCTTCTCAAAGGCAGCATCCACAAACAGTAATATATATATATAAAAAAACCTCCTGTAGGGTGGGATTGCCTCTTCGGCTAGCAACACTGTTATAGCCATGCAGGAGAGACGCTATGTGGAGTGATTGGATTGTAAAACTCAAATCTTTCTATATCTTTGACTTTGTGGAAATCTGACACATTACAGATCATCAACAAAGGCATTACATGTCTTGCAGGTTAAACATAAGAGTCAAGCTGTTATCTTAGGAGGTCAGCGTAATGTCGCTGTTCTTTTGTGTGTGTACGCAGCTCTTACCTCTGCATAGTCGGTTGTGAGGACAAGTGTTCCATCTCCACAGGAGTTGACTGTAGCGGGAACCAGTTGCTCCTTCTCTTTGACCCAAACACGGGCCCCCTGGATCAAAGAAACACAAAGACTGAAGTTAAGCATTGATATCAGTAGGAAAAGTAGTATTTTATTACATAAAGTGATGAACTCCCTGGTGACCGGAGTAGAGGTTTTCCGCCAAAGAACAACACACCATCCAAACTACTTCTGCTCCAGCTTATTCAGACCTTTGACCCTAACATAGTATAGTCACATATGAATGTATGTTAAGTGTGCATGGGTGAACAGATGTGTGTAATGATAGAAAAAGGCTGCAACATCTGGACTTTCTAGTAAGGTGAAGCAACAATGCTTGACATCTGTATGTGTGCATGTGTGTGTATTTATATGTTGGAGGGGGGTGACTCAGGGTCAGAGGAAGTGTGCTTCTCCGAGACCTTTCCACACAGACAAAGCCTTCTTTCACAAAGTCACTGACCTCCAACCTTCAACCCTTGAAGAGGGGCAGAACATAACAGAGGAGGGGACTAAAAAGGAAACAAGGGAGGAAGAAGAAGAAGAGGAGGCAGTCAATAAAGCTACTGAAGTACTGTAGGGACAGGACATGGACCCATGCTCTCCCTTTAATGTGTATAATTTAGTGTTTTGCAGCAACACAGAATTGTTTTGGAATGTGCAATACCATGAAGTCTTGAAAGACATCAACAACTGGTGTAAATGATATCACAATGAACAAATTATTTAGAAATGTGAATTTACCATAATTAATAAATGACCTATTAGGGTTGTTCTATATCTGTCAAAGTATTTCAAGTCTAGATTTGACATCCACAAAATAGGAAAACTATCTTGAAGCTAGAAGGAAAGGAATGTGTTATTTTCTTAAAATAACTCAATAACTGACAAAGTTGTAAGATTTGCTGCTTTTTCTCTTTTTAATGTCATGGTACATTCAATATATTTGGGGTTAGGGGCTGTTCGTCTGACAAAATTGGAAATTGACCAACGCCTGAGAAGAAGATTGAGCACCAGAAGACTCTGAGGGACACCAGATGTGCATTTGAATGAACTGAGCAGCAGAGGTCTGGAAATGAATTGTTTTAGCAACAGATGGTCCCTCAGCCTCAAGCATTCCCTGACCACTTTCATCTCGTTCATTTAACTTATCCTATCTTTTGATCTCTTTCTGTCTTTTCCTTGTACTATATCAATCTGACACACAACCAATAATGATAATAGAAAATCAGTCGTGCCCCAGGCTGTAGAGTTAACCCGTCACAAGTCATTCACACACACACACATACAGTGCACTATATATAAACACTGCTGGTTAGCTGAATGTAAGGCTTAAGGGGAAGAATGTCTGAATGAATTTTAGATAAATAGGTTTAACACTGCTGGCTTTTGCCAAATATAAACTATAGTCTCAGTGACAGAAATGAAGATGCACATAACAAGCTCCTGGTCATACCAAACCATGTGAGGCTGTAGCTTTAAAACTCATGAGTTATTACATGGTTATTACATTTTACAAGGGAGCAAATTAAACGTATTAGAGTTATCGTCTTACTGCAAAATCAACAAAACACATAAAAATACAATAATGTGTATTGAAAGAATTACAAAGACGCCACAAAGGCTAAAAAACACAAATTGTGTGTTTTTTTGTTGTAACTGTAGCTGTGTGAAAAAGTCAGTACAGAGACCTCCGTATGTTAGTTCACCAATTTTGATCCAGACTTAATTAACTCAACAACTATTGAAATGCACTAACATTGTGTATAGCCTATCATGGTTCCCAGAGGATGGACCCTGTCATTTCTTCATTCCCTAACCTTTCCCCATGGCCTAAGGTTGACATGTTTATTTCAAAACGTCTTGTTTATGAATGGATGGTTTGGCAGGTAGGTTCTCTCCTCAGGATGAACTGTTTAAACTTTGGTGACATAGGCTGTGTGGTGAGATTCAGGATAAGGAAAGCTATTATATGACCACCAGCTATACTTGATTTAACCACCACAGGAGAAAAGGTGATTATGTTCTGAACAGCAAACTATGCACCTACTGACCAACAATGACTCACATGATAGCAAGTGCTAATGTATTTATTAAATAGCTAACTAGGCTATAAATAATGAGATTAAGGATAATACAAACGTAACATCATTTTAAATCACGGTGGTCCTGCTAATTAAATTGTTTAGCGTTAAACAACAACGCAGACAAATACAAATCAATAACTTGAATTTAGAATAAACGAATACAATGCATACGTGAGTTATTAACAAAAAGCACTTAACAGACAACCACAATCTAAGTTATAGACACCACAGAAAGTATAGCCAATGTGGATTTACAAAGTAATGTCACAGTTAGCCAAAACGATGGTTATGCAGAGCCACAAAGCTTTGAAAACATACACAACTCCTTCTAGCTCAGCCTGTAGCTAGCAAGACGCACAAAGCACATGACAACACTTCAGAAATATAATACCTTTAGCTTGCCATGCTAACTTACAGTATTACTACAGCTCCTTCAATTCAGGTGTTGTTTTGAAGCATGGACAGAGATGTTTGTTGTGATAACGGTGCATGTGACACACACGAGATGCTGCTATGATTTTTCCAAAAGCCTCCCTCTGCTCATTTTGACATCATTTGAATCAAACACGTTTATAGCGCTACTTTCGTTTGAGTTTTCTGAAGAATACATGCATTTGTAGACTATCAAACCGTAACCATTTGTTATCGAAGGCTGATATGAGAGCCTGCATATGAGACGTTCAGGGGTCATCGGTAAATGGTAGCGTCTACCTATTGCTTATGGTGCACTAGTGACAAATAATTTAAGGACGCCTTCTCTAGGCTTCAGTGAGCTACTTGTTCCTGTTTGGTGTTCCTCTGACTTTTTATCTAGCGCTATCATTAAATCAAAATGTGTGAAATACTTTGGTTTAGCTGTATTTTGTGTTTTTTTGCGAATTAGCCAAAGTTAGATTGTGAAAAATGTTTTCCATTTCATTCCAATTCACACCAGTCGCTGGGTGAACAAGCTTTATACATTATCTAGAATCACTTAAACAACTGAAAAATTAAAGAGCTTCCCTGTTGTGCCCCCCTCAGCAGCTCTCTATTTATAGACCCCTCATACCTCCTCTAACCTCCTCCAGATCTTCTCTCTCTCTCTGCAGTTTCCTCCCTACCTCCAGCTTGTCTGCCGGTCAGATTCCAGCACACAGAGCCATTATAAGGTTTGTGATGGTGTGACCAAATGACCATCTCGGCCTAAGGCTCACACACAGTTCACGGGTACTTCACTACATCCTGTTTGAACTGATACAATTACCCCACAAAAAACTCTGTTACTGGTATAGTATGCATAGGCTCTTATTTATCTTATAAAATTCTCCTTATGGGTTCCCTAAATAAGAATATAATTCATGTTTTTGTCACTCTCTATCTGTCTCCTCTTTAGGTAAATTGGTATTAATTCCCAGGTCGATGTGCTTTGTCTGAGTTGCTCGTGTCTATCTCTGGGGAAAACGCAGCATCGGGGGGTTATTAATGATCTGCCAGCATTACAACCTACAGCTACCAACATCATCACACTCATCCTCCCCTCCCCCCTTTCTATTACTGGCCCAGACAGACAGGAATGGCCATGCATGATGATAATAAACTCCAGTGCTTTCTGTGTGTGCAAAACTGGATGTATAGGGAAAACCTCTCCTCACCGTTTCTCACAATGAAATTCAAACCAAATTGCTGTCAAACCGAGGTCTCCAGCTTCATTCATCACCTTCTCGCCCAGCTCCATTAACCCTCAATTGTCACTATACCCTTAAATATGACCCCTGACCTTTTATCTCTCACTATGCTCTCTGACCAACAGGAGATGAAAGAGTACCAACACACTCTGCACAAATAATGCTATCTGATGAATGACTTATTGCCAACCTGCAGCTATTCTAAAAAAACGTTAAAATGCATTATTTTAAGGTGAAGTAAGAAAATAATCACGTCTTGTAGAAGGCCTTACCTTTATTAAAATAATGTATTGTTTTTAATAATCTACTGATTCTTAGCAGATTGCTCTCAAACCAAACTATAGACTGGACTGATTTGGATTGCCTAACAATAACAATTTTAAATTGAATAGATTACCAAATGCACATTCTCTTTGCTTTTTTTGTTGTCTTTTCTGTTCGAACAAATACAGACATTTTGAAGCTGCATCAACACTCATATAATGCATGACATTTTAAAAAGCAATAAAGGAAAGAACCTATTCGGATTGACAGATTTTTCTTTTAAGATCACTTCCTATTTCAGTAATTGTATTTTCCTTATTGTGTAGGCATTACCATAACAACCAGTAAACAAGGAAATCTATACATTCAGCCAAAAATATTTAGTATTCGAGTTTATATTTATGAGTTTAAAGATCAACCTCTACTGCTTCTTATAAGGTTTCCTCCATGTATCAAGGACTCAATGCAGAGTTAAGGTTGGCAGGATCTATTCTATTGTGGAAGGACTATTCCGAAAATCCTGACCATCTAATAATCTTTCATTACTGAACATACAAAAGAGAGTCTCCAGAGCATTCAGCCTAGAGCCCTGAACAGCTGTATGCATGTGTGTCTCTGTGAGTGTGTGTGAGTGTGTATGCCAGATAAAGGGCTTGTTTCTGCTCGGGCAATCACATGGACGCCAGTGCCATTTGATTGAGGCATCGCCCTGGAGAGGGCCTCTGATGATGGACCCCCCCCCCCTCTGAGCGACACTCACGCCCCAACAAACCCAAACATATGATTAATGTCTGCAGGCATATACACAATTGTAAGATCAAACTGAACATTCAACAGTCACACAACTGAGCATTCAATACACCTTGTTACATAAAAACACACACAAACACAAGCAGCACATACAGATGCAAATGCTCTGAATGTGTGTATATCTACTATAGTGGTAAATGCTGTCTCAAAAATCTATGCTGGTGTTTCAGTTGATATGGGAAAAGATAAAATAAATCAAGGGCAAGGAAAATAAGAGAAGGGCACATTGATTTGAGAGCAAAACTAAAGGTCCCTTTAAACTGTGCAATTTTGGGCTGTCTGAGACAAAGGTGACAGGCGACAGAAAAAAGACCAAAGCCTTACAATCTCACAGTCAAAAAAGCAGACAAAAACTGTATGAAACGACACAGAATACACTAGCTGGTGCTACTTTTAACGCTTTTTAGAGTATCGTTAAATTGGGAACAGCCAACAAAAATGATGTAGGCAAAAAAAAAGTCCTGAGGCAAATATTGAATGGAAATTCCTTCAATAACTGTATAGTAATTTAATTCAAGACCACAAATGTAAACCTTAAACTCTAGAGGAAAACTCAGGGGCTTGTCAAAGTAAGATACATCCTCTGGGAACCCCAAATGTCTGTCAATCCATGTTATACACTAGGATTTGTTTGAGTTGACTATGATTTACGATGTACATGAATGACACAAACAGAACGAGACAAAAACCTAATTCACAGGAAAGGAAACCTTCCGACTAACAATGGCAGACAATGGTGATGATAGAAGAACACACACAAAAAGTAGCAAATGGGACAGAAAGGTTATAGTAGAAGGAGGTGCGGGAGACACAGATTGACAGACAGATGAATAAATGATGACAGAAACAGCTGACCAGTAAGCAGCTAAAGGAAGGAGCCTAAAGACCAGCATGGAGGCGGGAGGCCACAGCAGGATCTCTGGAGAGACTAAAGGTCAAGGTGCATTTAGAGATGACTTTGACTGTCTGTCTCTCTGTCTGGCTGCTTTTGTGAACTCATTAACTACAGTTACCTCTACCACAGTGTTAAAACAGCCGAGACACATCCGAGACCCACAAAACACAACAGGCATCAATAATTCAACAAATATCTTCAGTGCAGTTCCGCTGCCATTCTTTCCCGATTATTTTCTGTGTTTCAAAACGTATCCAAAAAATGTAGCAAACAGGTATGTGTTTTAAACCGAAACCAAATGCAAAATCAACTATCAAGCTCTGCTCTCCCAACAATGATGGATGTCTTACAGGAGAATGGATGTGGCTGTTGGAGTTGTAAATGCTAATGTGAGTTAATCAGGCGAGAAGGGGAGGGTACTCAGGCCAATGTCTATCCTGGATTGAGAAATTGTTGTAATTTATGTTAAACAATTTCCCTGTGATAGCTTGACATTTGTTGCTGTTTTTAAAAATAAAATGTATATAAGCTTATAAAAAATACCGTCTTTACTATTGTTTAGTCTTCTATGAAAGTGTACAAGGGCCATTGTAGATAAAAAATACTAAGCAGTTTATATTCACATTCACAATTCACATTAATAGTTGTCAGATTATGGTACAAAAGAATCTCATATTTTCCAAGAATAAAGTACCAAATGTAATAGAATAAAACCCAACCATCAATCTTAACCATCCTGAGAGGCAGTATCCCATTGGACGTATGTTGTGGAGGTCAGGGTATTTGTGGCAATAAGGTCCTTTTTATGTAAAAGCCCTGTTTGAAGCATTGGCTGTCATGGAGACTATCATCCATAAAGCCGGTGAATTTCTGAGTCTCTTACATTAAAGGGGCTCACTGCTTTTTGACGATGTTCACAACATTTCTGTGATAAAGCTCTCTGATCTTCTCTAGTGCAGCCCGGCCTGTGTCAGGGACCCAAACTGTGTCAGTAATATTCCATAAAAGGTGATAATACAATCAGGACAGCGAGGCTTTCAGCAGATTATGGCGGCGGGAAGGAGAGCAACAACATGTGTTTATGTGAGTGGGTGGGTGAGTGTGTGTGTGTGTGTGTGTGTGTGTGTGTGTGTGTGTGTGTGTGTGTGTGTGTGTGTGTGTGTGTGTGTGTGTGCGTGCGTGCGTGCGTGCGTGCGTGCGTGCGTGCGTGTGTGTGCATGTCACCTTTACTATATGAGTCACCTCTGTCAGTGCAAGAGATTACCGATGAAGTAAATGCTGCATTCATTAAAACTAAAACATCTGGGGAACAAAACATGGAAACGGTAAACATGTAAATGTTTCACGTTATTAATCAAACACATCTTTTCATCAAAGTTAAAGATGGCTAACTATGGTTTTCAGTAAAAAAAAATATCAGCAGACTGATTTTTAAACAACTAACAACTACCTTTAAAATTACCTTTTTAATCTTTTCTTTCCATCTCTTTGAGAACAATCAAATATTTGGTCTAACAATATACACACACACAGACGGAGAACCCATCAGATGTGCCACCACGTTTTAAAACATGAGTGCATCATATTTGGCTGCTTTACTGCTATTCTGGAATATCTGGAGCTTTAGACGGATAACCTTTTGACCTGTCCTAAATTCCAAAACAAACTCATGAATGATTTATCCAAAGTAAACCAGCTCAGAGCATGGATAAAGGCAGGAAGGAGATAGCAGTGCTATGTGTGTGTGTGTGTGTGTGTGTGTGTGTGTGTGTGTGTGTGTGTGTGTGTGTGTGTGTGTGTGTGTGTGTGTGTGTGTGTGTGTGTGTGTGTGTGTGTGTGTGTGTGTGTTTGTACAGTGCAAATCCTCTTTGAGAGGCCAGTTTTGAGCAGTCTGCTAATTATCACATTCTCTCTGATCTTGGATTAAACTACAGTCGCACAACCCCACCCCCACCAACACCCTGGCAACAAGACTCCACGGCAACAGTGTGGAAACAGAGCGCCATGAAAACAGCGTCTCTCCTCCAAGCATTGGTGGATGCTGGGAGATGTTATTCAGGTGGAGAGGATTGTGGGATATGCTGTCCTATATAAATATATTGTATTTGTTTTCTGTTTAATTTAATTCAAATTTGTATTTCTTGTTTTTAAATGAGATTTGTGATTTGGGGTTTTATATACAAATACTTGACTTCACTGTACAAACTGGAAAAGGGAGTATGTTAGTCCATAAAACTGAAGCAATCTGGGAAAAAAACATAAATATTCAAGCGTGGTGACGCTAATGTATGATATTATGCACTCTTTGAAGCAGTAATGCTGCTATTTAAACATTCTGCAACCATCACCTATTTTAATGTACATGTAATTATTCATTGTAAAATACTGCTGAGTATCATGTGATCTTCTGAAGCGACCACTCATCACTTTTATTTCTGACACTTGGTCACACTCAGATTGTTGTTTTTCATGTTATGCTAATCTTTGAACAATAAAGTAATCTGAGCAGAAATTATGAATATCGTACCAAACTTTACTTTAATATATTTGGCTACTTGGACTTTTTTACACCAAAATAAGGCTAATCTATTTTGTTAAGTATTTATCGTGATATACATTATCAGTCCATTGCCAAGTTCCATAACTGCCCAGAAGATGTTTAATTCACACACTGTAAAATATATTTGATGTGTTTTTTAAAGTAGGAGAGCAGTCCTCTTACACCTACACATAGAGAACAAGCAGGAGATAGTTAGACAGGATAGACAGAGCTGGAAACATGCCAGAAGGAAGAGAGACAGGTACGGCAGCAGTGAGAGTGCTTGGTTGACAGAGACAGAGAAGCGAGTGGCCGCAGGGAGAGACGGAGCATCAAAGGGAAGGGAAAAGAGGAGAGAAAGAGAAACGAAGCTGATGCAGCTCTTGAGCAGAACAAATGTGTTTGGAGCTGCTGAATATAGGTCACACATCTCCAGTGACTGTTCCCTTCCCTCCACTGAACCAGCTTCCTGCAGCAAGCACTTCATGCTAAATCCTGCATAATTTGGACCGCAATCTAGGGACTGTTAAATGAATAAGCTTTTTGGTGCTGAAGAAATTACTGAATTGTTTGCTGCTATTAAGACACCATATAGTTCAAACATAGAAGCTGCTTTCTGATGTGTTGGTAAGAGTTTCACAGCTTATGTGCTTGCAGCAATGTATACTGATGATTAATATTTTACTGTTCTTTGCATAAAGAATCAACCTCAGTGTGAGAAAGCTTTTATTGTTATTCTCAGGAGAGGGTGTAGTGGCCACTCAACAAATTGCAGAGCATGAATTATTATTTACAGCCTGTTAAGTTACACAGACTGAGGGGAAACAACAAGCGAAGGAGAAGAGGAGAGGACTGTGTGCCAGGTAAAGCAGGACAGAGAAAAAGGCTATAAACAGCCGAAATGATACAACAGCAATGACAGCGGGATTTAGATAATGTGTGAAAGCGGTTCTTTCCACGTTCACACCTGTCTATCCCCCAGTTATCGGTTCATGGTGCACCTGCAATCCAGTCCCGACCTTTCAAACACACACCAACACTAACACACAGCGTCATGCATCATCAGACCATGCAGAATATACGGTCCCCTAAAAACACAGAATCAGCAAGGTGAGCAGCTTCTG
Organism: Trematomus bernacchii; assembly: GCF_902827165.1. Taxonomy (NCBI): domain Eukaryota; kingdom Metazoa; phylum Chordata; class Actinopteri; order Perciformes; family Nototheniidae; genus Trematomus; species Trematomus bernacchii. The sequence continues at coordinate 3,318,563 of NW_022987313.1, read as the reverse complement.
GACGGGATCACATTCAATGATCTATAGGTTATGTCTTTAAATATCTTATTATGTCAGTCCAACACCAAAAGACATTCAGTTTTTTAAGACACTAAACAAATAAAAGCAGGAATATTTGATCCATATTTGAGGCGGAAAGTTGTATTTTCTTCCATTTTTCGCACACTACTTAAAAATCTAAATATTTGCAGATGATTGTTCAGCCAGATAAGATGACTAAATGCAGCTCAACAATACTTTATACTTTCACTGTCACTTCTAATGTGTGCCAAAAAGTATCCTCTAACTTTTCACATGAACAGTAAGTGTATTTTTTGTTGACCTAACTATAAAAATACAATTTTTGTTTGTATTTACATAATATCATTATATGCCATTGCAACTATAATCCACTACTAACCCATCCACTTTGAATTTGAGGGGATTATACAGTAGTCTGCTGCCACCTGACATTTCATGCTTGGCTAGTCAGCCAGCTATCATATTTTCTGCCTGGGTTGAGAGGGAGAGGTCAGCTGTTCACTCTTTTCTAGTTTAAAGCATGAAGACAAGAGTAGGAACACAGGGATGTAAGACTGAAGCATGGAGCGATGAAGATTACAGAGGAATGAAACTTAATGTCTGCTGGACAGACACATCCCAAGAGGATTGATTACTCAGCGGCCGACTGCATGAAGTCATGTTTCTGGGTATCAGATATGCAGTTCATTCAGGACTGCAGGCCTGGACATCATAACTCAATAAGTCACTCCATTTTCAGGTCCCACATAGGCTTTTAGTCTGGTCTGTGTCGGGCTTCAGGGTTGGCGATGTGGTGGTCTGCCAATCGATGCAATGATCAATATATTACCAACAGAACGATGGGAAATGGAGCAGGACAGATGGTTGTTAGCTGTTTCTGTATGATCATCCAAACAGCTGACATTTCCTTTTCGTATATGTTAATATGCATTATTACCAGGATTCAATAGATCACACCTCTGCTTTTCTCTGGCCTTGGACAGCAGTGCTCACCAAAGGCCTGGTACCCAAACAAGCACTCACATAGACTAATAAATGGCATGACATCACTGCCAATGTGAGAGGCATTTAAACCCATATCAGATTAATTTAAGAGGGGGGAGGATAAGTAGCTTGGAGAGGAAGGATATTGGCATCAAAGTCAGCAGAGAAGACAATGTATGTGCCACTAAATGGTGAGTGTGGACCAAAACCAAATGAAAGAAAAGGGAGGGGAAGGTGACATGTAGCTTACAATGAACACCCTACATAGAGGGAGAAAGAATGGACAATTGAGAGGTAAATTGAATGGACAAGTCATCAGGCTTGCAGGCAGGAGAATTGTGTGTCATATAAATGCCAGGATGCTGAAGGTGAAAGCCTGAATGCTTTTCCAGTGGAGGAATGAGCAGGAGGCTGAATCAATAACGACCGTTTTACCTCATATTCATAGTCTGTTCCAACATAGACAACCCTCCTCCCCCTCCTCCTTCACCCCCTCCCCACAGCCTTGTACCGACCCATACCCACCCATGGATGCCTGATCCAACCCATTCACAGAGCACTCAAAAAGCACAAAAAGGGTCTTGTAACAGCAGCATGATGTGGGAGGGCTGTTGCTGTGTGTCAACACGGTATACCCTCCGATAACAGATTGGCTTTAATCCGAGAGCCAGTCGTATGGATGCAAAAGCCCTGTCAGCTCTCGTTTGGCCAATTTATCTGCGGCTCTGCTTAGAATTAATTCACCAAGCCGGCCGGCAGCCAGCCCCTGGTGTTCCGCAGTGATAATAAAATAAACAGGGTGTTGATTTCATTTTCAATCGACATAGACCTGCGGTTAAGGCACAGGCCTATTCTGTGTGGGTTTGGTTGGGAACAGTGATGGATGGTTCCAGTCGACGGAAGCAGAGCAACACCTGCCCTAACCAAATCCAATAAAAATCGAAATTAAAAACATATACGCTTATCACACAGGGCCGTGTATCGGTGGAGATGTGGGCGGAATCCCACCGTAAAAGACGTGATCTGACATGAATGTTTAGTTCGATAACAGTGATACACATTCACCATTGCTTACCTCTTTGAAAAACCCCTCCATCCTCCCTACTCCTCCCAGACGTCGCGCGCCCGGCCCGGCAGAGCGCAGACACCGGCTCCGGTCTCCGGTGCGCAAATCTCGCCCACCGAGAGGTGAGCGTGTTGGTCAAGATGGGGGAAAGGTAGCGGTGCCTCCGTGTTGATGTTTCCCATTCACCGAGCGTTAGTCTTCATACTCGGAATGGCTCAGTGGCTCAAACACACCTCAGCAGCGTCCGGGCTCTATGCGCAAAAAGCCACATGAGAAAAATCTAAGGAGGCTGTGATGAAAAATTGAAAATGTCCACGCGAGGGATCCGTCGAAAGAGCTCTAATTGAAGAGCATCGGTGTTCCAGGCCTGCCTCTTTTCGGTGTAACAGTGTCTGTGTGTGTATGTATATGTGAATGTGTGTGTGTGTGTGTGTGTGTGTGTGTATGTGTGTGAGAGGCTGTGCGAGCTTGACGCTGCCCTCCTCACACACGGGGCGGTGCAGACACAGCCTCCTCAAACATAAATCACACACACACACACACACACACACACACACACACACACACACACACACACACACACACACACATACACATACACATACACACACACACACACACACACACACACACACACACACACACACACACACACACACACACACACACACACAGGGCAGACATGTAAATTGAAGTAGGTTTTGTAGCTGTGGTCAACCCCCTGACAACATCTGGATTATTTTCTTCTCCAATCAGTAAAAAGGTATTTTTTTGTTTTGTGTAGGAAAGTAGTGGCTTGAGTTGGTGACTAGCCCCAGACATATGAAAGAGGCTCTGTCCCACTTGGCCCAATTACAGGTGTTGATCCTGAAATGACCCAGATTGGACATCAGCAGCACCAGCATGTTGGATTGTATACAGCGGTTGGGTAAAAAAAGAGGAAAGAGGATTTATGCAAAAGAAAAATTAAGGAGAGTATATCTGTATGTATCTTGTATGGATTTATTGCTTGGGTTATTCATTGAATAATAAATACATCTGTTTGTTGCAACTCATAGACCTTTATACATTTACAACAGTGTGATACATCTATTGTTGCCCCTATGTGCCTACTTTGCATTTACAATATCCAGTAGAGATGATTGTTGTCAGATAAAATATTAGATTTTGGCATGTTGGCTCGAGTGGACATGAATATGTAACAACACAGAAGAAGAAATCCCTGTTTCACTGACTGAGATGATGTCTAAATTAGCTATGAGGCAAGAGCTGTCAGCCAAATTCACTTGCATGTGTATCTAAAATCCCACAAAGAGAGAGAGAGTGAGAAGGGGAGAGTATTTCTGTATGATCTTTCCTAAAAAGGCCTACCTCCCATTGCAAAGTAGGAGGAGGAGGAGGAGGAGGCTAGGTTACAGGGATAGTCAGAGCCCCTGTAGGGTGAAAAATGATATCTCACAATACACAGGACAGCAGGGGAAAAACACCCCAATATCAAGAATAATAACACACATTGTCCCCAGAGACACCCGTTTGTATGAATGAGGTAGAAATGGATAGACAGCTGGGTTATGTGATGTGGACTGTGTGTGGTTTTATTCTCCAGTTCAGAAGACCAAGCTGCGGGGGCCAGGTGCAGCCATCAGGAGCCCAGTGTGGGGAGGCCTCTTTGGGGTAAAGTATTGTGAAGCTCAGCCTGTTCCCTCTGGAGCCCTGGAGGTAAAGGGGGGGCCTCCTGTATGCAAGCCTGTTATTCAACTGTGCCCTCCATCTTCATCAGGGAGACAGTTCAAAAGCTAGCCCAACAACAGGCCCCTGTCCTGTATGTTAGAAGTGTGTGCATGTCTTTATGGCCACACACATATACACATACAGTCAGGAAATGAGACCTACGCTTTATATAATCTCTAATAGCTTTAGAGGATTCCACAAAATAAAATAAAAAAGAAATATTGACTCGATTACTTGTATGGTTAACCTGCAGCAGCACAGAATGTGCACACTTCATCGTGCACTCACACTTAACTATTAGCAAAACATTTCTGGATCTCATCTGAAGGAGTATTGTGTAAACAGAAACCAGTAAATGCTCCATAATCAGAACCCCGAATCTAACCCCCCTATCCTGTTGGTGACCAAGATTTCTAAGTAATGTTGTAAACATTTTCACAGTGACACGCAGTATAGTATTCTTGAGTATTATGTTAATTGATCTGAAATTATCAAAACATTACGTTCATATATGATTTTTCATTGTCAGAGAAAGGCTACTGTTAGTTGTAAAGATTCAGTTACATGAATTAAAAACTATTATCGATGCTATGTTGTAACCAGAAGCAGTTTTTGACACATAACAGGACTAACAGAGGTTACAGCAATGTCAGCATGATTAGGTGGCCTGCTGCAGCACTTACACATCATAATGGACTCTCTAATTATCTCTAAGTGTTTATTTTACATTTGAATGAAGCCCCACTCTAAAGGACACTGACATTATTGTCCATTTTGTGAGGGAAATGGAGATTTATATTCTCCCTTTGTTGGATATGTTTGATAGTCTAGAAAGTACTGTGTAAACCATTCATGATATGCAAGAAAATCCCAAATGCACCAAAATATGGATCCAAATTCTAGTTTAGCTGTATTTATTTTGAGCATTTGTTTTAAATGAATTAAGGCAACACAACACAGGAATCATTCAGTGTTAAGTAGAGCTAAATTGGTTATTTGATTGGTCAATTAGCCGATTATTCTAATCATCATTTAATCAATTAAGTCATTTATCAAGTGATTACTTATCTGGTTCAACTTCAACTTCAACTTCAACCTCCGAAATACAGTATCGGGTTTTTAAACAGTTTTTTAGTGGATGTCTGACAAAACTTTAGATTGAGTTCTGTGATACACATTTTTACTATTTCCATTTTACTACATCAATGTTGCCTAAACTCTCATATTGTTTGCACCTAACCACCCCTCCCGACTAGTACTAATGGATGTATGAAGTAAATGCTCTCAACATATTTTTGATCTAGGTCTGCATGAAAGTCAATAGCAACCAAATGCAACAGCCACAAATTTGCACAAAAAGTCCCTGGAGTGGAAATGCAGAGGGGGGGTCGCTGCTGTCTGTGATTACATGCCTAAAAGCCATCGATCCAACTCATTCAACATGCGGGAACACACACACGCATTGAAATACACAGACATAAAAAAGTCTGGGCTATTCAATTGTTATTACCATGACAACACAAGGACTGAGTGACCCTCAGCGGTGAATTGTGGGATAGATTTTGTTCACTGCGAGTCAGGAGAAGAACTCTGCTTACTCATCTGACCACAGCACTCCCTCTCTCTTTCTCCTTGATGTCTCCTTCTCCTATTACTGTTACACTGAAAATGTGTGTGGGCTGTAAATCAGAGAGAAGTGTGTGTTGTGGACAGATCATCGATAAGTGCTCTGGTTCTCTGAGTGAAAACGCAGACAGATTACTGAAGAGCTCAAAGCTGAGCCAACCCATTGCATGGATCTCTCTCTCCTTATATGACACCGACAACACTTACATATTAACCACGAGCATATCATTCAACACATGTATCTGGTAACTGGTGTGTGCATCTGTGTGCATCTGTGTGCATGTCATATGTTGCATGCATTAATCAGGCATCACTCACAATGTCACAGCCAATCAGTTTTACCACCGGAGCGTCCATAAATCTCTCTTCATTTATTATCCTCATTCTCTTTCGGTCGCCCCTCTTCTGTGACCCGTCGCTGTCCCTGCAGCGTGATCAGTTTATGGCTGTCTGAGAGGAAATTCTGAATCAAAGGGATGCAGTGAAACTCATTGTGTCCTGATTGATTATCAACCTTACTATGTACTGGTTAACCGGTGAAATGGGGCAATCCAAAGCAAGGCCTTGAGGCTAAATTTGGTACTCGACAAATACTCTCTTTTGGTTTTGAAATGGCCCCAGAGAAACAAAGATGCATTGTTTGGTGTAATGTAATGCAATGGGATAAACTTCACAAAAACGTTCTAAATGTATGCTATTATAATTGAATCTCTATTGTAATCTCCAATACTTCAAACGAAGTCACTCTTCTGGCAGTACAAGACATACTATGTTACTACATAACTGCAGCAGCTTTATTAAAACCTTCTATTAATCAATCTACATTATGGTTTATGTGGTTCACAACGAGAAAAACTCACACTCCCTCTTGAGGAAATGTAATATTGAGATGATGAGGTTACTTAGTCTCTGTAATTTAATTTACTTTGAATTACTGAATATTAAACTTAGGCAGGGAGTGTGGGCTACCGCAACAGTCGCTCAGAAACTCATCAAGACATTCAACATTGATATAAAATATTAAAACACAAACATCTTTGCCAATTGATGAGCCAATACCATCCACTAAAATCAGAAGGCTGGCTAAAGACATTTTAGACTCAAAGGTTCACTCTTCAACTTAAATAAATACTTGATCATTGAGGGGTAAATGCCTATTTCCTCTCATGCAGACAGTTATATGAGGAGATTGAAACTACTAAACAGAATATTTTTTTCATTTAACTTTGCAAGAAAGCAAATAAGCATATATATCCCAAAATGTGGAGTTTTCTTTTCCTAGTCAGTGTTAAGATTAGTTTTTCTCCAGACAGTTTCTATCTGTCTTTACTTGCCAGTTGCCACCATCCTTCCATATATCGTTGACTCTATATTGAGTATTTAAAACACTGCCGATATTGACCATTAACCTTTCTTTCTAGTGAGCAAGTCTGAAGGACACCTGCATGGCTGGACATTAATGAATTAACGATACACAACACGAATAGCAACAATTGGCAAAAGCTGTGCAAATAGGAATCTGAATTGGTGATTTTAAAAGAATATCAATATGTTTCTTCTCATTAAAGGGGACCTATCATGCAAAATGCACTTTTGTACGTCTTTTATACATGAATATGTGTCCCCGGTGTTCCAGGGAACTCACCAAGTGTCAGAAAACACAACCCTCTCTATTTTCCTCCATACCCAAATCTCTAAAAAAGGGGCTGCAACGGATCTGATAAAAACTGATCCAGATTTGAACACTGTCCTGACGTCAGGACAGTGGCGCTACGGCTATTGGGCCAACTCCACCAATCAGGAGGAGACAGCCACGGCCATTGCCGTTCGAAAGCGCTGGAGACGCTGTAGTACATATGCCAGGCCTGTAGATGGTGCTGTTCTCACTGAATCTGCCCTTGCAAAAACAGAGCTAAAAATGTTCAAATTGAGCAAAATGAGGCATGGCTAAAATGCATGATCTGTTTGGTATTTTGAAAAAAAAAAAGTATAAATATGCCTTATATAGGTATGGTCCTACACTATATTATTCAAATATAGCATGATAGGTCCACTTTAAGTATAATTGCCTCTCCATATTATTATCGTGAAATAGAGAGAAAGTGAAAAAAGCAATATAAAGATGCTTAGCCAGTGGTCTTTCTGAGAGACCATCTATGCAGTGTGGTGTCAGAGTTCAGTCCCTGCGGACAGATATACTGAACAACACAATGATTCATGCATTCATGTCTGATGCACGCCCCCCCACACACATACTTTAGAGGGACATATGATGTGACCTGATTTGTATGACTCATGCGACACAGTTAATGTTCCTCTGTTAAAAATGAAATCATACTTTGGAAGGTCTTAATAAGGTTATTTTGGAAAACAGTTACACACCTATTTTTATAACACACAAAATGCAAGCTATTTTAAAAATAAATTAATAAAGCCAACACTAGCGTATAACCCAAGTGTGAACAAAAATATAACCTCCTTTCCTGTTGTCTTAACGATATGAACGACGCAATGATTTGTATACCTTGCTCATCCTGATGGCAAAATACAAGGAGAGATAAGCAATCCCTTTGTTTAGGTTACATCCTATTTCCTCCTTCTCACTCTCTCACTCCAACACACACACACACACACACCAAATACACACACACACACACACACACAAACACACACACACACACACACACACACACTCACACACACACACACACACACACACACACACACACACACACACACACACACACACACACACACACACACACACACACACACACACACACACACGCACACACACACACACACACCTAACGTTGTCAAACATCCCCACTTAAATCAAACCCAGACAGGAAATTGATATCTGAGGAACTGCACACTGCTAAAGCAGCCTCCCTCTCCTCTGTCATCATCCTTTTGGACCTGTCTGCTGCATTCGACACGGTGAATCATCAGATCCTCCTTCGCACTCTCCAAGAATTTGGAGTTTCAGGCTCTGCACTTTCCCTCCTCACCTCATACCTCAAAGACCGCACCTACAGGGTAACTTGGAGAGGGTCCGAGTCCGACCCTTGTCAATTAACTACAGGGGTCCCTCAGGGCTCTGTTCTTGGTCCCCTCCTCTTCTCTCTGTACACAAACTCGCTCGGATCAGTCATTAGCCCGCATGGTTTTTCATACCACTGCTACGCTGATGACACCCAATTAATGATGTCCTTTCCCCGCTCAGAGACCCAGGTATAGCAGACATCTCTCAGTGGATGTCTGCTCACCACCTCAAGCTCAACCTTGACAAGACTGAACTGCTTTTCCTTCCGGGAAAAGATTGTCCCACTCTTGACCTAACAATCAACATCGGCACCTCTGTTGTTTTCCCGACTCAGACTGCAAGGAATCTGGGTGTGATCCTAGATAACAAACTGTCCTTCACTGCAAGCATCGCTGCTACAACCCGCTGCTGCAGATACACTCTTTACAACATCAAGAGGATACGTCCCTTCCTGACCCAGAAAGTGACACAACTTCTGGTCCAGGCTCTCGTCATCTCACGCCGAGACTACTGCAACTCCCTCCTGGCAGTGCACCCGCACTGCGAGGGGGACCCAAGTTCCCATCAGCAAAAACACGTCGGTTTGCTATCCTGGCTCCAAAATGGTGGAATGAGCTCCCCATTGACATCAGGACAGCAGAAAGCTTACACATCTTCCGGCGCAGACTGAAAACTCATCTCTTTCGACTCCACTTCGAGCGATAGAATTTCTAACAAAGCACTTATATACTAATAAAGGACTGGCTTATCTAAAGCCAGTTGAGTAGCACTTGAAATGTTTTGGCTCTATGAAACCTGATGTACTTAAATGATTCTGTTTTCTTCAAGTTTGTATCTTCCTGGTCGAATGCACTTATTGTAAGTCGCTTTGGATAAAAGCGTCAGCTAAATGCAATGTAATGTAATGTAATATCAAACTGATCTACGTGTGTGTGTGTGTGTGTGTGTGTGTGTGTGTGTGTGTGTGTGTGTGTGTGTGTGTGTGTGTGTGTGTGTGTGTGTGTGTGTGTGTGTGTGTGTGTGTGTGTGTGTGTGTGTGTGAAAAACATCTGTCAGGGGAAATATGGGACCACATGGGGATATGGGGATACATCTCCATCCGGATTGATTCCCTTGAAGTTAACAGCATACACCATCATATACTTTCATATTTCCTAAAATGATGTGTTCATGGACTCATTACCTCTGTATTCCTAAATGCCTGGCTAGAGTGACTATCATTTGTCTTGTTTTAACTGAATCATGATTCACAACATATGTAATAATTCAAATGATAAGAGCAATAGTTGAAGAATGTTTTATATATTATCCAGGCACTTCAGGAAGTGGGACAGGGATGTTGGGAAACTGCCCCAGGGGTACCAGCAGAGAGAAGAAAACAAGAACGATTACAATTATTTATTTGAAGGAGTCTCAAGTAGCATCCAGCGTGCATGTGTAGATTTCATACCTGCTGTGTTGGGTTTACATGGGTGCACATAAAGGAAGAAGCTTGATCCAATTAAGTTGCTCTAGAGCAGGGGTGACTTCATCCTGATTCCCTTTTCCCAACCCCCTCTCCAACACCCCTACCCCACTACCCCATTACAGCTATCCCAGCACCACCCATGGCAGCATGACAGCACGTCTTTGGACCAAATTAGCCGTCAGTGCAACCCCCCCTAATTCCCGACAGACAGTGGGGTAATTTAATCAGCCAGCTATAGCCTGCAGCAGAGCGCTATCATGCTTACACACACATATACACACAATAGTCTAGAATAATATTATACAACACCAGGAGAAGGTATTCATAAGTGTGGCAATGAAGAACTAAACAGAACTAAACAGTTAATTAACATTTAATTTAAAATGAAATATTAAATTTAAGTGATTTTTGTTTGTATTTTCACAATTCAAACTAATTGAAATACAATGAATTAAAACAGTTTAAACGTGGTCTAACAATAGGTGAAGATTGATCAGAGACACTGTTTTATTTTATCATATTTAATTACTCTTGTAACTCACTTACTGTTTGGCCAATATTATACTGAGCTGTATTGTAACAGACTTTTTTAAATGGATTAAACTGAACGAAGCCTAATCCTAGTGAGGACCGAATAAATTACCCAGATCACTTTAAAATAACTGGATTACATAGATCCCCCCTGACTCAAGACACCCCTGCCCCTTTTTCTAAATCTGTACGTACATATATACACAAACAAAAAAACACTCACTGTCAGAAAAGGTTAGATTATGGGAAAATAAAATGAGAGAAAAAGAGCAAGAATGAAAAAGCTTTGCAATAGAGCTGTAAGAATTAATTCTGAGAGAACAGAGGATAGCCAACATGTCAGATCACACACATTAATGACTTGAATGTGTGCATATTATATATATGTGTGTGTGTGTGTGTGTGTGTGTGTGTGTGTGTGTGTGTGTGTGTGTGTGTGTGTGTGTGTGTGTGTGTGTGTGTGTGTGTGTGTGTGTGTGTGTGTGTGTGTGTGTGTGTGTGTGTGTGTGTGTGTGAAAACCTCACTTATTAATTCACTTCTGTCAAGGGAAATTGGTTAATGATATCATCATTGCTAGTATTATTATTTAATAGACAAAGGCAAACACACACACACACACGCACGCACGCATACACGCTCACACAAAGTGATTGCGTTAGCACTTAGCAGTGTAACTAACATTTACATTGGTCAAATGTCATATTGGAAATACATTTATTTATTTAAGTTTTCCGCACTCTCGCGGGAATATCTCCGCAATGGAGCGAGCTTAAGTTTCACTTTCGATTGCATGATATAGCCCAGCGCAACACCTTCATCAAACATGTTGCCACTTGTCTGTACCATTTTCAGGCGATTTGTAATCTGTTCTAGAAAAACGATGTGTTTTTGGATATTTGTGGAATTAGGTGGTCCGCGAGTGTTTTTTATTGGTTAAGTGGTCCTTGGTATGAAAAAGTTTGAGAAACACTGCTCCAGAGGCTTAACAATCACATTTGAATATTCATCAGCAGAGAGCAACAGAAGGTGAGTTTCGCTTTGCAAAGATCATGTTGATGCTGTATAGTCAGCTCCACCACCCCATCTACTGTATGCCCATCAAAACACAACACACAGGCTTTAGGAGATCATTAAGCAGAAGTAAGTATCATTTACAAAATGTAGTACACACTTGACACTTCCCATTCATTTTGTCCAACTTCTCAATCATACACTTTTATTTTTGGCAATATCACAACTCAGTGCAAACCAATTGGATCATGTGCAATAATGACATTTATTTATTTGCAATAATTAACAGTACACTCTTTTTAAGTGTTCCTTATTGGTTTATATAAGTGATGTTATAAATATAATATTCATACAAATGTATTACATGAAAATAGGATTTCATGTTCATTGAGTTATTCTAAGGCTTTACTCATTGGGAATTTACAGAAAGATCACACTGTAGAGATTTCTGCCTGTTTAACACACTTTGACCAACAGGGGGGTTCAGATGAATCCTCATGAGATGAACCCTTTTGAGAACGAATTGTCTGGAAAGCTTCAAAGCTTCATCTCGTCATGACTAGTTTATATTAGCTGTGGATGTTGTTTTGCTGAAGATATTTTTGTTGTGCTGTTTTTCCTCTGCCTTTTGCACCCTTAGTGTATAATAATAACAATAACGTATTTATATATCTTTGTATTTATCTTTGTATGTAAGGTTGAAGGATCATTTATTGTCATTTATTGTCACTCAGGGTTGCACCATGAAATGCAATTGTGTGTAGAATCTACATGTAGCAGTATCAGTCCATGTACAGTTTGACAGTATCCAGTAGTGCTACAAAAAATGACCAGACGGTGGTAGTAAACGACCATTTGATAAGCCTAACCACAGCAAATGAAGGGCCTGTCATGGAGTCTCATGCAGGGCGTGTACTTCTCATACATGCAATGTCTTCTTAGAGCCCGCCTCTAACCGCCTCTGATTGGCTGTTTTTCCTTCTGTTAGCGAACTTTCACTCTGATTGGGTAATGTCCTTGTCCGTCAGCTATGACAGACGCCACAGTGCTAGCTATTTGGAAAATGAAACTGGCTCGTGTTTGACTTCGAGACGCAGCAAACAGAAAACGAAAACAAGACGGTTTATTAGATTAAACAAAAAAATCCCCCTGGAGTTGACTCTTTTAACTTGGCGCAGCGGAGGAGGAAGAACCCATCGGTAAGGGAGGCATAGCCTACATTTATTATTTTTGGGAGGGAGCCAGGCCTGTGCTGTCAAACCACGACAACAACACCTGAATCTCCTGTGTTAGCTTCTTTCTTGTATGTGTTGCTGCTTATTATATCCAGGATAAAACCGCCACTAAACATCAGCTATTTCTGTCACATTTTGTCGGTTTAGCCCTGTGCCTCATTATATGTTGCCTTTTAATAATAATATGGCTTTTACAGTCCCTTCCTAGAGTCTGTTATGGTCCTGGATAAGAAGAATGACAAGAACGTATTTCTTTTTTTACAGCTGGTAATGTTGAGTAAACACTCTCACTGGACAGGACGTACTGTACTGCAATGGAGGTAAGATAATCTCTGTATTGGATAATAAACACAAAATAGCTCTGTTTTGAGACAGTATATGTAGGTAAGACGTGCACCCATAATCCACATCTCAAGTATTAATTGCATAACTAAGGATAGTCCCTGATTTGTTATGTAATAACTCGGGTTTAAATTCAGTCATTGCACTTTAAGATTCTGTTTTCACAGTTTGATCACAGAATTATCTTCTTGAGAAATATTTAGTCTCTTGGTCATTTTCTTTGTACTTGAATACTTCCATCCAATGTTATGTCATCATTGTATCAAATATGTGGTTTGTACACCAAGCCCTTTCATCATTGTCTTCAGTCAACACAATATTAATCTTCAGAGTCTCTTTGGGAACTCCTGGTGCTATTATAGCTTTTAGATTCTCTTGAGGCAGAGACCCTTGTCAGTTTAGTTTTAGTTTTCAGTCCAACTGGCGAAAGCAAATGAAACATAGTTGCTATACACACTACTGATTTTATTTGTCACTAAATAATTACAGGACCATTTCTTATAAACACACTTTGCTATACTTTTGTGGCACATTTTCAAATGTTTTATCTCTCTTAAATTGTAGTCATGTGTGGAGATAGTTCAGTAGTCTGGGGTTGCATTTTTGAAGAAACTGCCCTTTAACCAGACTTTTACAGTTTATGAATACAGCTCTGAGTTGCTTATCCTGAGCTTTAAAATCAAATATCAGGCAAAACAAATATTGTAAAGGATTAATAATCAATAATGACTAAATCAATCCAAAATCAAGTCTAATGTTGATAGTAAGGCCTCAATGGAGGCTTTGGTCTGTTTAACACATTTTCCAGAATAGGGTGTAAGTGTCAAAATTAGTTGATTATTAACCAAGATATGATGTGTAAACCTTTGCTATTGTAAATCTCTTTTATCTCATCTCCTCCTTGTTATGACTCCCTCTTGCCTTCCCCTCCTCTCTCCCTCCCGTTCTCTGTGCTCCAGTCTGTAGCGGGGGGCTTAGCTACTTGGTGAGACTGAAGCTGTTGTCACTATGGCGCACTTTGACACCGAGTACCAACGCCTGGAGGCGTCCTACAGCGACTCTCCCCCCGGAGAGGAGAACCTGCTGATGCATGTGCCTGAAGGAGCCAAATGTATGACATGCACAAACAAATTACAAACAAATCATTAACTTTTCACACACATAAACACACCCTCCTCTTTTACACTCATTGATGCCTCAAAACAACACCATTACTAATGTGTGATGATTCTTTTTGCAGCACATTGGCATCATATAGAAAACCTGGACCTGTTTTTCCAGAGAATATCCTTTTACAAGGCTATGGCATGTGTTCCTACTGTATTAAAACGGTATTACGCTACTTTGATCTTGCACAGTTAATATCTTTGATCATAAATAGGATTGCTTATCTCAGATACATGTGCAATATTCCTTAACCTCCATTACGTCTATAATCTGCACCAGAAGAATGGATTCACCTGTATGCTGTTGGGAGAGATCTTTGAGCTAGTGTATGTATCCTACCCTTCAGAGCTTATGTTTCTGTTCTGTTTGTCTGTAAGAGGTTTGTTTATGGCAGTATTTGATGTGCCCTTTTCTCTCCCCCCTCTCTCCCTCCATGCAGTCAGTTGCTTTTTGTGATTGGCTTCACAGTGTTCCTAGCTAACTGTGTGGACTATGACATACTCTTTGCCAACAAGTTCGTAAATCACACTGATTCATCTAAAGTCACTTTGCCTGATGCCTTCCTCCCTGTGGATGTCTGCAGTGCACGGTGAGTGTGACGCTGCATTTCGATAATAATCCTTTTTCTTTGCAAATCAGCTGCAAATGTAATTTCGATGCGATTGTGTATCTGAGTGTGAAACAGAACAATCCACACAAATGTATACACTGACTTTCTTAGTATGTGGTGTACATTATCACATGGAACTGGTTTTTGCCTGAATATTCCTTACTTGGTAATATCCCAGGATGAAAAATCAAGGTGTGACATGTTATGTATGATTTAAAAATTGCAGAAATAAGAGGCAACCGCAAAGATGTTGCTCATATCAATGCCCTTTTTCATGCTGTACTTTTTTTTCATAACTATAGCAGTGTTTATCTTTGTGAAAATATGAAATATGACAATGCAATAAAAAATGTCAGAAAATCCTAATGCAGCTAAATACATATGTACATTTTTTAATTTAAGTAAATATTTTCTTCCGCAGTATCCGAGACAATGCATTTGTGATGTTTGTGCTGACAATCTCTGGAGTGTTTTGGCTACACCGCCTGCTCAAATTCCTCTACAACGTCTGTTGTTACTGGGAGATCCGATCCTTCTACATCAACGCACTCAAAATGACCATGGTGAGATATAAATCATGTCAGGAAGTTATTTTTTAGAAATGCCTTAAAGATTTGCTTGTGTACTTTAGTAAGTTACTTCCTATCACATAGAAAAAGAAAGTAACCTTCACTTTGTTTTCTTTTCAGTCAGAACTCCCTTATGCAACATGGCAGGAGGTTCAGGCCAGGATAGTGGAGATCCAGAAGGAGCACCAGATCTGCATCCATAAAAAAGAACTAACGGAGCTTGACATCTACCACCGCATCCTCCGCTTTAAAAACTATATGGTAGGAACATATGTGATGAAATGTTAAAAACATTGTTTAGTTGCTGCCATGCTACTTTTAATCATAAAAAAACCCAAACCAAAACTTCCTTTACTTCTCAAGGTTGCCATGGTGAATAAATCACTCCTTCCTGTGCGATTTCGACTTCCTGGCCTTGGGGAGTCTGTGTTCTACACCCGCGGTCTCAAATACAACTTTGAGCTCATCTTCTTCTGGGGGCCAGGTACGTCCATGTTGAATGTGATGTGTGTGAATGTGGCTGTGTTTCTATGGTGTCATATTCAGGTGAAATGACCATTTGCATGCATTCACTCATATATTTGCCTATATGAGTCAAGGTTTAGAATTACAAAAGATTCATCTTTTACCTCCCTTGATTTTTTTTGTCTGCAGGTTCTTTGTTTGAGAATGAGTGGAGCCTGAAACCAGAGTACAAGAGAGGAGGAAACAGGCTTGAGCTGGCAGACAGGCTCGCATCCCGTATCCTGTGGATTGGGATTGCCAATCTGCTGCTGTGTCCTGTCATTCTGGTGTGGCAGATTCTCTACGCCTTCTTTAGCTACACAGAGGTAACTGGTTCACATGCGTACACACAAACTTCCTACATTTTCCTTTGTCATTTAGTGTTCTAAACAGAAGTTTGTTGTGTTTGTGCCTAGGTTATAAAACGAGAGCCTGGTTCTCTGGGAGCGAGATGCTGGTCTCTGTATGGTCGATGTTACCTGCGGCACTTTAATGAGTTGGACCATGAGCTCATGTCCCGCCTCAGCAAAGGCTACAAAGTCAGTCCACTAACTAACCCCCTGATGCTCTTTTACACTGGAACCTAGTTTTATAACTCTTATTTTGTTTCTTTTAGGCTGCATCCAAGTATATGAACTGTTTCCTCTCACCGCTGCTGACGGTGGTTGCTAAAAATGTGGCGTTTTTTGCCGGGTCTCTTCTGGCTGTCCTCATTGCACTGACTATCTATGACGAGGACGTCCTGGCAGTAGAGCATGTTCTCTCATCCATCACGCTTCTTGGAGTGTGTATCACAGTCTGCAGGTAGAGGAGCTTATTTAACTAAAGCATTTTCTAATTACACAAATAAATCATTAAATGATTAGCAAACCAACGCCCAAGAGGCTTATTTCTATCTTGGCTTAATGTGTAAATACAGTAGGTGGTGAAGAATGTAGTATAGCCTGAAGCAGTGTATCTGTGATCTAGATCATTATAATGGATCTATAGATTATAACATTTGTCATTACACAGCTAATATGGAAAGGCAAACAAATATAAGACACAAATCTTAATTTATGTAGGATGTTAGGGCTGAGACAATCTTAATTGCACTTTTAAAGCTACCAGGATTTGTAATCCCTTTAATGCTCTTCGGCAGATTATTCTGAGGTATAAGGATGAGTTTAAGAGGGTTTCCTTCCTTAAGTAGCTCTCTACTCTGTTAATAGCTATACATTGAAATGCTTAGACATGAGGGACATTTTTTATGAATTGAACTTGAGGAATAAGGCAGTTCTATTAATATAACTTTATATTTTATATTCAATCATCCAAGGCATTTACAGTAATAACCCATTAGAAAGGTAACAGGTAGATTCTGAACAGTTTTAATTAATTTGTGATATATCCTCACTAACAGGGTTTTCAGATTTACTTATCAAGCACATTTCCTCAAATGAGTTACATTTTTCAATTTGATTTTGAACCTCTTGAGTTATAAGATGTAGTTCTTTTCCACCACTTCTGTCTCTCTCTGTCTCTTCAGATCATTTATCCCAGATAAGCACATGGTGTTTTGTCCTGAGCAGCTGTTGAGGGTTATCCTGGCTCATATCCACTACATGCCTGACCACTGGCAGGGCAATGCACATAGATATGAGACTCGAGACCAGTTCTCCCAGCTCTTCCAGTACAAAGCAGTGAGTATGAAATCTGAACTGGGAATATAGATCAAGACTCAGAATAATTACAAGGGAAATCACTTCTCTCTCTAAACAAATAATGATGTTGATCCATACTTTTCTAGACACAGCTTATTTTCTCTTAATTTCCAAGCTTTACCCCCATTCCCTTATTTGCTTTAATATCTCAGAGAGACTTGTAAAACCAAATATGTATTTACAGTATGCTGCTGGCTTTTAAGACGATTCACAAGGAATAGTGCCCTGCTGAGAAGCACCTTGTTTGTTAAGGGAGGGGTTTACACTCCACTCCAAGATTGTCCCAGCATGTGTTCTGTTAATATTTAATCCTAAAGTAACAAGAATTGTTCTAGATTTCAATCGCAATGATTATGCCTTTTTAAATACCATGTTTCAACTTCAGCGTTGCCTTTTTTACAACTGTACTTTGTAAACCAAATGTACGGGGTCAACCTTTTTCTCTGTTATCTTTCAGGTGTTTATTCTGGAGGAGCTGATAAGTCCAGTGGTGACTCCCATAATCCTGATCTTCTGTCTGAGGAGGAAGTCTCTGGAGATCATTGATTTCTTCAGGAACTTCACTGTGGAGGTGATTGGGGTAGGAGACACTTGCTCCTTCGCCCAGATGGACATCAGGCAGCATGGACACCCTGCGGTAAGGGACTGCAACATGAGGGGCTGTAGGGCTGTACTAAATACTTCAAAGCTTCATTCATAACATTCAACACACCCATTAAATAACAGGGCGGTCTAGCAGCAATCTTTGAGCACCAATAATACATTTAAATTCCCCAAATAAATTGTTTTGACAGCTCTTAAAAATGTATGGTAAATTAGTTTAGTTGTTAAAAAAAAATCATATAATGTATTTGCATTCACATGGGGCTCGGTGTTCATCAAGACATAGTCATTTCATTTTATGTCGACAAAAGGGAGAAAGTAAGTTCATCAAAGAAAGTTTAAATATTGAAACGATACATCCGCAAATGCAGCCAAACAGACATACACAGATGAAGAAGACACACTTTAAAAGACTTATCTATAGACTTTGTGACATTAGATTAAAAGATGAGTGAATAAAAGGGTCTATGTGAACACCTGTGTGTTGATTGTCTCTCCTCCTGTAGTGGATGTCTGAGGGGAAGACAGAGGCGTCTATCTACCAGCAGGCCGAGGACGGGAAGACAGAGTTGTCTCTGATGCACTTTGCCATCACCAACCCTCAGTGGCAGCCTTCTCAGGAGACCACACACTTCATCAGCCAGCTGAAAGAGAAAGTTCACAGAGAAGCCACAGGAGGTCCTTCAGATACACATCCACTCTCACTGTCTGAGTCTGAGGTACAGAGATAAACCAACATTCATGCTTGAGTATCAGTGGTCATAAGTTAGATGTTATCAAAGCATCAGAAGTAAATACTGATTTACTGTCTTCTCTCTCTTGCAGCCGAGGAGCCTTATTGCAAACTTCTTGGCGGGTCCGTCTACACTGAACTCCGTTCATTTCAGCGCAGACGGCTCTTTGACCAATCATGCAGCAGCTGGCTTGGGCAATGGGGCATCTGCCTTACGCTCCCTTTCCCCGATCAGCAGCAGTCTTCAACTGAGGGGAAGCTTGAGTGCAGCTCACAGGCCTTCTGGCCACACTTCAACCACCAGCAAAGCAATGGCCGGCTCTGGGTAGGAACATTTCCTTTTGAATTATGCCCGAACTTTTTCAAGCTAAATATTTGTACATTTAAGTTAAAGTTAACTGTGACAACAACAGGGCTTGGGAAAAAGAAACAGTGATATTTTTGGGTGAAATGATATAGACTGAGATTTCAAAAATAATCAGATTTGAATATAACGACAAATAGTTGACTAAAATAAGGTTAAATTCCCAGATTTTTAGCAATCTATAACTGTACTTACAACAGGATGGTTGGGATTAAATATAAATACAAATGACAAGGACATTTTACATGGGACTTAGAATACATAAAAAAGAGGAGAAGTGCAAGTTAATTTATATCCGTTTTTCTCTGCTATTTTCCTCGTCTTTATTTCCCTAGCGTTTCCAATGTAGGATCTCATTTTCTTCAAACTTCTGTATTCTTTTTCTGTAGAACGGATGCCTGGACTGTGAGCTCCGGCAGCAGTGCATGGGAGGGTCAGCTCACCAGTTTGGTCCTCTCAGAGTACGCCTCCACTGAGATGAGCATCCATGCACTTTACATGCATGAGGTAATTGTGTGTGAGAATAGAATAGAGGATATCTTTGCTGATTTGTTTCAAGTCTTGTGTTCACTGAATCTCCATGGGAATATTCGTAGTTAAATAAAGATTGAATAAAACAATATATATAATAATGAACAGGGCACTAATGCTATCTTTTTTATCTCCCTTTAGTTTCACAAGCAGCAGTCCCGTGGCGAGCTGTCCCGCCACACATGGCACAGGCAGGAAAGTGACGAAAGCAGTGACAGCATCCCCGATGAAGTGAGGAGCGAACCCAACCCTTACTCCAGACACTTACTTCGCTCACACACTTTCCCCACCACAATTCCCAGTCCCTGTGCCATTCCCACGTCAGCTTCAGCCATCGTCAGTACCACCCGGGGCCAGGAGGGGGCTGCATCGTCACACAAGAGCAGCAGCCAGCGGCCGTTTAGTGGATCTACAGCAGGTACTCTCCATGTTTCACACCATGTGCATTTGAATTATATAGTTTTTAGCATTACCAGTCTTTATTATTATTGCTGTCATGACTACTGTTTATTAAAAAAAAGTCCTCGAGCACAGGTGCATGATCATCCCCAACACACTCTTCTAAAGTCTCTGTAACTCATGCCATAGTAAGAATACTGTATAATATTGTTGCATAATGTTGTCACAAGATTTCGGCACTCCTTGCGGCGCCATTATTTTTACATACTAAAAACAAGTTGACTGAACAAATACATCTACAGGAACATGAACGTTTTTCTCAAGTGTAAAGTTGAGTTTCTCACTTTGAATATTTACCTAATGTCTTTTTATTTCATGTCACACTGACTTACTATAGAAACGATAGCATCGCATTATGTGTTTTAAGAAATGAGAACAGTTCACTGCAAAGTAGCTGCAAATGTAAATGTTCTTTCATCATGGATTAATCCTTCTTATATTTTCTCAAATAATCCTTTTGTCAATAAAATGTCAGAAAATAGTGAAAATACCCTGTGTAATTTTCCAGAGCCGAAGGTGACATCTTCAAACTGTATGTTTTGTACAATAAAGCAATTATTGAGTTTATTATCATGTATTTGAAAGAAACTCTTCACATTCTCACACTGAAGAAGCATGAACCCAGCAAATGTTTGGCATCAAAATAGGTATAGCCAATACATTTTCTATTGATTGACTAATTGTTGCATCTTTACTGTACAGGTGCTATATCAATCAGGGTAATTACTGGCACTTCCTAAACTCATCTGTCTTTTGTTTTTTCTGTTTTTACAGACTCTTTTAGTGCAGGGGGGAGAGTACTGAGGTCAGCCCGTGGTGTGCCCATGGGAGGGTGGGCAGAGGAGGGTCAGGCAGCGCCCCGACACCCTGACCCACTACCAGAAGAGGGCTTAGAGGATGATATGCCTCCTCACATACACAAGGTGAATTGATTATGTGTGTGATTGGAATGGTGGTGTTATTTTTCCTGTGTGTGCTAACAAGTAGATTTGTTTTTTTTGTTCTCTTTCTCTCACTTTAGGTTACATAAAGAAGCTATGTGGATCAGTATCAGCGACCCATCCTTCATAGATGTCCATATAACCATTCCTCGTCTTCAAACAAACCTTTTCACCAGGATTAACCCTCTGATCTGACACAGGTGAAGATGGATATGTGTCAGTGCAGTGTACCATGATGATCTCTACAAACTTTATGAGTGAAATCATCTGGACAAGTTACAATGATAAACCATTCAAAGATACTTTAAGACTTACCACATGCAAACAGGGTAAATATCTGATTGTGTGTATCAGAAGAGGAACTACCGGATCAAGTTATTTATAATAGCCATCGATGCCATCAGAATATGCTTTGCTCTTTTATATTGTCAACATATAATTAAAGTGCATGTGGTGCTTAGATGATGTTAACAAAAAACACTTAATTCTCTGCATTATGCTGCTACTATTGCTGTAGAAAAATAGGTTAAAACTTGCTCACAATGTGATCACAATAATCTTAATTGTGCTATCTGTATTGTTTCCCCCTTTTGCAATGAATATGTTCAGAAAGATGCTTCTAACACAATGACTTTCATTGTGTGTATCTTACTGTATTAGTGTACCAGAAGTTGGAGGCTCTGTATCCTACCCTGTGCTCTGTACTTCAGCTCACATTCTGCCTCTTCACAAAACACAAGAAGGCCTCAAATAGTATCAAAATGACATGCCACGTTTTAAATACCATTTTACTCCTTACCTTTTATTTATTTCTGCATGTATTGCGTAACAAAATGTGTATTTTTTTAAATGTTCAGAGTCTGGCTCAGTTTGCACATATACATTCTTGTTTAAAAGATAATTGTACAGTGTAGCCTGGTATTTTGCAGCACGCACACATGGACTGTGTAAATACTTTAAATGTTAGGTTATTTCACAGGAATCATTTAGAATGTAAAATTAATCAAATGTACATAATGAAAAGGCCAACATTGTGTGTGTAACCAGTCATGCTGTATGCAAGCACATTTTAATCCGATTCAACCTAGTTTATTATTTCTTTAGGATTTATTATTTTCGCCATGCGAAATGGCGCAGCAAACAGAGAAGGCTTTTTTAAGCATGTAATATTAACGTATGTGCCATACAAAAAACCCTCGAGCACAAGTGCATGACCATCAGCTACACATTGTTCTAAAGAGTTGCAACTCATCCCAAAATAATATTACTTTCCCATGACCATCTCCACATCCAGCTTAATCACAGCAAGACTTTCCCATGTTCTGCTGTCATTAAACCACAATTATTTTAGCAAAGAAGTATGCACTTTAATTATCTGTTAATACAGAGGGTGTCACCTTACTGGGGTTGTTCGTTGTGTATCTTTCTTATACATATTATAAAATAGTTTATTTATAAAAGGGATGTGCCATGATGATTGCCTGTTGTGAATAGGATACGTTTACTGTTGTGCACTTGGATGGGAATTTAAAAAAGCCTTGTCACATTGTTATCACTATTATTATGGTTAATGGTGCAGTGCTTCACTTTCAAGATAAAAGTGAGTGTGGTTTGGAGGTTTTGTTGTTTGTTTTATAAATCCTGTAAAATATCATTTGTACAGATGTAAATTAATTCATTAAAGAAAAAAAGCAATGTTTTTTTGTGTTGACTTATAAACATTGCCAACAAACCAACAAAAAATGACACTGATCGTTTATCTGAACATGCAATATGACCGAACGCTACGGTGCCGTTGAAGGTGAGTCAGTAGGATGAGTTAGCATAGCCTAAATTAGCATACGGCTAACTAGTTTACTACTAGGTAGCTGCTTTCAAAGCTCTATCTTTATCAACACAGAAAGAACTGTAACGTTGTATGTTGTAAGTGTAACGGTAATGTAACAAATGTCAAGCGAAGTTAATTAAATCTTTTCTGTGTTATGGTTTTGTAGCGTCACGTATGACTTGCCAGCAGAGCCCGGATAGCTCAGTCGGTAGAGCATCAGACTTTTAATCTGAGGGTCTAGGGTTCAAGTCCCTATTCGGGCGGAAGTTCTTTTCGCTTTCGTCTCAGCTAAAAATGTTTCCATGAAGTGAAAATGCATAGGTATATTACTTTGTTTAATTACATTTGAACCAATACTAAACGTTTAGACTCCCAGCTTTTAACCCTTCTCTGTCTCTGGTAGTTAGGTAAGTTAGGCTACTCTTACCTACCACGCCAACAGTTTGGTGAACATTTATTTTTCCTACCATACACCTAGGGCATGGTATAATCTGCTGAAAGATCTCAAATAAGAAACACGTATTAATGAATGAATTAAATTACCAAAGTAAATTGGAGAAATATCTTTCCCCAAACGATAGACTATCCTCTCACCTCTACCTTCTCCAGCAGATTACGTTTCAATGTTGACGTTTTATCAACCATAAAACTGCCATGCTAAAAATATTACACAAACTATTATTATATAATATGTTCTGTTTGTTGGAATGAAAAGACTGTTGTGTTCAATTGTCTGTTTGTTTGAGTCAGGAATTCCTTATATACAGCGGTTGCCATGGGACACACCTGTTTACCGCTGGCACTGACCAGCATAACAACATCTATGCTGAGAAACAGAAGAGGGAGTGAGACTTTCAAAACCTGTTGAAAGTCTCAACCTACCTAGGCCAGGCAACGTTACCCAATGGGGTTCAGTCACTCAAGATAACCTGCACAATAACACACGAGATTTAACTTCTCATAGTTACATTAACTTAATAAATTATGGTAATTATTACCCTGTTGTGTAAAGCATACTTTAATGTAACGGTTAACCACATCTCAGTTGACATACGTTTCGTTTCGTCGCCATAGAAACTCCTGGTTTAGACAGTCCACATCCACAAGAAAGTGAGCGAAGGTATGTTTTTGTTTGCCTTTCCTGATTGGCTTCAAGGGCCGTCAATCTGAGATTGGCGAACTGACACAGCCGTTTCATTGGTCAACGGGTCTCTCGTTTTTGAATGATGTACAAGACATGCTGAAGCAGCAAAAATCCCATTGGCTGAAGACGTGAAACGTAAGGATATGATTGGTCTGTTCATTCTGGGAAACTCGTTAAGGGCGGAGTTGCAAAGACTTGGCGGCCATATTGAATATTATCTGTTGACAGTTGTGTCTCAAAGGAAGCTCAAAGATTTAGTTTTAGCCAACTTGTGCTAGAAGTGAAGGTCTGGTGTGCTTTTAAGTTGAATAAGGACTCATGTCCCACACTTCTAATGATTTGATCCAACCAAAGAAATGGATGACGATGAACGGCAGAAGAAACTAGAAGCTGGAAGAGCCAAGGTTTGTTGCTCTTTTTTAACGCACGCTAATACTGAATGCTAGCAGTTGACGCTAGCCAACTCTTTTGTCATAGCGTTGCGTTGATCCACTGCAAACATTACACCCACTTTCACATCATCGTACGTTTTGTGTGTTTTTCATACATTTCATTTGTCCGTTTAATTACTGGTGCTCGTAACTTTATCAGGTTGCCGCGCATTTCCCGCGGGTTGATCATTAGCTGAGTTTGCACAAGGATAACGACAACAATAACACTTATGGAGTAACTTAACGGTGATCGCCTGATGATTTGAAGCACTTCTTTACACTTTGGGTTCAGCATAGACCGAAATGTACACGTATTTAGAAATAATATAGACTATTGTTTTCTTACCTCTGAAAAAAACGTTGTTATAATGTTACATTTGAACTGTCTCAAGACACAGAGCAGGTGCATCCCATGGTTTCTTTACTAGCTGTGCACATTTTAGATTGACTTTTCTTTTACCTATTGCCCGTTTGGATAAATTACAAAAATATATTTCAATAGCGAACATATCTTTCACCATTAGAGAAAAACATTTATAAAACATTTATTATTTGTATAAAGTTGAGAAACGTACAAAAGACTTGAAAATTACAAGAATTTGGTAGTAATATTTTTTCTTTTATGGCTTCTTTTTAACGAGTCTGAAAATGCTACTGTGGTGTTGTCAAAATAGAAAAAGCAAATAGCTGTGTTTACCTCAATAGAAGGCCATATTAGTTCTGCGTCAATAATAAAGAATGGTCTATCCTGCATTAACAATTGAACTAGGTCAATTGTTGTCTAAAATGTATACTTAGAAATAGGTCACCGGTCAGAGTTGCCACATTCGAAGTGTATTTCTTAGATGTGGTAGTTCAAACTCAGCTCATAGTATAAATCATTCAAAATATGCGGGTGGCACATTAATATGTTGCAAAATACTTTGGGAATATCTTAACTGAACAACTGATATTCTCTATGACAGAAAGCCTCCAACATGCCTAGAAGCCAGTCGGTAAGTATAGAAACTGGTGACTGACAAAGATATTAGACTTTGTCATGGTATTGTGGGTTTGTGGGTATATTTCTTTGCGATCTTGGTCTTCTTGCTTTTTGTTCTTTTGGGCAACCAGGACTTTCTTCAGTTTTTCTGCACCATGATATGATTGCTCTAAGCTTTTGAGAATCAATCCCACTCTTCAATCGAATGACTTGCACCACAGATGATCAAACGGTGAAGGAAATTTGTTTTGCATTATTAATTGAATGTAGTCAGGCACCTTGCAAACACTGCCATGCTGGTTGCAGGCCATCAGGTGGTGCAGTGAGCCCATGGGATTTGACAAGGTTCAACATGTTGCACTTTCTTCTCACATCAATGGTGTTGCTATGGTAATGCACTGCTGGCAGTTGCCTTTACTGTATTTGGCGCATCAAAAAGCTCTTTTTTTTTTTGCCACACTAAAAGCATGGCAAGTATGTATACAGTCAAACACAACAAAATATAATCCTGTGAGGCGTCTTGGTGTTGTCATTGTTTAGAACACAATAGTAGCTTTCATCAGTCCAGTAACATCAGATGTGGCCACAACCAGCTCCACCCAGCCAGTTAGTCAGACTCTCGGTAATGTGGAAGCGGCCTTGGGCAAAACACCGCTCATCTGGCTAATATGTTTCTCTGAGATGTGATGTGTGTGTTGTGGAAGGCGGAGGCGGTGATGGAAGGACAAAAAGGGTGAGGTTTTCAGTGACGATGAGCTTGAAAGCAGATTGATGATTTGAGGTCAAAAGCAAATTAAGAAAGGTTGAGGAAATTATTGTTTTGTCTTAAGAGACAAAATAGGAAGATGATATGGCGATGGTTGCATTGCATAGCACTAAAAAGAGTTCAGAGCAAATCTACAATGTCATTTTATAACCAGGCATGTAGCATGTGATCAGAATGAACATTGGTGCACATGCATTCACAATGTTGTTACATTCATGTGTCTCATTGCACAAAGCAACAAGTACCTCTCCCAGTGCCATACAGTCTCAAATTAAATTGAGCATGCACATGCTCTGAAGCTGCCTGCCTCACACAGAGCTCTGTCTCCTCCTCTCCATGTGAATGCATCTCCCAGTCTCCACCCTTTTTCCTTAGACTGAAGACATGCCATCCTCTTCCCAGAGTTTGTGGATGTCTCTGCACTGTACGTCGGATGTGGCGGGGAGTTTTAGGATGAAGGGTTCGGCACGATGTGCTGCTGCTTACAGACTGCAAGATCTACATCTGGACAGGGGAGCTGACCAGCTGCCTGATGAGGAAGAGCTGACAGGTCTGACCATCAGCAAGGAAGGAAGTTGATGAGTGACTGTCAGATATTTATGGAGGGATTCATGAGGGTCTCTGTCACAATGTGGACTGCTGTAATCTGATTTAAGCTGCTTAAAAAGAGAGACCGGCAGAGACAGAGAGAGAGGAAAAAGAGAGAGAGAGAGAGACACAGAGAGATGGCCTGAGGTACATTTGTACCAAATCATTCCCCCTGGATTTTGAAGCTAAATATTGTGACTTGATTGGTTATGATTTTTTTCACTGTGAATGAACTTCTCAGGATCAAATTCTTGATTATTTTTTGTATTCCCTTTGTGATTTCAAAGAGGATGTTGTAATGCTTTAAAGAAGCATCTCTTTACCAGTTTCCCTTTTTCTGATTTTGGCTTTCCGACATGCTGAGAAATTCTTACATGGATATGTACTTTTCTGTCTTTGCAGCCTTGTGCTGGTTCTGGTCTGCTGAGAGACTGTCCAATGTGTGTCACTAAATTCTGCACTTCTCTTGGGTTTATAAAGCTCTGGAGATTTGGCAATATTTAGCATCGTCACCTCAGTCTAAACTTGGATACTTCGTCAGCCTATGGTGTAGCCTATTTTGGGTGTGAGTTTGGGATTTCTTCTTGCTTCCGTGGGCACTGTCTTTTTTTTTTTGGTGCACAAGTCTGACTCATCAAAAATAAGGGCTGCCCATCTACTTTCTTCCTACAGCGAGGACTATCAACAACTTGTATTTATTACTTACTTTGTGTTATAGTTTCAGAATGATACTTTGATAACTTTTTCAACTGAGGAGCTAAATCTGGACTCCAGTTCTCTGTCACCGTTGACCCCTGAGCATCACCATGCTGATAGTGTGGTGGTGCTCAGTGGTCCTGACCTATGTGTCCGTCTACCTCTCGCTGTCCTTCCTGCGCAGCTTGCTAGCTACCGACAGAAGCGGGCGAAAGGCAACAGTGCGGGGACGTCGAAAAAGACGCAGAAGAGGAAGGGCCAGACTGTCTCGCAGAATGACGGAGCGACGCAAGGCCGACCCGTAGACGCAACTCTTTCCTCAGCCAATGACACAGAGCTGAACAAGAAGACCAACCATGAGGTACTCCACTGATCGCAGAGAGATTAGAAGTCATTCATCATTAATAGAGTTACAGAGTAGACTTAAGACATTATTTGTGTAGAATGAATGACTATTGGTTTAAGTAAAACAGCTGGTCATTTTCATCACAACAATTGAATGGGTAACAGTACTTGACCTGGAGTATTTGTCTAAATGTGTTAGCTCACTGTCTGCTTAAACAAGTGGTTTGTGCCCCCTGCTCTGTAAACATACATTAGAGAAATGGGTCACTAGCCATTACGTTGCCTGTAGGGCATGTTGTCATAGCAACCTGGTCAGGATTAACTGGCATTATTTACTGCCTTTTTTTAAAGGGAAAGTTTTTAGAGTACACATTAACTGCACTGATGTTTTCTTCACAATATTATTGGTCACAGTGGAACAAAATAAGCCTTGATTCGATACAATTTTAATCTTTTAGGAACCCCAGAAGCCGGAGAAATCAAAGGTTCAGAAGAACCAACAACAGAAGGATCAGCCCCCCGCCCTGGAGCAAAGCCCGTCCCCTGTGGAAGATATTAAAGAAGAGAAGCTGATAGCACTCACCGGCAACGAGCAGCTCAAGGTATACTCAGTCAATGATAAAACACTAACGGCGAGTTTATTGATCTCCTTGTGCATGTTAAAGCATCGGACTACTTTCATGTCTTCTAAGTAGTCCCTTTTATATTTATTTGGCTGTTGCTTTCAAATACTCAGCTGGGCTTAAGTAGGATTTTATGTGACAAGGAAGAAGGGTTTAATGTCATGAATGAACACTGCGTTATAATCCCTGGTTCTGAATTCACACATTGGAAACTGAGCTTTGAAGCTATTCTATAAATCAATGTTTCTGTTTTCATGCTGTGTTGCAGTGTTATATAGATCTGTTTGGTCATATGGAGTCATTTGTCTTCATGCTTTAGTGACCCATAAGAAAATCGGAGTCTAGTTTTGGTTTAGCAGTATGTATGATTAAGAGGCTTTGTGTAGTTGTTTTCTGTGTCATCACAAAGCCATGGGGAATGTAACTGTCTGCTTTTATGCTTGGCTGCACTGATCTGAAGATACAGCTCTGTGTGTCTACATTTTGTCCATGTGGAGAGCAATGGGTTTAAACTGGGTTTTTTCAAGTAGTGGAAAGGTTGTAAAAATAATATTCAAAGTCGTGGTACCTGAATTCAAGGCATCAAATTGTCTTGACTATAGTCTCACATTGTGTTCTAAAGGCTTAAAATTTGCTCTTTTTATTTCTATAGGCAAATTATATTCGTTCTGATTTTTTTGCAACACAGAAAATGTTCTTATTTCATATGTATTATTGCGCAAATACAGTATATCTGCCCTTGTTAAAACCTTACCCACGATTTTTTGGAATCCACTTGCAGCAGCTACAGGAGGCTGTGGAGAAGCGTAATGAAATAATTGCCAGGCTCAGCTCCAACCTGCAGGAGGCCCTAACCAGCAGAGACCAGGTTCAGCTGGAGGCGCAGTCGCTAGCTGGACAGATCCAGGGGCTGCAGAGACAGCTCCAGCAGGTAAGTGCCACTCAAAGCTAAATCTGCAGCATCACTCCACCTAAAAATATCCTCTTCACTAGTCATATGCACAGCAACTGAACCTGCATATTCTCTGGATTGTCTTTCCCACAGACCAGTGTAGAGTTTCTGCGCATCAAAAGTCAGTCGGGGGCTGAAGTCCTCAACACCCGACAACAGCATGGCCGTTGCTCCCAAGATGCAGACCTCAATCACAAGGAGGCACCATCAGGGAGTGCAGCTCCTGAGACAATATCATGTTTTGAAGGCTTCAGCACTGAGACTGACACTGCTCTGGAAAAACTGAGGGTGGAGTTGGAAGAAGAACGGATGAACAGCCAATGCATATATGCTGAACTAGCATTGGAGATGGAGAAACACCAACATGTGCTTTCTTTACTGGAGAAGGAGAAGAAAAGCAGGGAAGAGGAGCAAAAGGAAAAGGAGGAACAGCTGCAAGACCTCCACATGCAGTTTAGCTTAGTCCAAACTCAGTGCCTTGAGATGCAGCAGTACAAGGAGGAGAAGGAGAAGCTGAACAGAGAGGTGATGGAGCTGAGGAAAAGGCTTCAGGAGGAAGCCGATGCAGAGAGGGGACTCGGTGAGGAGGTGGCCAGCTCCGCACTTCGTCTCCAAAGACAGGAGGAGGAGATGCTGAGGCTCAAAGAGGAGCACAGAGAGGAGGTGGAGGGAGTCAGGCAGCTGCTGGAGGAGAGGGAGAAGGAACTGAAGTTCAGAGAGGAAGAGGTCCTGGGACTCAAGGCTTCTAAGAATCGGCAGAACAAAGCAAAAGCTGGTTTTAGTTTTGATGAAAAGGTTAATATAGACGAAGCTGATCTGGAAACAGGACCTGTTGAGCACAGCATGAATGTATCTGTGGATATTCTGATGGAGCGCTACATGTCCTCAGATCGTCCTGCACACTCTCAATCTTCAGTGGCCGGTGACAGCTTGGAGCGCTGCGGTCAGCTGGACATCTCTGCAGACTACAGGTTAGAGAACTGCTTCATGCTTTCTCCGTGTGTTTGGATTCATACTAATAATCACTTAAAGGTGGGGTAGGTAAGTTTGAGAAACCGGCTCGAGATACACTTTTTGTTATATTCCATGGAATGCTCTTAACATCCCGATAGCAATGAATATCTCAAGTGCTTTGACAAAAAATCCATAAAAAAATGTCATCTGTGGAAGCCGTAGTACTGTAAAAAGTACGACCAATCATTTTAGCCGGCCCGGCTAAAATAACTGGATGGCCTACCTGCCTGTCAGCCTTCCATCTGTGCACAAACTTATCTCGTGCCCTCATTGGTCATGTGCGCGTTCGTGTGTGTTGGAGGAGGGGCTCTGTAAGGAAGGGGCAGATTTTTTCCGGTTGTGTATTTTCAAATTCTACGCACTCGAGCTGGTTTCTCCGAAATTACCTACCCCACCTTTAAATTATCTACACTTAAATCTCAAACAACTTACAAAATGCCTAACAAAGACATAAAAAAAGAGACAAAACAGATAAAACATAAACAAATTGATACAGTAACTACAGAATAACCAATTTTAGAGAGATTATAAAAAGATAAAGTATGTTTTCAAGAGATATGAAAACAGAGCTAGTGTGCCTCATCTCTGACTGCAAAGACTTCTTAGCCTTGAGCTAGGAATTACTAACAGAGCTCTGCTGGACAATCTCATAAGGGGTCACTAGTCAGTGATGTAACCAGGGGCCAACCCCTGCTTTAATAATAACCTTCATATGAATGATCAATACTAAATCATACAAGTAACCAATGTAGAGATGCTTTAATAGGCATTTTGTGGACACTTCTGTTGGATTATGCGATTAGTCCTGTGACAGTATTTTGAGCCGTTTGAAGAGGTTTTATAAGTTGAGACAGGCATACAAGTATTACAGTACTCTTAAGTGGGATATCAAATAAATCTTGTTTATAGGCTACTTTAATCACCTAATGTGTCTTTGTACTTCTCAGTTTTGAGCTGAACAGTGAAGTGTTGGGAGATGAGCCTCTGTTGTCCATCTCAAACCGTTTCCTCGAAGAAGACGACAACCGTCATAACACCTCAACCCCTCAGTGTTCTCCTGGCATCCCTCTCCCTGATAATTCCAACCCTCAGTCTCCATCTCAGTGGCTTTACAACTCCACGCCCGACGAGCTGGAGACGAGTAAACTGTCCGAGCAGCAGTTTGAGCAGACTGACCTGGAGAAGGAGCTGCTGAATCAGCAGTGTGACGAGCTCCGTGACGAGCTGCTTCTCAAGGACCGGGACTTGAATGTGTTGAGGGAGGAAGTCATCAACACTGCTGAAGAGCTGGAGGAGGCCAGGAGCAGGTAATGCAGTTTAAAAGGGCATGTGGTTAATTGTTTTATCCCTATACATTCCTTTGTAATAAAGTTCACACACTTAACGTTTGCTTGTTTCAATGTAAAGGGGATAAAAAGAACATGTGTGTCCAAGTAAATTGCCACTGCTTTACACAAGCAGGACTTTCATTATGAGTATTATCTTAAAGTCTATGTTAAAGCGTTTGGATTAAAGTCAATTTAATAATTAAAAAAATATGAAAAGAAAAGTATCTCTTGAAAATGTACTGAAAGCAGTTCTGCCATTTGAATTAACTTTTAAAATCTTTGTATTCTCAGGTGGGGCCAGGTAACAGAAGAGCTCAGGCAGGCTCTCTGGGAACTAGAAGAGGAGAAGGAGAAGAAGAGGCTCGTAGAGGAGGAGATGAACTTGAAAGCTCACGAACAAGACAACCTGAAAAACAAACTCAGTGCCTTAATGGAAGAAAAAGAAAATGCAGTATTGTTGACGGGAAAAGAAGCTGCTGAAACCTCCCTGCTGGTTCCTGTTATAACTCCATCAGAGGAGGAAGATAAGCTGGTTGGGGAGCTGAAGAATAAGCAGGGCTGCTCTCCCGTCTCATCAGAAGCAGCAGGATCTGCTGTTGTTGTCTCAGCAGGAGATAAAGCAGCCGGCAATCTCTGCCGAACAAATCTTAGAGCTCAGAGATGACAAGCAGCTGCAGACTCTGCAGGTACACCGAGTGATAAGTGTTTTTTTGTTAACAGCTTAATAGGAAGATAAACATGTTATTCACTGCATGCAGCTTTTTTCATTTATTACTCGTCTCCATTTAGATGGCTAGAAATATTACCATTCAACAGCAGTAATCGTTTTTTTTATTAAGGCTTCAAAGCGTTGATGTCAGGGTGTCCGCGGGGTCTTAAAAAGTATTAAAAGTTGATAAATCAATTTAGCGAAAATTAAGGCTATTAAAAAGTATTAAATGGCATTTTCCAAGGTACTACATTTTGTAGCTTGTTTTCAATAAGTATATACATTGTCCAAAGAGGTTGTATTCTACAGTTTGCCTGAATGTAATCATTGCGTAGGTGTGTAGTGTGATTCTGTGTAGTTTTGATAGCGCGCGAAGCTCCGTTTACGCCGGTTGTTAAACAACATCGTTATGGGGAAATGCAAGTCTGCGTCCAAATGGTTGGAAGATAAGGAGGAAGGACAATCAATACTGTATAGTAAAGTGAGTCGCCAATGTAACCGGTTAAAACTCCAAGTGGCGATGAGGTCTTAAAATATATGGAAAGGGTCTTAAAAGGTCTTACATTTGACTTCAGGGTTCCTGCATATACCCTGTATTAAGGCTTCAAAGCGTTGGAGTAGGAAAAATATGTGTATTATTCAAAAACCTATAATATTTCCCCTTTCTTCTTGTACCAAGGCTCAATGTGAACACCTCCTGTTGAATCTAGAAGAGATGACAACAACACATAAAACCACAGCAGCCCTCATAGG
This sequence comes from Trematomus bernacchii, assembly GCF_902827165.1. Taxonomy (NCBI): domain Eukaryota; kingdom Metazoa; phylum Chordata; class Actinopteri; order Perciformes; family Nototheniidae; genus Trematomus; species Trematomus bernacchii. The sequence goes on along the minus strand of NW_022987313.1, from coordinate 3,285,158 downwards.
TCAAAAGACTACGGAGCTGGACAGAACATTAAAGGAGCTGGAAACGACTCGTGCTCAGGTTGTAAATGTCCAAACAGAAGTGGACAGATTGCAGGGAGAGCTGGAGAAGAGCCTGGGCAGTCTGGACACTGCTGAAAAAGTGAAGAGTGAATTGGAGTCTCAGATCTTCTGTTTGAAACAAAACCTGGCCAACCTGGAGGAGGCCCAAGCCCAGACAGAGCAGGAGAGAGAGGAGCGCAGGAGGAAGGAGGAGGAGATGGACGACCAGATTAAGAAAATGGAACAAGTCTTGGAGGAGGAACTGGAACAGTTTGAGAGCCTGCTAAAAGCGAAGGATGTTGAGGTGAGATATAAGATGTGTTAATAGTTCTGTTGCTCTGTTTGAAACACTACTGCCAATATATTAACACGATGATTTGTACAGTTGTCTGAAGCGAAGGAGAAGTGGGAGGAAGAGAGCCAGGAGAAGGAGACAGAGCTCCTCGATGTGAGGCATCACCTGGAGGAGCAGAGGAGGGAGAGGGAGGAGGAGGTGAAGGCTCTCCTGGAGAAGCAGCTGTTGGCAGTTGAGGAGGAGACAGAAAGACTAAAGACATCTCACCAACGGGAGATAAAAGACCTGATGGAGAGACATCAACAAGAAGTGGGATTTACAAACTTCATACACTTGAAAGGCCATACATTTGACAGATTAATGATGATGGGATTATTTTCTGAATTAAGACATTTTAATGCATTTATTTTCATTTAAAACTCCAAGAAACCCATATTTGTTTCTCGTGCCACCCAATGATCGCTTTACTTAAGGTTATTAATTGTGTATTATGTACTATTTTTGTAAAATTGCAGGATATCGCAAAAAGCCATTCCTACTAATTTATTTTCGATACATTTGCAGTTTATATTTGGCATATTTTCTCTTACCGTCTGATACAGGTTAAATATTTGTCAATATTATATATCATAAAAAAAGTCTTAGTGCAGCATGAGTCGTGCTAACGTTTGTGTGTTCCCTCCAGTCTTGTAATATCCTTTTATGTTTATCTGCATAAAATTAGATTTCTGAGTTGAGCACCCACCTGGAGTCAGAACAGCTGGTCAACATGGAGGAGGAACAGAAGAGACAGATCAGCTTCATCAAACAGGTGTGATAAATATAACGCACAGTTGGACACTACAGTGGAAGTCTCTTAAGTTAATAAACTTTAAAATGTTATATATTGTTTTTTCTCCTCCAGGTGACTGAGCGAGAGCATGGGAGGATGCTTTCAGAGCTGTCTGCCAAACACAATGAGGAGCTTACACAACTGAGGACAGAGGTGTCCTTGGAGCTGAGGGAGAGCATGGAGGCGGCTCACCAGGCGGAACTGCAGCAGGATCAGGTATTCTATATATAAGCACACGGGCACAGTGGAACATCTTCAGCCACAGCATACTGCAAAATGTCACTTCAATCTGTCTCATTAGATTTATTTTCCTACTTCAAATGCATTTCAGAGCATGTTTTTTCCAAATAAATAGAATTTTCCTTGGTGTTGTCTGCATACAATTATCATGAAAGTAATGCAAAAGTCATATGGAGAGAATATTTAAATAAAAACAAATCAATAAATATAGTGTAGAAAAAATACAAATACTGTTAAAATATGTACAATTTATCTATTTAAAAAAAAAAAAAAGTATCTGAAGTCAATGTCGAATGTTTCACTTACTTACTTATTTCTACTTTTATATACATTTCTATGGAGAATAACAGTGTCTCTTAATTCCCTGCAATGTACAGTCATGACTAAAATAAGTAGGAGCGCTAAGATATACTGTATCGAATGCTTTCATTTCCTTTAGGTCCAAAAGAGGAGCGAGCTTGAGGCTATGCGTCTGAGCCTGACCAACGCCCACGTGTCTCAGCTGGAGCAGGAGTCTGTTCTCACCGAGGCTCAGGGCTCCCTGAGGGACACCTTTGCTCAGGAAATTGCTCTCCTAAAGGCCCAGCACCAGGCGGAACTGGACCAGATTAGACAGCAGAATAAGGAGCAGCAGGAGAAACTGCGTGAGCTGCAGCAACAACCGATGAGTGAGTGCGAATAAGATAGCTTTGCAGTTTTTGTGACAGTGTTTCTTTTGGTGTTTGCCTGTAAGTGCACTCGACATGTTTGCTATTATGGATGTGTCTAGGCCGCCCTCATTCTTTGATGTTAGTGAATCTTTTCATTTCGTTTTGTTTGTATGTTTGTTTAGATGATTTGCAGCAGCAGTGGGAGACTCTTGTTGCTCAGGAGAGAGCTGCCATGGAGGAAGAGCAGGCCAAAGACATTCAGGTAACTCTTAATAATGTTGTGCAAATGTTGTGTTTGATCACTGCAAGCTTATGATTTGAAAGCTATTTCATAACTGTCATAATTTTTGTATATTTTTAAAGCTATACCATTTTTCAATTAATTAAAAAAATGTATTTAAATCCATCTTCTTTTCTTTTTCTCAGGCTCTAAGGTCACAGTGGGATAAGAATGCTGAGAGCAGAGAGTCAAACCTCCAAATGTCTCTCTCAGAGATGCAGAACAGCCTTACTGCCACCCAGACAGACCTCACCCAGACCCTCAAAGCGCTGTCCCAGACCCAGGCAGAGCTGCAGCAGTCCGGGGCCAGGCTCCAGGAGCGCCAGACCTCCAGTAAGGAGCAGAACCAGGAACTGGAGGCGGAGCTGAAGCAGGCCTGTGCTGACAGAGATGCTGCTGCACGTGAGTTGCCTCTAGTCACTGCCATTATCCAAGGCTGCATCTAAATGAATTAATTACAAAAAATGAAAACTGTTATAATTTGTAGATAATTTGAATCTACAGAGCCTTGCCAAATAGTTCAAAGCTTCATCCATAACATTTAAATTCTAAATCCATAACCTAATGAGTCCTAATCAGCTACCTTGACACAGATCTGGAATGTAAAAACCCTACTGATACAGCCCTTTTTTTTTTTTTATCTGCTTCTCCTGCATCAAAATGGTTGCTGATGGCTGTCGTGATTTGAAAGACAACCTCATATCTGCTTATCTGTATTAAAGCTTTGTTCAAGCATGACATGCACATTTCAGACTTCTGTTGTTTATATACATTGTTTATGCCTTTCTCGCTCTGTTGTGAATGCGGCTTAGGTTCTCTAGAGGAGTTGATGTCTAGCCACAAGGCAGTGCTGCAGGAGAGAGAGCAGCAAGCACTCCACCTAGAGGAGAAGGAAGAGCAACTGAAGCAAGAGGTGAGTTCACTCGGTACAAATAAGCATTTAGTGGCCTGTATGTTGCCATTTATTTCTCATTTCAGTCCACATGCCCTATCGTTAATGAATCGATCTTCATATGTTCTTTTATTTATTTAGCTAGTATCAATCTATAACATTGTGTGCAACTCACAAAACGTTACATTTAAATTCACAAGACGGGGAGTTTTTAACAAAATAAATCAAATAAAACTGATTCCTCTCTGTGAACCAGGTTTTGCGCCTTCAGGAGGAGAGGACCTCGCTCAAAAAGAACTCTGAACAAGAAGTAGGTCAGCTGTGGACCCAGCTGGAGAGCATGAGGACCAGCCGACAAGAGTTGGGAGGTGAGAGTCACACACCAGCCTGACATCTGCTTAACAACACAGTATTTCATCTACTGCATTCCTTTGAAATACTTACCGTTAGGATATCAAAGCTTTACAAGTCAAAGGGGGGTAGAAAACATGTGGCTTCATCAACAATGGCTGTTGTCTGTCATGTGACACGCTGAGGAAAATAGAACTGCCTGCGTGTTATTTGTGCTCTTACCTTATCTGACCGTTTCCTCACAGAGCTGAAGGAGCAGCTGCTCGCCCGCTCGGCTCGCGTCGATGACATCGAGCGCCTGAAGACTGAGTTTAACGAACAAAAGCGGGAAATCAAAGAACAGAATGAGGCGGAGCTGGAGAGCCTGAGGAAGTATGAGAGCACAGTCCTAATGCATTTATTCTCTTAAAAGTCTTTCTATGTCTATGTCCAGACTGGAAATGTGATATTTAGATTAAAAACTGATATTCAAACCGTGGTTGAAATATAGAAATACCGAAACGCTTTATCTTCCTCCTCCTTTAGGTACTTTGAGCAGAGATTGCGGGCGACAGAGGAGGGACACCGAGAGGAAATAGCTCTGCTCCAGCTGAGGCTGGTGGAAAGAGCCTTGGAGGAATCTGTGATAAGAACTGCAGATGACAGGTATGTCAGTTTGTAACACCAGACACATGTGCTGAAAACATTGATCAAAACTATTTTTAATAATGGTGCCTTTGGTGTCAGTTTCAGTTCCATATCTCATGGCCAAGCTGAGGAAGAGAAGGATCATCTGTTTTCTGATGCTGTCTTCAAACTGGAGAAACACAAGGTTCGTACATTCAAAGTGGGGAGAATAAGACATTTGAAAGACCTTGTGTTTCTAGATAAATATGATATTCAGCACTTTGAAATGTCAGGTTAGACTTTCTGCACATAATAGCTGTGTTGGTTTTTGCAATCTTGATCACAAGGTATCCTTATGATGTGTTATTTCTCTCCCAGGAAGCGCTTGACAGTGTGAGTCTTCAGCTGGAGGAGAAACACACAATGGATCTTTCCTATCTACAATCTTCTATGAGCCTTTCCTTTAAGGAAGAGCTGCAACAGGTCAGACACAATCCCAGTCCTTCATCACTATTTATACCATTACAGATACAGATAAGCTGTTATGAGAGAAGCTCCTGGCACACAGTATCTCAGGCGAAGTGAAAAGGCAAATTCACAGTAATGACATTGTTTAAATAGGATATACAGTATTCACACACATTTTCAGATAATCTGTCAAGTAAGGCATTCATACTGTTGCATTTAGTTGATGGATAAAACATTTACATAAGTAGTTGATAGAGACATTCAAATTTGAACACAATCATGGTTGGAAGTCGGTGTAATTCTCTACAGTTTTAGGAAAGTTCGAAAAATGTATTAGTGGGGGCGCTGTGTCTAGACAAAGTGTAAAGAATGTGGGCAGAGGGTGTTTTCCAAGCTATTTCACCATTCATCAAGCAGTTATTTTAAAGTGTATATAGGCCCTTCTACTTTATAATTGTCTTGTTATAATATCATTACTTATGCTTTAGGTGCAGTCGGACATCACAGACCAATACTATGAAGAGCTGCAGGAGCTGAAGACTCGTCATGCGATGGAGCTGGAGCAACTCAGAGCTAAGCTTTCTGACCATCACGTAAAAGGTACTTCACATTAAAACATGCATTCATGGCATTCAGAGGTTGCTCAAATTAAATGACAACTTCTCAAATCTATTTATTGCAGAGCTTACCAGAGCTCATTTAGAGGCAGCCCGGCAAGTTGAGGTAAGAATTCGATAAACTCAATCAGTCATTTATTGGATAGATTATGGAGCATATAATGACATTTCTTGGCGATTTTACTTAGGTGGAGGTTGAACAGAGGATGTGGTGTCTCACTGAGGAGCTGCATACAAGGATGACCATCATCCACACTCTGGATAGCAATCTGGCTGCATTGAGTAAACAACATGATGCAGAAATGCAAAGGAACACACAAAAGGTACACACTTTGACAAATATGTATACTAGACCAATGTAAATATATCAGAAATGAAACCGAAACACAGATTTAATGATGCAAAATGAGAATTGAAACCGTGTCACATATGTATATGTCTCTGCCAACTCTTACAGCTGAAACAGGAGTTTGCTGGTGAGCTCGTCCATCTGGAGGAAGCTTTGAAACAGGAGAGGGAGGATGTGCAGGAGGAGAGGAAGAGGTGGAGAGAAGAACTCCAAGAGAAGCACCAAGCCGAGCTCTCTGCACTGAGGTCAGAGCTGGACAGAGAGATGGAGAGCGAGAGGACACGCCTTGAAAAAGAACTTCATGAGGAGAAGGAGAGGTTAAAAACTCTACAGGCTGCCCTGGACAATGATGAAAGTAAGACACATTTTCAAAACTCACATGCGTCATTATAAGTTTCTGATCAAATCAGAAAAAAATATAATGAATTTATGATGTGGTTCTTCATCATCTTGTAACATGTCGCGTGTTCTCTTTTAGGCCCACAGGTCTTGATAGTGCGGCAGAGACTGGAGGCCCAGTACGACGGTGAGCTGCAAAGAGCAAAGAGCTGCATGGCAACAGAAGTCAAGGAGCTCACTGCCCGCCTCCAGGAGCAGGGAGAAGAGCGGCTGCACCAAGCTCAAGAGAGGTGAGTTTCACTGGGGCTTTGGATCCTCAAGGTTTGATTGTAGCTGCTCAGTGGTTAGACCTTGACACATGAGTCAGATTTGAATTGCTGTATTAAATAAGATTTGTTTTTATAGATGTTTATCCTATCGTATGGTTGGATTTCCAAAGAAAAAACATGCATCTGAAGAGGTGTAGATTAGTTAGTAGGTTATTAGTTCTGCAACTACTACTCATTTGGCATTTGAATTAAATGCATTAAATCAGCAATACAATTTCATTGTGACTTATATTATGAATATGTTTTACTCTAGTTCAAATAAAAAAAATCTTCTTTGTTGTATGTATTTGTGACCATCAGTCCAATAGTATTTATTTAATTTCCAATAAAATGGCAAATCTCATATTTGACCAACATATACATGTATTATAATTTTGTTCTACTCACTATAAATAATAAAGGTCGCTAAACCTGATTTTCATTATATTCTGAAATGCAACAAGTCACTGGGGAATGGTGTGTTTTACTTTTATATCCTAACAAATTCACCTCCAGTTTCATCTTGATGACCCATGGGAAATGCTTTTGTTTTTTAAACATGTGTTATTTTGTCTCTGTGTTTAGGTTCCAAGATGAAATAGCAGCGTTGGAGCAGAGTTTGGCCCAAAAATATGAAGTGTCTCTGGCAGAGCTGAAGAACAAACATCAAACTGAGCTGGAGCATGAGAGGGCAGCAGTGCTGAACAAAGAGAGGGACACACTCGATGCCAAACACAAAGCACAACTAGACTCACTCGGTGCCAGCCACAGAGATCAGCTTACTGCTACGGCCGTTGAGCTCGAATCCAAACACAGCGCTGAGCTTGTCGCCTTGGAAGCCGCCCTCGATTCCAAACGAAAGGCAGACATTGAAAGTCTGGAGGGCGTTTTGAAGGAGACCAATCAGGCTCAGCTGGAGGCTTCAGAAGCGGAGTTGACTCGCAAACACCAGGAAGAGAAGGATGAGCTCGAAATGAGGATGCTGGGTAATATGGATACTTTGGAGTCCACATACCTTAAGGAAGTACAAGTAAGGACACTGAATGTGTAATGTTAAGCCTTGTGTTATTATACAATACTGCCATTTAAGAGTCTTTTTCAGTTTTGAGTACTTTTTTTTTAATGCCATTTTCTTCTAATCTTAGGCACTGCGTGATGAAATAATACAACTTGAAGAAAGACATTGTCGAGGCCTGAATCTCCAGAAGTCAGAACACAGGCAGGTCATGGAGCGCCACGCATCGGAGCAGCTGTCCATCAGGGAGGAGTTGAGGAAAGAGCTGGCTCAGCTGCACATAGAGAAGTTTAGTGCCATGGCAGCGGAGCTCAGCCACGTGCACAAGGTGAGAACTGAAGAGGGTTGGTCGAGCCCCTTGCTAACATCTGCTATAACGTGAAATGATTTAATTCAAAGATAAAAATGCATGTATTGACAACTTTTTCAACATGTTTTTGTCACAATTTGTTCTTTCAGACTGAGCTAACTGCTCAGAAAGAGGCCTTGGATATTGAACACTGCAAAGCACTGGAGACCCTCAAGAAGCAGGTACTTACCATAGCTCCTCCTTGTTCTTAGCTGAGCAAGACAGAGAATATTTAATTAAAACAGTTCAGTCGTGCTGTTTTGCTCTCATTGTTCTCCATGAGTTTGTAATGAAGCCCTGGTGCATTTTATACTGAAGGAGCACTGCGATGAACTGAAAGAAAAGCTTTTTAATTGTTACATTGCTTGTCAGCAAACCATTCATATGGTAACTTTGGAGACAATTTTGCTTTGTGTGCACTGTTTAATGTGGCATGCAATTATGATATGATATGATCTTATTATGTGAGAGAAATGTTTTGGACAAAAGAAAATATATCTTTTTATTTTAGTCCTGACATCTCTGATTTATAGATTTTTCGTTCACCAAGATTAACATTTTCTTTACAACCTGTGTCTCTCAGGTTTTAGAAGTTGAGCAACAGCACAGCCTTGCTCTTCAGGAGCTCTCACAAACCTGCACAGCTGACAAAGAGCAACTCCTTGCACAGCAGCAGCTCCAGCTACAGGTACAAGTCAAGCATTAGTGAGAGTAACAGTACCTCTTTGTGTATCTGAATCTGTCTTTTACATCATGAGTTACCATTAATCCTGTCCGGCCAGCTGTTTTTAATATTTATCATTAGAGCTCTGGCCTCTGTGGCTCTTGCAGCCCAGGGGAAGGGATTACACAGAATGATTGTTCATCCTTCATAATGGTCTTTTTATATTAAGAGGAACAGAGGTTATTGGGATTTCTTTCTGAGAAGCACTAAGAATCTGAACACTTGACCCCAACTGCATATTGTGGCATTAAACCAAAACATGATGTGTTTCTAATGTAGGAGTTGAGGGGGGTCTCTGCGCGGGAATTGGAGGCATGTTGCCGCGAGCTAGAAGAAGAATCGTCAAGGCAACGACAGCACTTCCTGGAAGAGGTGGAGCTTCTCAAAGTCCAATCAGAGGAGAGACTGCAGGACAGGATTAATCGGCTGAAGGTGAAAGATAAAATGCAAAACAATACGATGTTTTTATGTATCATGTTTTTGATATATATTTTTTTATATTTCACACCTTTTTGGAAACCATGTGGCCTGCATATATGATAATTAACCTTATGTAACAAAAATTGCATTCCTATTTTATTTCATATTATTTATTTGACTTTGAAACATGATGTAATACATCTGGATTATTGTGAGCTGTAGTGTGTGTGTGTGTGGGATCTTCCTGTTGGACTATGTCCCACTGGAGCTTTATTCAAACCCAGTTTCCACATAATCCCACCATCATCATACATGTAGAAGTGTTCTTGTCCGTCTGTCTCTCTGTTCTCTGAATCTGCGAGTGTGTTTGTGTTGCTGCCATCTGAACAGTGGCTAAATGGGATGGATCTAAGCTTTTTATCCTCTGATGCAGAAGGTTATAAGGCTGAAGGTATTTTTTTTTCCAGATATTTGGCATTTGACCATCTGATATGTGCAAGCCAGTAGTCCGCCATTAGTCAGTGAGACATGACCAGGGATCTCTTTAGCTGTGGAATAAATAAACCTCCACAATACTGCAGCTTTTTAGGATCTGCATATTTTAATTGATGTTCCAACATCACTGCTTTGTTTGAAGACGGAGTTTGAAGAGCAGAAGGAGGCGAGGCTTGAAGACCTGAAGAGGAGCTTCACTTCTGAACAGGAGGAGAAGGAGCGCAGCTACACTGACAAAATGAGCCAACTCACCATCCAACTGCAGCAGCTGGACACTGTGGTGGCCCAGGTAACACACACACACACACACACACACACACACACACACACACACACACACACACACACACACACACACACACACAGTAATTTGTTTTAACAGGTTTTACATGATGTTCTTTGTGTTAATTGAAAGCTTGATTTAGGGGACACCTACAGCTTCACTTTACTTGGGGCAAGACTCGACAGGCCTGTGTTGTTTCTGAGGTGTTGAGGCTCAAATTACGAATTCAATTAAATTAATAAGAATTGATATTGACTTGGAAACAAAAAATAGCAGCAGTATTCTCTTTTCACTCCTAATTCCACTACTATCTAAAGCATAGCATACAAAGGCCAGATTTTCCTAGCATGGGATTACATTTTGTTAAAGAGATTATCATTACAATGAATTATGACACTAATCCGGTGTGTGTGCGTGCGTGCTGTGTAGTCTTCTTTGGTTGAAGCACGCAGTAGCAAATCATTATTTTGTGTTTATACAATTAAACATTTCTTATTTTTTTTTCGTCTCAAATGTGGAGATTTGCTGCTTTCAATATTTTATGTAATAGTATTTATTTGTCATGGTTTTGGACTGTGGGCGGACAAATCAAGAAAATATTTGCTACGATTTTTATAGACTTAAAAATTGGTTAGAGACAATAATTAATGATCACATAAAAAACATTTGTTGCATCCTCTGAAGGTAATAATATGCTTTCACTTAGACTTTAGATAGAAGAGTTATGTGTGCACTCAAATTACATCCTGCATTAATACGTATTTAGGTCTCTTTTTCTTTTTCTTTACATATTTTTGTTCAATCTGACGATGCTGCTCAAAACTAATTGGAGTCAAGATTAATTGTGGTTGTTGTGGAGACTTGAAGCATGCCTAAAACGTTCAATTATTGTCATATATCCCCTGAGTTACTAATAAGTTTAGTAGCTGTACCTCCCAAAGCCTCAATTACTACTTCCAAAATCCCCTTTGGGACTAAATTATGAATTACTTCTTAAATAATTGTGTGGATTTATGCAGTCTCCTACCTTTTTTTTTCCTTCTACTTCTACAAATAAATCTATAATACATAAAAGTGGCTAATGTATGTTTACATTTGTTTCCATGGCACCTTCCTGGCTTGGCCCTGTGATGGTGAGATATTAAAACACACACTCAGCCCCCATGAGGTTAGCAAAGACTAGCAGATTGGGAGGGTCTTGTTGTCAGGGCAACAACATTGTTTTGTTGAGGCAGGTGGCTGCTTGAGACGTGTTTGATAGGAGAGAGCGGGAGGTAGAGGGGAAAAAGAGAAGGAAGACTTTGTGAAAGGAGGGACAATAAGGTGTCGAGGAAAGGAAGGTAAGAACATTTTACTTCAGAGGGGGAAGAAAACTCTGATAAACGCTCTTTTGTGGATGCTTTAAGCTGGTATTAAAGGAGGGTGACTGTGTTTTTTGTTCTATCGAGCAAATATTTAATCTTTTTTTGTTACTGATGCTGGTTGTTGTTTCTGGATGAAGTGGATTGGGTAATTTCAACCGGTAAAAAAACCCCTCAATCGAGCAGATTTATGTTAAAATCAATGTTTCTCTGAGGCTGGTCGGCAGTTTTCTCATCTTGTTTTCCTGATAACGTAAGAAACAAACGGACCCAGTCATTTAAACCAGTAAAAACAGTCAATACAGCAGTTTCACATTAGGAATCGGTGTTTCTCTCATGCAGTTTGGCTGCTGCTAACGTTTGCTCAACTGCTCAGACAAACCCAAAAATGTAGTTGTCCATTTTTTTAAGTTTAAAAAGAGTTAATTGTCATAATTCTGTTTGTAAAAAGGTCTCTTTAAAACTGGATAGGAAGTCCATTTATGACCGCTTCTGGCAGAAAACCACAATTCTGACAAATGCTCAAAGGGTATATGTAAATAAAACGGACCGTCACCATGATTAAAGGTTTGATAACTGTTGTACAAATTTGGGGTAATGCAAATGCACAACTCGACAAAATAAAAAACATTAGTCAAGTCATTTTTGAACATGTTTATATTTCTGAGGTCTACCTATCATCATAGCACTCTCTGTGTCTGTTTTCCAGCTGCGAGCCGAGGTTGGCTGTCTGCAGGGAGAGTTGGAGGGGAAACGTTCAGAGATGGAAACTTTGGACACTCTCCTCCAACGAAGGCAGCGAGAGACTCAGGAGGGAGGCAACCTGCTCAAGATGCTCACTGACGATCTGCAGGCTGGAAAAGAGGAGAGGTAACCAATCACCAGCCATCAGTTAATATTACCTGGTGTTTTTCAGTTAAATGTTTAACTTGAATTCAATTGTGAAAATACTTTCCTTGACAAATTTCTGTCTTGCTCACTTGTTTTCCTCCAGACGTAAACTGAGCCAGGCTAACGAAAAGATAAAGAAGGTGCTGATTGAGATGATTCGCAGCACCATTGCAACAGAAGACATGATTGGACAGAAGATCAATGCCAGAGCCAAAACATCAGAGCATGGGTCCCATCAGAGGAGCTCAACAGGCAACGAAGATGCACAAGAATCAGGTCTGTTGGTTTCTCATTCATTCTGAAGTTGCAGGTTCGTTATGCTCTGACGATGCAGCGAACAGTTGTTCTTTTGGCTCAGTCTGAAAAACTATGTAAAACCATACATAGACCAGAGACAAAAAGGCCTACTTCATTTGTACTTGTTAAATGAAGGCAAACCATTTCATTCTAACTTATTATTTTTATAGGTATCTCGGTTGCAGACATGTCTTCACAGGACATGGAGCTGACCCACCTGCTCTGTGAGAGCCTGCTGGTTTCAGATACTCAGATCAACCCTGGGGGAGAGGAGGCCGCTCTGAACGCCTGCAGCAGACTGCGTCACACTGTGGACACGCTACTGGATCTGCTCAACCACGCCAACAAACAGGTACAGGATGCGTAAACCAACTGATATCTCAGCAATCTACATAACATTTGTCTTTATTCTCCATTTAACCCTTTAATAACCATGGGTTTCTCACTCTTCTGTAGTTGGAGCAGACTCATGGTTTCCACCACTCTCTGGAGGAGAAGTTCTCTCAAGGTAGAGAAGACTCCGCTCAACTCCTCGTGCAGCACAATATTCTTCTGGAGCAGCTGGATCAGGAGGCGAAGCTGAAGAGTGAACTCCAGCTGGAGTACCACAAGGCAGAGGGTGAGCACCAAATCCTCATTGGCTCTGATTCACTTCACTTCTGGCAGTAGAAGTTAATCCACTGACTGTTGCCACGCCCTGCTACTCTGTAGGGTCGGGAGGGTAACCCTAAAAAAGTGTTTCAAATACTTATAATTACATTACATTTAGCTGACGCTTTTATCCAAAGCGACTTACAATAAGTGCATTCGACCAAGAAGATACAAACGTGAAGAAAACAGAATCATATAAGTACATCAGGTTTCATAGAGCCAAAACATTTCAAGTGCTACTCAACTGGCTTTAGATAAGCCAGTCCTTTGTTAGTATATAAGTGCTTTGTTACTCGAAGTGGAGTTGAAAGAGATGAGTTTTCAGTCTGCGCCGGAAGATGTGTAGGCTTTCTGCTGTCCTGATGTCAATGGGGAGCTCATTCCACCATTTTGGAGCCAGGATAGCAAACCGACGTGTTTTTGCTGATGGTAACTTATAACTTGTTAAAAATGTACTCGGTAATCTAATCCACGTATCACATAATTACAGTTCTGTAACTTGATTACTTCTAGTTACTTTTGAATGACCTTTTTTACCAACTAGAAGCAACACATCTTACCATTATTTTTTTATTTTGAATGTAATGATGTTATGATTTCCAGAGGTGAACATGCTGTCATCATCCAACTTGAAATATTTGGCACAGATTTTAACTTCAGCAGCAGAAGAATACTAAAATTAAATTACCCAATATCCTATATTAAGAATGATGGTCCAGAAAGTGGTAGGGGATCTTATGAAAACGCTCTTTTCTGGCTGGGATGTCTCCACAAAAATAATAATCTTGGAAAACTGGATCCTGTTTTGCACTGTGATGTGTTTCCCCTGTTCTGTTTTATATACAAAAAAACAAGGGAACATTTCAGACCAGTGAAATCATTAGACCACGAGTGCGTATGTGTAAAGCATCATTCTTTATTTTAAAATGTTTTTTTAATTATCAACCTGCAATGAATCTCCCTTTTTACCTCATTTATCTGCAACCTGATTAAGTCTTTCTTTCTGAACTGCACCAAATACAGTAATTTATTTTTCTATCCTAATTATGCAACGCTCTTCCATGTATTCCGTTACTCCCCATGCCCGCTCTTATTTTTCCGCCCATGCTCTAATGTCACCACTTGCACAGAAGCTTACGTAACGATATGGCGTCGCATGTGTTCAGGGTTATTGGAGGGCTATGTGGCTGAGAAAGCATTGCTGGAGGAGTCTCTGCAGCAGAAGGAGGTGCAAGAGGAGAGACTGGTGGAGGAGCTGGAGGACCTGAAGGTGAAGCTGCACCAGATGCAGGGCCTCACCGCGGAGCTGCACCAGATGCAGGGCCTCACCGCGGAGCTGGACGGACTCCGACAGAAGCACCAGGAGCTCAGCGAGGAGCACTCGCTCCTCCTGCGCCAGAAGGAGCATCTCTCCGCCGGACTGGGGGAGAGGGAGAAAGGTGAGCGGAGTCGACGCACAATCATATGTCAGTCTGCATAGAATGTTACATGACCCCTTTAGTGAGCTTGACCACACACTTATAATAATGTCTGTGCTCAGATGTGTCTTCTCTCCGTAGGCCATTGGCTCAATTTAGATCCTGACGCAGGTTTGTGGGTCAGAGTGGTGTGTGTGTGTGTGTGTGTGTGTGAGCTGAGGGGGTTGGGATGAATATGCAGTATGTTTGCAGTGCTGTGTGAGGTTGCGGTTTGCAACACTGCCATTGCCAGTAGCTAGTAGCAAAGGTTTTTGAGTGCAGTGTTTATTTTACCTCTTCAACCAGGTTTTTAGCTGGTCAAAGCAAATGCATTCAGTGCCTTTCCATGAGGAACTGCACAGTAATACTTGTATTTATTTAACTCCTAATGTCTTGCAAGCTTTTTTTAAACCCCCCTCTGTGTATGTATTGGCATTCAAACAATCCCTCTAACCTTCCTCTTTATTCTTTCAAGCTCTACTTGCAGAGACGGAGCGTTTGACCCAGGATCGGCTGGACTTGCAGCGGCAGGCCGAGAAAGACCACAAATCTCTGTCGCTGCGCCTCAGGGCCCTGGAGAGGGATCTGGAGGAGAAGGAAACGCAGGACCTGGAGACAGAGCAGCACCACAAGACCCACACCGAGGACCTCAACCAGCGCGTCCAGGCTCTGGAGAAACAACTGAAACACGACAGGCAGTTCATTGAGGTTCGATTTTACAATGGAATATATTTGTAGCCCCCTTTTTTTTTAATGTACAGTGAAGTGTTATTCTTCATAAATCTGCTCCTTCGTTTTCTCTTTAATTTGCAGCCCCATATTGCATTCTCGCTTCACTTTCTTTTTAGTGTTATTTGAGAGGCAATTTCTCATGTTGCTGTTTAATGTAGCGGACAGTCTTTCACATCGTTTCTTCCTGTGCATATAGGAGCAGGCTGTGGAGCGTGAACACGAGAGAGACGAGTTCCAGCAGGAGATCCGAAGCCTGGAGGCCCAGCTCAGACAGACCGCCAGCGTGGATAATAAGGGACACAGGGTGAGGCCCATTGTAGCAAGTATATAACATGACCACCAAAAAAAAAAAAAGGTCGTTTCTGCAGGATAATATAATTTAAAATCCTTCTGTTTCTAAGAGAATGCATTTGAAGTGTGTTTTTGCTGTGTTTTTTTAATACTAATACTGCTGATGCGTTGGTTATAGGATTACAAACCTTTAAACTGAAATGTAGTGGTGTTTTAGAGAGGTTGAAGTGATGAATGCATTGTTTGTTTGCAACGAGCCTGACTTTTGCCATGTGTTTATCCCTGTGCTGAACGGATTGCTGTAGTTTCAGGACTTGGTTCTGCAGGTATGAAATCTAACCGTAGCATACTCCTCTTAGCTCCTCTAGTGCATGGTGTGTATCGTCCTACATTATTTCTGTGCAATCATCCATAGATTAATTCTTTCTTATCATACTTTCATCTGCATTTCCTCAATCTGTTTTGCACTTCATTTGTCTTTCACTTCCATGCCACTGCTATCTGGAATGGCCTAATTTCAATGTTGGATGCCCGTCGTTGCATATCCGGAATGAATGGCTTATACATCTGCAAATCCTGTTGTTTCTTACTTTTCTTAAACCCCAGAAACATGTCCTACATAATGTGGTCCTCCATGTCTCTGCAGGTGGAGAGTCTACAAGCTATCATCAAAGACAAGACAGAGGACCATGACTCATTGATCGCAGCCAATCAGCAGGCCCAGCGGGATCTCGCAGAGCGCAACGAGGAGATAGACAAGCTAGCCGGGCGAATCAGAGAGCTGGAGCAAGCCCTGCTCAACAACGCCGAGGGTACACGATCTATCAGTCAACTGGAACAAGAGCTCCACAGATCGAAGCTGAGAGAACAGGAGCTCTCGCAGGTAAGACAATTGAACACCTAAAACTTCATACCACATGAGTGTTTCTTTTCTCACAAATGTTCTCACTTTTGACAGGATAAGCAGGCACTGGAGCAGCAGCAGCTGTCCAACAGGCTACAAATCTCGGCCCTGCAGTCTAAAGTGGATGAGACGAGACACTGTTACCATGACAACCAGCGTGAACCCACCCAGGAGCTTAGCGACGCGCTGGACCTCGCTCAGCAGAGCCTACGGAGCAAAGAGCAAGAGGTCTGTAAGACTTTTACCCAAAGCTGGTGTTTGGTAGTTAAAATGATTTGGGCTAATGAGTAGTAGCTGTTGATTACAATTAGGTTCAGTGCCACCTTTTGGTACAAACGGGTATGGATGCAGCCTTGATCCGTCTTTGAGTATATGCAGCTCAATATTTCTAACCCACTGCTGAAAACTATTTGCAGTTAACTTAAAGAGCAACTTGCAGGTTGTTTTTTTTACTACATTTATGCTTAACCTTGCCTGAAAATGACAATTTAAAAAAAAAAGTGAATGCAGGATTTCATATGTTTTACGAGACATAAGGGCAGAAATTAACGTCATACGTCAAACGCGTCACATAGGGGAGCAACATTCTCAGACTCCTTCTCTGCCCAACTCGCGGTAGTAGTTAGTTTGAGCGGTTGTGATTTAGTGAGCTGGTATCTAGTGTATATACATTATTTTCCTACACATTTATTCACTGGGGTCTCTAACCTGCAAGTTGCTCTTTAAATATTATGTCTTAAAAATAAGTCTTTATGAGCAGTGCATTGTTAATTGTTTTGTAATCCTAAAATATGTCTTTCACTAATAAGTAATGTTATGTGTTTTAGGTTGAGGCCATGGTTGGCCAACTGGAGACTCTGCAGAGTGAATTGGGCCTCAAAGAGGTTGAACTAAAACACCTCGCTCTACAGCTGGAGCAACTGACCAATCAGAATGCAGATCATGTTAACGAGCTCCAAGAACAGATTGATGCCCTAAAGGTAAGTGCTTTTTGGTATTCTATCAAATTGGCTAAATTTAAGGCCTGGAATAGTCATGGAAATTCAAAATGCTAATTCCAGGCCCTGGAAAAGTTATGGAAAACAATATTTTTCCCAAAGTCTCTAACCCTGTATAAGAAAGAGACTCGAGAAATGACAACCCAAAACGTATAACCTATAACTAAACTGGTATTTACAACTTTGCTTGCAGGAAAATGTTTCTGCTCTCACCATACTCAATGAGGAGAGAGAGGAGCAGAGCGAAGCTGAGGAACCAGAGGAGGAGAATTTCCCCTCAGCATTACTCGAGGAGAAAAATCAGGAGATCGACCACCTCAACGCTGAGATCCAAAGACTGGAACAGGAGTTGGACAATACCGGGGACAACAAGGTCAGAATACATTCACACAGAATACTTAAAGACAGCATGGCAGCTCCCCTAGTTGATGAGAAGAATGCACTTGTCTGATGAATTGTTCTTTTTCTGACACAAAGGCTTTGGAGGCTGAGCTGGAGGATCTGTGCTCACAGGTGGAACACCTTCAGTCTGAGGTCATGAGAGTGCGTCAGGACAAACAGGAAGAAGTGGAGCGCCTTCATGAGGTCATCAGCACTCTGCAGGCAGAACTCGCCACATTAGGCCCGAACCTGCATGAAGTGAGTGATTCTCAGGATGGTGACAGCATCAATCCCTCACCGGCTCCCAGCCCCGAACCTGACAACTACACCATCCGAGAACAGGCGAGGAGGGGGGGGGCGAACAGCCTGAAGCAGGAGCTCAGCCTGAGTCACTCTGCCTCCTCTCGTTCCCTGCGATCGCGCTTCAAGACCCTGCAGAGTCAGCTGGAGACGGCGGCGGCAGAGAAAGAGGGACTGGAGAGATTACTGCTCACTCAGGAGGAAGAGTACAGAGGACACGGGGAGGAGTTCGGAAAGAGGCTGACGGCAGAGAGGGAGAAGGCCGATAAACTCCAAAGTGTCCTCACCCTCAAAGAAGCTGAGCTGGATGAAGTCAAAGCCCAGAAAGAAGGGGAGGCAGAGGAGAGGAAACTATCTGAAGAGGTAAATGACAAAGTTCAGAACCAAGAGATGAGCACCCTGCATGACAAGAACCTCCATCTCAACTCTCTGATTGCTGAACTCCAAAAGAAAGAACAGGAGAGGGTGACCGAGATCGACACTCTAAAAACAAAGGAGCAGGAGATGAAAATGGAAACGGAAGTCCTCCGAGAAACCAGCCTCACTCTCGAGAGACAAGTCCAGGAGATGAGAGCCGAGCTAGTTGACATGGAGGAACTGGTTGATGAGGAACGGATAAAGATTAAAACCCTTAAGACTGTGAAGGGAGAGCTGTCTGCTGAGCGGGAGACACTGAGGAGGAGGGAGGGGAAACTGCAGGAGGAAATAGAAAATCTCAGACAGGAAGCGACTTCCATGAGAGCCTGTATCCAGGAGCTGACCGTCCAGCTCAATGAGAGGGAAACCAGTCAGGAAGAGGCTCAGAAGGAGGTGCTGGTGAGTGTCAGATACAAGTTCAACTGGGATGTTCTTGGTGTTAAATGCATTGAGGCAAATCTAAACTAAGATGAATGGTAACGTGATGCATCCTCCTTGTGACTTGCATAGCTTCTTTTTTTGGTAAACATGTTTTGATTTACTTTATATTTTACATGTATTGCCTTATGCATATATAAAACACCTCTTCCTAATTACAAAATATGACATTATACTAAACATATTGATGATAATAATTCTAAAAACAAAATCCATTAAAATAAAGTTAATAACCTCAAAGGATTAGAGGTCAAATGTGACATAAAAATGTAAAGCAATAAAACATTCAAATCTCAACTTTGGTCTAAGAGAGGGAACATTTACAGACGGAGCTTTTTGAACATTTGTGACCCGCTCTATCGAAATCAGTCGGAAGTCGCAACGGCTCATTTAAAAATAAACGTGGATTTGTGTAAAAAACTAGTTTCAGGGTTCGGGTGTTTTGTTTGATTTTCAATAAACAAAGTCTTGGCTTTCAGAATATGAAACTTTTATTGCCAAAATATCACGATTAATAAATTTGTGAAGCTTGTAAAGGGAAGATGACAGGCACCCCTCACTCGCACTCTGCTGTTCCGCGGCGCTGCTCCCCCTCCCTCCGGCTGAAATTATGAATGTAAGGCGTATAGTAATCATAGATAACACGGCAGGGTCCGTTACAGTTTGTTTTCATCTGATTTCAAATAAACAAAGTTTTGGCTTTCAGAATATTAAACTCGTTTCGGCAAATTCAGATGATAAATACAACTTTGAAGCTTGTAACGGCATATTTACAAGCGGAGAACGGAGTAACTTGACGTCACAGCAGGCATAACAACAGCCGGTGTTTCTCGTGACTGTTTTCCCCGCGAAACAAACACAATACACACAAATGCAAAAATACACAAACACACACACACTCGCGAGCTTCCCCCAGACCAGTAATCCAAACGAAAATATTTTCCCTCCGTACTACTGTGATCATTTGCTCCGCTAATAATCAATCAGATCGATGGATTCCAGAGAAGAGGAAACTTTGAAGGCCTTTTTCTCAAAATGATGACTCGGTGATAGTCATTATATAATGTGACATATTTTGCTTAATATTTGGAGTACAACAACAATCCCGATATCTCTAGAAAGCTAGGAATCTCCTCTTTCCAACAGTGTATACAACTCGAAATGTGTCTTCGGGTCAATGCGACTGATTTCGATAGAGCAGGTCACATATAGTCTATAAATAACCAGATCTATAATCACCAATCAACCAGAACAAGTATTTTCCTCCAGCCTGTGCTCCATGTTTGAACAGCGTATTTTTTTTTAAATCAGCAAAGTCATTCACTTAACTTAAGTCCAGAAAGCAAATATCTTGCTGCCGTTCTTAATGCTAGCACACAGCTGTGCTAGCATCTGCAGGCGAGACCACATCTGGTTGTATTTAACTGCCGTAACACGTCACATCACAGCGTCGCTGCTCAGACTGCAGACTCTTACAAACACGGAGGAAGTGACAGTAAATTGAGGAAGTAGAAGGGGAAATATTTACTAGCTGTTTTTTAAAGCTCTGATGCACTTTATTTTGTATTTCTTTACGTTCTGACTTTGCAGGATTTGGTAAGGAGAAGTTGTGGTCAATTTTAAAAGAATGCATGGAGGCGGCATTGCGTTTGTTGGGCTGCTGCATGTCTTTGTAGTCTGATTTCTGAGTTTCTTTGCGTTTGTACTTTGAAGCAAATGTATTGTTATAGTGTGCTAAAGGGGTATCTAGCAGTAGATATAAAAGAAAGAACCAGATGTAAAACACAGCACGGACATGTGGTAATCGTTAAAAAGCTCTTTACATTACATTGCAGGTTATCGGTTGTTGCTCTTATGTAAACAGTAGTTCTTCCAGGAAAAGCCAGTTCAAAGATGGCATGTAGCTGCAGTGTTTTTATAAATAAGAGTCTCTGAAAGGCATTATGTTGCTGCTAATAACAATGTTTATCTTTGTCTCAGACCCATGCTGAGGTGACCCTGGCTAAAGCAGACGCTGCTTTGAGACAGAGGGAGGCTGAGCTCGCCGGACTGAGGGCGGAGCATCAGGCTCTGAGGGCGGAGCTTACTGCGTTGAAACAGGGTCTGAGTATCAGCACAGAGAGGGCGGAGAAACTACATGAGGAAGGACAGGTGGGAATATTTGACATTTTAGTACAAAATATAAGCTTTAAGCATGATTTAATGTCTTATTTCTGTCTGGATCTACTCCAAGTACGCAGCAATTGCTTGAGTATAATAAGCTGTATTGACGGCTGTATTTTAATGTACCTTATTTCTGTGTCAGACTAAAGACCGTGCCCTACTTAACCTTGAGACTGATAACCAGCGGCTGAAGGGGCAGCTTCGGGCTCTTCAGGAAGACCTGGCTGTTCAGGAAGAGGAACTGGCCTATCAGCAAAGGGAACTACAGCAACTCAGACAACACTTTGACCAGCAGGACACACTCCCTCACCAACGAGGACACACACAGAAGGGTGAGTAATGAATGATGATGACACATTTTTCATGGCACATAAACACCAATGGCGGAAGTTTATTATGTTTATTTGAGCTTGATCGTAGTTTTATTGCACTATGAATGTAAATATGTTTCACTTTTACTGAATTAAAGGATGGAAATCAATAACTAACATTGCGTGATCTTAGAATTTAAAGAAGAGTTTACTTTTTGAGTTGTCAAATTGGTTAGAAATTGAATCGCACACTAGTTTTGATGTAACTTCCACTCACTAATCAAGCAAAAATTGCCAAATATGTATTTTCCAGCATCTCGAATGTAAAAATATATTGCTTTTTTTTTCTCTGTCTTATTAAATATCAACCTGATTAATGTTATATTGATTGTCTTTATTTTCTTCCTTTTGTTAGATATTTCTCACAGAGCCTTTGAAGACATTGTGAGCGTCTCTCGTGATGAAGTCTCTCTGAGCTCTCCGGAGGTTTTAAGGAGACTCGAATGCTCCGAAGACAGAATTCCAGAGCGTTTCCGCGCCTCTGCTATCGGCTCCCGTCTGTCTGAGTTCAGCGCTCTGAACAGCACCGGCCTGGACCTCCACCACGTCAAGACCTCTCCCAGAGTGGTGATGGAGTCTCCCCGCTCCAGGACCATCACACCGGAGCCGGCCACGCAGAGTTCCCGCTCTCCAATCTCCGGCTCCGTGTCCGTGTCTGACAACTTCTCCATGCTCGACTCCCTGGACACTGACAAAGTTTGTGATCTTACTCTTACGTACAAAGATTCAAAGGTTTAATTGTCATATGTACAAAGCTACAGTGTAGAAATGGCAATGAAATTATTCTGACCTGAGCTCCTCCAACAATGCAACATATATAATAAAATACAAAATAAAAAGTAGTGCAAAAAGTCTATATACATGTCAACAGAATATACGATATGTACAAGAACAGAATAGATACATGCCACCATTTGGGGGCATTTAAGTCTTTTATTGGTTCAGATGTTTTTAGGTATTTGTTTGATTTTGTTTTGAAAAAATATATTTTTTGTAATTCTTATTATCTTAGGTGCGCGAGTTGGAAGATCTTGACATGACAACACCATCATCTCCTCTTGGTTCCACTTCCTCTTTGTCGGCACCAGAATGGGCCAGTGATGGATATGGTAGCAGTGAGTATTTCTAATTTTTTGACATTGTAATTGGATAAAAATGCAGCTTAATGGCGCAAAATAATGTTTTATATCAGGCTTCAAATAATACTTGTTAGTTGCATCAAGTATTATTTTTATATTTTGGTCTTTCTTCGGCGTTTGTAGATATTACATTTTTTTTTAGCATGTCCGAGATTTATCAGCTACACTCTTCCTTTCTCCTGTGCTCCAGATGTGAGTTCAGAGTTGGGTGCGAGGCTGAAGGTGGAGCTGGAGCAGACTGAGAGGCTTGATGCTCAGTTTCTTGAGTATCTCCGCTGCAGAGGAATGAACCCCACAGTAAACGCAGATAGTGCTGCAGGCAGTATGAGCTACAGCGATGAGCTGTTGTCACCTGAGCTGCAGGTAGGATTTAAATACACTTTTCAGTGACTATGCATTTGACAGTGTGGTGGTAAGATTTCACTCAGTTTCTTTTTCCAACTTCCTACAGTGTCTGCTGAAAAAGGTGTATCAAGAAAGCTGCAGGATTCTCACTTTGTCCAAGCGTCGTGCCACTTCCTCAACATATCCTCACGTCTCGGACTTAAGAGCCTTTGCATTGAGTCACACAGAGCATCATTCTGAAGGTGGCTCCATTGTACTGGACCGGCGGGACAATCCGTCCTCCATCCCCCCCATGGGCTGGCAGCAGGAGAAGAGGGCGCTGCAGGAGACCGTGGTCGCTCTCAGAGAGCTGCTCTGTCGTATGGCACAGAGACCCACACAAGTGAGTTTCTGTTGTTTTAAAGTGATGTCTTGAAATCAAATGCAGATACATGGTATTGGTGCTGATCATGTTCTTCTTCCTCCTTCAGACTGACCACAGAATCGAAGGTGACTGGCACGGAGATCGGGTTGATGGACAGGTTGAATCCCAACTGAGGGCCGAGTTGGAGGAGAGTCAGAAACAACTGAAGTGTGCTCATGACACTCAGCAAGAGCAAAAGAACAAAATACAGTCAGTCAGGTATATTTAAAATGTTTCTCCACAAGTAAACCTATCCTACACATAACAGAATACTCTATGTATTGTCAATCATAATGTGTGAATTCAGCAATTTGTCACAAGCGGGACGCAACCAACTAGTGTTTATTTGATCTCGGAAACTGAGATTAAATAACTTCAAATTGATTTTATCCAAATAAATATTTTAAACCAGTGAGTGCGGGGCAAGATTTAACCGGCTTACCTCCCTTATTTTAGAAATCAACATGCGTGTTAGTATAAACTTTCACTTGTTTCATCATGTTTCTGTCACACTTGGATGTTATATTACAAAAGGTGGTGAAAAGTAAGGTTTGAATTGTGCTTTTTGTCTCTTCAGGGTGGCTGTAGCAGAGGGTGAGGAAGCCTTGAGAAGGGAGCAGGTCAGAGTCCAGGAGCTTCAACAACAGCTGGAGCAGGAGCGAGCTCTGAGTCAGCGCAAGGACAGAGAGAAGGAGGAAAGGAGAGAGGTGAGACGAGGACTAAAAACATGCCTACTTAATATAACATGTACCAATGATACAGATTTTCTAACTAAGAACATCATGTCTTGTGAGTGTCTGTCTATAATTGTTATAATTTATATATTATATTTTCATGCTGTTATTTCCAGTTGTTTCTTTTTTGCCATGTTCTTGGTAGGTTACCATTTAAGAAAACTCAACAATGATGATGATGATTTTCTGGATGCTGCGATCATTTTAATGTGGAAATATTGTTGGTAGGGTTTAGCTTTATTAATGGCAGTGTATAAACTATAAAATATGTTCTTTATGCTTTTACTGAGTTCAAAAGATCAAACAAAGTGAAGAATGCAGAGTGCTCTTCAACTTTTTTAAACTCTGACGGATGACCCCCCTCTTTCCTCTGCAGGCTCTGCATGTATCCTCTGAGCAGCAGAGGTCAGAGGTCATGGCTCTAAAGGGTCTGGTGGAGCAGGAGAGAGTGGCCTGCAGCAACCTGAGACGGGAGCTCCAGATTGAACAGTCCCGCAGTGAGCTGCTGGAGAAACGCCTTGACGACACTCAGAAGGAGCTAGGAGACGAACGGCAACTCTCTGCTAACCAGAAAGAGCTCAAACTGCAAGACAAGACTCGTCTGGAGCGTCTTCTGACCGAAGCAGAGTCTCGCCTCGCAGAAATCCACTCCAAGCTCGCAGAAGCTCACAGGAAGGTGGACGAAGAGAGAGAACGTTACTCCAGGCAGGTGGATGAGCTCAGCCGGAGACACGAGGCCGATTCCACCAGAGACAGGAAGTTCATCTCCGACATGCGCGCCCAGCTGGAGCAGGAGCGAAGGCAGGGGGAGGAGCTTGCAGCTGTGATGAACAAACTGAGGGCTGAGCTTCTGCAGAGCAGGAGGCAATGGGAAGAGGAGGACAGAGCGAGGAGGGCGGAGCTGCAGAGGGAGAAGGAGGCCGCCATCCGACAACGTGTAGCTGTGGAGACTCTAAAGGAGCAGAAACAGGAAACCTGCTGTGCTTTAGAGATGGAGCGAGAGCGCAACACACAGCAAGGGGTGGAACTGACCGAGCTGAAGGAGAAACTGCACCTGATAAAGGACAAAGAGAGGGAGAGGGAGGAGCAGTGGGAGAGAGAGAGGAAGAAGGGAAGGCAGGAGCAGATGGAGAGGGAGAGACGACAAGAGAGGACCAATGACAAACTGGTAAAATATAATAAGCTTCTTAACTATACTCACCACTTTGACAAATGTAATTCTACTTTTTAGATGCGTTTAAGATCATTTTTGTTCCTCACACACATGCTCCTTTTTATAAACATTTCTTACTTTAGTGTGAGCTGGAGATGTTGAGGCAACAGGACCAGCAGCGCATGCAGGAGCTGCAGCACACTCTGGTAGAGCTGGAAAGAGAGGAGAAAGAAATGTCTACTCAGAGGCTGAGGCAGCATAACATGGCTGCATCTTCACAGCATCTCCAGAGTGACTTCCAGACAGGCATCGCACAACACAACCAGCAGGTACACACGTGGTTATTACTGCAGTGGAACCAGCCACAGACCCCTCTACTATATCATTTTTAGATGCTAGTCATGCTAGTAATATATAGGAATACACTCACTGGACTGTTGTGAAATGAATGTACCGTCCACTCCCTAGATGCCGTCGTCACAGAATCTGCTGGAAAGGGTGATGAAGGAGAACTCGGAGCTGACGCAGCGTGTGACATCGCTCAGCCAGGAGAAAGCCACCCTCAAACACAGACTCACCTTCCTGGAGCGAGAGCTGCGGCTCACGGAGAACGAGCTGGCCAAGGTCACCACGGAAACTGAAAACAGACCCATCAACGATGTGATCAGCAACGCCAAGGTACAAATCTGTTCTTGGACAGCTGATGAAAGATTTATCACTGCGTTGATGGTGCAGCAAGAGGGGGCCCACTTAAGTAAATCAAAACATTTAATATATGTTGGCTTAACAATTAGTTGCAGAGAAAGATATTTGCCATTTATATTTGTCTATTAAGTGCTTTTTTTTAAAAGCACAAATGCTACAATATGCTCCTGTTGTGTTTTCTTGCTTTTCTCCGTTTTATTTAAATTAAACTAAATATTTTGGGGACTGGACTCGATTTTAACAAGACATAAAAATACATCACATTACATTTTGAGAAATTGAGATTAACTTTTTACATTATTTCCAGACATTTTATGGACCAAGGATTAAACGATACCTGTGTTTATTGTTTTGCAGGTGCATCGTCTGTATGAGCGCTACCTGCGTGCTGAGAGCTTCAGGAAAGCTCTGGTGTACCAGAAACGTTACCTCATACTGCTGTTGGGAGGATTCCAGGAGTGTGAGCAGGCCACACTGTGTCTCATCGCACGTATGGGGGCATGGCCGACTCCCCCCCTCTCCTCCTACAACAGACCCCGCAGTCGATTTAGAGCTGTTGTAGGAGTTGTCATTGCTGTCTCAAGGTAAGAAGAAGTGTAGCAGGATGTAAAGATATGAGAGTTTGTCACGACTGGTCTGTGGATAAAACTGATCAGACGATTTCTTTCAGAATGAAATTCTTAACCAGGAAGTGGCAGAAAGCGATCAAAAGATTATCCATCACTGGGAGTGTCAATGGACATGCTCCAGGTGAGCTCAAAAATGATTTATGATGATATGCATCCCTTTACGCTGTGTGTGTGTGTGTGTGAGTGGGTGTAATTGTAATCTTGATGTTTTTTACAGGACCTAAAGCTGAAGTTTTAAGGCAACAACAGCCAAGAATACATTTTGAATCGCCACCAAACAGAGACAGCAGTTCCGTCCACAGAGACACAGTGTCAGCTCTCGTTCCGCCCAAAAAATCCCCCTTCAGGTTGCACAACAGGTTTGGGCCCTTATTGAATAGTAGATTCTGAGATTCTATAGGAATAAAGTAATTTCTCATTAATAAGCTTTTTTCTTTCCAGGTCGTACTCCAGCCCTACTCCGTTTTTGGAGACGTCAGGAGGAACGTCTCAGGATCCAGAGCGATCTCTGACAGAATATATCCACCATCTAGAGAAAGTCCAGCAGCGATTGGTTGGAGCAAGACAAGGTGAGGGGAGTTAACTCTCTGTAAGGTGAAACCAGGGATTTACAGCACTAAAGTCACACACTTGATGAAAACTGGAAACACAGGGTGTAAGGTCTACAAAAGGGTTGTTTCATCGGTTAAAGATTTGGGGTCAATGTCACTTTTTGTTTTGCACTCTGTTGGTCGTTTATCATGGACTAGTTTTTGAAGCTCAGAGCAGCGTGCAATCAGGTTAGAAATTACAGTCGTGACCCACAAACTTTAAGGCATCCCACTCAAAAACAGATAAGATTCAATCTTAAACATAAGCACAACTGTTCGGGTTCTCACCACCTATCCAGGAATAATAACAAATATCACACTGGGAGATGTTACAGGGCACTGGGTTCATGATGTATAGCTCTAATGCAGAGATCAGACAACAATCACGAGGGTAATGGTCAAGATTGTCAAGCTATGATGGGTCATTTCTGTTTAGTCTGCCACGTTACTCATCAGAGTCATGCAAAAACCTTAGACTCTGATTGCCTAATCTGACACAATCCGTCTATCAAAGGACAATAACATTGTGTAGTCTGATCCCAGCATTAGGGGCATGTCTCCTAATTTGGTCACTTGTTTTTGGGAAGTGTTTTCCAATTCACCTGTGGAAAAAAACAGACACAAGACAAGTTAATATAGGAACAATTCAGATTTTGTGATGGATGGCCAAACACTTCCTGTAAAACAGCATGTTATTCAATTCCAGAAAACCTGTGTGCTCTATCATCTCCCAAACAAGTAAGCAAGACTCATATACTGTAGCCCTGTCCCCTGAAGAGGAAAGGAGGATACAGCCACCTTGTTCCCCTGATATGATTGGTAATCGGCAGCGCTGGCTGCAGGACAATAGGACGTGGCTGTACCTGAGCTGCTTGTTGCCCCTTACGTGAATGGTCCAGGAGAGTGTGAGTGTAACGTACTCACTCCACCAAATAATAAAGAAGTATAATACACCTCTTATGACACGGGTGCCGACTTTTCATCATTCACGGAGTGCAGTATGGGGTAATAATCTGGAGGTACATGCCCTGCAGGTTTATGATCCTTATGTTAAATTATATTTAAACCAATTTTTTGTAGATTGCACATGTAAACCTTTTGAATGTATTCTGCAAACTATCAAGCCTTTGATATAAAGATAAACTAACCTAGATAAGCTTGATATTTAACAGTCAACAGTAAGTTTGTTATCATTGATAAAGAGTTTGGTGCCTTTATCTGTTCCAACAATGTGATATAATAATACTGTCAATGGAACACAACATTAATTTGGATTACAACATCAGCCCATTATTGGTGGGTTTGTTTTTAACTTTATGATTGCTTGGAATAAAATTGTACAGAATGCTGCGGTTCACTTTGTCTGATAATCCTTATTTTTTTGTGTGTCCTATCAGATTCGTCTGCTTTCCAGCCCGACCCAAAGTGATCCGACGCTGAATGAATTGCCTCTTGTCAGCATTTTGTTCCAAAACTGTCCATGCCTTGCACCCATGTAGAAATATGTAGAAAGGAATATATTTAATTTTTGGGTGACGTGATTTTATAAGTACATAAATTATTTTTGAAATGTTCTATTGTAATTGTTCTGCTCTCTGTATATTGATTATTTGAAGGCCACTCGAGATATTGCAAGAACAAATGTTTTTCATTATTTTAAAGTGCTGTTTGTTATTTTTCTACTAATGTTTTTATACGCTTTTGTGCTTGTAAATAGGACTGATGTTCATTATACATGCGTCCAAATTTGCACTAATTTTTACTGAGAATCTGTAATCAACATGCCTAATGGGCACATTATTGCATAACATTGAACTATAAGTGTTTTTTATGCATTATCTATGTTTCTACTATAAAGTTGATAAATGTGTGTTTACAAACCAAACGGACTGACTTTATTTTACTGCAGCTCACAATTTAAGTATATCCTGAGTTGATGTACTCTTATCTCTACACACTCTTGCAGAGTGAAAGTTCTTTATGAATCAACCCATATTATCATGTGCTGTTTTTGTTTATATAAACTTCAGACAGGCTAATATTATATTTTGTATTAAAAAAAATTATATATAAAATATTTGCTTTTATAATTCTGTACCCTGTTAACTACTATAGACATTTAAGAGATAGTAAATCCAATGTTTGCTTACTATGATGTCTATTGCTAAAACCATGAGATAATTGTAAACTTATGTATTTGACAAATTATGAATCAACTTGCAAAATGCAGGAGATACAATATATATATATATAAAAAAACACGAGAAACCAACGAATGGTGTGTGTGTATATATATATATAAAAAAACACGAGAAACCAACGAATGGTGTGTGTATGTATATATATATATATATATATAAAAAAACACGAGAAACCAACGAATGGTGTGTGTGTGTGTGTATGTGTGTATATATATATATGTATATATGTATATGTATACACATACACCATTCGTTGGTTTTAACTTTTTACTGATTTAAATAATCCAAAAAGAAAAACATGTTACGTTTGGGTTTTAAACAAACACTATTACCAAGTACATTTACTAGATATATTTTTCTAAATAATTATTTTCAATTTCAAACAAGTCATAATGTATACCAATAATTATTGATTTCCTTTTCCTGGAATCAGGCTCACATTTGTATCAAAGATAGGACACTAGTTTCTGCAGCAACATTCAAATCTAATTTAATCAACTCATAGATACGTAATACCTATCCTCATGTGATTGTCTTCTCAAGACTCGCAGGGATATAGTAAATGGGAATTACTAAGAAATATTATGTAACAAATTATAGATAACTAAGCAGCTCAGAAGCAGCTAGTGATCTCTACTGACGCCATAACTGACGCTCTTTACCCTCTCTGTCACTGTCAGGGGGTTTGCTTGTTTATAAGGCTCGTAGAAGCCGCGTGTGGTGGTTCCTCCATTTCATCTTTCCACACAAAGTTCCCATTAGAACTCCGCCCACCCGTTTCCCGTTGGTGAGTAGAACATTCGCACCACGTAAAACATCAACACTGAATGACGCACATCCTCGCAGTGCTAGTGCTGCTAACTGAGCTAACCCCAACGGCAGGCGGTGTGTCGTAGACCGTTTGTTGACATCTTATCTGTGGTGAAATTAGTCCTGGACCGCGTAGAAGACCCCGTTACAATTCTCTCGTATGTGTCTGGAATGTATGGATGGATAGTTGACGGAATCTCATCGCTGTTTGAGCCCGTTACTGGGCAGAACCACACCGAGTGGCCCGGGAAAGGTAACGTTAGCCAGGACATACCCACGCGACCTGGCGTAGAAGAGCAGCGGCACGAGAGCCTCATCAGACCGGCCAAACGGAACTACCAGAGGTCGGTGGATCATCTAAAGGCTGTTATTGTAGTCCTATGTAGGTGCTCACTATCAATAGTTGAGTTGATGGTGCGCCATTATATCTTCTTTGTTATCTAAAGGTTTGATTCACGTTATATAAAGTTACCAATTGAATCATAACATAATAGGAACGTTGGCTCCTGTAACGTCATCGAACGTTATGCAGCTAACGTTAACCAGCTAACACTAATTCATGCTAATCATGTTAAATGATCCGAGTGAACAATTTACGTCACCAAAATATCGTAATAGTAGATTTGGCACACTGCTAGCCTAACAGTTCAAGTGTGTCTTTCATGCTGCAGTTAAGTTAATTCATGAGTTGTCCTGAGCATAATATGAAACGTCCATTTAAAACAAAACGAAATCAGCCATGTGTAATGTTTGGGCTAACCCCAAATAACATTACAGTTACCTTCTATGTTATCATGTACAATCATACACTTAGCTATTATTCACGCATTCTAATATCATGGTCCTGCAATAAACTATGAATGAATTATCCGTTTTTGTTTTGTGCTCTTTTCTATACGACTGAATTGTAATATTTTTGGGTTTTGGACTTTTGGGTTTACAAAACATATTTTAGTAGAAATAAACATCTTGGTCTCCATATTTTCCAATAAAAGGACTAATTGTGCAGCTTATTTTTACTTGATAATTAACATAATTGGTTTCAGCCCTACAATTTGGCCTACAACTTTTTTATATCATACTAACCCTAACCCTACACTTAATAGTAGAAACCTCCTTCTCTTTTGTATTAGACTGACACATTTAGACATGTTTACCTGAATCGAACCCAAATATGTCCTCAAATTGTTGATATAATGTCACTGAGTTGGGAATATTGTTATATTTTATATTATTAGTATCACCCATCTCAAAATGTTATTTTCTTGTTTCAGTGTTGATGTTGCAGACAGTGTTTGCCAGAGTGACCAGGTAGAGGTGAAAAGAAATAGGCGAGGTTTGTACAATAAATAGAAAAGCTTAATAATGATTCCAAATTGTCTCCCACAAATGAAGACGCAAGTTGTTAATTGTGGTGTCCTGTTTTTCAGATGTAGTCATTAGCTTTGTGAAGAAGACTGTGGCCGGTGTAGCAGGTCTGCTCAGGCTGCACAACCCGCGGAAGACCAGTGTGAAGCCTGAACATTATGAAGACACGCAGGTTTGTGCTCCAACTACATTCATCATATGGGCATTTGAAGTTCAAAACAGAGAAATCAGTCAGATTAATGCAGATGCAAAGCTATTGAGTAGACGCCTCGTCTCATTAAATTCATCATCTGCAGAGGAGTGGCACATGCACCCTGGGTTAGCCGTTAACAGTTCTAAATAGAAGTGTG
This sequence comes from Trematomus bernacchii, assembly GCF_902827165.1. Taxonomy (NCBI): domain Eukaryota; kingdom Metazoa; phylum Chordata; class Actinopteri; order Perciformes; family Nototheniidae; genus Trematomus; species Trematomus bernacchii. The sequence goes on along the minus strand of NW_022987313.1, from coordinate 3,253,527 downwards.
TTAAATCCAAAATGAGCTAAAAGCACATTTGGGCATGTATGTGTATGCATTGAAGCGTTACCCTTTGTAGTTTACATATACTGAAATAAACCTACAAAACCACATGTAGATACAGTTAAATATTCTACAAAATACAACCAAGGCAGGGTTTTGAAGGCTTTTCTTGGGCAACACATGAAATGGTTATTAGAAGTCATTTTCTTCTGTGACCAGATTCCTAACCGTAATATCAAATGTGCTCTGGCATTAAATATATGTATTCTCCATCTTCAATGACCTTGCATTTCCTGTTTTGATCCAGCCTGTCACTCTGATAGGGATAGATGAGCTCCAAACCTCGTGGCTGAACAGGACCGAGTGGAGAATGAGTAAGTGAGGGCTGCTGTTACTGCAGGAGAAGAATTATACGTTGACTGTATTTATATCAAGTTTTTTTTATCGGCACTCTTCACTGAGTGTTCCTCCAATCCTTTTTCCCCAGTTTCATTTGGTTGACTTTGTTGTTTCTTCACAGTTAACCCAATAGGTGGAGTGAATGATAGGAGTGGGAAGAATCCCTTTCAGAGCTCCTCTCCTCCTTTAATGAGGAAATACAGGCAAGTCCAGACCCAGTTCCCTTTCTCTATATACAGGGCTGCATATTCAGCAGTATCACCTTTTTTAAATGCTCCACTGCTAATGTAACTATCCCTTTTTGAATGCAGCGGGGCGAATCTGTCCGCGGTGCTCTCGGACAGGGGGAAGGATCGGGAGAGGAGAGCCTCCCTTCAGCTGCTGCCCTCCAGACCTGCTCAGAGAGTAGGAACCACTAACCCAGATCCAACCTGCAATAGCTTTGGACATACTCGCTGCTACAAGCCCATTCTTACTGTAGAAGAGGTAATAAAGTACATTTGTTGGCTTAATTGGATTGGACTATTTCAACCACTTTCTGCTTTCAGAGCACCCAATGTAGATTTAAGTTGTATTTGCCAAGAGGATCGTCACTAATCATGCTTTAACACTCGGCATCACTTGGGTTCTCGCTTCAGGATATAAAGCAGTACAACAAGGAACACTACAGGCGCTTGCTGGAGAGGGTGACAGAGCAACACAGCAAAAGCCAACCACTACCTTTCAACCAAACAAAACCAAAAGAGTAAGTTTACCCATTATTCACATGGAGTAATTGAACATCTGTCCAAGTTCCATATAACAACTTTACCTTAGGACATGAACTTCTGTTATATCTTCTTTTTCTTTTGCTCCCAGTGAGTCGCTGTCACAGGGTGTTCACAAAACTGCTGCCTCCGGAAAAGCCTTTGAACCAGTGCCCAGGAAAATGGGATACACAGGTAGGATACCTATACAAATAAAGTGATCTGCATCTGTAAATGTATTTGTTTGTGATGGATAGTTTTAAGTGTTGTTTTTATTCAGAGTCCTGTTGAGCTATAATATTTGTTGTAAATATATTTAAACAATTCCTTGAATAAAAAGGCCAGTTTTCACATAATATTACACAGTCATTTCACAGAGTCATTTCACATAAACTAGGTTGAAATATGTCCATTCTTAAGTTAAAATACATCTTTTTTTGCACAGCTGCTCCTAGTATGTTTGCATGGAGAAATACATCTGCAACCAAGGACAGGTTAGTGTAGTGCGCTTATTTATACATCGTCTCAATTTTATGTATACTGATTCATTCTGTTCATTCTACTAACATCCATATGATTCATCTTCAGATGGGGAAGCCTGACTTTTAGTAAAACATTCAGTGGACCCTTTGACGAGAAGCAGCCTGTGAGATGTGCAAAGGTAGTCATTTCTCTCGCTCTCTCATGTCAAAGCATCCATTAAGTTATATTTAGGGGCGGAAAGCGGATGTATTATATCTGTCTGTTATGTCAGCCTGTGTTGCAGCAGAAACAGGCAGCCGATTTGGATCTTTCTACAGAAGTAGCTACTCGCCTCAACCTAGTGGACAGAGAGACTTCTGCTGTCAGCCTCCCTGACTCCCATCCTGCACATACAAGGCACAGCGATGAAGACATACCCAGGCTGACCAAGGTGAGATTCTTAAAAATGAGGTGTAGTCACTGTGATGAAGAAAGCACGGAAACAATATTTAATTTCATGAATTTATTTGTCTTTGTGTGTAGGAGATGTCAGCCGAGGTGAGTTGTGCTCTGGCTCAGAGTGATCCCAACCTGGTTCTCAGCGCGGCGTTCAAACTGCACATCACACAGAGAGATCTGGCCACGCTGCAGGAAGGAGGCTGGCTCAACGACGAGGTTGGTGCTTAAAGGTCACCTATTGTGCAAAATCCACTTTTTCATGTATTTTATACATAAACATGTGTCCCCTTGTGTAAAGAGATTCTGAAACTTTCAGGAAAAAAAGATTCGCTCACTTTTTGTCCTGATCCATTTATATAAAAACCTGTCTGAAAATGAGCTGATCAGATTTTGGCCACTTTATGATGTCATAACGATTTTTTTGGCTTGTGTAACCATTAGCCAATCACCAACCAAGGTAACCCCCTCCCCCCCCCTTATCACCTGAATCTCCTCCTAGAGCACCATTGTGTTCTTTTTAACCAAATATCTCTGAGGGGCGCTCCTTATTTTCATCTAAGGCCCCAGCTCCACGGGAACCCATACGGCAAAACGCATAGGATTAACGCAAACGCAACCGAAAAAACCTTCCGTCCTCACGCAATATACACCGGATTGTGTCAAGCTCCACGAGACGGCTCCGTTTACATCCAACCGCTGGAAAAGCTGCAGTACATATGCCGAACCTGTACGTGGCGCTGTAACTTCCTCCACAAAAGCAGCAACTTCCTCCACAAAAGCAGCGAAGAAGAATGGTTGTCATGGCTGCACTTCTGTTTATTCTCCGCGGTGGGGGCACATCCATGGGTGGGGGCCGAGGGAACCGCGCAGAGTTTTTCGCCGGTCAATGTGTGTTAAAGTTTAAATCTTCATGCTTCCTCATGCAGCAGCTGATCCAGTAAGTAAACCCGACAGTAAAAATAAACATATTTATAACTAGTTTAGGTAGTTTGAGAGGTAATAGCTAAGGGTGGTGATCTGACTTGAAGTGTGTGTTTTGCTCTCGCTGCTTCACAGCCGGAGGAGCTGCGTGTCTCCGTCCTGTCAGATTAGACTTCACTCGCGTTTATGTCCATATCGAGATAAAGATAAATAATCTGAATTCAGTGTGCAGTGTACTTTTGCGGGGTTGAGCAACAGAGGCGGGGAGAGGCGGGGCTATGAAACGGATGACCGTATAGGCGACCCCACGGCCCCGTTGGACCCCCCAGAGCGCTCCGTTCCCAGATCTATCCACCTTTGGACCCGTTGTCGTTTGCGGGGTCTGTTTCTACGTTTCCGTTACGGCGTCGTCGAGCTTAAAGGGCTATACCCCAGAGAAATATGCGGATTCAACCCGTTTTCGTCCCCGTGGAGCCTAGGCCTAAAGTAACAGACAGAGAATCAGCACTTTTGAAACAGAGGGGTTTATGGGATGCTACAATACACTATCTGTTTGGTATTTCGAGCCAAACACTTCAGACATGTTTTGTATATATCTGAGACCTATATCTAATATATTGATGAAAAACAGTATAATAGGGGACCTTTAAGAGGAGATGAGATGACTTAAACCAAAAAGGAGATGGCTTGGCCGTTGGTGAACTTAGGTTGCGAGGGGCAGTATCAGGATTAAGCAGAAAGGAAGGCTGGTATCCTAAAGCACAGGAGACCAAAATACATTTATTCAAGTGTTATACATGAGGGAACTAACTGAGAATATTCAATTGGAAAATGAGCCTGGGATTAGCTACCACAATAACAACAATCTGGCACTGAATGTGTGAAAAGGAGGGGTTGAATTGGTGGTTGAATTGGTGTGAACGCGGCTAATTTGTGTTCTTTTTAACCAAATATCTCTCAGAGGGGCGTGGGGAGTGGCTCCTTATTTTCAACTAAAGTAACAGACAGAGAATCAGCACTTTTGAAACAGGGCTGAAACAGAGGGGTTTGTGGGATGCTGCAATGATCTGTTTGGTGTTTGGAGCCAAACACTTCAGAGACATGTTTTGTATATATTGATGCAAAACAGTATAATAGGGGACCTTTAAAGTGTGAAGACAGTTTCTAGCAAGCTGATATTATTGTGGATGTCAATTTAGATTTTAATTGTATTTTTCTCATTAGTTTCATTTAATACAAACAACTTTGAATACTTGTAACCAATTGTGTTCAACAAAGGGGTGTGTTCAAAGGATATACCAAACACTGTTTATAACAAGTGCGATTGTATATATTTTCATCCATATTATTTATATCTACACTGTATGAACAGCAATGACACCATAACCCTGTCGAATGTCGAACACTTCTTGCAATAAGAACTTGTAATAGAAAAAGTTAATGCTACCTACGTCTTCATTACCAGTGTTTTAGTTGAGTCTTTTGTGTATGAAGTGAAGTCAGTGTTTGACGAACCAGACATGTTCTGTTTGGTGGTAGTAGCAGCAACTGCACACCGTCACCATGGAAACAAAGCCTGTTGCACGAGCTGTTTTCTAAATATGGCATTGGAATTGAATACAGCTGTTATTCTCTGTGCCGTGTGAGCATTCACCTACTGTACGTGTCATTGTATTACGCCGTGAAAGTAAAAGCCTCTTTTTATAACTTCAAAGAACATAATATTCTTTATGTCAAATTACTGAAGAGATATATTTAGGACTTTTAATAATAATAAAGCTTTATTTAGCACTTTTCATACAACACATGCAGCTCAAAGTGCTTTACAAAATGACTTATCACAAGTAAAACAACAAGAAATTCCCCTCAGATTATTTGTTAAGAACTTTACAGGTACATGCAGCGAAATATAACATTTTATCAGGTTAATAGACACAAGGAGGTAAAATGTATGATAATACAAATAAAATAAAATAAATAATGGTTTCTCTCTGACAGATAAGACACAAGACAACTGAATCGATGCAACAATATAAAATATAAAACAAAGTAGATAAGATAAACATGTGTTATATTGTGCCTCCCCTGTTTCCTCTACCAAGGTGATGAACTTCTACCTGTCTCTTGTCATGGAGCGGTGCTCTGGTGAAGCAGCAGGATTGAAAATCTACTCGTTCAGCACCTTCTTCTTCCCGAAGCTGCGGGGGGGCGGCGGCGGGCAGGCGGGCGGACACATGGCAGTGAGGCGCTGGACCAAGGCTGTCGACCTCTTCCTCTACGACCTCCTCCTGGTCCCTCTGCACCTGGGCGTCCACTGGGCGATGGCTGTGAGTCCCAACAACAAAGACTTTGAAGGGTTTCCTCCCAGGTCATATTCCTCCTTTTTAGTTGGTGATTCTTGCCAGACAGCTCCTGATGTACTTCAGCAGTTTTTGCCAGCAAGGGGGTTAACTGGTACTTAAATTATCCGTTCATTATTTTGTAACTTTAATGTTAAAGTATGTCCTTTTTGTTCATCAGTGTAAAAAATCCTTATTGCATCTGTTTTGTGGTTAAGTGTTCAAGAACAAATTAAAGCGGGGCAATTATACTGTATATATTTGACCTTATACTTCCCTCTCTCTGATTCAAGGTGATTGATTTGAAGTCAAAGACAGTTAAGTCATATGACTCGATGGGACACAGGCACGATGACATCTGCGGTCTTTTACTGTGAGTCCTCATTGTGTTCTTCTGCTTTGGTTATCTGTCCATTTAAATGTTTACATCAATTGACATGACATCAATATGCTTTTTTTCCAGACATTACCTAAAAGAGGAGCACAAAGTAAAGAAAGGCAGAGAGCTCGAAGGCACTAAATGGTCTGTTGGGAGCTTGCGGGCCACTGTAAGTCAGACTGAGATAAATTACTTATCACTATAATTCATATTTTCATTTTACTGTGAGATTAATGTTCTGTTCTGCCTCTGTAGGAGATTCCCCAGCAAAAGAATGGCAGCGACTGTGGTGTGTTTGCATGTAAATACGCTGACTATATCGCAAAAGGAAGTCCTCTAACCTTTAAACAGGTATACACGTTATTTTCACCTAATACAGTTTTGTTTTTTCTGCATCTAGTTGTGTTCTACAACATTATTTCATATACTTCCTCAAATGTTTTTAAAGTTTTAAAAATGCTGCATTCCAGCTGTTATGATTTCAGGGTTAGGAATTTGCATCTATTAAATATTTGAAATTAAACAATCCCATTAGCAGCTGTTTGTTGTCCCCTGACGTCTCACATCAGACCCAGAGCATACCTGACCTAGTTACTCGTTTAATCAATTAATTAGTAACAACAGGAGTCTGTAACGATTTGCTTTAGGTACCTTGAAAGAGCTTGAATGAATTACTCCTAAAAAGCTGTAAAAACTCTGTTTCATATGAAAGCTTGAGAAACATTTTCCTTTTTCTCTACAGTGCCACATGCCGATCTTCAGGAAAGTAATGATTTGGGAAATCCTCAATCAGAAGCTGCTATAAAGGATCGCAACAATTTCAAATAACCGCCTAACAACAGTGACCTTCTGAATGGGAGCAACATCTGTGTAGATGAACTACATGCTGAAGAAAAAAATGAATGGGCCAAAGACGTGGACAAAAATGAACCCAGTGTAGCTGTTCTGAGGCCTGTACTACGAAGCTGGTTCAACCTAACCTGGATATGTTTGAGTTAGCCGGTTGGCCTAATCCAAAACATACGCGCTCTCGCTAAGCGGTCCTACGACGCTGGTTATCAAGTGGATCGCTCAAGCCAGCCGTGTCCTATCTAGGTAGGTGCGCGTTCACATGAAAGGGGTGGTATTTGGAGCATTCGGCCAATCACAAACATGGACAAGCCGTGTACTGACAGCGCAGCGCGTCATATATTTCCTGAATGAAAAGTCAACTAATATTAGACAAATATGAAGACGTTAAACTTTAAACATGACTTAAACACTTTATCCAGGATAAAAGCCACATAGTTGCAGCTGCAAGGTGAATACTGCTGGTAATGAACGTATTCAAACACTTTTTCTTTTACCAGCTGTATTCACCTTGCAGGTGCAGCTATGTGGCTTGTATCCTGGATAAAGTGTTTAAGTCATGGATGTTTAAAGTTGAACTTCTTCATATTTGACTAATATTATAGTTGACTTTTCATTCAGGAAGTATGACGCTGCGCTGTCAGAACGCTTCTCCATGTTTGTGATTGGTCGAATGCCCCAGATACCACCCATTTTATGTGAACGCGCACCTAACTAGATAGGACACGGCTGGCTTGCGATCGAGTTGATAGCCAGCGTCGTAGGACAGTTTAGCGAGAGCGTTTTTTTTTTGGATTTAGTCAACCGGATAACTCAAAACATATCCAGGATATGTTGAACTAGATTCGTAGTATACCCCCCAGGCCTCTGGTCTGAGGAAATTAAAACAAAGTCTTAAAAGATGGTTGTATCTCCTTTCCTGTATTAACATTTTGAATTCTCTGAGTTATAATTGGAGACATTATCAGGATGGAAGAAGTGTATGTTTTACACAAGTTTTGGCACTACTGACAGAATGGCTTTTTGTATTGACTTAATAGTTGGTTCTACTGTTTGAAGTGTTGCCGGAAGTGCCTTCAGCCCTCTGACACTGAGCTCCAATTAGAGAGCATGCTTTTGTTTATTTGGGGAAATTACTTGGTCACATACAAATCAAAAGTCTGACTCAAAATGTATTTAATTTGATTGTTGAAGATCAGTGATATTTCGGTGTAAATTCCAAACTGTGAGATTGTATTGTCAACAGTGACTACTGCAATGCTAATGTCATGAATGCAATCTCTGTGGGAAATGTAGACAATGAAAATCAATCAATACCTCCTTTCCAGTCCCTTTTTTAAAAGAGATGCATGGTTGACCGCTTGAAGTATGTTTGTTTTGCTATTATTTATGACTTGACTGGATGAGAAAGTGTTTCTGGAGAGTGTGTATAGTTTGTTTTACTCAATGAGTGGAGCATTTATCGATGTTTACCATTATGTAACATAAGGCGCTGTTTGATCTAGCAATCTTTTCCATGAGCAGGCTACTTAGGGCTATAACATTAACTTAAACTTACAGTATAGTATAGTATACTGCATAGCAAACTACTGTACACACATGCATGTTTGAGTTCATGCTTAAAAATGTGATTTTCTTTCTCCCTGTAATAAAGTATGGACTTTGATTTATTAAATGACTCGCCTTATTGTAACATTTATTATGAAAGTATACTGTCTTGGTTTTTATGAAAATATTAATATGAAACGGAAGCAATTCAATATACAGGGCTTTTATTATATAAGTGTAAAATGCAAGATGTATTTATCTTTGGCAAACCAACCGGAACCGGAAAAGATTATTTCTCGTTTCAGAACGGTCCCATCTTACATTAGCTAAGCTAACGCTAGCTGGTTCAACTCAAACCAGTTTGCTATTCCGTAAATTTGGCTGAGGATTTGAATCAGTTGTGACAGTTCGTTTATCACGTGCATTTGCTGTGTTACATTAAATATAATAACATGAGCGACAACGAGAAAGAATTTAGGGAGCAGGTGAGTTGGGATATTTATATAACGTAATGACAGTTGGAAGATCTAGCTAGCTTAAATGATAGCTTCGATCGCTGGTAACGTAAATAACAAAACATTCTGACACCTGGCTTCAAAACTGAGTAACATCTGTTCTGTATTGTTAACTAGATGCAATATATAGCTTTCATGTGAGTACCGTGACATTTAATTACTGAGTGTGTCTCAAATGTTTATAAATCCGATACGTTAAAGCATACGGCCTACAGTCGAGTAATGTAGTCGTCCACTTGACATGATATTTGCTACCTAGCTTTATTGCTAATGTGTTACTTAACTCAAACAAATGGAATATTGACAACCAGTAATAACAAAATAATAATAATACAATTCAATAGTAAATGATTATGTCCATAGTAATGTATGACCAATCAAGACCATGTCATGCTAACATACAAACGTGTATTCAGCTAATGACTGTTGTTTTTTTCTGGTTTTGCTGCTTTTTGTTTTTGTTTTCAACTTTTTTGGTTCCTATGGAAACCAACATGCCTTATCACCCTTGTTTGTTCTTTATTAAGGTTGAGTAATGAAGAAAGAAAAAGGCGGAAGACGTGTCAGATGTGAAGTTGTTATTGTTTGGCGCTGATGGTGTTGATGCATGCTAATGTATTCCATGCTGAAAAAGAAGCGATCAAGATCTGGCCCCACTTCTAGTGTTGTAATGGCAGATGATAAATGGGGGAAGAGGAGGAAAAAGAAGTCATAATGTCAAACTGAAGAAAGAAGAAAATGGAGGGTTGTAATGAAGTTAAAGAAGTTATGAAGTTAAGATCAGAAGTTTACAAGGGTATGAGTAATTTCCTAACGGCCTGCTATGCTTCTGTATTTCATCCTGTTTCTTTCTCTTAAGCATGCACATTTTTTTCCACTATCAGAAACATCTTTGGTCAATCCTTACACACATTTTAGCTTATTTTCTGTGCTATATGTCTTTCAGCTAAATTACAACATATCTAATTTAACTATTTGTTACAATGTATGACCTCTTATAATCACATTTCTAAATATGTTGTGTCAAACCTGTTAAATGGCAAAATATGATAAACTCTTTCTGAAGGGGGCATGTTGAGGGCAACGCTGTCACTTCCTGGCTCTCTATTTGGCACACAATGGGCCTTATAGTGTTTCTTATCTCCGTGTCTGGTCCTCTGTCCAGAACTCACAGCCTGGCTCGAGGAGTGCGTCCCCTCAGGGCTCCGCTAAATCCTCCAGCCGCTCACCGGTACGCTCAAAAGATGGCTCCCGCCGCTCCAGGTCCAGATCCCGATCTCGATCCAAATCCAGGTAAGATATGGTTTATTTTCATGTGCTTATGAAAATTATGTTTTTTTAAAAGTTATTTTTGACATGTTGACTCTTGAAATACATTACTGAAGCTAGTTGTTCATCTGACTCAAAAATAAATGACTTGCTCAGAGATAAGTTCATGTTTATCTACAGGTCCCGGTCCCATAGAAGCTCACGCAGGCATCACTCCCGCTCTCGTTCCCGTTCCCACCGACGCCGTTCCAGGAGCCGATCTCGTAGCTGCGAGTACCGCCGGCACAGGAGCCACAGCCGTTCACCCATGTCAAATCGTCGCAGACACATTGGCAACAGGGTAAAAATTACCTCTACATGCTTGATTTTGGGGTTCCCATGGAGTCTTTTACTTTTTAAGTACTAAGAAATACCCCTAAATACATCTAACTGACTCTTTAGTGTTTTCTGTGTGTAGATTGAACTATTTTGTTGTTTTAAATGATTTCTTAATATAATACAAAAAAAACAACCTTTATTGTGTAAATCCTGAGGAATGTTACCTCTCTTACCAAATAAATTCAGATACCCAGGTTCTGAATTGCTTAGAAAAGCTAGATTTCTACCAGCTTGGCAGGTCAGTTGCTCACAATATTTATACACTGCTCTATGTACTCTTACAGGCCAACCCAGACCCTAACAACTGTCTGGGTGTGTTTGGGCTGAGTCTGTACACCACTGAGAGGGATCTGAGGGAGGTTTTCTCAAAGTACGGCCCTTTGAGTGCCGTCAACATTGTGTACGACCAGCAGTCACGTCGCTCTAGGGGCTTTGCCTTCGTCTACTTTGAAACTCGTGAGGACTCCAAGGAGGTATGTCGGATAAAACAGACAAATACAAAAATAATTGTACTACAAATACTTCAAATGTTTGGAGTTTTGGCCATAACGTTAGCAGGGCATTGGTCTAGAGTTCCTCCATATTTAACTTTTCCCCTGAATCCAATGCATTGCAAACTGACTCATTATTTTATTAATACAAAAGGATTACCTTTAGTTGTTGTTTCAGGCCAAGGAGCGTGCCAACGGGATGGAGCTTGATGGGCGCAGGATCAGAGTAGATTTCTCCATTACGAAAAGAGCCCATACACCCACACCTGGGATATACATGGGACGACCAACATAGTGAGTGTTCCTCTACCAGGCAGCTTACATTATTCTGTAAGAGCATTTCCTTAAAGCTGCTATGTGCAACATCTTCCAACTTCTGACTATGTATTTATTCTGTGTTTTTTTTACAGTGGCGGTGGCGGTGGCAGTGGCAGTGGCGGTGGCGGTAGCGGTAGCGGAGGAGGTGGTGGGGGTGGTGGGGGTAGCAGTAGTAGCAGTGGTGGTGGTGGTGGGTCATCATCGCAGCGTAACTCCAGGGACTGCGACAGGGGCTCCGTCAGGGGCTATGACAGAAGTTATGATCGTGATTATGAACGCTATGACGACAGAGAGTACAGATCATACAGGTAAGTTGATTTACCAGGAGCCTGTTTGGCACATTCGTCTATTGATCGTTATTTTGAAGACATATTATGTACTAGATGAAGCTTTTAGGATTTAAGGACTCAAGTTGATCATGTTCATTAAGTGATCCTAACCATTGGTAACATTTAAAGGCCTCAAATGAAGTGCTTTGGTTTTGTTTTCTCCCGACAGGCGCAGATCTCCATCTCCTTACTACAGCAGAGGGTATCGCTCACGATCCCGATCCCGGTCCTACTCGCCACGTGAGGACAAACCATTTTTCTATCATTAGACCAAATGTTATAATATTGACGAATGGACAGTTTATTCCAATAATTTACATATTGTACAATCACATATTACTCAATGTTCCAAAATAAGAATCATAAAAACAAAAATAATGTTTATATATTAAAACTTGAATACGGTAAAGTGACACCTAATTAGTAAAGTGTTAAATACTCCAAAAAAACAAAACTGTTAACACACATTAAAGTATAAAATATGCTTGAATTGTTTTCGATATAAATACATTCTTGCATGTCCTTTCCCACAGGTCACTACTGAGCAGTGAAGAAGAGTCACCGTTTTCAGTGTTATTGATCAGATGCTTGTCTTTGTATGGTTTTTTTGGACCAGATTATGTATGTGAAATGTATTCTTTATTTGTCAATGTATATTGAAGGTTTAAAAATGGTTCGAAAGATGCACTCTGTCCGAGCTCCGCAAAGTAAATGGTGAGTTTATGGACACCACATTTGTAGGCAGAATAATGAAAAAGAAAAAAAAGTGAAATGCCAGAAAACAGGAATGAGGTGGAAATGAGCAATGCTTTGGATCTGCATCAAAATGTTTTTCACATGATCAGTGGCTCGAGGCCCAGCTCTCTCCTTGCTTTGAGGAAATCTGTGAAGTTTTGATTGTGGGTTATCCTCGTAACAGCTAACAGGAATTGAAAATGTGCAGTTTTAATACATTTTCTCGTTTTGCTGTTTTGTATGTATTTCAAGATCCCAGTTTTCACTTAATTAATATTTTACCATGTTACCTTTTTAGTTTTGTCTTTTTTTGTTGTTGTGAGATTTACTTTATTTGGGTGTTTTTACATTAACAGTAAATCATTGTTTGGGTGATTTCCTCTGTTGTTTAGTAACAGTGTGCAGTATACTGTAATGGCCACCCATCAAACATTTTAATTTGGTGTGTTTTTTTTCTTGACAGAAATAAAATGATTACTTGCTTGAACTGTACGCATGCACCCTCATTTGATATGAGTGAACAATGAACATCCATATTGAAGCCCTGTTGTCACAGTTGAAGTTTTTGGCTGAATAAAGTCTTTTACAGAATTGCGTGTCTTTTTTAAAAATCTTGCAAAAATCCTTATGTAGGGGAGGCTCGGTTGTTTGGCATAAAGCTTTTCTCTGGTTTGTTGAATGTCACTGAAACTAAATTTAACCTCGCAACTATTGCTGTGATGGACCTGCACATGTCTTCAAGTAGAAAACACAAGTGTACATTGAACTTGTATTTGTGGCTCAGACCTTGACCTTACATTTGCTGTTGTTTAGGATATTCTAATCTGAATTATGCCAGATAGATAATGAGTGTCAAAATAATAATCTCATATCTACTCTTTGAAAAGTAACTTCTTGTTTTGAGTCGGGTAAGACATTATTTTGAGAAAGGGTTTTTATTTTGAGATACAAAGTCATTATTTGAAATTTGTTGTTTTCAGTAATTATTTTTAATATATTATGTCATTGTTTCCAGAAAGGATGCCATTACAAATACTTTTAAAACGACCCTTGTATCATAAGGCTACATTTCAATCTGTATACTTTTTTTTATTTTTTATTTATCCATTCACAGTACAGACTGCTATAGGCCTATTTATAGGGTTGTGTCAGGGCTCTGGGTTGTGTGCATCTTCTTGAACGCATGCTGTAAAACTTGTAGCCGTAAAGTAAACTGCAACGAAATACATTTCCGTTTAAGTTCTCTTAATATCCTAGAACAGTAGAATTGAGACAACACAGATATATTAATTACAAAATAAATACAAATCGAATATCAAATAATATAAAAAAGTTTCTTTATTTAGTTAAGCGTCCCGACCAATCACAGGCCCCTCCTGTCAAAACACTTCCGGTTTGCTCTCCGACTTGCCTTTCCACCGGAGCGGCTGGTGTGAGCAGATACCAGAGGAGCGAACACCACGTATAAAATAGGCTAAAAAAGACATAACGGTACTAAAATAACAATGTATACCTAATTAGCTTCCAGACTACTTGTGATGACTGTAAAAGGCAGACATTAGTGTGTGTTCAGTCACATATTTTGGCTAACAGGTAGCTAGGAGCGGTTAACAGCTAGCTAACGTTAGCATGCTGTGTTTGAATGAGCTGCTTTAACACGTTTTCAGTGGAGCTAGTTCTACAGGATGGAGCTGCCAAGTGCCCAGAGCTGACTTTAAATAAGACTGGGGTGTTATTACAAAACAATCGTGGCTTTTTTTGAATATTTTGACATGAGATCATCATGTAACTTGTTGTAACTTTTGCAGATGCCCCCCAAAAAGCCAGAAGCACCCAAACAGCCTCCAATTATCGGACGGTTCGGAACCTCTCTGAAAATTGGAATTGTGGGATTACCCAATGTTGGGTATGTACTAACATGTTATTATAATCAATGTGGATGTTAGCTAAGCGTGTGTGTGTAGTGAGACTGAATGAACAAAGGTTGCACTGCTTTTGACACTCTCCTGTCTGTCATCCTCAGGAAGTCCACCTTTTTCAACGTGCTGACCAAAAGCCTGGCTGCTGCAGAGAACTTTCCTTTCTGCACAATCGACCCAAATGAGAGCAGGGTGCCTGTTCCAGATGAGCGCTATGACTTCCTCTGCCAGTACCACAAACCACTTAGGTGTGTGTTCTGTCCTGACAGCTGGTTGAATTGTGTCCAGCGTCCATGGATTTCTGTCTGACTGATGATCCCTCCTTGTCTCGCTGTTTTGTCTTTTTTAGCAAGGTTCCAGCTTTTCTCAACGTTACGGACATTGCTGGTCTGGTGAAGGGAGCTCACGAAGGACAGGGACTTGGAAACGCCTTCCTCTCCCACATCGGTGCCTGTGATGGCATCTTCCACATGACTCGTGAGTTTTCAATCCAGGTTTCCACCCTTCTTCGCTGATAGCCCTGTCGGATGAACTAAACCTGATGTTATTTAATCTTTTAACTATATCAAAGTTGATACTGCTATAACATTATTCGTGAAAATGAACTGACAATGTTTACATCAGTCAAATGTGCATTTGTAGTACTCCTCACAGTTTCAGAAATTAGATTTTTTAACTGTTCACTCAATTATTTTAGCTAACAGTTATGACTTCTGAGCTCACTTGTTTTACTACTTGTATGCATCTACTTGTCAAGTTTCTCATTTGCCACACACTTGTTACAGCAGACTCAACATTTTTCTATTTTGTAATTAACTTGTGATTTAATTATGATATGTCATTATTAGTTATTAGTTAGTTTAGATTCTCTATTATCATTCCCTTGCAACTGCAGAGGTACACCCTGCAGTAGAACTCCCCCTGGTTGGGAATCAGTGGTCAATATGACTGCCTGCAGCTGCTGTGTAGTTTCAACTGAGTAGAGTGGACAGGTGTTAGGAGGACAAGTTAAGATCTACTGCTACTCCTCTTAAAGGGGAACGAGACTCATTTTAGAAATGCACTAATGTTATGTCTGTGGTCAAGACAAGAGTATATAGACAGTACCTGAATATATATTCGGTTCTATAGCAGGGTATCTAACGTTATCACTGGGTATCAAACTATTGATTCTTATATAAATAAATTACAATAAATGATCCCAAACATTCTTTCATTGAACATTGAGCTGGAGTTAAAAGACAGATATAAATAACTAACTTTAAAAATCCCTGTTTCGTGTGCAGCTTGTCAATGCATTGATGATTGATTAGAAAAAACAAAACATTGTGTATCCCTGTTTTAGAATATGTTATTTATCAATGGTCTGATATGGCTTGACTAAGGTATTACATGGTGTGACAAAGTTGTGAAAATGTGTCAAATTCTGACTTCCTCTTTTAGGTGCGTTTGATGATGAGGATATTATCCACGTGGAAGGTAACGTTGACCCAGTGAGGGACATCGAGATCATCCACGAGGAGCTGCGACTAAAGGACGTGGAAATGATCGCTCCGGTTCTCGACAAGCTGGAGAAAACTGCTGTCAGAGGAAATGACAAAAAACTCAAACCTGAATATGTACGTAGTGTTAGTGCTATCCTTCTGTTGTCCTGTCTGTATTTGTGTCACTATGCATCACTGGGGGATATAGCAGATAATATAATCTTCTCGCTTCAGGATATCATGTTGAAGGTGAAGAACTGGGTAGAGGAGGAAAAGAAACACATCAGGTTTTACCCCGAGTGGAACGAGAAGGAGGTAAGGATCTGTGTGTTTGTATTATTCCATAACAGTTTATTTTTTCTCTTTTTTTGTTGCGTCGCTATTTGTTCTTCTAACTCAATATTTCTGCACATTTGCAGGTCAAGAGCATGCTACACTAATATTCTTGGTATTATGTTATTTTTTAGAATTAGATCCCAGTAGTGGTTAAAATTCATTGAAAAAAGACATTTCATATTTTCCAATATCGACAACATTTTGGTTCATCCATTGTTGTCAACATTTAGCCTTATAAAAACTACATTTTCACTGCAGACAAAACCGTTATCTCTCCTAAGTGTCACCTGAGAAAATAGGTAAACTACGTTTTTGAGAACCAAACTTTTTCATGATTTGTGCCCTTTTTAATTTCTCTCCATAGATTGATGTGTTGAACAAATATCTGTTCCTGACATCCAAGCCCATGATCTACCTGGTTAACCTCTCAGAGAAGGATTACATCAGAAAGAAGAACAAGTGGTAGGTTTGCTTTCACTTACCCAGTGTGATTATCCCATACACTGTTTTAGTATTCAGCTATTGTTGAACATTCAGAATAAAACCTCACCCTGCCGTCTGTTTTTCTCAGGCTGGTGAAAATCAAGGAGTGGGTAGACGCTCATGACCCCGGCGCGTTGGTCATCCCTGTGAGTGGAGCTCTGGAGTGTAAACTGCAGGATATGGAGTCTGACGAGGAGAGGAACAAGTACTGCGAGGAATTGAAGACGCAGAGGTGAGACAGGAACTCAGTGTAGCAACAATATCATAAATATAGTTTTTTTTTTAAATGGTTTAACTGCCACTAATGTGTGGTCATTAATATAAATTACTATCATTATTAATCTGTTATTTTATAAAATGTCAGAATGGTAAAAAAAAATCCACCAAAACGCTATTCTAAATGTCACTAAATAATGTATCTGCAATAGAAAAGTCTCACACCTTTTTATCCTTATGTTTAAAGCGTCAATATGACTATTTAGCAAAAGGTAAACTGCTTCATCATTGCTCCTCTGTGCCTCTAGTGTCATGACCAAAATAATCAAGACGGGCTACGCAGCGCTGCAGCTGGAGTACTTCTTCACAGCGGGACCAGATGAGGTGCGAGCGTGGACCATCAGGGTACGTGCTGCCATATAAAAGAATGTGTCTTTTAAAGTTTGTCATTTTAATGTGACCTCCAAATGAAATGTTTATTCCGAAGTCCCCTTTAGTGTTGTTTGAAAGGGTCATTTATTTACATTTGATTTCTTTAAGCAGAATAAATATTCTGGATTTTGTCCAAAAAAAATCACTCTTGTATATATTTTGGTCTTTAGTGGCCACCTTCAAAGGCTCCAGTGATATTTTCTCTTTTGTCGCCTTCATATCATGTATATAGACATATTTGTCTCCAATGTTTGATAAGGTAGCAGCATCTTGTTATATTTTCTGTTATGTTTTTAAAATGTTCTTTTGTGTTTTGCTCCAACAGAAAGGGACCAAGGCTCCTCAAGCTGCCGGAAAGATCCACACTGACTTTGAGAAAGGCTTCATCATGGCGGAGGTGATGAAGTACATTGACTTCAAAGAGGAAGGCAGTGAAGTTGCAGCTAAGGTGTGTGTGTTTTAAAAAAGATGTGCCTGAACTCACGCACTGTTGGAGTTCTGCCAATATCAGCATTGACTCTCTGAGGAAACATCCTTGACTATAATTCAAATGTGTCCTCTCTTTCACAGTCTGCTGGAAAATACCGGCAACTGGGCAGGACCTACACGGTGGAGGACGGCGACATTATCTTCTTCAAATTCAACACACCCAGTGCACCTAAGAAGAAACCATGAGCAAACACAAACACCAGAGGGAGAGCTCAGAGCACGGTTCAGTCTGACCCCAAAGAGCCACGCTGTCTGATGGGTTTCATTCTTTACTTGAATTCAGAGGATCAACTCAGGACCTCCAATAATTTGTAGTAATATTTGGAGAACATTTTCAAACTACAATGATTTATAATTGAACTGAAAAATACAGAATTCAATGCTTTTACTTTTGGATAATTTAAGCCACACTTCTCAAAGACTCTTATTTTGAAATGTATCTTTAAGAACACATTTTATTCATTAGAGCAATAACAGTGTGTCCTACTGTTATTACCTTCATAATAAACATGCTGATTAATTGGCAAAAACTCTCATATCATAACCATAATCATGATAAACACTTTTTTACAAACATATGTGCTTTATCTATAAAGCACATATGAAGCTTCTTAATTTTTAAAAGAAATGTTTCAACTGTGTACTGATAAGGATAACGTACAACACGTGTTGTTAGCCAAAGATACCTATTCTGGATTAAGTAAAGGCCATCAGGAATGAGTTTTGGAAATGTTTCCCTAGAATTTAAGAGACATTAATTATTTCCTCAGTTGCTTATGCTTTTCACAATAAAGTCATAATTATGCTTAGATGATTATCCCAATATGCTGAAATATACACAGGTTGTAATGCTTTTGACCGGTGCTTTGACTATAACAGAGAATGAAAGCCATCACCCAGTGTTGCTCTTCAGGACAGTACTGTATTGTATTCTGAGGGGAGTAGTATTGTTATTTTGGAAAAAGCAAAGCAGGCATCCCTGACAGAGTGGGATGGGACACCTGAATGGAGACTGATGTTATACTCACTGCTTTTATTATTGACTTTGGTTTGGGGTAGTTAAAATGTACTCCACGCTGTGTTAAAGCTTTAATGTAAATCAGCTACAAGTTTGCTTTGTGGATCACCTGGACTTTACAGCTTCATAATGCCTCTTTTTTCACTTCACTGCCTCCTCAGTGTGGATGTCTTTATTTTCAAGAGCACCATACAATTATAAACATCTTGTGGACGATAACAAAATAATATGAACATCAGGAAGCCAGGATAAAATAAATCCCATCTTCATCAAAATGCATGTGTCAATAAAAATGAGACAAACCTGCCATTGCGTTGTGAATTTCAGTTTTTGTCCTGATGTTAGAGACTTAAGCTACAACAAAAGGGAATGGGCCATAGCAACGAACATGTCATGCCAGCTAAAATGTGGCAATTGAAAAATGTACAGCCATGTTTACAGGGTTCTCTGACCTCTCACCTCAATATATCTGAATGAAAATGGATTGGGTGGAAAATAAATGACCCAAAAACTATGTTGTATGAATTACTACTATACTAACTTGCCCATAGTGCCTCACTGAAAATGATGCTTACAAAAAGTACATGTCATGATTTTCAATAGCTTCCATTCACTCCCACTGCAGTGTTTTTTATTTAAAACTCTTTGATGTGTTCAATGGTTTCCATGTCATGTGACCCGTTCACTGCATTAAGGAAGCATTGTTTTACTACACTGGATAAGTAGGACACATCTTGTGACTTACACATTTCACACTCTAGGTCAAGTTGCATTTTGACTTTTGGTTTCTGTTACCTCTGTGTGCCAAGCAACACCAGAATCAGAAACAGGTTTATTGATTCTGATTCTGGTCCACACCAATCCACTCTTATGGTCAACATCTATCCTTAATCAAAATAGTATCGTTCATGTTATTTAATTTGTGTAGTTGTTTTTCCGTTTCATGTATCACTCCATCACTTTTATACTCTGCTTCTTTGACTACTGAGATGCTGTAACAACAACGTTGTTATGTGGATATTGGCCCAAAGTGATCTGTGATTATGTGCGATAGCTCAGTATAATATATATGTTACAACTTAGCCTAGGGCCTTAACCCTAGCTCACTGTGTATAATAATGAAGGGAATGGCTAAGAAATAACACAAATAGCTTTGTGAGAATTGAAATGTTCATTTGGATAATAATTTCACAATTTGAACACGAACTCGACTTTTGTAAGCAGCTACACGTTTTCTTAAGTCTGTAATAACGTTTTAAAGAACTTCCTTGTGGTAGTAATGGACACCAACTGGATCTACAGTAAACATAAAACTTGAGAAACTAACTCTCGCGCCTCGTCTTTCGCATGTTTATGTGTTTTGGCGAAGAGAGCGCGCACTGAATTAAAACAACGCCGGCGGTTTAAAATATATAACTTATTTAAACATTAAAAAAGGAAAATAAATTGTTTTATTTCGAATTAAACGGCGCTTTTTAAACAGGATCTCTGTTGGGAATTCTTCAACTGCATTCCATCTCGTCTCAGCTCAACAACAAACAGGAAACACACGTACTACGAAAAACCGATTGACATCCCTCTTAGCCAATGGCGTTCGCCAAACCTCTTGCTCAGCCAATCACATAAGAGAAGAAGGGCGGGACGTCCTGTAATGTGATGCAAATTCGACGGTCAAGCCTGTTAGTCCCACCTTTTTGTGTTTCCCGCACCGTCAATCAAAATAGAAAAAAATCGACCCGAATTCACCGATCAACACTAGCCCGCCTTTGATAAAATAATCATGTTTGGAGTTTAGTTTTCAGATAATCCTCCCGGTTACTACCACTCACGCTATGCCTGGTACGTAAACCATTAGCGCAGCGAAGCGTGCAACTAATCGGTGAGTTTGTGCAACAGCGAAGCAAGCTGCGTCTTTTTATCTTTTGCTCTGCTGCTAACAAGCTAGATATGGTTAGCTAACCGAGCTAGCTGGCTAGCCACGGAGTTGACAAAGTAAACAGTCAATCTAGGCCGATACCGCCACACAATCTTGGTTGCAAAGTTGCATTTCGCACTCAGCTCCTTTTGGACTGGAGAGTGGGGATGTTTTGCGGGCTTTTCTGGCAGGCAGGAGTTGAAGATTACAGAGTTTTGCTGAGTTTCCCCCTCTCTCTCTGCTAGCGCCAGAGCAGCCTCTGAAACAAGGAGAAATGGCGTCCGCGGACGTGGACAGCAGTCAAAGCGAGTTTCTGCAGCCCGGCGGCGCCACGGAAACACAGGTATCCGACATTTTCTAGCCCGTCTTTCTCGCTCGCTTTCGATTGCTGGTTGTGTTTTTGTGAGCATGAAGTTCACACGTTTTACAATTTTGATGGCATGGGGTGAAAGCCGTACACTTCCTGTGTTCCCCTCAATAACGGCCACCCACTTTACCCCTGTAAAACCCGCCCATAGTGGGTAGGACACTGGAGTCAGTCACTTGGACTCGTTGGAAGATAGCCGGTGTACCTTTGGCTCTGAAGATGCCTTGGTGTTTTAATATTGTAGGGATATCGTCCTTAATCAAAACTGTAGCGTTCAATTGTGCTGTAACAGCCACCCATCCCCCACTCTCTGCTCTCGACCATTTCTGAGCCTGTTATCTTCACTCTGTGTTGCTTGTGGCTGTTGCATCGTTTGCATCAGCACAAATCCTACATGATCCCCCCTCCTTATGATTTACTGTCTTTTGGTGTAGCAGCACAATCTCTGAATCCATAGCTGATTTCAGGACAAAAACCAGGCTGGTTCTGTGTTCCTGTGATCTAATCAAAAGCTGAGATGAGTCCTCTTGTTGAAGTGTGATCTGTCCTTGTTAATCTTGAGTGTTGATTTCAATCCCAGACGACAGATATGTCAGCCATTCAGTTGACGGGCTCAGACCGATGGGAAGTGTTAACTCCGGTCTCATCTGGGAAGGAAGACCAGGGAATCCTTCACATTCAAAACTCGGGAATTGTCACGTCCAATGGACAGTATGTACTTCCTCTTGGGAGTCTCCAAAACCAGCCCATTTATGTTACAGCATCTGGGAATGATGGTTCAGCCAATGGAGTGTCAGGCATCCAGTATCAGGTAAAAAACATTAAAAAAAACAAAAACACAACAAAGATACAGTCTGTTCAGGCGATGATCTTGTTTTAAACCACCGCTCCTTCTTCCAGGTAATCCCCCAAATCCAAAATGCAGATGGGACATTGTCAGGATTCACACATGGATTGGATGATGGCACGGGGCAGATCCAGCTCATTCACGATGGTGGTCAAGGCAGCATTGGGATCAGCTGTGCCACGACGACGACCTCTGACCTCTTGACGCAGGCCGGGCAGGTCCAGTCCATCCAAGGGGTCTCACTAGGGGGGTCCACGTACACCGGCTCCATGGGGCTGCCGGGCAACATAACGTTCGTCCCCATAAACAGTGTGGACCTGGAGTCTCTAGGACTGACCGGAGCGCATACGGTCCCCATCGCAACTGGGGTAACGGCTGAAGGTCAGCTGATCATGGGCGGCCAGACGCTGGACAATCAGGGTCAGGACGTTAAGCAGTCGATGGTGACTGTGAGCGGCGACCACCACCAACTCTACGTGCCAACCACCACCTCCTCCTCCAACACCTCCCATCTCCCGGAGACCATCGACGGCACCGGGGTCCTGACCCAAGCCACCGCCGTGTCTGCAGGCGTGTCCGACCCATCACAGGAGAACTACAACTCCCAGAACCACATGCAGCAAATCCAGGTCAGAGTGTGACTTTAACTTGATGTCATGTGTTCGTGTGTCAGGAAGGCCCCGTGACAAATCTGATTGGTCAGCAGTTATTTAAGTCAACAGTGTTGATTAGTCATTTTTTTGTTTAGATAGTTCCCAGTTTAAATCAATCTTAACATAAAAAAAATGTTGGCTATTTGGAGTTTAAAAAAAAAAATACAGTAGTTTAGTTTATTGAAAAAAGGTTTATTTTTTATTTAGTTTCAGACAATAATACAGTACAATATATCTTTCAGTCACATTCAAATTTTCTGTTTTTCCAGCTGTATCAATACAGTGTCATTTTTGTCATGGTAACAGGAGTAGGGTTGCAAAATTCC
Organism: Trematomus bernacchii; assembly: GCF_902827165.1. Taxonomy (NCBI): domain Eukaryota; kingdom Metazoa; phylum Chordata; class Actinopteri; order Perciformes; family Nototheniidae; genus Trematomus; species Trematomus bernacchii. Next base: position 3,230,911 of record NW_022987313.1, on the reverse strand, counting down.
AGGAATTTTCAAAGATGGAAACTTTCCATGGGAATTTATGGGAATAAACTGGAATTTATGTGAATAAACGGGAATAAACTGGGAATTTTCTAAATTGAAGGTTGGCTCTTCATAGGGAACTTAAATATAGTTGGGGGAAGTATATTTTAGCATAATCTTGACTAAAACAAACAGATGCCATTCAAGTACACTTGAATATCCATGCCATTCCTCAATCACATCTACATAGCACACTGCTTACTGCATGGCTATTGAGACCACACCCCCTACAGGCACTGTGCATTCCTCCATCACATGCACAGATGATTTCTAGAAGACTGTACCACACTTTTTATGTTTTTTTTAATTGTATAATTTTGCATGGATGTTTTCTTATGACAAAACAAAATGTTTATATTTATGCTTGGATATGATACAATTCGATTACATTACCCTCAATTCCCAGTTAGTTCCCATACATTCTCATTATTCCCATGGAAGGTTTCCAATATGGAATATGTGACCTGCTCTATCGAAATCAGTCGCATTGACCCGAAGACACATTTTGAGTTGTATACACTGTTGGAAAGAGGAGATTCCTAGCTTTCTAATGATATCAGGATTGTTGTTGTACTCCAAATATTAAGCAAAATATGTCACATTATATAATGACTGTCACAGAGTCATCATTTTGAGAAAAAGGCCTTCAAAGTTTCCTCTTCTCTGGAATCCATCGATCTGATTGATTATTAGCGGAGCAAATGTCAAAGTAGTACGGAGGAAACATATTTTCGTTTGGATTACTGGTCTGGGAGAAGCTCACGAGTGTGTGTATTTTTGCGTTTGTGTGTATTGTGTTTGTTTCCTGGGGAAAACACTGACGAGAAACACCGGCTGTTGTTATGCCTGCTGTGACGTTAAGTTACTCCGTTCTCCGCTTGTAATTATGCCGTCACAAGCTTCAAAGTTGCATTTATCATCTGAATTTGCAGAAACAAGTTTAATATTCTGAAAGCCAAGACTTTGTTTATTTGAAATCAGATGAAAACAAACTGTAACGGACCCTGCCGTGTTATCTATGATTACTATACGCCTTACATTCATAATTTCAGCCGGAGGGAGGGGGAGCAGCGCTGCGGAAGAGCAGGGTGCGAGTGAGGGGTGCCTGTCATCTTCCCTTTACAAGCTTCAAAAATGTATTTATCGTGTGATTTTGGAAATAAAAGTCTCATATTCTGAAAGCCAAGACTTTGTTTATTTAAAATCAAACAAAACACCCGAACCCCTGTTACTGGCCAGGAATCTTTTTAGTCAAGTACACTAAGCCGCCTCCTTCTACGAATGGTTTGTTTTATTTGTTGCCCTTGCACATGTTTTTATACTGCATAATTACATTTGTACAGACTGCACTTCTTTGATCAGTTGCAGCTTGTGAAAGCAATGCTGTTGTGAAAGTGTTCGAAGCTTCCCTCCCACGGTGTCAACAACCACAGAGGAATTCTCAGCTTGTTTGAAAAACTGTAGCTTGCAATTTATTAAAAATGTCAGGGATAAAAATGCATTGTACTGTTGAACCAGGACTTAGCAGATAGAAACATGACATTAGTGCTGCTTTCTCATCCTTTGTGCGTATTTATTCTCATGATTCTGCAGGTCTCATCGTCTCACGCCACCACTATGTCGCAGCCCATCCTGCACCTGTCTGGGGACGGGCAGGGGGCTCAGGGTCAGGACCTGAATGCAGGAGGACAGACTCTGCAGAGCGTGCAGCTGGTGAACCCCGGGACCTTCCTCATCCAGGCGCAGACCGTCTCCGCCACGGGGCAGATCCAGTGGCAGACCTTCCAGGTGACCAACAGGAGTTTCTACATGTTCTTAAAGCAAGACTGTCACAATATTCGATTTTCACTACATGATTTAATAGCAAAATAATTCATGAAAAACCAATATGTCGCAAACTATGGAAAGTTCGGAGAGAAAACCTATTGTTATCGGTTAAATTCAACTTTTGTTAATTGTGAGTTAAACTCATGATGCAAGGGAAGGAAGGGGAGAAAGGGTCTGTAATTGAAGCTGAGCTTAACAGTACTTTTATTCTACTTTAGTGTTTATTCTTTTCACTTTCTAATGGCTGTTTTTATATGTTTTTGAATATCATTTTATAATGTGTTTCTTTTGCACCATGTCTTATGCTTTAAATATTTTTTGTAAATCACTTTCCTTATTGTTAAAATGTGCAATATATATGTTTTTACCTTGCCTTTTTAAAATATAAAACTGCCCACTAATTGAGAGAAAATGCAACGACATGAAGTAAAAAAAACAAAAAAGTACTCGAGGCCCACGCAAAATGATTAACAAACTATAAATATTTCCGTTATTTTAATATAATGGCTATTGTCAATACCAAACCTTCTATTTATAAAGCAACACAATGAACTATTCATTTTTCCCCTGGACTTACTTAAATGATCAAAAGTTGTGTTTTGACTGTGAACATGTCAGATCACTAACCTGCCCTGCTCCTCTCTCAGGTTCAGGGGGTGCAGTCTCTCCAGGGCCTCCAGCTGCCCCAGGGCCAGGCTCAGGCCCAGCAGCTGACCCTGGCCCCGGTCCACAACCTCTCTCTGGGCCAGGGGGGCCAGGTCAGCCTGCCCAACCTGCAGACCGTCACGGTCAACTCCATCACACAGAGCGGAGTTCAGTACTCACAGGGGGAGGACAACAGTCCAGCTGGTACGGCACACCCACACATCATCAACAAACTCACACATAATTAGTCATTTTAATTATGAAAATCCTAAATCAGAATGCAAAACTCTTAGGGTTGAGCATATTTCAGACTAGTGGAACATCCAAAATACACATCTTAGTGCTTATTTTACTACACTTGTCGATTTGCATATTTAAAAATGCAACTTGTAATACGTAACAAACGTCTGAATGTTTGTTATAAGCTGGGAAACTTTCATGTTTATCTATCTACCTATTGACCTGTAGAGTCCCCCCCTAAATCACACTAATGGCGCATTTCCACTACACGGCCTCGCTCGGTATGGCTTCGTTAGGACTGGCTCACTTTATGGCGCATTTCCATTACAGTTTAGGAACTGGGGTAGTATCTATAGTAACGCAGTGTAGGCGGAGCCGTGACGTCATCTTCAATGAGCACCCCAGAAAAACAACACAGCCGTTAGCTGTTAGCACTCAGAGCTCACAGCTCCTCATATCTGTTCAGAAACTAGACAAAAGTTAAACAAGTACAAACCACAGACTGCCTGTGTCATGGCGAGTACAGTCGCTGGTTTATTTATGTCTGTATAGGTCGTTGTTGTGAGTGTGGACGGTCGGAGCATATATTGCGTTAGCTTAGCCAATCTCCATTTAGAAAACACGCATTTTAAAAGGTTTTTCGCCTGCCGTCTGTCTGCAGACTTGTCAAAGCATTAATTCATGGTTTTTACTAACCGGTATCAGTATGTTGTTACTTCGGCATCATTTTGAAACGTGTATTACAATTAAATCACGGTCAAATATGTCCATCTTGTTGTAGTTGTAGCCCCCTTGCCAGCGATTCTCTCTCTAGTTTAGCATACTCAGCCCGACTCAGCCTCGTTGTCTCTGGCCCTAGACCCACGATTTTATGAGGCCAGAAAAACTGTGAATTAGGACCCGCTAGCCGGTACTAGGCCAAGTGGAAACGCAACCAAAGACGGGCCGCTGACGTCACAGCCCTCTTAAACGGGGCTCCGCGCTGCAGTGGAAATGCGCCATAAGAGACCCTTAGTCTACACGTTGTCTATTCACCACTGTTGATTTCCCTAAATTCACTAGATAATGCCTCATCTGCATGTTGCACCGTAGAACAGATGTTTGTTTTTTCTCACTTTAGTTTTTATTATATAAAAACATTACAACAGCTGTGCACGTACATAACAACCCATACAAAATAAACAATGCAATACAGCTATAGATACAAATACAGAGATAATATAAAATAAAATAAAAATGCAGTCAGGAGTCACACTCTGATTTGACCATTTGTCAGAACAGTTCCTCTTACCCAATCAGTCAGTATTCCTTGTCGCTGGTTTGAATCATAAACATTGACCATTTCTCTTCATATTGTGTTTCTTGCAGTCTCAGTCGATATGTCATTTTTTCCATTATATGAATCTCCTCCACGATCTCCATCTATTGTTCCACAGTAGGAGGCTCCACCCTGCATCATTTCCTAGTTGGGGCTTTCTTGCCAGCTATCAACAGTATTTGTACAAGATATCTATCTACGTAGTGAACATTTCCCTCTGTAGAGTTGCCCAGGTAGAGGGCCGTGTCCTCCATAGCAACCTCATATCTCAGTATCTTTTGCAAAACCTTGTGTACCGATTCCCAGAAGTTAAGTATTTGTTGGCATTAGAACAGATGTTTTAATGTCAGTAATCATCTTGGAGGTTTCATTAAGTTATCTTTTGATTTCAAATCTTAAAACCTTTCCCTTTGGTTCAGGTATCCACATAAAGGAGGAGCCGGACTCTGAGGAGTGGCAGCTGAGCGGAGACTCCACGCTGAACCCGAGCGATCTGAACAACCTGCGCGCTCAGCTGGGGGACGAGGACATGGGGGGGGATGGGGGGGAGGGCAAGAGGCTCCGCAGAGTGGCCTGCACCTGCCCCAACTGCAAGGAGTCCGGGGGAAGGTGTGAGAAAACACACACATACACACAGAGACAGACAGACAGACAGACAGACAGACAGACAGACAGACAGACAGACAGAGACACACACACACACACACACACACACACAGACATTACAGATACCAGGAGGAGTAGGCGTTGAGCTCATCTTTGTTCATAATAAAAAAACAATCAATTCAGGAGAAACTAAATGACGCCCTTAACGTTTATTAAACACCATAATCAAAGTAATACAATCACAACAACCCTTTATGCAGGTTTATTCAGTGACAGACAATTTTGATACAACAATAAAAACGTATTTAGAGGCGCCTGTGATGCACACACGTGGTTCATTGCAGAGGCTCTGGAAGTGATGTAAATCCAGATTTGCTTATAAAACAAATTCATGAAAATAGTTTGGGCAGGGCTCGACATTATAAATGGCCCGCTGGCCCGGAAGCACTATTTAGACACCCCGGGCCAGCATAACGTACTTTCCACTTGCCCGCTCGGGCCACTCTATTGCTTAAAAAAACAAAATGGTCCTGTGGTATTGGTATTTTGACTATCAATTTTGTTAAATTGTTTTGTTTATTAATGCTACAACATAGCGTTTCGTGAGGCGGTTGTCGTTGTTGGGTGAAAAGCAAAGAGCTGTTTGCTGCAGAGCGCATCGCGAGCAGGCTCCCTACAGACTTTCTCGCCACCTAACCATTCGCCAAAATGTTTTTAATACCAGCGCCAAGCACCGGGCAAAAAACAATCTTCAAATAAAAGAATGTCACCGGAAGAGTTAAAGGAGAGTGACAGGAGAAGAAGTTTCAGCCACACTGGCTTGATCGATGGAGTTGGCTTCAATATGATGCCAACATAAACAAGGTCTTTTGTCGGCTCTGTACATCAATGCTGACAAGTAAGTGAAGAGTAGAAAATATAAAGGTATTGGCTTTAGGGAAATGTCCCAGCAGTTTAGGAGAATGAAGGTTCTAATCTAGGCTATTACAACTCCTAATGACAGGAAGGCAGAACGCACATTATACAAATAATAATATACTCTTAATAATGATAATAGCAGACATTTTTTAACAATGACCACAATATAATTATTTTTAATAAACCAAATATGAACAATTGAGGAAAATTAGGAAGAACTGATGATTCAAATGTTGTAGTTTGTGCATAAATTACTATTGCAACAAATGTGTTAATTTTCTTCATTATTAGTCGATTTTATTAGACGAATGCTCTTGGGCCAGTGGTTACAAAGGTGGGGCCAGTGATAATAAAAGTGTTACCCTTAATGTCTACCCCTGTTTGGGTAATGCTTAGTGAGCACAGTGATGTAGGGTTAGCATTATTTGATTATACAGCTTTTTCTTTTTTGTTTCTTTTAATCCTTTTTTAAGTAAGAAAGTAAAAACATTCAAACACATTTTACATTTTTTTAAATAGTTGCTGAAAACACGTGACTGTAGAATATATAGTGCTGAATCTTTGAGTTTTTTCGGCATTTCCATGTTCAGGTTTTTTTGGGCAGGTCTTACATGAAGACTTGTTGATGCACTGAAGCCCCTCTTAACATAACCCCTCCCCTAACTCTATAAAGACAGGAGGTCAGAGCTTCAATGGTTCTCTCACTCAATCGCGAGTTGCGACACTTACTTACCGAAACCAGCGATGTATCGGCCATCTGGAATGCCGGGACTAATCCAGTTGTGTCCCTGCATTGGTTGCCTGTTAAAAAGACTCAAGTTTCAGAGTAGAGGACACCGTTTTTCTTTCGATTTTGAAAACTAATTTTATACATATGTCCATATTTAATTGATTTGATCTTGGCAGGGTGTTTTAAAACACATTATTCTGTGGTGTGACGTCCAGAACAAATGTATTTCTGCTTTACACAACTTTCAGCTCTTTGTTAAATTGCGTATTCCCAGCCTAGGATTATTTGTCCCCCACAGTCTGTGTGTTTTCTAACCATTACACATCCTTCCTGCCTTTCACAGAGGGTCGGGCATGGGGAAGAAGAAGCAGCATATCTGCCACATCGTGGGCTGCGGGAAGGTTTACGGGAAGACGTCTCATCTCCGAGCTCACCTGCGCTGGCACAGCGGAGAGAGACCCTTCGTCTGCAACTGGATGTTCTGTGGGAAGAGGTTCACCCGGAGCGACGAGCTGCAGAGACACCGGAGGACACACACAGGTGAGAGGACATGCTTTTCATATCAAATCACAACACCGTTTTAGGTTTGAAGCTCGTTATAAGTTGTAAATGAGTGACATGCATAGTTCCTCCAGTGTCATACCAGCATGCAAGACCTCAGTTGACCCCTCGCTGGGCCTAAGGTGTTTTTTTTCAAATGTGTTCTTAAGATGTTTACTCAACTGAATTAATAAAGCTGTGTGCGCATGTTGTATTAAACACTACTGAGGTTGGGTGAGTGATATAGCAAGACAAACAGAGGGAGGAAAGAGAGAGAGTGTAATGTTGAACATTTGGAAAATTATGATTTTGATACCAACCCCACAGCAAATGATCTCATGTTCACAAAGGTTAGTGTACAGCTGGTTGGTGGAGAGGCAGAAAGGGTGAGAGATGGAGTTTAACTCAGACAAACATGTGTGTAGTTTGTTTGCTGGTGAATAAATGTTACAACTCCTAATTTAACTAAAAGGATTCAGCCTAGCCCCAAAGCTAGCAGCAACAACAAAGGCTCAAGCTTAAGGTGGGCTGAGATTTAAGGTGGAATAGCTATTGTGTGACAAGCTGCCTCTCTGAGTTCAAGCGGCAGCATCAGCCTGTTATCTCTGCTATAAAGTTGGTCAGTATAACATGAAGGTCTATTGGATATTTACTAGCTTTTGGTGCCAGCCTTAAATGGCCTGGTCTAATAGCACTTGGTAATCCTGTTTATCAGTTAGGGTTAAAAGATGTGTGATAACCACTAAATTAGGGCTGGGCAATGTATGGATATTACATCCAGTGTTTCCCACAGATCTGAAATATACTTGTGGTAGCCGATAACGGGTGGGGGGGGGGTGCGCTAGTGGAGCACGCTCATGAACTGTTCGCCGGAGCCTCGCAGCGGAGTTACTGCGGAGCGCATAAAGCAGATCCTCCACACGATAGCGGAGCGAACAGGTACAGGAGGGGCAGTTCATCGATCGCGGATGGCGTCGTGCTCGCGGACGGATAAAAAAAGATTTGCTAAATATACTTTGGCGGACGTTAATATACCTGGGCGCCCAAGTAAAATCTATGTGTGGGAAACACTGACATCAGTACTGTGATATAAAGCTATATCATGGTTTGTTTGCATTA